>NC_057838.1:28750000-29375000 GCF_910594005.1 Cervus elaphus
GTTGTCACTGATACCCGTTCTCTTCACTCTGAATGTTTTTTGTTTCTCTGAGCTCCTTAATTAGCCTTTCTGTTTCCTCATATGTTCTGGTTACTGTGGCTCCTGATGGATTTTTTTCTCCATAGATCATTTCAACTTGAGCTCCTACTTCTAATTTCCTTTGTTTCCTACTTTCAGTTCATAATTAAATATCATCTTTGTTTGAGCAGAACTTTGTTCCAGACTACCTGGAGCTGGTGACTACTCTGCAGATAAGCTATACTTGGGTCTGGTGTTTGGTTGTGGTCCAGTCACCTGTTGTCCGTCCTGGGATGAGCTGAGTTGCTTGGCACAAAACATGTTTGCCTCGGGTTCCCCTTCAGAAATAATTGGGCACAGCTGCTTCCAGGAAGTACCTGTTGTCAGGGGAGGTTCTAGGGTTGACAGGTCTGAAACAGTAGCCTACTCTGAAGAGAGTGGACTTAGAAGTCAGGGATTCAGACATCTGTAACTTGTACACACTAAAGAACTTGAAGATTTATAGCCCTGATGTCAATGTGAGTGAAAGGAACCAACATTTTTTGTATTAAACTATTAACCATGATTGCTCTGCCTTCTTCTAGCTATTATATTAAAAAATCCTAAAATTTAAAAGCAAATATTTATTGCTTATTTTCCCATGATCCCTGATTATCAAGATACCAAAGACATGTTTGATTTATATTTCAAGTTATTGATGCCATTCTTAATTTTATGTGTAGTACTGCACCTACCAGTCCAGTGTTCCAGGGACTAGGAGGTCCCCAGTTTTAGAGCTCTGCTCTCCCCTTAACACTTTTCCTCAGTGTTTCTCTACTTGTGGCTTCTCCACACCTTGTCCCTGTCCTGTTACTCCAGAATCAGTCCTTTTTTGTACACTTTTTCCTGATCATACCCTTGTAATATACATTTCCCTTCAACTCTCATGTTTGCCCACATCATTTCTCATATTTGGTTTGATGTATTTGCCACCACTCTCCTCAACATCTTTACTGTGAACTGTGGGGCCATATAGTGTCATGGTTGGAGTGGACCCGATAATTCATCATTTTACTAAGGAGAAACCACATCTGAGTGACTTCTGGGAGATCACACTGTGCTTTACAGTCTGATTTCTTGCCTTTCAATTGGCTACCCCCCTGGCTGTGCTGGCTCCACATGCCTCTGTTCCGATAGCTCTGCTTCCTCCCTCCTCTATGGTCCAACTTCCCCTCTTTGTTTTTCTGTACTTGAAGAAAAATTTGAGCCATTTCCTGTTTTTCTCCTGTTCTCAATGTGTCTCCTCATTCCTTACCCTCAATGTGAATTTTTTGTTAGCTACGTAGGCTCCTGATAGTTCCGTTTCCCCAATAGGACAAGAAGTGAATGACAGTTGTTTTCTTCTGACTTGGCAGCAAATGAGAACAGGATGGTGCATTCACAGTTGCCTCCAAAGCAGGACATTTCTGAAGAACTGAAGTCATCTGACAGGACCTTAGGGGTGTTCTATGGAGTGATTCCTACAGGACAAGAAGCTGGGACTGCCAATAAAGAGGCTTTAGAGAATCTAGAAGTTCAACCCTCAGATGAAGGAACCAGACTGGAAAGTGATTTCTTAAAGATAACACAGGAGGATAAAAAGAAATCCACAGAGGATCAATATGATGAGTATAAGGAACTTGGGGGACATCCAGATCTGTCCTCTAGTCTCTCAGAATATCAGGGAGTTCTGAAGGGACAGAAATTGTATCACTGTGATGAATGTGGTAAAGCTTTTAATCGGAGTTCACACCTCATTGGGCATCAGAGAATCCACACTGGAGAGAAACCATATGAGTGTACTGAGTGTGGCAAAGCCTTTAGGCAGACCTCTCAGCTCATTGTCCACCTCAGAATCCATACAGGGGAAAAACCTTATGAATGCAGTGATTGTGGAAAGACCTATCGCCACAGCTCCCATCTCATTCAACACCAGAGACTCCATTATGGGGAGAAACCATATAAATGTAATGAATGTGCAAAGGCTTTCACCCAGAGTTCCCAACTCATTGACCACCAGAGAACTCATAGTGGGGAGAAGCCATATGAATGCAACGAGTGTGGGGAGACCTTCATTCGGAATAAAAGCCTTATCCGCCATCAGGTACTTCATACTGGTAAGAAACCTTACAAGTGTGATGAATGTGGGAAAGCTTTCTGTTCTAACAGAAATCTTACTGACCATCAGAGAATCCACACTGGGGAGAAGCCTTATGAGTGTAGTGAATGTGGCAAGGCCTTCAGTCGGAGTAAATGTCTTATTCGACATCAGAGCCTCCACACTGGGGAAAAACCATACAAATGCAGTGAGTGTGGGAAAGCCTTCAATCAGAACTCTCAACTTGTTGACCATGAGCGAATTCATACTGGAGAAAAACCTTTTGAATGTAATGAGTGTGGTAAAGCATTCAGTCTGAGTAAATGTCTCATTCGACATCAGCGACTTCACACCGGTGAAAAGCCATATAAATGCAAAGAGTGTGGAAAATCCTTTAATCAAAATTCACACCTTATTATTCATCAGAGAATACACACTGGTGAAAAACCTTATGAATGTAATGAATGTGGAAAGGTCTTCAGTTATAGCTCCAGTCTTATGGTACATCAGAGAACCCATACTGGGGAAAAACCCTATAAATGCAAAGATTGTGAGAAAGCTTTTAGTGACAGTTCACAGCTCATTGTACACCAGAGAGTTCATACTGGAGAGAAACCCTATGAATGTATTGAGTGTGGGAAAGCCTTCAGTCAGCGTTCTACTTTCAATCACCACCAGCGAACTCACACTGGAGAGAAGCACTCAGGTCTGGCTCGATCTGTTTCTTAAGACATAACTCTCTAAGACAGCAAGGAACTTTGGTTAAGGTTTCTATATAATGAGTATGTTCACTCTGTTCTCTGCTTTCAACCACTAATCAAAGTGGACCATCCCTAAGGTTGTCTGCCAATCATGGAGGTAGGAGAGGGAATAATGGTGCAGTCCTTCCCAACTACTGTTTAAACATCTATCTCATTTCGTAGTTACTCATCCCCAAATCAGAATGTTTGTTTCTCTAGGACCGAGATATTTCCTTTTTCTGTTTCATTTCCTCCCTTTTACCATTTACATAAAGTCATTCTCCAAGATACTGATTCACTCTTTCTCGTAGCTATGGCCCTCTTTATGTACTATTTTTTTTACCTCTTTATCTACTTTTTAAACTCCTACTCTAATATGGTCCCTCACCAGTTATGTTCCCCGTCTAGAAAGTCTTTTTTTCATTTCCTTTGCTAATCTGTGTCCCTCAGAACCTGCCAGATCCAACTCATCTTGAAAGACTCTCTTCAAATACTTCTCCATTCATGTTAAACTTCTACTCATTGGACTTCAGTACTTTGAGTTAGCTGGTGGTGTATGTACAACTGTTGTTAAATGACCTTGTAAATTATTCTCAACCTACTGTATATGTGTGTATGTTGATGCCAACATATTATAGACTCTTTGAGGTTGGATATAATATTTAAGTACATAGATAATGATTTTCTTATGGTAGTAATTTAATAAATACCTTTTAAAAACTCAGCTTTCTAACTGAACCATTCTTAAATTGGGCACAATCTTCTCTCCCTCTGGCCTCCCACCAGACTAGAAACTTCTAAATATAGATCGTATATCTTCATAGAATATCATGTAAAAAGCCCTCATCGATTTCTGCATATACCTCTGGAAGTCTCATTACTGCTACTTTGTTGTTGGTTTCTGATAAATTTTCTATTGGGTTTAGGAAGTTTCCTTCTATTCTTATTTTTAGAAGCAGTGATATAATGTAGTAGTTAAGTGCATAGATTTCTTTTGGGCCACAGCACAAGATGTAGAACCTTAGTTCTGCAGCCAGAGATTGAGTGTGTGTCCCCTGCATTTGAAGCACTGAGTCTTAACCAGTGGACCACCAGGTAAGTCCCATGAGCATAGATTTTTGTTCCTGGTATTCTAGGTTCAAATCCTGACTCTTCCACTTTCTTAGATAGGTGATCCTCAGTAAGTCATTTAGTTTCCTTGTGTCTAGCTCTCCCTTGTATAAAATGGAGCTACCCCAGGACTGTGAGGGTAAAATTAGTTCATAAGAGTAAGGCACTTAAAATAGTGTTGGCACTTAAAACAGTGCTTGGCACATACTGTACCCTAGAACATTATATTATTATTTTATATTTTGAGTTTTCATTATGATGGCTTTTAAGTTCTACATGATTTTTTAAAAAAATCTACTTGTATAATTTTATAGATAATGTCCTTTATTTTTGTAATTTTGGGGAGAGTTAAGTTTCTAAATAATTGCAGTTTCCTTGTACTCCTGGGATAAAATCCATTTGTTCCTGATGATTTTTTCAAGTACAGAACTAAATTTAATTTACTATTAAGTTTTTGCCTGCTTTGCAAAATGTTTTTCTTTAATTACTCTGGAAGAATTTGAATAATATGGGAATGATTCTTTGAACAAAGAAAATAACTCTGCCCAATCTGTTTTGGGGGATGAGGGAATTGAGAGGGACAAAATTTTTTTGTCCCTCCCCACCCTGAGAGGCATAAATCTATAGAAGCATTTTAATTTTTTCTGTTGTTGCCCTCTATAAGTTTCTACTTCTGTGTAAATTTTGGTGATAACATATCTGGAAGTCATCTTTTTTACTGGACTGACAGTGGCATAAAGTTTCACTTCGTATTCTATAAAGTTCTTTTACTCTTTTGTATATGTAGTTAGAGCTCTGTTTCATCCATAATGTTTTACATTTTGGTTTCCTTTCAGTTTTTCTTTCGTGATTGCCATGTTTATTTTGTTTCTTTGGAACTCCACTTTTTCTTGAATATATATTTTCATATGTCCTTTCACTGCCTCAAGTTGCAGAGACTTTTCATTAGCCTCATTTCTCTTTCTTTTTTTAATTACTCAGTGATTTTGAGTCCTGATATTTGTCCCAAGATAGGGAAAGTGACTTTTCCTTGAATTGTTTTATAAGCTATTTGCATGCTATTAAATTATCTGTTTAGATCTGGAACTAGAAGATGAGTTCTGAATTTTCATTACTAGTATGCTATGCAGGAGTAAAGAAGTAAAGGAGCAGCTCAATGTTTTACTAATCTGGTTGAAAACTTTCCACCCAGAGCCCCCTTTTTTCTTTTTTGTTCGGCTTTTATATGAGTCCAGTGAAGGCTCTTGCCACATGCACTACCTATTGCAAATAGCTTTGTTGTAAAAGAACTGAGTACGGAAAACCCTTTAGTCCCTAAGACTTTATTTTACCTTGGCAACTCCAAATTGAGAAAAGAACGTATCCCGAGATGTTTGAGAAAACATTCAGTTGTATGAAACATCCACCAGAGACTTTATGCTTCCAAGAAACCTGCTTATCTGTGTGTGGGAAAACGTTGGCTATGGTTCTTGTTTGACATCACAAAGTCTACCTGTGTTGTATTTTAAAGGGCAAGAAACCATTCATCCAGAGCTTCTATTACTTGCTACACATTTTTGGAAGATAGTATTCCTGGAATAAGTGTTGAAAGCTTTTAGTTATTCCACATGGGCTCTGCTTCATTCATGAAGCAGGTAAAGAATAACAGCAGTGTGATAGAGCTTATAATTTATTTTTAAAAATCAGACAAAATTTATGCCCAGGAGATAGTTCAGATGATCAGATGTGGTGGTGAACATACTAGGAGCTGGACATTTACCCTCTTATCTCTTACACAAAAATTATTCTACAGGTATATTCTGCATCTCAAACCCTGGTAATTTTGCTTCTAAGACAAGTAGGAAAGGTCAAGAGATGTTGGGTGCTGACAAGTTGTTGAGTATTGTCCCATGTTGGAAGACATTTCTCTTAAGTCGACCTCTTGGAATGCTACAAAGGATACTCTAGGTGTTTAAGGACAAGTTGTGAACACCCGCAGGGCAGCTCTTTCTGTGTAGAAAATTAAAAACAACCCCCCACCCCTAACATTAGGATGTGTTCTAGCCTGATGTGGCTTTATATAACACTTGTCCAAAGGGGATAATGGGAAGGTGTTACGACATCAGCTTTTTCCAAGTACCTGATGGTACAAGTATCTGACCCAGATAGTGTAGACTGATTTACTCTTTGCTGCACCAGAACAGTCTTCCCACTAATATATGCATAAGGCCAATGGGTTGTACTTTGCCCAGTTGGATGCCCTGTAAGATGGGCTCACTTTCCCTTTTAAGACACAGGAACACCTTACATGAAAACGGTAAGAAATATTTGGCGTCCCTAATGCTTTTCAGATCAGTGACTCTTGGTTAGGAATTTCTAGCTGACTGAAAATGTAATGTTTTTCAGGTCACTGAATTCAGTGACTTAAATATTTCTCAAGATGTACATACAGTTGGCATTTTATGATATCAGGCTTCTCCCCCAAGTCCCAGTTGCATTGTCTTGTAAATAGATGATGTATGTACAAGATATTCAGTTTTCCAACTTTGTGCCATATAGATTGTGGATGGAGAGGCACAGAGCCAACAGTCGCACAAGTTTCAATACAATGAGATGAATGGATAGACTAACCACAGAACAACATGCATTCTCCTAAGACTAAATAAGGAGTGGCTGCATGTTCAGGGCTGCAGGGTGCATAGGTAAATACTCATCCACTAGGATGTGTGCATTATACTTTGATTCCCAGTTGGGTAAGATTGAAAAATGCTATATCCCATCTTTGAGACTGTGTGGCTGCCCACGGAAGGAGGAGACAGAACAATGCAATTACACTATACCTGTAGTGACCCTGGCAAGTCAGTATGATTTCACAAAAAGGATATTACTGAAACCTCTAGTTATTCAGGCTGTGTTCGCGATGAGCAAAAATTGATGACACCAAAGCTGTCAATGGGGAACCACATTGCTGGTGCCCCTAGGATTCAAGGGATGTGCACCCTAGTACAGGGGCCATTTATAAAGAAGATGACCGTGGCAGCTGCTGTAGTGCTAAAATTAAAGCCACTGACGTGTATTCTCTAAGCTGTGCATGCTATCCATTGTCAACATTTGTCCTAGCAAGGAGCACTGAAATAATGAGATAGAAGGAGTAATTTAAAAGACTTTCAAAAGAGAACCATTAGAGGAACTCTAAATTGACCTCTTCTTGGGGTTCCCTGAGGTTTCCATTGAAAGTGTATATATGGGATATTTGAACTGTAGAATCAGCAACAGCTGGATAATTTCCCCAAAATCTACACGAATTAAGAGAAGTTGCACATCTTGTTGGGGGCCTCCGAGCAATACTCTGTATAAAGTAAGAGTTAGAAGTATCTTATATTGGGGCAGAGCTAAAGATATGCTCCACCTCCCTACTCCATACAAGAAGTTATCATGTCCTGGCCCATAATTAATACCAAGGGCAAAGCAGTCTTCGACAAGCCACCTGGTCTGAATCTCCAGATTCTGGAACACCCTTTTCTCTCTTGAGTCATGAGTGGGTCATCACTAAGTATGTTGCTTCTGAAGGAAGTCAGGTGTATTTGTCTGCTTGGACTGCCATAGCGAAGTACCACAGACTGGGTAGCTTAATCAACATAAATGTGATTTTTCAGTTAAGGAGTAGAAAGTTTGAGATCAAGGTGTCAGCAGAGTTGATTTCTTCTCAAGCCTCTCTCCTGGCCTTAGAGATGGGCATCTCCTATCTTTACATTTAGTTCATGTCCTAATTTCCTCCTCTTACACAGTGGCATTGAAGTAGGATGTGCCCCCAATGCCCTCTTTTATCCTTTATTATCAGTTTAAAGGCTCTGTCTCTAAATAAAATCTCATTGTGAAGTCCTGGGATTTAGAAGGACTTCAACACACAGATTTGCAGGGAACACAATTTAGGCCATACTATAATTTTATCCCTCTCCCTAAACCTGTTCCTCTTACAGTCTATTTCTAGAAGACAATCTTATTTTAGTTGCTCAGATCAATAACCATGGAGTCATCCTTAACCAACATCCAGTTCATTAGCAAACATGTTGGACATGTCTTCAAAATACGTGTATCTTCTCATCACCTCCATCCACCATCATTTCTTATCTGGAATACTTCAGTAGCTTCTTCAGCTCTCTACTTCTACTCTTGTCCACCCTTAGACTGTTCTCAACAGAGCAGCCAGAGCAAACTTTTAAAGTATTATGTTATGGAGTGAAACATAGACCATACAGAAACAGGTTTCTTGGTTGCTTTCATGGCTAATAGCTAATAAACCTTTGAACATATGGCAAGAGGGAAGAAAAGGTAAGATTGTGTCACTTTTCAGTCCCCATACCCTCCTGTGTTATTTGTGATATCCAAAGCCCTTATGGCCCAAAGTGTGCACCCCCTCCTTTTTTAAGGCCTTTGATTCCTGATGTTTCATCTATCAGGGTAGCCACTGCCTTAACTGATCACTTCCTGTCTCTGCCTTCCCTTTCATAGTCCCACTGCCACCTATCCCCTTCTCTCGCTCTCCTTTTCTTTCTCCTGACTCACTACTATGTTCTATGTATTGTCTCCTCTGACTTGAAGTCAAGCTTCATGGGGCAGCTTTATTTTCTTCACTACAGTATCTGCGAGACTAGAACAATGACATAATAGGCACTCAACACTTACATGCTGCGGGTACGCGGTAGCTTTGAGGCTGAAAAGAGAGGAATGTGTGGAAAAGATGACTTTTCTGCTCAGCAGCCAGAGCTCGGGCTGTGACTTCAAGGAGACTCACTTCAAGAAAGGCAGCCTGACAGCCCAGTTGATTGGTCCCTCTTCCCGCCCTAACCAAGCCCCTTTCTCAGGCCCCATCTCTTCTAGGGCTCTCTGCATATTGGCGGATCTCTGCGCCCTTTCGCCCTGCCAACCAACGATAGGACAAAACTGGGCGAGAGGCGGGGCCAGAGCTCTCACAGATCAGTGGGCTGGGGAGGGGTCTGGAGGACTCCAGCCTCTCGGGCACAGAGGTGCAGAAACCTCCCGATGCCTAGAAAGACCGGAGGTTTAGGGTGGGAGTTAATGGGGCGTCAGTGACGTAGTTCCTTCTCCGCTTTGTTCCAAGACGCGGGTCGGGAGCTTTTGGTGAAGGGTATGTGGCAGACGGTGTGGGGTTTGGGCCGGTTCTGGGAGCGGGAGGGGCACACAGGCCCGGGGCCAGGCCTCCTTCACCGCTGCCAGCTGCGGAGACGGAGGCGCGGCAGTTCAAGGGGTCGTTGTGGGGCCCCGCTCCCCTCGTTCGGCGCTGGCCCTTTGTCTTGAGTCTTCTCCCACGCTGCTCACTTTGGACTGGGCTGACAGTAGAGACTAAACTGTATCATCCCCGCTGCTAGCCATGGGACCAACCTGGTAATAGCGGTCCGAGTCCCGCCCAGGCTCCAAAGGCCTCCCCAACACTACGTATTTGATTCAGATCACCAGTATAATCTCTGATGTGTTCCTTGGGAGAAAACGGACCCAGAGAGGAGGGCACAGTCTTGCCCAAGGTTACTTATTCATTCATTCATTCATTCAACAAATACTTAGCACCAACTAGTAGTGTATTAGATCCGGGGATTACAGTTGTGTACAAGGCAGAACTATATTCTGGTATGGAAGAAATGGAACAAGCTTTAAGGGTTAGATGCACGGTCTGGAAATCTGAAGGGGGAAAGACAAAACCATTTTTGAGTCCTATCTATCCTGAGAGATAGGTAATCATACGAAATTCTCCTTCTAGCATTCCTTCTAGCTTTAGCCTTATTTCTTCCTGTCTTTAAAGACACTTGACTGAGCAAAGTTTCCCTCATCTCTTTTTTGCAAACTTTTGTTGGAAAGTTGGATTTCAGAGAATTTCTCAGTTCGAGTTTATTTTTCATTAGAGAAGAATATGGAGACTTAGGATATCAACAGAACAGTTGAAAAGGAGCGACTGTGGTATGATGAAATGAGGATTTCTTTCGGACACAGAAAACATCTCTTACTATACATACAACCTCCAGAAAGTCATTCAATCCCTGGGAACTTCATTTCCTCATCTTTAAAATGGGAATGATCATCCTTACTGCTCGCAGTTCAGTAGAAAGGGAAGTGACCCAGGGATGGGACATTGCCCTGAGTGTCTGCTTGCAATTGAGGTCTTAGAATACTCAGTCATTTCTATGTGTTTACAGTGATCCAAGACCCTACTAGGAACTTTTTCACCAAACCCAAAGAAGAGATGAGGCAAGATCTGTGCTGGGCAGAGATCCTTTGGAGTGAGGCTACTGTACACAGGCGTGAAAGTGAGCCATTTTCTTTTCTTCGGCAGGTGAGATCTTTATTGTGGTATTAATTAGTTTGGGGAATGGGAATCCTACCTGCCAGAGAACGTGGGGACCAGGGCTGAAAGGGAGCGTTTCTGAAGAAAAACAGAAGTGAGAGGAGGCCGTCTAGATCCTGAGTAGTAGAATTTTGGGATGGAGGAATGGTGATGTAGTGGAACTCCAATTTGGGTGTCAGGAGACTTTAACTTGAGTCTTAGCTCTCCTCTAAGTTCCAGTTGCCCCGTCCCAAAATTTTTATGAGACTAGGTGGTCGGCAAGTTTCCTCCCAAATCTGACATTCTGAGAATCTCTGAACAGTCAGACTAAGTCAGTCTCAGGAAATTTAAGCCCTTGAATGGCTCTGTTGAGACAGAGCTGCCAAGAATGTCAATATTGTCAAGGTATTTAGAGAATATGAAGTACCAAAGGGATGAACTGGTGGAGGAGGGATGGAGGTGGTCATGTGTAGGGGGTGCACTTCTCACCATCGTACACCCAGATAAAATTGGCTAGCATCCTGAACTTATTGAGTATTTTGAATTAAACATTTATTGAGCCCTCTGTGCCAGGCACTATGTGTGATACACATATGAATATCATGGGCCCTTTTCTTTGTAGGCTTAGAGCTTAAAGTGTACATGTGAAGAGGAGGGATGCAGACATACCTACAAGGAATTACAGTATAAGGCAACTCGATATTACAGATTTATTATGGCATTTTTTTAAGTGCAGAAATTTTTATATGGTCAAATCTATTAGCTTTTTTTCAGCCTTTGTTTTATGTGTAAGGCCTAGGCCTTTCTCTCTCTGAGATCAAGGTACTTCCTTCTAGTTCTTTTTTTTTTTTTTTCCTTAAAATTTTTACATTTCACTCATCTGTTTCTCTTGAATTTATTTATTTTCAGGTATTGCCTCTTATTCATCACTCCACTGCAGCTAATCAGTAACCAAAGACCATGTGACTCAAAAGGACCTGAAAGGCTGATGATCCTGGTGAATTAGAGGAATGCAGTCTCACTAGGTAAAATCTCTGTCTCTCTTGGAATAGAACTTGCTCTTTGTGAATTCCTCACAGCCTAAAATGAATGGTACTCCTGAGATTAAGACCCTCACCTGTCAGACTCAGGCATTGTGGGTCAAAGACCTGTGGGGCCTCTTTGGTCCTATTCCACTTGCTGGTTGCCTAAGGTTGTAGTTTTGTGCCCAGTTGCCTGGATACCCCTAGTGATGTGCTGTCCTTATTGTCTTATCTGTCCCTTGTTCTCCTTTAGCCAACACCCCATCTCCATACTGTCACGGAATTCTTCCAGAATTTCTGAGCAAATTTCCCATCTATTTGGGCAGAGGAAAACTAGTTAGGTTTTCTTTTGATCAAACTCACCTTGAACTAGTGCTCCCTGCTCTAGTGATAAGTCTTGCCTTTTCCTCAGGTCCTCCAGAACCACCCTGAGCTTCCTTACTGCACGACCTTGTACATTCTCTTTCTCCCTTCCTGCCCTTTAACCAGAACCTCTGTTTTAGCAAGCTGATATATTCTCATTACTTCCTCTGTCCTCTGTATCTTATTCTCAAGTTTGTATTCCTGACATACTCTTTTCTTCCTCTTGTCTAAAGTGTTTCCCCACATTCTCATCTTTTTTTTTTTCTTTTTTTGACTTGGACCATTTTTAAAGCCTTTATTGAATTTGTTACAATATTGTTTCTGTTTATGTTCTGATTTTTAGCCCCAAAGCATTTGGGACCTTAGCTCCCCAACCAGAGTTAGAATCTGCACCCCCTACATTGAAAGGCGAAATCTTCACTACTGGACTTCCAGGAAAGTCCTTCCCATCTTTCTTAGTGATACTGTAATTCTCAATATTCAGATCTGGATCTGATGATCTAGAGTTCTTTCCTTTAGTCATCCTCTGTATCCAGTCTGATAAATGTATATGGTTTCCTGGAAATAGCTGGACTTATTTTCTCTCCTGTCATTATTCTGGACCAGAGTCTTGCTATCTTAGACATCTGTGTATTCATTTAGCAAACATTCATTCAGCACCGAAAAAGTGGCAGGCCCTCTCATGGTCACCCATACTGCATCCCTAAATTCCCAACTCATTTTCCTTCCTCCATTATTTGTTTCTACTCTAATCCATCTGGGCTAATCTTCCTAAAGCATTTCTTTACTAATTTCACTTTGATTAGGGTGATATAAAATTTATTGTCTAAATTGGGATACTTTTGTAAATGAATGGTGGTGTTGGTGGTTTAGTCGCTAAGTCGTGTCCGACTCTTGTGACGCCATGGACTGTAGCCCGCCAGGCTCCTCTGTCTATGGGATTTTCCCATGGACAGGAATACTGGAGTGGATTGCCATTTCCTTCTCCAGGAGATCCTCCCGACCCAGGAATTGAACCCAGGTCTCCTGCATTGCAGGCAGATTCTTTACCGACTGAGCTATGAGGGAAGCCCAAATAAATGGAGGCACTATTAATAATGATGCTGTTAAAAAAAAAGTAAAGAATAATGATGCTGGAATACCAGGTATAAACCAGGACTGTTCTGGGAAAACCAGGGTGTATGATTACCCTACTTCTAGGTGGCAAGTTTTAGAGACTTTCTTTTTAATTTCCTCAATTTACTTCTCATGGGATACCCCACTGCCTCTTTCTTATGTTTTCCACTTCATGAAACAGAGAAACATGAATGTGCTGGGGTGGAGGGAGGTTTGGGACTAGGGGGAATGAATGGCATTGCTTGAAAAGCTATATTCTTGATAAGTGAGAATAAGAAGGAAAGTAACAAGAGAGGAGAACAGCAAGGTAGAAAAACGAACGTAGGAAATAGAAAGGGAGCTAAGGGTAGATTTCACTCTTCTGTTTAGAACTTTTTTCCCATTGATTGTCAGATTGTAACCATGTATTTTGCCCTGTAATTTCAATGTTCTGGCTGGTATCACTTCAGGCAACTTGATTGTTTCATTCCTTCATTTGTTCATTCAAGAACAACAGAAATTTCAAGTGCTTGGTGTGTTCCTGGGACTGTGCTAGGAATACAATAATGAACAAAATGTATAAAAATCCCTGCCTTCATGAAGTTATGGGATAGTGTAACTATCCAATTATTTTCAGTACATCAACCCTGTGCCAGATTCCTTTTGAGAAAACAGTTCTTGCTTATCCTCAGGTTCAGCCAAAGTTCTGCCTTTCTTTTTAAACTTTATTTTTATTTATTTATTTGTTTATTTATTTTGGCTGTGCTGTGTGGCATGTGGGATCTTAGTTCCCTGACCAGGGATCAAACCTATACCCTCTGCAATGGAAGTGCAGATTCTTAATCACTGGACCACCAGGGACATCCCATTTCTGCCTTTTTAAAGCACCCTTCCCCAAGCATCGCAAGCCCCAGTATTCACTCCATCTTCTAGCCCCCTTCATCTCCTGATTGGGTGCACTGTAAATTTGTGATTGGTTCTAATAGTATATTACCATTATGCCATTGTAAGTTCCTTAAATGTAGGTATGATATTGCATGCTTATATTAGTCTTTTTGGGCAGCCATAACAAAATTCCACAGACTGGGTGGCTTAAGCAATAGACATTTATCTTCTCACAGTTCTGGAGGATAGAAGTCCAAGATCAAGGGGACTGACTATTTTTGGTTTCTGGTGAGGACTCTTTTCCTGGCTTGTAGATGGCTACCTTCATGCTGTGTGCTCACATGGCTTCCCTCGGTTTGTACATGTGGTAGGGAGGGGCCAGGAGTGCAAGTGCAAGTGGTAGGTCTTCTTGTATGGACACATTAATCCTGTTGGATCAGGGCCCCACCCTGATAGTGGGGTAGTCTTAATTACCCCCTTAGAAATCACATCTCCAAATATAGACACATTGGGGGCTTGGGATTATACATATGAATTTTGGGGGGATAAAGTCAGTGTGTAACAGTCTTTTTTTTTTTGCATTCAATATGGAGTTGTGTAAATACCTGGCTACTAATGTTTTTCCTGAGCACACCTTTCTGGAAGGCTGCAAGATATATTTCCATAAGAGCCTTTAAGGATGAAATAGATACTGCACTAGCTAACTTGGAAATATTGGATCAGCCATGCCTAGAAGTGGGGTGCCCAGGGGCTGGCTTCAAAGCACTGTCTTATTCTGAATTTCTAAATTACTTTATTCTAGTAATTACGAAAATCTGTTCCTCTAAGTGAAAGTTGCTTAGTCGTGTCCAACTCTTTGTGACCCCGTGTACTATTCAGTCCATGGAATTATCCAGGCCAGAATACTGGAGTGGGTAGCCTTTTCCTTCTCCAGGGCATCTTCACAACCCAGGGATTGAACCCAGGTCTCCTGCATTGCAGGTGGGTTCTTTACCAACTGAGCCACAAGAGAAGCCCAAGAATAGTGGAGTGGGTAGCCTATCCCTTCTCCAGTGGATCTTCTTGACCCAGGAATTGAACCAGGATCTCTTGCATTATAGGCACGTTCTTTACCAACTGAGCTATCAGGGAAGCCCCATTCCTCTAAAGTCACTTTCTTACTTTTCATAAATAATATTGTAGAAAGGAAAATAATTAAACAGTAGTACAGTTTAGCAGAGGACAATTTGCCAGCAAAATGGGAGGCCTTCATAACAGCAAATAGATAAACTTATCCACCTAGTCATCCATCCATTCATTCATACAAAGTTTCACTTTTCTGCAACAGTGATTTTTAAAAAGCTCTGTGTGAGATCCAGAACAGAGATATGTACATGGTAGAGTGTTCAATAATTACTAGTTTAAGAAATGTATGAAGAAAAGAGAAAGTTTCAGAGAAGATTAAAAATGGAAAAGAAGCTGAGAAAAACCATCAACTTTCTCAGAACTCTGGACGTAGCTTCACTAGCTGTCCTGTTCTGCTTTGCAGTCCCCTGACTACTTCTCACTGGCTTCCTCCACCTGCTGACTCCTGTTTGATTAGGAGGGTGTAAGCAGCTGGATGTGAGTGTGCTCAGGCTCCTGCCAAGTATCCTTGTCTCCTACCATTTTCTGTGCCTGCCCTTCTTGTCTTGTGCACAAGTCTGTGTACATGTGCCTGTGTATCGTATCAGTGGCCCCAATACAATTCTGAGATGTGAACTCCAGCCTTCACAGTTCTTTTCTTGCTGGCCTTGAGCACTCACGACTGGATATGTCCCTTCAGCAGAGAGCCTGACTCTGTTTATCACAAAGCTATGAGATAATGAAAATTAGTCAAACTTTTAAGTCTTTATTGAATTTGTTACAATATTGCTTCTGTTTTATGTTTTGGTTTTTTGTCTGCAAGGCATGTGGGATCTTAACTCCCTGACAAAGGATTGAACCTGCACCCCCTTCAATGGAAGGCAGAGTTTTAAGCACTGAACTGGCAGGGAAGCCCCCGGTCAAATTTTTTGAAAATCAATAGGCAGTACTGCAAAACAGTGTCATTCCTTCCGACCCAGTAGCTCACTTATGAAACTTTTATCCTAGGAATATATTTCAGTAAGAAGAAAACTTTGTGTGTCTAGAGTGATCATGATAGCGTTATTGATAGTAGTTAAACCTCGGGGAACAACAGAAACGTCTGACACTAGCAAAATTATGGGTAAATTGTAATGAGTTTAATTGGTGGTGCATTATGTAGTCAAAAAATTATAATGACGTGGAAGTGAAAGTGTTAGTCACTCAGTCATGTCCAATTCTTTGTGACCCCATGGATTGTAGCCTGCTAGACTCCTCTGTCCATGGAATTCTCCAAACAAGAATGCTGAAGTGGGTAGCCATTCCCTTCTCCAGGGGATCTTCCTGACCCAGGGATCAAACTTGGGTCCTGTATTGCAGGCAGATTCTTTACCATCTGAGCCACCAGGGAGCTAATAGCAATATGAAAAATACTTATAAAAAACTAAGTAGAAGAAGTAGAATGCAAAATTGTATATATTGTATATTTACAACTATCATTATGAGTATGGACAAGTCTGAGAAGGAATATAGTAAAAGGAGAATTACTGATGTGTTAGTATCATGGAGTCATCTTTCAGTTTTCTCTTATGACTCAACCTTCTCTAGATTTGAGGCTTCCCTGGTTGCTCAGAGGTTAAAGTCTCTGCCTCCAGTGCGGGAGACCCAGGTTCGATCCCTAGGTTGGGAAGATCCCCTGGAGAAGGAAATGGTAACCCACTCCAGTATTCTTGCCTGGAGAATCCCATGGATGGAGGAGCCTGGTAGGCTACAGTCTACGGGGTCGCAAAGAGTTAACATGACTGAGCGACTTCACTTTCACTTTCAGAGCTATCTATATATTGATTCCTCTAGCAACTCAGATGGTAAAGCATCTGCCTGCAATGCCAGAGACCTGGGTTCAATCCCTGGTCTGGGAAGATCCTGATTGGGAAGATCCCCTGAAGAAGGAAATGGCAACCCACTCCAGTATTCTTGCTGGGAGAATTCTATGGACAGAGGAGCCTGACAGGTTACAGTCCATGGGGTTGCAAAGAGTCGGACACGACTGAGCGACTAACACACACACACACACAGAGTTACCTATATGTTCAGAATTTGACGTTAAACCTCCTGCTCCTCCTGACATTGGTTTCATGATATAAGCCCCTTTCAGTTGTGCTGCTCTCTGCTCTCACCCGCTTGCTATTTTTTTTTTTTTTTTCTGGTTGGGGAGGGAGGCTTGTGGCATGTGGAATCTTAGTTCCCTGACCAGGGATCAAACCCGTGCCCCTGTGTTGGAATTGTGGAGTCTTAACCACTGGACTGCCAGAAAAGTCCCTCTCTTGCCATCTTTAGATAGCTTACCATTGTGCCATGCAAGATCCTATCAGAAGTTTTCCCCACTATGCTTTTATTAACCCTGTTCCCCAGTTCAGCCTCTCAGGTTCACCCCATAGACTGATTGGTAAAAAGCAGACAGACTGAACTTGCACAATTTACCTGGATCCAGTTATAGACCAGCCCCTGCACAGTAGGCTATGATGTGACTAGACTTCAATGTTGGAAGAAAAGTGTTACGCTGTCACAGCAGAGCTTAAGAAGAGGGTTGTAGACAGGGACCTAGTACCTATACTAGAGCAAAAAATCTTAGTCACACTCTAAGATGGAATCCTCGTTACTATTTTATAAAACAATTTTTGAGCACCTATTTTGTTCTAGCCAATATACCACTGGTGCTAGGGGAATAGGTCAGCATGAACTAAATGCCAAACTGATCTAAAGATTAGACATTTGAGCTACTGAACTAAAGATATTTCAGTGCATTTTTTTCTAGGGACCATATTATGAGTTAGATGGCTCCAATTCTGGGGGCAGAGCACAAGATAGGAAGAAACCAGGGTGGCTTTTATACTACTCATTATTCATTCTGATACTGCACCTGTCGGGCTCCTGTCAGTTCCTCGCTTTGCATAAGCTTCCTCTTTCCATAAGTTTCCTTATCTTTACCTTAGCTTGTATGTCCAACCTCATTTTTCTCATCTTTTTGATCAGTCCTCCCTGCCTTACTTTTCCATGTGAGATCCTGTGGCCCATCACATCTTGTTATCCTTGGATAATTCTCCTTCTTTGAGTATAGAGAGCAGGTGACATGTACAACTTCTGTTTCTTCTGTCAGATGGTGAAACGAGGACTGAGGAAGTATTGATTCCAAAATATCATTCCTGAAAAATCAAAGTCTCAACTTTCAAGAGAGCACCACAGAGAAGTATTACCAAGGAAGTCAAATTTTTGAAAGCACCTTTGAAGGGAAAGAAGAGATTCGAGGGGCCACTGGGATGCTCCAAGCAAGAGAAAATGAGGAGAAAGACAAGAAACTTCAAAGAGAAGACAGTTCAAGACAATAAAACACTCACAGAAGTGAGTGACCAAGAATCTGAAAAAGATGGCCCTACAATAAATGAGAGAATTCAGGCTGTAAAGAGACAGTATGTATGTACTGAGTGTGGGAAAGCCTTTAGTCAGAGTGCAAACCTCACCGTACATGAACGAATCCACACAGGAGAGAAACCCTATAAGTGTAAGGAGTGTGGAAAAGCCTTCAGTCATAGTTCCAACCTGGTTGTTCATCGGAGAATCCACACAGGATTGAAGCCTTACACATGCAGCGAATGTGGGAAATCTTTCAGTGGTAAGTCCCACCTTATTCGGCACCAGGGAATCCACAGTGGGGAGAAAACCTATGAATGTAAGGAGTGTGGGAAAGCCTTTAGTCGGAGTTCTGGCCTGATTTCACATCACAGGGTTCACACTGGTGAGAAGCCCTACACATGTATTGAATGTGGGAAAGCCTTTAGCCGTAGTTCAAACCTTACTCAACATCAGAGAATGCACAAAGGAAAAAAAGTTTACAAGTGTAAGGAGTGTGGGAAAACATGTGTTTCTAATACAAAGATTATGGATCATCAGAGAATTCACACTGGGGAGAAACCTTATGAATGTGATGAATGTGGGAAAGCTTTCATCTTAAAGAAGACCCTTAATGAACACCAACGACTTCATCGTAGAGAGAAACCTTACAAATGTAATGAGTGTGGGAAAGCTTTTACTTCTAATCGAAATCTTATTGATCATCAGAGAGTTCACACTGGAGAGAAACCCTATAAATGTAATGAATGTGGAAAAACCTTCAGGCAGACTTCTCAAGTGATTCTACATTTGAGAACCCACACGAAGGAGAAACCCTATAAGTGCAGTGAGTGTGGGAAGGCCTATCGTTACAGCTCACAGCTTATTCAACATCAGAGAAAGCATAATGAGGAGAAAGAAATGTCATAAATAACATTGTTACAAAGTGGAGCGAATTGCTGCTTTTAGGAAAAGCAGGTTTCAGTATCATCAACCTTAATTCTTTAAGTATCCACACAGGGAAAGTAATCAGAAGTAGACAAAGATTAACAGAAGCGGGTATTCATGCCAGCATCATGTATAACTGGAGGAAGAAAACTAGAGTTTCGACAGAATTGGGTTTAAGTGAATGATGGTCTATCCATATGATGGCTTTGCATCCATTGTAAACATTTTAAAAAAATATTTAGTGCCATGGAAGAAATGATTTGAATAAAGTGGAAGATAAATGAAAGAGAAAAACAATGAAATATCCAAATTAAAAAAAAATATTTATGCAAAGGAAAAAATGGAAATGAAATAATACCAAACCAAAATATTAACAGTGATTATCTCTGGGTAATAGGATTATAGGTAATTTCTATTTTCTTCTTTATACTTTTCTATGCTTTTTAGATTTTCTACAATGAGAATGTACCACTTTTATAGTCAGGAAAAAAGTAGAGTATTTTTTAAATGCAGTGAGCACATATTCATTTTCATTCAACAGTGTTATGAAAGTTACAGACTCTAAAGTCCTAGGATTGCACCCCATTACTGACCTTAGTTCCGATACTAATACTGATCTGAGTTCAAATTCTGGCTTAAACCACTTATTACCCAGTCACCTAACCCTCAGCAGGGGAACCCTCAGCAGGTCACTTCCTTTTAGAGCCTGTTTCCTGCATATTACATCATAAATACCAGTTGTTGACTTCTGCAGTTTTAAGATAAACTGACTTTATAGTCATCAACAAAATATCTAATCCACTTTCTTAATCACTTTTAGGTTAAAAGAAAACAGTAAAAATTTACTATATTCTCTCCCACTGCTGTAGAAGGATCCAGAGAGAATAAAGAACCACCTAGGCTCCATCTTTTCAATATATGTCTGCAGAACCAGAAAAAAATACCCCCGTATGAAATTGGAACAATTGCAGTTTCATAACCTTTAAAGAGAGTCAGCATAATCTAAAACAAGGGGAAGACTACCGTCACATGTTTTATAGACTTTAGTAGCTAAAATAGCAGACTTTTGGGTCAGATATATATATGTTCTGATTCCAGATCTGCTATGCACTAGCTTGCCAGTTTTGGACAGGTCTCTTAACTGCCCTGAGCTGTAAGTTTATCTGTAAAATGGGAGTGACTACCTACTTCACCAGATTGTTGTGAGGATTAAGTGAGATAATGCCCATAAATGTGTGACCAGCCTTTATGTCCAGCTCTCTGAGAAGGCCTTAATCTGTTTTCAATAAGTATTTTAAACTTTTAAGGCAGCTCAGAATCTGGGAACCCTTAGAACTGCCCCATTCTTAACTCAGTCATTCCTCCTTCTTTGTATACAATGAATGCATAAGCCTGACATCATTTGTCTTCTGCCTGTGTAGTGATACATCATTTTAGGAACTACTGAGGATTTGATATCCCATTTGTACAAGAAAATGGAGTCTCAAGTGAGGTTAGGTGACTGGCTAATAAGTGGTTTAAGCTAGAATTTGAACTCAGATCAGATTTTCAAGTCCATGCTTTCTGTGTTTTACCAAAGTGCCTCTGCCCATCATGATGATTCTGTGAGTGGGAGACCAAGTAACCACTTCTGTGAAAGGTGGTTGATGATATGTGGACAATTATAGGTTGATCATGGTTTCATAAGGAAGATGCTGAAAAGAAGGGGATGGTATGAAGTGTATATTTGGGTGGAAAGAGATTGTTTAGTTTTTGTCCTATTTTGTGTGATAGGATAATGGCTTATATATAATTTTGTGGTATAATAGTCCCTCTTTGCATAGTTATTCAAAGCACGGTTTCTAGGCTCTGTTGCTGTGTTCAGAGGGTAGCACTGTTGTATCGTTGGTCACCCTTGGGCAGGCACTTCCCCAAGAGTCTGGGTGGACACAAGGGAGGGTCACCCACCTGTGACTGTCGCTAGACAGAATTGCAGCAGGAAGGGACTTGTATCATTTCCCTGGTCATGTGTCCTTTTCAAAATTCCACAGGAAGGTTGTAATTAATATTTCATGCCTTTTGTCATGCCAGCCATTCTCAGCTGCTGATTACTTATATGGAAACTCCCATGACTAATGTCTCCTGGCTCTCCTAAAACTGCTTTATAAGAAAACAGGCAACTAACTTCCTGTGTGCC
Organism: Cervus elaphus; assembly: GCF_910594005.1. Lineage (NCBI taxonomy): Eukaryota > Metazoa > Chordata > Mammalia > Artiodactyla > Cervidae > Cervus > Cervus elaphus. Next base: position 28,771,260 of record NC_057838.1, read on the forward strand.
TGTTGGGGGTATTTTTTAAGCATTTATTATTGCTGAGCAGAGTTTTTGGTGCTTCTGATACTGCTGAGCAAAACATTTTTCCACCACTGTGACACAGTGTCTGAAATTCTTTCTTCAGCTAGCCTTTCTTTTTCATATTAGAGGACTCTGTTGTCTCCAAGAGCAAGTATCTTCTAGGAAGGAAGCCAGAGATCTGAATAAATTGACATTTTTTACCCAGGCAAGCCAAGATAGTGGACCCTGGAGAAAGCCCTCAGTAGCTTCTAATCTTCTAGGCTGATATCTGTCTTAGACTGCAAGAGTAAATGTTAATAAGTGCACTCTATACCCTTTCATTGGAGAAGGCAATGGCAACCCACTCCAGTACTCTCGCCTGGAAAATCCCACGGACAGAGGAGCCTGGTAGGCTGCAGTCCACGGGGTCTCTGAGAGTCAGACATGGCTGAGCGACTTCACTTTCACTTTCCCTTTCATGCATTGGAGAAGGAAATGGCACCCCACTCCAGTGTTCTTGCCTGGAGAATCCCAGGGACGAGGGAGCCTGGTGGGCTGCTGTCTACGGGGTCGCACAGAGTCGGACACGACTGAAGTAACTTAGCAGCAGCATACCCTTTCATGTACCCATTCTGCAATGAAATTTGAACTGACCACTCACCTTCCTGCAGAAGTTTTTTAAGACTACCAGCTACCTGTTTCAGTCAGCATTTAATTTTGCAGTTCTTACCATTCTTTCAAGCCCTTTCATGATACACTCTGAAATTCAGGGTCTATTTGAATGTGTTTTTTTTTCCCAACTTCCTGTTCTAATGGAAGCCTGGTTGTTTCCTAACAGCAGTGCTTCCTCTGCAGTCCCTCTGCTAGTTTTTGTCTACCCCAACCCATTTACCTCTCTGTACGCAATTTCTTCTCTATTCTGTCAAAACCCCAGCTCTCTTGAAATGTGCATCACTAAACTACTGTGTATTGTCCATTCCTGTTTCTGTCATCTGCTGGTTTCCTGTGCACCCACATTTATTCACTTGTTTTTAGTACCATGAATATTCCCAAGGAATATGAAAAGTCAGTATTTTTTGACCACAGATACCCTATATGTAGAATTGCTTTGGTGTGGACTAGAAATATATACATCTCTTTTAAGTTGTGAGAAAAAGTGTGAAATTAAAATGTTATGTAGCCTTGATTAAAGGGAAATCTGAAAGATAAAGAATATTGCATAGAGAGGTGAATGTCTCCCTAGACTTGGAGATATTTTTCATTGATGGTGTGTACTATATTAGATCTTATCAGGAACTCAGAAGAAAATTTAAACCAAAAAGAGCTTTAAATAGTAACTGAGCATTTTCATTGACCATGAATCCCATAAGACTATATTTCATTTCCAGCTCTGTATCCTAAGTGACAGAATTGCTTTCTAAATTTTTTTCCATTCAATATAAATAAAATAGTATGTTCATATTGTTAGGTTGTTTTTAGAAACTAGACTGTCTGACTTCACCTCTGATGTTATAAAACTGGAGTCATAAAACTTTTGCCAAAAATGGTTATAATTCCTCCAATAAATATCTGTTGTTATTTCCTTGTTATAAATATCACTAAAAAAAATTTTTTTCTTTTGCTTCCTTCCTTTATTCAGATTGGGAAGAAAACAGTTCAATTTGCTTTTCTTTAAGCAGATGCTTTTGGAATGAAAATGTGATTCTGGCTTGTTTCATATTCAAACACAAGATGAAGCTTGTTATTTTCATACTCTCAATAGAGTTGTTCCTCAGTAACTGCGGGGGATTGGGTCCAGGACCCCCACCACCATACCAAAGTCAAAGGATGCTCAAGTCCCTTATATAAAATGGCAAACTATTACATATAACCTATGCACATCCTCCAGTATACTTTAAATCATCTTTAGGGTACTTATAAAACCTAATACAATGTAAATGCTTTGTATATAGTTGTAAATGCAATGAAAATAATACATATAAATAGTTGCCAGTATGACAAATTCAGGATTTGCTTTTTGGAACTTTTTGAAGTTTTTTCATTTTTAATATTTTTTATCTGTATTGGGTTAAATACATGATGCAGAACCCACAGATATGGAGGGCCAACTCTACAAAAAGTAGTGCTCTAGCCATTAGAAATTGTCCTTCTGGGATTTCCCTGGCAGTCCAATGGTTAAGACTCCACACTTCCAATGCAAGAGATGCAGGTTCAAACGCTGGTGGGGGAACTAAAATTCCACATGCTGTGTGGCCAAAAAAAAAAAATGTTCTCTTCTGTTATTTTGCTGGAGAACTTGTATAGCTGGTTATTGTCCCATCCCCTCTCTGGTCTCATCTCTGTTCAAACCTATGCTATTATATAGACCTTTGGCTGTATAAAACCAGCATGTTCCCTGAGGTCCATTTCTACTCCAGAAGGCAGATTTGTGAGGGGGTCCAAAGGAGATGGCTAATTCCTTTCTGGGCGATATGGATACAGGACTTCGCTAGTTCTCAGTCCTTCCACTGACCATTTTAAGTCCACACAGCACCATCTGATGTATAAGGACTGTAGCCATTACAAAGCTGTAACCATTCTTTTAAGGTCAGTGGTTCCCAAATCTAGGAATCACAAGAAGTAATTTCACATATACAGGTATATTTCCCAAGCCCACAAAATTAGCATATTTGGGTCAGGGTGTAAGAATCTATTGATAGAGAAGGAAATGGCAACCCACTCTAGTATTCGTGTATGAGAAATCCCATGGACAGTGGAGCCTGCAGGCTACAGTCCAGAGGGTCCCCAGGAATTGGACCCAACTGAGCGACTAAACACCACATGCACTAGGAATCTATATAAAACAAAACTTCTGAAGCGGGGATTTAAGGAAGATCTCCATGAGGAGCCTTGACTCTTTACATGGCCATTTTTGTGATAATTATCCATTTTCCCTTAGAAAAATCTACAAATCACAAAATTACTGAGACATAAACCAGAGTTTGTGTAATCATAACAAATTAGCAACCCAGTTTACTGAGGGAAAGAAAATGCTGTCACATTGGCAATGTTGGTTTAACCACAGAGTTAAGCAGATTCATGTTTTAAAAAATTATAGGACTTACATGGTGGCCCAGTGGTTAAGAATCTGCCTGCCAATGCAGGAAACATGGGTTTGATCTCCTTGTCCAGTAAGATCCAACATGCCATGGAGCAATTAAGCCCTTGCGCCACAACTAGTGAGCCCATGCACCACTACTCTTGAAGCCCGTTAGGCCCTGGAGCCTGTGATTCACTTGGGGAAACCACTGCAATGAGAAGCCCATGTACCACAACCACAACTAGAGACTAGTTGCAGCTGCAACTAGAGAAAAGTCTGCACACTGCAATGAAGACCCAGCACAGCCAAAAATTAAGTTTTTTAAAAATAAAAATGAATAAAAAATTGTAGTAGAACAAAATGGCGAACAAGATAAAAATAAAGTCCTTTGGCTATGACACAGCATAGAAATGTTGGATAAAACTTAAACATCCTTTTAAAGGTCTTTCAGAGAGTAAATCCTCAGAGCCTAGGACAAAGAAGTGCAAGTCAGATAAGTGGGTGCTTGTGTGCCATGTGGCAGTTTGCTGATCCTGGTCATCAAGGGACTTAGATTTTATCAACCACAAGGGCAGGGATTTAAGTCCCTGCACCTCACAGCTTGTGGGATCTTAGCTTCCTGACCAGGACTGAACCTGTGCCCCCTGCAGTGGAAGCGTGGCGTCTTAAGCCCTGGACCACCAGGGAGGTCCTCCTATTCATGCTTTGAGACCTATAAAGTACTATCTCCTGGTTCTCCTCCTACTTGGTTGGGTGTTGGGTCCTTACCCTCTTTCTGCTTAGTATTTAATCACTCTCTGGTACATTTTGTATTTGTTTTCTGTCTATCCTCCCTATAAATGTAAGTTTCTAGGGACTTCACCTCTTTATTTATGTCCCTAGTGCCTAGAACAGTGTCTAGCACATGATTAGTACTCAGTGAAGTGTTGTTGAATGAACAAAGGAGTGGAGACAGATGTTTCAGCAAATGTTCGGTGAAAGCTAGAAGAAAACATATCAATAGAATAACACCTTGCTCATTCAATAAGCATTCATGTAGCACCTACTGTGGCTTTGTGCTAGGTGCTAAGTGTATGTGGTATCCATATAGTCATGGCCCTTGCCCTTGAGACAGGAGAGAAAGAGGCAGGAGACAAATGTTGGATAAATGAAGATGGGGTGCAGTTGCTGGGATTTGATAAAGACTGACTGGAACCAGCTGTAACCAAGGGGGTTTTGAGAAGTCTGGTCACGGACCTTTAGTTCATTATATCTTCTTTGTAATACAAAAAATCTCTCCTTGGCCATGACAGTTCTGAGACGGATCATCAAAGGCCAGAAAGTGGACAGTGGTCCAACTCCTGGGAAATATCCCCTGTTCCTGAAATAGCAATATTCCTGGAAATAGTAATATTCCTCCCATATGTTAGCATATTAAATTACTTAGCCCATGAAAACTACAACCTCATGCCCTGGTGCTGCTCTCACTTTCTGAGGTAGTTAACATTTGGGCCTGTGGAGTGTGAATTCCTCTAAAAACACTTTCACTTTTCTTTGACTTGCTATTGAATTCTTTCCTGCACAAAGGTAAGGACCCTCACTTGGTGATCCATCCTAAATACTCCTGTGGGTCCAAGGATGTGACACTTCCCTCTTTTGCAATACCCTTTTGGAGCCTCTTTCTGTCATCTTATATAGAGGGTAATAATTCCAGGAGTCCAAACTTAAAAGATTTAAGTATCAAAGAAGCAGAGTTCCAGTACCCTTTACACTGACCTAACTTTACTCAGGGTGGTGGACAACTGCAAAGACCTCCTCATTCCAGGGGGGCAGTGTCCCTCCATCCTCATTTCAGCTTGATTTATATTTAACACCAGAGCTCCATTATCTCATCATTTGGGCAAGAGCTCCAATATTTTGGCCACCCGATGTGAAGAGCCAACTCATTGGAAAAGATTCTAATGCTGGGAAAGATTGATGGCATGAGGAGAAGGGGTCAACAAAGGATGAGATACTTGGATGGCATCACTGACTCAATGGACATGAATTTGAACAATCTCCTGGAGATGGTGAAGGACAGGGAAGTTCATGCGTCACAAAGAGTCGGATGCGACTTAGCGACTGAACAACAGCAAGCCAATTCACAAGGAAGTCATTTGTAATGTATGTTATTTATGGTGAGAACTGCTGTGGTTCACAAATAGATTGGATATGTCACTCATGAAGACATTCAGACGTTCTAGAAATCACTCTATTAAACTCAGTTGCAATTCAAATTAAAACAGAGAAGTCCAATTCTTTCAGGAGGCAACACGAGGCCTGGGGGCCTGGGCCATGTGATTCATCTCTGCATCCTTGGGCTCTGGAATACAGCTACACCTGTTCTTTGCTTGAGAGGAATGAAGACCTAAGAGTCCCGGAGCTCCGCCTTTCCTGCCATCACTGGGAAAGCTAGGAACCATAGAGATGTGGCTTCCTAGAGAGCCGAAACTGGGAGGTGGGGTGAGGCACCGGATGTCGCTATACCCGCGGGTCAGCCATTATTCTAGGCTTCAGGTGCCGTCGCGTCCAGTTTTCGTGTCATCTCCTGGCGCCCCGGCGCCAAGGTGGTGGTCCCCAAGCCCGGAGCCGCCGCGGGAGACCCCGGTGAGCGGGGTGGGCTCGGGTCGGGTTGGCAAGCGCGGAGGGCGGCCGGGGTTGCGGCTTGAGCTCTCCAGGGCAGCTCAGCCCTCGCCGGCCCCTCTCTGCTCCTCACCCCCAGGGCGGTCCCTCCACCGCTTGGTTGAGATGGACGCCTAGGCTGCGGCTTGGGGAATATATTGAAGACGGCGCCTCTGTGTCTCCGTGTGTCTGTGGATTGGCTGTCGAGTCAATAGAATAATGTGCTGCCCCTTTGAGAAGAGCGACCTCAGTAGCCAGGTTCTCAGCTCAAGTCTTTCTGCTCTTTTCTCAGTCTTTTCTGAGGCTGATGCTGAGAAACAGCTTGAGACTTCCCTGGAGCAGGGACTCCCAGAAATCTATTTTTTTTTTCCCGTGAAGGATGGATTGATTCCCATTTTTCTTTGTAATTTTATTGGCGTATGCTTGGTTTTCAATTTTATGTTAGTTTTAGGTGTACAGCCAAGTGAGTCTGTTATACATATATCCACTCTTGATTCTTTTCCTGTATAGGCCGTTACAGAGTATTGACTAGAGTTACCTCTGCCATACAATATGTCTTTAGTAGTTATCTTTTTTATATATAGTAATGTGTATATGTCATTACCAGTCTTCCCATTTATCCCCCCCATACCAAGTTCCATTTTAAATTTTGTAATGTAATGGTATTTAAGAAGCAAACTTAGACCACGCATATCACCATTGCCTCAGAGAATGTATTTTCACATTAAGTACAAATTTAGTAAATGCTGTCTTTTGCAAGAAAGGTCATTATCAACCTGTGAGTGACTGTGTATGGTTATTGTTTTAATGAACTGTTGTTTGGAAACCATTGCTTTAGAATAGTTGTTTGGGTTTGAGAAGTCTTTTCTTAGATGCGGTGATTTTGTACTTTTGGGGTTAGAATCCCTGAGATCAGAATTTGCTCCCATAACTGAACTAGTTGAGTGGCCTTGAGTGAATCGCTTAGCTCCTCTGAGACTTCTTTTGTTCTTTTTAACCAGTGCTTACAAATCTTTTGTGAGAAACAAGCATAATGTATGCTTAAGGATTTCTTATTTGTATCTCTGCAAAGTAAGAGTAAATAAAATTCTGATAATTTACTGTAGAAAATTATTTAGAAGTCTCTTTTCCCCCCAAGTTTTATTTGTAGATCCTTTTTTTAAAAAAACATTTTTAGGTTCATAGGAAAATTAAGCAGAAAATACAGAAATTTCTCATTTGTTCCTTGCCCCCACATTTGCATAGCCTCCTCCAGTATCAACATCCCCCACCACTAGAGGGATAGAGTGGGAGTTTGGGGTTAGCGGATACAAACTAGTATTTATAGAATGCATAAACAACAAGGTTCTACTGTATAACTCAGGGAACTGTATTCAATATCCTGTGATAAACCTTAATGGAAAAGAATATAAAAAAGAATGTATATGTATAATTGAATCACTTTGCTGTACAGCAGAAATTAACATTGTATTCCAACTGTAGGTCAATAAAAAAAAAAAGATCCCCCATAGTTTTGCCTTTTCCAGAAGCCATGTAGTTGGAATTGTAAAGTATATTGGACTTTGACATTAGCTTCTTTCACTGAGTAACATACATTTACATTTCCTTTGTATCTTTTCATGGCATGACAGCTTCTTTTTAACACTGAATAATATTCTATTATCTGGATGTACCACAGTTTATCTGTTTACCCATTGAAGGATATCTTGGTTGATTCTTGGTGTTGACAGTTATGAATAAAGCTGCTAAAACATCCATGTGCAGGTTTTTGTGTGGACATATGTCTTCAGTTCGTTTGGATGAATACTGAAGAGCACAATTGCTAGAATTTATGGCAAGAGTATGTTTAGTTTTGTAAGAAAGGGCCAAACTATCTTCCATAGTGGCTGTACTATTTTGCATTCCTACCAACAAATGACAATTTCTGTTGTCCCACATCTTCACCAGCGTTTGGTGTTGCTAGTGTTCTAGATTTTGGCCATTCTAATAGGTATGTAATGGTATTTCATCGTTTTAACTTGCATTTCCCTGATGAAATATATGATGCAGAGCATATTTTCATGCAGTTATTTGAAATCCGTATATCTTCTTTGGCGAGGTGTTTGTTTAGGTCTTTGGGCCATATTTTATCTTCTTATTTTGGCCACAATGGGGCTTATGGCTCTTTGTTCCCTAGCCAGGGATTAAACCTGGGCCCCCAACAGTAGAAGCTACAAGTCTTCATCATTGGACTGCCAGGGAATTCCCCTTTGGGTCATTGAAAGAAAAGATTTATTTATTTTTGACTGTGCTGGGTCTTTGTTGCTGTGCTCAGGCTTTCTCTAGTTGAGGCAAGTCAGAGCTACTCTGCATTGTGGTATGCAGACTTCTCATTTTGGTTGCTTCTCTTGTTGTGGAGGAGGGGCTCTGTGTGTGTGGCCTCTGTAGTTGTGGTGCAAGGGCTTAGTTGCTCCTCAGCATATGATATCTTCCTGGACCAGGAATCAAACCTGTGTCCCCTGCATTGGCAGGTGGATTCTTAACCACTAAATCACCAGAGAAGCCCCCATGGGCATATTTTAATTGAGCTGTTTGTTTTCTTAATTGTTGAGTTTTAAAAGTTCTTTGAAATATACAAAGGAAGGATATTAGGCTTTTATCGAGTATGTGTTGTCTTTTGCAGGTATTTTCTTTCAGTCTATGGGGTGTCTTCTCATTCTTGACACTGCTTTTTCCACAGCAGAATTTTTGAATTTTAATGAAGTCTACCTGTTACTTCTTTCAAGGATCGTGCCTTTTGAATGTATCTAAAAAGCTGTCACCATACCCAAGGTCATCTAGGTTTTCTCCTAGGTTATCTTCCAGGACTTTTATAGTTCTGTATTTTATATTTAGGTCTCTGATCCGTTTTGGGTTAATTTTTGTAAAATATGTAAAGTTTGTGTCTAGATTGATTTTTTTTTTTTTTTGCATGTGAATATCTGGTTGTACCAGCACCATTTGCTGAAAAGACTATTTTTGTTCCTTCGTATTACCTTAATTCTATCAAAGATCAGTTGATTCTATTCATGTGGGTCTATTGCTGGACTTTCTATTCTGTTTTATTGATTTGTCTGCACTTTGCCAATACTGCACTGTCTTCATAACTGTTAACTTTTTAGAAAGTTTTGATGTTAGGTAGTGTCAGTCCCTCAACTCTGGGTAGTATTGGGTAGTGTCAGTCCCTCAACTTCACGATACTGAGGGAGAAGTCCTTCAGTATTGTGTTAGTTATTCTGGGTCTGTAGCCTCTCCATGTGAACTTTAGAATCAGTTTGTCGATACCTATGAAATAGCTTGGTGAGTTATTGGAGTTGCATTGACTCTATAGATAAAGTTGAGAAGAACTGGAATTTTGACAGTACTCTTTCTAGCTGTGAGCATGGGATAGAAATAGTTTTTTAAAATTCCTTTCCATCACCCCCAGATCAGTGACCAAAGAACTGCTCGGTTTCTTTTTTCAAGTGTTCTATCCCTACTAATACTTTAGAACTTTATTTGCTTAGACTACAAGTTTCCCCTAATATCTGAAAATAGTGTTCTTATGGAACCTTTATAAGGTCAAATGGTGTAATGCAAAGGAGCCGTTCCCTTGGAACACATCTTACTAACAGATACACAAAGTAAAACTGGATAAAGCCCAGATGCTCACAGACACAGGTTAAGTCCGTGGCAGCTTGATGCTGAGATACTGAGTGTAGTTCCTATGGAACGGGCTTGGCAATGCCACTCTGGCTACTTGGGGTACCTTTGGCTACCTCTTAGTTGCCTTTAGAATTTGCTTCTGTTTACTTACCTCTTCACTCTAGTTCTACAACCTTATCTCAAAGTTTTCTTCCTTTCTCTGATTTGCACAGAACATTTCTAACAGAGCTATATGTGGTGTCACTCCCTTGCTTTAGAAATTACAGTTTCTTCCTGGAATGGCTTTCTTAATATTCCAGTGATCTTTTTATTTTTTCTTTAAAGCCCAACCCTAAATTACCTCCATGAATTCTTACTGTGCTTGTTTGTCCTCCTGTTAATTGTACTTGGACTTTGTATTGAGATTATATTTTATTTTGCTCTCCTCTGCTCTGTTATAAGCATGAACTTTAAGGGTCCACTTGTTAAATAAAATTAATGGGGCATCCAGATATGTCATTGATAGTGATGTAACTGTTACAGCCTTAAAAGTGTAAACTATTCCTACCTTTCTGCTAAACAGTTTCTTTTCTGGAGATTTTTTCCTGAAGAAATAAGCAGAAATGTAATACCAAAAATTCTTTAGCAAAGATGGTCATTGTAGCTTAATTTGTAATAGGAGAAAATTATAAATAATTAAACGTCCAATGGCAGTGGATTACTTAAGTATGAGTGGACTGATACACTCTTAAAAATAATGATTAAGGGGTATTTGATATTGGACTTTCATGGTGGTCCAGTTGTTAAGACTCTTGGCTTCCAATTCAAGGGGTGCAAGTTCAGTCCCTTGTTGTAGAACTCAGATCCCACATGCCTCATGGCAAGGAAAAAAAAGGAATTTTGTGTTTTTGATATCAGCAGTAGTCTGGATAACATGAATATTAATGTCCCTAGAGCCTTGGGCTGGGGCCTCCGTCAAAGGAGAAACTGCCCAGAATCTAGAACTCTGCATTTAGCAAGGTTTCTTCATTACCGGGGGCTAATTGGGGTGTGGAAGATCTGACTGTGTCTCTGGGTTAACTTTAACAATGATTTTTTTAGGTCTTATAGATGATGTTCTTCAAGCTCTAAGGAAGAAGTCAAGCAAGAATTGAGGGACCCTGGAGAGGAGTCTGTCTTAAATGGCAGCAATGACAAGAGAAAATTGGGCCCACAGTGCTCTGCGACAAGAGGGCCTCGTTAAAGGGAAGGATGATACCTGGAAGTGGGGAACCAGCTTCCAAGGGAGTAGCTCCACTGTTTGGGAGACCTCCCACCTGCACTTTAGACAGTTACGTTATCATGAGACATCTGGACCCCAGGAGGCACTGAGCCGGCTCCGGGAGCTCTGTCGCCGGTGGCTGAGGCCAGAAGCACGCACCAAGGCCCAGATCCTGGAGCTGCTGGTGCTGGAGCAATTCCTGAGCATCCTGCCTGGGGAGATACGGACCTGGGTGCAGATCCATCGCCCCGGGAGTGGTGAGGAGGCCGTGGCCCTGGTAGAAGAGCTGCAGAAAGACCTTGATGGACCAGCATTAAAAGTGAGAAAGGGGAAGTGGGGAGTAGGCCCAGGACAGGCTGGGGTAGAAGATGATCCTGTGATTTTCATTAACAGTAACACAGCAGCAACCCTTATGCTGATTAAAACAGGTTCATGAGCTTTTCAGACCATAGAATATCTATCTGTCTGGAGAAATGGATTTATGGTTGGGATCTTTGGACCAATTCAAAATCAACACAGAGCATTGACTCTGCTTTGTCTCTGTGGGTGATGCTTACTAATTCTGAGTTTTATTCAAGAATCTGAAGAGCATAATGTTCCTAAGAGTTCCTCTAAACAGAAGCAAGTATATTGTTTGTAAAGTCTGTTTGGATTGGTGTTGTAAACCTGGAGTATGGAAAGTTATGGGAGAGCAAGAATGAAGCTTTCTAGATCTGGAAAGACCACTCCATGTGTTCCCCTACTGGGGACTGTGTGAGACAAGAGATTGGGTTGAGATATTTGCCTCTGATAAGATTTTATATCCTTGGCTATTAAATTGGGATCTTAACATGGTTTCTAGTATGTGTCAGATCTCTTTCTGTCGATCTGGAGCCCACTAGAAACATTTCTATATGAAAAGTCTGAAATGTAATTTGGGAGGGATATCAAGGATGGGCTTGTTTGTTTTAATCATGAAAATGAAGAATTTCAGAGCTGTGTTTTTCATTACTAATCACTAAGTCGTTGTTCTCATTCAAGAGATAAAAAATGGAGGCAGGAAAAGGTTCACTGCATTGCCTTTGTGAGACATCTAGTTAGCAGCAAAACCAGATGTCTAGACTTCTAGCGTTCTTTCTATTGGAGCAGGTGGGAATGAGAAAAGGTGTGAATAAGTAGAACCCAGTGTTTTAGATTAAACCTGAAGCTGAAAACTTTTAGATTAAGTCTGAAGCTCTTAATTGCTTGTTACTTCCCGATCCCTCCTTAACCCACACCCAGGTCTGGCTTCTGTTTCTACTGTTCTGTTCAGTCTCCTCTGGGAAAGGTCACCAGTACCATGAGTGGGGCTAGAGGGCAGCTCCATTGTTCTCAAGGCAAAGCTTTCCTGCTGTTTTGATGCTCCATACTTGAGGTGGGTCACTCTCATCTCACCATTCTAGACTATATGGGCAGAAAGAGGTCCATGGTGGTTAGGTGAGTTCATTTGCTGGAGGTACAGGAAGAGTCAGTTTATTGCGTTCTGCTTGTTCCCAGGTTCCAGCCTTTGTCCAGGACCAGGACACTCTCCAGGAGGGTCTGAGTACTCCAGGAATAGCACTTCCTCATGCACCCACTGGCAGCCACATATCAGCTGAAATTCGCTCAAGTTCTCTTACTGACCCAGTGGTGTTCGGCTTGCTCCAGGATCCTCAACATGGTAACTTACTCTGTTGGTCTGGCTTTGGACATCCTCAGGACTCTTGCTGGGTCTCACCTCCCTGCTCCCAGATAACTACTTCCTCTTCTGCCGTTCTATGAGTCCCTTGATACCAAACTCTTTTGTTTTCTCCCTCGTGTCATTTCTTGGGTCTCTCTGACCCTTTATCCATTCTTATTACTAACATTTGCACTTTTCCAGCCCTGCACATGGGGGTCAGAAAAGATCTGTGTGTCATTTTTTAGCCATTATTGCCTAGTTCTGGTACTTATATGTCTTTCTCAACTCCTTTTTTAGAGAAGATAAACTTACTGGATTTGGACAGGAATGACAGTTACCTTACATGCAGCTTTTTCTCCTTCAGATTCTCCTGCCCCTGAAGCTTCTGCCCTTTCCCAGGAAGAGAACCCCAGAAATCAGTTAATGGCTCTCATGCTCTTGACAGCCCAGCCCCAGGTAAGATTTGCGACCTCTTTTCTTCCTAAGGCCCTATCTGCACTACCTAATTGTGGCTCAAACGTACACTCACTCATCCTAGTGCTTGGGTGTCCAGTCAGCTCCCATCTTTGAATCAAGGTCCCTGCTATTGGAGGGCAGAGTTCATGTGGGGTCTCCTGTGTCTCTCTAATAGCCCACCTCATGCCCTCATAACATGTCTCTTCCCCCAAAAGTGAAAGGAACCCTTCAGTAGGGGAGCTTCCTGGGCATGGATAATCTCACACATACCTGTCATTTCAGGAATTGGTGATGTTTGAGGAGGTATCAGTATGCTTCACTTCAGAAGAATGGGCATGTTTGAGCCCAGTTCAGAGGGCCTTGTACTGGGACGTGATGCTGGAGAATTACGGAAATGTGACTTCCTTAGGTAAGGACCCTTTCTCCCCGTAATTTGTACCCTTTCTTCATCAGCATTTGTTTATTTTTCTTTTTTTTTTTTTCTTCTTACATCCCCATGACTCCCTGCAGTGTAAGTGCAGATTCTTAACCACTGGACCACCAGGGAAGTCCCAGCTTTTGTGGGACTTTTTGCTACGCTAATTATGAACATAGTGTAGAATACTTATTTTGAAAAATACTCGAAGGAAAAAATTTTTTAAACCAACTCTTTACAAACAACTACCCTCAAAATTTTGATATTTTACCTTTCTGGCTTTTTCTATGTATTTGAGAGGTTTTTATTACATTGTTTTGAGTGTGTGTGTGTCTGTGAATATGTACAGTTTTATAGCTTGCTTTCTTTGTATTTACCTCACTCGTGTTATCACACATTCTTTGCAAACATTATCTGTATTGGCTGCATAATTTGTGTCATAATTTAGTTAGCCATTTCTGTATTTTAGATGATTACTGTAATAATAATCTTTATGCTTAATGTTTCTTTTTATTTTTAATTTCTCATTATTTTTTAGAAGTAGAATCACTAGGCCTAAATTAATTATTTTAAGGCTCTTGCTCCTACTGCCAAATTGCTTTCCATACTGATGTCAGTCCTCTCTGCTCTTACCAGCTATGCACAAGAACCACTTCTTTGGCTCTACCTTCATTGATGCTGAGTAGTCCCACTCTTTTAAATTGTTGTTAATATAATTTTTTAAGTTATAATATCTATTCTGAAGTGCATTTCTTTGATTAGTAACAAGAGTATTTTTTAAAAACCTGTTAGCCATTTATGTTTCTGACAAACATTAAACACCTGCTATGTAATGGCAACTATGGGAATGATGTGATTCTTCCCTTAAGTAGCATGATTTGGGAGATGAAAAAGAATAAACAAGGCAGAGTGAAATAATTGAAATTAGAGTGGCATAAGTCTCTTGAGATGGAAATGAAGAGGACAAAGCAACCTGTACCATTCCTGGGAGTTAGAAAAGGCCATGAAGGAGGTAGCTTTGTATTTCATTGTCTTGAGTATCATTCTTTACATTGTCAGCTTTATGATACTGAATTTTTATTCAAGAACATTATATATCATTACATTTGTTCATGCTGCCTTTGTCTGATTCAGGCCTGTTTTAAAAGTGCCTTCAGGTAGATCTTCATAATTCTGGTTACATTGGCTCTTTGGAATAGGAATCTTCTGGTATTTTCTAATTGATCAGTTTGCATACATGAAAATATTTAATTTTTGTATGTTAATTTTGTACTTAGTAACCTTAGTAAATGTTTTTTATTGTTCATAGTAATTTATACTGTATATTTTTACATTTATGAGGATATGTCTTTTCGTATCTCAGCTGTGGTGTGATGGTCAAATACTTTGTAGATTTGATATTTTGATATATATTCCTAAACTGCTTTCTGTCAATGACTTACCAATTTATATAACCACACAAAGAGCCTCAGAGGGGCTATTTCCCCTCTCTGTGCTTGTGATTTGGTCACTTTCAAATCTTTGCTAGCTAGATGAAGGATCCTATCCTTTGGGGTTTTTTTTTTTCCATTTCTTTGATTATTAGTGTTATTATGCTTATTGTTACTTTATGTTTATTCATATTCTTTCTTCATATTTCTTTTGTTTATTAGAACTGGCAACCCTTTGTCACATGTTGTACATTTTCCCATTTGTTTGCCTTTCTGTGCTGGTTATGAGTTTAAGTCGTAGAAAATCTTTCAAACAGCAGTATTTTCCTTTATGGTGTATTTCTCCATAAAAATACTATTTTTTAAATCATATGTATTTTATTCAGACATTTTCATTGTTTCATTTTTATATTTATGCAGAATGACCTAGGAATCCAATTTGTTTGCTCACTTTTTTGTTTAATCCATGTGATTTTCAGTAGTTCTAATGTGATTTACTATATAACCCATCTTTCTTTTTACAAATTTTAAAATGTGTTTTATGGGTTAATTAATTTTATGAAGAACACTCACCATGGATCCATAGCTTATGCTGTAAGCCAGAATAAATTCAAGATGGGTCTAAATAAAGGTTAAACTTAAAAGATGAGAAAATAGAATTCCATATTTATTCTAGCTCTTTGAGGAAAAAGAAGTTTGAATCAATTTGAATAAGTAAAATACGCTCTAACTTCAGTGTTGTTGGGGCTTTGGGCAAGCAAATACCAAGGTACTTATGTTCTTTAACCTAGTAGTTCTGATTTGAGGAGGATACCTTAAGGAAATGGTTCAGAAGGAGGGAAAATAAGCAATATGTCTAAAGACAGTCCCAGCAAAGAATTGACAATGATTAAAATTTGGGAACAACCAAATTTCCTCAGATAAAGTACTACGTAGCCCATGGTGTTCTGACTTGGGAGTAGACTGTGACACTATCAAATTTGACAGTTTTATGTACTCAGTTTCTGTGCATTGATAAGCTGGCAGAAAAGCAGACTTCAGGGCTTCCCTGTTGGCTCTGTGCTAAAGGATCCATCTGCCAATGCAGGAGACATGGGTTTGATCCCTGGTCTGGGAAGATCTCATATGCTGCAGAGCAACTAAGGCAGTGCGCCATCACTGTTGAGCCTGTGCTCTGGAGCCTGGGAGCCCACACACCCTAGAGCCTGTGCTGTGCAACAGGAGAAGCCACCACATTGAGAAGCCCAGCCTCTGCAACTAGAGAAAAGCCCAAGCAGCAGTGAAGACCCAGCAAAGGCAAAAAATAACTTTTTTTAAAAAGAGCAAACTCCCAAATAGCTTGCACATACTTCTTCAATATGTAAAAGAATTGTAAATGTTCATTTAAGAGATTGGAATAGAATTTAAAGACAGTTATTCAAGAAATATTAAGTATCTCATACATCAAGCTTTTAATCCCTGCCTTAAAGTACATTCAAGTTGAATTGGCAGACATTTACAAAAATAAGTACAATACAGTGTAACAAATGCTATATAATAAAAGTATGCATGAGTGTGGGAGCACATAGGAGCTTAGTATGATGAAAGAACTGGGAGAGTAGGAGGAGCGGTGGGTGGTTTAGAGAAAGATTTACAGAGGGAAGTGACTTTTTTGTGGGGAAGGGGCTATACCGCTTGTGGGAATCTTAGTTCCCCAACCAGAGACTGAACCTGAGTCCCAGCAGTGAAAACACCAAATCCTAACCACTGGACTGCCAAAGAAATCCCAGATGCTATTAACATGATTTCTTAATTTTCTTTCTTTTTTTTTTTGATTGTTCAGTGCTATGGTACAGAAACACACTAATTTTTGTATATTAATATTTATCCTACAGCCTTGCTGAACCTACTTGGTTCAGGTAGTTTTTTGGTTGCTTCTTTCAGTTCAGTTCAGTCGCTCAGTCGTGTCTGACTCATTGTGACCCCATAGACTGTGTCACGCCAGGCCTCCCTGTCCATCACCAGCTCCTGGAGTTTACCCAGACTCATGTCCATTGAGTCGGTGATGCCATCCAACCATCTCATCCTCTGTCATCCCCTCCTCTCACCTTCAATCTTTCCTAGCATCAGGGATCAGGGTCTGTCATCCCCTCTTCTCGCCTTCAATCTTTCCCAGCATCGGGGTCTTTTCACATGACTCAGTTCTTTGCATCAGGTGGCCAAAATATTGGAGTTTCAGCTTTAGCATCAGCCCTTCCAATGAACACTCAGGACTGATCTCCTTTAGGATGGACTGGTTGGATCTCTTTGCAGTCCAAGGGACTCTCAAAAGTCTTCTCCAACACCACAGTTCAAAAGCATCAATTCTTCAGCACTAAGCACAATGATGTATTACATTAATTGATTATCTGATGTTATACCAATATTTGCCTTCCTGTGATAAATCCCACTTGGTCATGGTGTAGAATTCTTTTTATGTGTTACTGGAGTCAGCTAATATTTTGTTGGGATTCTTTTCTTTTTTTGCTTTTATTTTACTTATTTGGCTGTGCTGGTTCCTCATTGCTGCGTGGGCTCTTTTCTAGTTGTGGCGAGCAGGAACTACTCTCTAGTTACAGTGCATGGGCTTCTCATGGTGGTGGCTTCTCTTGCAAAGCACAGGCTCTAGGGTGTGCAGGCTTCAGTTGTTGTGGCTCCTGGACTCTAGAACACAGGCTCAGTAGATATGGCTTAGTTTTTCTGCGGCATGTGGTATCTTCCCAGACCAGGGATTGAACCCATGTCTGTTGTATTGGCAGGCAGATTCTTTACTACTGAACCACCAGGAAACCCCAGTTGAGGATTCATATGTCTCTATTCATAAAGATATGGTTGTTTGTAGTTTGTCTGTTTTTGTAATATCTTTGTCTGCTTTTAGTATGTAGGTAATACTGGCCTCATAAGAATTAGTTGGGATGTGTTCCCACCTTTTTTGCTTATTAGAAGAGTGTGTGAAGAATTGGTATTCATTCTTTTAATGTTTGGTAGAATTCATCAATGAAACAGTTTGGGTCTGGGCTTTTCTTTGTGCGTAGTTTTTTGTCTACTGATTCTATTTCATTGCTTATTATGGAACTATTCAGAATTTCTGTGTCATCCTGAGTCGATTTTAAGTACATTGTGTCTTTTTAGAAATTTGGCCATTTCTTTTTCTTTTTTTTGGCCATTCCATCTTAAGTTCTTTAGTTGGCACAGACTCATTCATGGTATTCCCTTAAACTTTTTTTTTTCCCCTGTAAGATCAGTGGTAATTCCAATGAGGGTGGCTTTTGTACTTAGTTTTTAAGCCTGTAAGTTTGGGCAGGTAGCAAATTGGGAAGAGGAAGAGCAAGTTCAGGAAGAGAAAGGGGCATGGGCAGTGATAGGGAAGCAAGCAAAAACATGACATGTTTGGGCATCTGTAAATAGTTTTCCATGCCTAGAGTCTATAGGCATAAAGGGTACTAATAAGAAGTGAAGCCAGAAAAATAGCAGATAGTGGAGGATAGCATCTCTTGGGCTGTTCTTGTCATTTGTACATTATCCTTTGGGCAATGAAGCATTGTTTGTTTTGAGCAGGTGAGTGATATGATCAAATATACATATTGGAAAGATAATTAGCAATGGAGTGGACATGGATTAGAGGACTGGGGAGGAGTGGAGCTAGGGAATCCTGTCTTTTTCTTGCCTGCTTAACCAAAGATTGCAGAAAATAATCAGCTCCCTCTATCATTCTGATATTTTTTTCCCAAGTCCCTTAAAGCTCATTAGGCCCACACACAGTCTGATTTCTATACTAAAATTTCATTTATCCAGCTAATTAGCTAGTGTATATATGAGCCCTTCATTTCTTAACCATTTTCCATTTCTGTTTAACCACTTGCAACACTTCTATTTCTTAAAATGCTTCTACTTCCTTGAAGAAAAAAAACTTTCCTTTCAACCAGCATTCTGCTTAAATTGTAAAACCAGTCTGTTAACACTCCTTTCCTATGTATTTTCTCTCTGTTTAGGTAGAAGAATACTGTTTTTATACTCAAATAGAAGATAATATTATTATTTATATAATTTTATTTATTAGATAATTTGGGGAACTAGTTCATAATTTTTCTCACATTTGGATGGTGAAAATGAGTTTCCAAAACATTTAAAATATACATCATTTCATATTTTAAAATATTTGAGAATATTAGAGTCATTAAGAGGTTAACTAGTTTAGCTTCATTATTTTATAGATGTTTTCATAGTTTTTAATGTCTCTATATTTTTTCCTTTCATTCAGTATTTTTTATGTGTAACTACATGATGGAGTCTAATGTAGACCTGATATTTTTGTGAAATTAATTTTAAAATTTCCATTTCTTAATTCTAAAAGAAGAATTCGAGGTGTTAAGTTGCTTTTTAATAGATTTTTTCCTGTAGATTAATTACTTTCAAGTAATTAAAAAATGTTAATACATTTGACTCTTCAAAAGTTAAAGATGGCCTTCAGAGTTTTTAGGTATATTTTCTTTCTTTGAGAGTTCCCATCTTCTTAGCATGAAGAAGAAAAAAAGATAGTTCTTTATAAGCCCCATCCAGTTTCATGAACCACCTGTATTAAGATCCTTCTCTAGCTCTTCTTGCATCTGTTTATTGAACACCCTTTCTGTGTTTCCATCTGCTCCCGGAAGGCAAAGAGCTTAGAAGTTCTCAGAATGAATTCTGTGTTAATCCATTTACAACATTCTGTCAGTGTAGCATTCTGCTTTGTACTCCCATTTAATGAAAAGCTTTTCCTTTTTGTATGCGTGTAAAGTATCCTTATAGTTGTTTCGAAGTCTTTTGAAGATCTTGTTGTTGCTGACACAGGGATATGGTAATATTTGCATTTTTAATTTCTTTTACCAGAATGGGAGACCATGACTGAGAATGAGGAAGTGACATCCAAGTTGAGCATATCTCAAAGAGCAGATTCTCAGAGAGGAATATCAAATAGATTTCAAGGAGGTGTTCCCCAGCTTCTTGACTTTGAGGAAGAGTGTGAATGGCAAGTTTTTTCAAGTCAGTGGGGAAATGAAGCAAGGGAAAGAGATATACTGAAGAAAGGTTCCCTGTGTGAACGAGACAAGAAAAAAAGGACTCCACCAGAAAAACGAGGCCAAAAGTGGAAGGAATTTGAAGAAAGCTTGGTGTCAGATTCAGCTTTTTCTGAAAGTTTAATAGGTGCTGAAGGAAAGAAGCTTTATAAATGTGATATATGTTGTAAACATTTCAATAAAATCTCCCATCTTATAAATCATCGGAGGATCCACACTGGGGAGAAACCTCATAAATGTAAGGAGTGTGGAAAAGGCTTTATTCAGCGCTCAAGCCTTCTAATGCATTTACGAAACCATTCTGGTGAGAAACCTTATAAATGTAATGAATGTGGGAAAGCCTTCTCTCAGAGTGCTTACCTTCTAAACCATCAGAGAATCCACACTGGGGAGAAACCTTATAAATGTAAGGAGTGTGGAAAGGGCTTCTATAGGCACTCAGGCCTTATTATACATCTCAGACGCCATTCTGGGGAGAGACCCTATAAATGTAATGAGTGTGGCAAAGTTTTTTCTCAGAACGCTTACCTCATTGACCACCAGAGGCTCCACAAAGGAGAAGAACCTTATAAATGTAACAAGTGTCAGAAAGCTTTCATTCTGAAGAAGAGCCTCATTCTGCACCAGAGAATCCACTCTGGGGAAAAACCCTATAAATGTGATGAATGTGGAAAAACTTTTGCCCAGACCACTTACCTGGTTGACCATCAGCGGCTCCACAGTACAGAGAACCCATATAAATGTAAAGAATGTGGAAAAGTTTTCATTCGAAGCAAAAGCCTCCTCCTACACCAGAGAGTTCACACAGAAAAGAAGACTTTTGGTTGTAAAAAATGTGGGAAGATTTTCACTTCTAAGTCAAGTCTCATTGATCATAAGAGGATGCATAGCAGAGAGAAGCCTTATAAATGTACTGAATGTGGGAAAGCCTTCACTCAGAGTGCTTACCTTTTTGATCATCAGAGACTCCACAATGGGGAGAAGCCCTATGAATGTAATGAATGCGGGAAAGTTTTCATTCTGAAAAAGAGCCTCATTTTACATCAGAGATTTCACACTGGAGAGAATCTCTATGAATGTAAAGACTGTGGCAAAGTCTTTGGTTCTAATAGAAACCTCATTGACCACGAGAGACTCCACAATGGGGAGAAGCCCTATGAATGTCGAGAGTGCGGGAAAACCTTCATTATGAGCAAAAGTTTCATGGTCCATCAGAAGCTCCATACACAAGAGAAGGCCTACAAATGTGAGGATTGTGGGAAGGCTTTCAGTTACAATTCAAGCCTGCTCGTACATCGGAGAATCCACACCGGGGAAAAGCCCTTTGAATGCAGTGAATGTGGAAGAGCTTTCAGTTCTAACAGAAACCTCATTGAACATAAGAGAATCCACAGTGGTGAGAAACCGTATGAGTGTAATGAGTGTGGCAAATGCTTCATTCTGAAGAAAAGCCTCATTGGACATCAGAGGATTCACACAAGGGAAAAATCTTACAAATGTAATGACTGTGGGAAAGTCTTCAGTTACCGCTCCAACCTTATAGCCCATCAGAGAATCCACACTGGTGAGAAGCCCTATGCATGTAATGAGTGTGGGAAGGGCTTTACTTATAATAGAAATCTTATTGAGCATCAAAGAATTCACAGTGGAGAAAAAACCTATGAATGTCATATATGTAGGAAAGTGCTTACCTCTAGTAGAAATCTTATGGTGCATCAAAGAATCCATACTGGAGAAAAACCTTATAAATGTAGTGAGTGTGGAAAAGACTTTAGTCAGAACAAAAACCTTGTTGTACATCAGAGAATGCACACTGGGGAAAAACCATATGAATGTGAAAAGTGTAGAAAATCTTTTACTTCTAAGAGGAATTTAGTTGGCCACCAGAGAATCCACACAGGAGAGAAACCATATGGGTGTAATGACTGTAGTAAAGTTTTTAGGCAAAGAAAAAACCTGACTGTACATCAGAAAATTCATACAGATGAAAAAAACTGTGAATGTGATGAGTCTGAAAAAGAATTCTCTCAGACTTCAAACCTTCATCTTCAACAAAAAATCCACTCTTTGGAGGATTTTGGGTCCTATTCTCTTGGGTCCAAATTCTCTTGGGTCCAAAATGCCAGTGAGTCCAAGATCAAGATTCAGAAAATCTAGTATTGTGTAAAATGGAATAGCATCCCTGCCTCTGTAAGTGACTGTTGGATAAATGGCAGCATATGGTTTTTATAAGGGAAAAAAGTCATGATTGACCCTTTTGTAGACAAATATGTTGCATGAGGCAGAAAGTTAATCTAGACTTTCAAGACTATGAAAACATAAGCCAAATTCTAGTTAAAAGATACTCTGTTCCAAATCATTTCTTATGAACCTAGAAAAGGACCTTGAAGCACTTAAAGATTCTGAAGAAACTGAATTATGATTTATAAGATATAATGATGATGTTGTAAATGATAGCAAAAATATCTTTGTATTAAAAAGTGTATGTTTTGAAAAGATACATATATATGGTACATCTTAAAGATAGTATCACTCTAGAGAATGTCTGTACAGACAGTGTGATTAAGACATACAAAACATGAAGTTGGGTGGGCAGGACTGCTCTTTGAGGACAATTTAAGTACACTGGATTTGGAATCTGAAAACCTAGGTTTGGATCCTGGCTCTTTCACTTACGAGCTCTGTGATGTTATTAAGTCAGTCTCTAAGTCTCAGTTTCTCTGTCAGTCAAATACTGGCATAACCCCTACTTCAGAGAATTGTTTTGAGCATTTCGTAAAAGGATCACGTGAAAGTACTTTATGAAATAATTTAATTGTCAATAAAGTTGGATAAAAGAGATATGGTCAAAATCTGGAAAATGGCATAATGTAGTGTTTGTTCATCAAGTTAATATTAGGACTTCATGAACCTCAAAAGTTTAATTTTTATTGTAAGCGGAGGTATGGTGGATGGTTAACTTTGGAATTTAGTACTCTAAAAAAACTTTAAAAACAGCTTTTTAAATGTTTAAGGGAGATAATACATAACATACCTAGTTTGTTTTTATGGAAAAAAATATTGGCTTACTAAATAATGTCTGACCATTAATTTGATGCCAAGAAAAAAGTTTATTTTTAAACCTTTGAATTTTAAACCTAGCAGATGTAGAGTGTCAAAATAGGACAGTCCTATGTCACTTTCCTTGCTGATAGGGAAAAATCCTTAACCTCAACCCCAGGGCTGATTATCTCTGCTAGTGTCATTCTCAGTTCTAATCAATATTTTGTTGGTGCTACTCAAGAAACAACATTCTATCCCAGCCATCAACTTAACCACATAAGTTTTTTTACATAGCCAAGCTCTTCAAATCTCTGATTATACCAATTCAGAATCCATATCTGAGTGGTCAGGCCCATTGATTCCCAGTGAACCAATCATTCATTCATTCTGTACCCTTTTGTACATTTGTAAACTTAATTCTTCATGTATTCTTGGTTTGGTAATTTTATGTTGTAATTCTCAGAACGCCAGTTCTGTCACTGAAGTATAAATACCTTAATATTGGGATTTTGTTTCCTGATACTTAGCAGCATTGCAGTGGTGTGTTAATTATAGTAAGTGTTATGAATTCAACCCCAAAGTTCTTTGAGGGCTGGTTCCTTTTTATGCTGAAAGGACCAAGAGTGAAAACTGGAAGGGGCCTGGGTTAAAAGTCTGAAGACCCTAAGAGTCAGATTCTACCACTTTTCCTTGGACGAATGGCTTCATTTCTTGGAGCCTTGGTTTCTTCATTTGTTAAATGGAAGAATATATACCTCCCTAAGTTGTTATGGGATAATGAATATGAAGATGCTTTATGTCCATACTGAAGAAAAATTACCCCAATTATGTAATAATCACATGTACTTTAACAATGGAGAGATCTGGAATTTACCTGTTAATCAGTTTAACAAAATGTAACATTGCTGAGACAAGTCACATAAGGTGCCTCCCTCCACATGTAATGCAATAAGCCAAAAGTATAACCTGAATTTATCAAGCTGCTTAGGCCTGATTGCTAGTTTACAGGAAATACAGGAGGCAAAGGAACAAGATAAAAGACATCATAAGAAACAAGTTCAGAATGTGGCATATTGTCTAGGAAAACCCCTGCGGGAATCCCGTGGCGGCCCAGTGGTGAGGCCTCTGCTTTCACTGCGGAGAGCGAACATTCAATCCTTAATTCAGTTGAGGAACTAAGATCTTACAAACTGGGCAGTGCATCCAAATAAAAAGCCACTGCAAAAAAACAAAAAAAGCCACTGCACTGGATTCTTCAAAGATGATGAACAAGAGAAGGCGGTGATAATAATTGTTGATGCTGGGTGAGTATTGAGAGTTTACTGTACTACTTTTGTATATGTATGAAATTTTCCATAATGAAAGATACAACAAGTGGAGGGGGGTGCGGTTTAAAAGATACTAAAGAGCCATAAGATACTGACCCAGGAATAGACTCACAAATGCCCAAATGATTTTTGACAGGTGCAAAAGCAATTCAGGAGAGGATGGATAGCTTTTCAAGAAATGCTGCTGCAACAATTGCATAGCCATATGCAAAAAGAAAAAATCAGTAAGACTAAGCAAGGAAATCTTAAATATATCAAAAGCATGCTGCATAAAAGGAAAAAAGTGATAAATTGAACCTCATCAAAATTAAAATAATTTTCTCTACAAAAGACTAAAGAGGATGAAAAGGCATTACACACTGGGAGAAAGTGTTTGCAAATCATATATCCAACACAGAATTTGTATCTAGGCTAGATAATTCTCAAAACTCAGCAATAATAAATAGATCCAATTAGAATATGGGCAAAGGACATGAACAGGTATTTTACCAAAGTATTGGCAAGTGAAAAGATACTCAACATCATTAGCCACTAGGGAATTGCAAGATAATCTGTACAGCTATCAGAAGAGCTTTTAAGTATTTTAACACCAAATGCTGGCAAGGATGCAAAGGGACTGAATCTATTACATTGCCAGGAATGAGAAATAGTACAGCCACTGTGCTGGAATAATTTGGCAGTTTCTTATAAAACCAAACATGCATTTAACCATATGACCCAGTATTTGCACTCTGAGCATTCATCTCAAAAAAATGAAAACTCCTGTTACACACACACACACAAGCCTGTATGTGATTGTTAAAAGCAGTTTTATTAATAGTAATTTGTAATAACTCATCAAATATCCTTCAACAGGTGTTTAAAAGAAACTGCAATGTATCTATACCATGGAATACTTATTACTCTGCAGTAAAATTGAATGACCTATTGATATCTGCAGTGACTCAAATGTATTCCAAGAGAATTAGGCTGAGTGAAAAAATCCAATCTTGAAAGGTCATATACTGGATGGTCACATTTATGTAATACTCTAAAATAACAAAAGTATAGGGATGAAAAACCAGATTAGTGGTTCCCAGAGGTTGGGGATGGAGGGATGGAGCAGCAGAAGAGGGAGGGGTTACACTTAGGGAGGTCTTGGTGTTGGAAGAATTGTGTATGTGAATTGTGATGGTGGTTCCACAGATCTACACGTGATAAAATGACAAGTACACACACATTGTACCAATGTCAGTTTCCTGATTTTTATCTTAAATTATAATTATGTAAGATGTACCCATTGGTGGAAACTAGTTGAAAGTTATTATCTTTGCAACTCCTGTGAATCTAAATTCATACTAAAAAGCAAATCAAAACTAAACAGCCATACCAAATACAATGTGTGAAACTGACTTGGAAAAACAATGAAGTCTATATTTTAGGACAATTGGAAATTTGAAAATGACTGATAATAGATATTAGGGAATTTTTGTT
The DNA here is from genome assembly GCF_910594005.1 of Cervus elaphus. NCBI lineage: Eukaryota > Metazoa > Chordata > Mammalia > Artiodactyla > Cervidae > Cervus > Cervus elaphus. The sequence continues at coordinate 28,796,773 of NC_057838.1, forward strand.
AATTTTCCTACCTGTAATGGTGGTATTGTTAGTGTTGAGATTATTATTAAAAGATACATATAGAAGTATTTGGAATGAGTAGTTTGATGATTACAACTTTAAAAATATGTTTCTCAGTATGTATATAGAGAGAAGGCAAACGCTGTTTAGTTGCTCAGTAATGTCTGACTGTTGTGACTTCATGGGCTACAGAAGCCTACCTGGATCCTTTGTCCATGGAATTCTGCAGGCAAGAATACTAGAGTGGATTGCCATTTCCTTCTCCAGGGGATATTTTGGACTCAGGGATCTAATCCTGTCCCCTGGAATGGCAGGCAGATTCTTTACCACTAAGCCACCAGGAAAGCCCAAGGCAAAGAGAGTGAAGTGTTAGTTGTTGAGTCCAGGCATTCATTGTACCATTCTCTGTACGTTTGATATTTCCAAAATAAAACATTGAGGTCAAAATGATCAGGGCCTTCTACAGATGGATACTCTGTAGCTTCAGACTGCCGGCTGCGCGCCTCACTTCAGTGCTCTTGCCAGGCATAGGAATGCCCCTTGCCCTGAGGTTCAGGGTCCCCAGGCCACCTGCACTCTTCCTCCAAGCTTGTTCTTCCATCCCTGATCGGTAGCGAAATTGGACACCCAACGAGAAGACAGTACCTCCAAGATTCCTAGAGAGGCTGGTCTGGCGACTTGGGGAGCCGGAAGCCAATCCCCAGGCACTTCCTGTCCGGTCATTGTTCTCGTGCCGGTAGGCGCCGGGGTCCAGGCCACCCGCTTTCTGCTCCAGAGCTCGCGAGCTCCGGCCGTGCTTCTGCTCCGCGCACGGTGAGCGGGGGTGGCGTGGCTTGGGCGCGAACGTCGGGAGCGAGGGAGGGTCCATTCCAGGGGTATGCCCGCCTCGTCCTCCCTTCAGGGATCCTAGCACTGTCTGGCTGTCCCGGGGCGGCTCCGCGCCCCGCCGCTTCGGAAACCCGCTGTTGCCTATCTACCGGGGGCCTAGCCCCGGTGAAGGTTGGACACCAACCGCCCCAGGGGCCCGACTTATCCCCGGAACTGGGCTGTGTGGCTTCTGGAGGTGGAGGAGATGGGTTGCCACGGTTGGAAATAAGGAAAAGACGTTGAAAGGAAGCCCATGATAGGAGACTGTGCTGTCTAGGGCTGGAGGCCAGTTAGAGTATCAGCAGTCTGATGACAATACCCGAAGTAGGCAATCTTGTGTATACACGGGTGAAACGAGTATTAAGGACCTTCCTCCCTGATAAAATTCAACTATTCATGGAAAGAAGAATTCTTCAGAATTAAGATTTGTTGCAGGACTGAAATATTGCACGACTCAAGAAATGCAGTGTGTGGAATAAGTTGCCAGTAAGTTAATGCAGAATAAAGTATATGATCACTTCAATAGCAGCAAAAGAGAACTTAGTGAAATTTAGCACTTTTCCCCTAACACGTCTAAAGGGAAATAGGAAAATTTCAGTTTCTCCATAATCAGCTATAATGGTAGATTATTTTACTCACAGATTAAGAACAAAAAAATCTGTTGGCTTGGCTGTGATCCTGGGGAACTGTTAGTTCATGGTGATATGATTTGTTTCAGTCCTTTTAGAAAGCAGTTTGACAATATATGTCACCTATAAAATCCTTTGGTTAGTAATCCCTCTTCTAAAGGAATAATTCAGCAGCAGAAAAAACTATTTGCATGAAAAGAATCAAGAATTATTTTAAGAAAATAAACTGGAAACAAGGTTCTTTTGCTAAAGCAATGATTAATAAACAGGGGCTGGTTTAGTAAATTATAATATTATAGATATTATATAATATATAATATTGTATTTAAATTATGTATATTATAATATTTAGAGTACCATGCCAGAAGGAGGTGACGTTTTATGTACTTAACATTGAAACATCTACCATCTTAAGAGTGCTGCTTCGTCTCACAGAAAAGTTGAAAGAAATAGAAAAATATAAAAATCAAAAGAAGAGGGCCTTAAAACCACCTGTGATTACATCACTCAGAGATAACCTCTCCTAACATGTTGGTGTCTAGTGCTAAGTTGCCTCAGTCATGTCCAACTCTTTATGATCCCATGGACTGTAGCCCACCAGGCTCCTCTGTCCATGGGATTCTCCAGGCAAGAATACAGGAGTGGATTGTCGTCCCCTCCTCCAGGGCATCTTCCTGACCCAGGGATTGAACCTGCATCTTTTATGTCTCCTGCATTGCCAGGAGGGTTCTTTACCACTAGTGCTACCTAGGAAGCACAGTTGGTGTCTAGACTGCCAGTCTTTTTCTTGAGAGTCTTTTGTTCATACTATTGTTCTTGGTGCTTAAAACAAACAAAACAAAAAACTTTGCATTGTAATGACCCTTCTTAAAAAAAACCTGGTGATAATTGTGAAAATATGCATCCCCTAAATTAAAAAGTTCAAGTCATAATTGTCAGTATGGTTGGAGGTTTTCCCTTAAAGTAAGTATCTTAAATTCTTCAGTATAAAGTGATTCTCTCTCTGGAGATGAGCTAGGGGTAATTTTTTTAAATCATTTTCTGAATTTTTAAAGTTTTTATAATGATATTAACTGTATAATCGGGAAATCAATAAACATTACATAAAAGTGTTTGTAATTGATCATTATAGGGATAAATTGCTTATTTACAGTCCAACTCCTTCCATCCTGTTGAGGAATAGAGCAGACCCTGTGCTGTAGTGGCTGCTGCCTGGACGCTGGTTACCTGTGGTCTTAGTGGCATTCAGGCAAACCTCTGCTCTACTAACAGTGTTTTCTGATTTCCCAGTAGATACTACTCATCATGTCCCTGGGAGGAAACTCAGGAAGAAGCTTTTGAAACTTAAAGATTAGATGGGGCTTGACTTCTGCTGGGCAGCCCCCAGCCATAGGAATTCTGCTGAGCAGAGACGATGACTGCAGAGTTGAGAGAGGCTGTGGCCCTGGCCCACTGGGGCCCAGTGACAGTGAAAAAAGAGGAAGAGGAGGAAGGCTTTTCGGGCCAGGCATCCAGCCAACAAGTGCACTCTGAAAACATCAAAGTCTGGGCTCCTGGGGAGGCACCTCAGACATGCCTCCCTGTGTCAGAACAGGAGGAAAAGGTAAGCAGTGGCGAGGGAGGAGGGAGGGAGGATGGTCCTAAAGATTGCACATGATTTCAGGAGGGACCCTGTCCCTCCGCTTCCACACCTAGAGTCTTGTTTGCTGGTGAGGGCTCTGGCCTTTAGTCTTTTGCAATTTAATTGAAACATACTGTTCTATTGATGTTGACATTCAGTACTTTCTATAAACCAGTGCTTCTCAAACTGTGCTATAGTTTGCAATTACTTGGGGAGCTTTTTATAAAATTATGATACCTATGTCATATCTCATGTAAGTTAGAATCTCTGGGGAGGTGGGCCCCAGATCTCTGTATTTAAAAAAACAAACAAACAAACAAACAAAAAAACACTCTTGCGGTGAGTCCAGGCATGATTTGATAACTCTTACTTGTACTTCTCAAACTAATATGCCTAAGAATCACCAGGGGTTGGGGTCAGGGGATATAGGGTCTTGTCAAAATGCAGATTCTGATTCTGGAGATCTGGGGTATTGGTCAGAGACTGCAGTTTTCACACGCTCCCAGTGATGGTGATTCTGCTTGTCCACAGACCATGATTTGAGTCGTGAGGCTGTATGTTTTCAAACCTACACCTCACCATGACTAGCCCTATCAGGGCAGAGGTACCCCAAAGCCTCTCTGTAATTATATGACCAGAACCTTGTTTCTTTGATCTTTAGGCCTTAGAAAGATCTACTATGAAAAATCTCCCCATGTGCTTTCTTGTCTTGTCATGCACTCACTGACAAGTTAGGTTTGGGCTGTGAGATGAAATCAAAGTGATAGGGGAAGAGGTAGCAGGCTTGCTTCTCTGCCTAACTCACCTTGGGGAATAGGGAAGACTCTCTGGCTTCCTTTTCCCTTTTTTTTTAAATAGTTGGTGTTTTTCTTTCTTTCTTTCTTTTTTATGGCCTCCAAGAATAGGTGCTTATGTTCTCATCCTCAAAGTTAGGATCATACCACCTTCCACCGACAGTCTCCTTATAAACCCACCTGTGCCTGCTTGTTTCTAGGGGCAGAATGTGTTCTGGGACATGGCTGTAGTCCTGAAACCAACACAAGAGGTACCTGCTGCTTCAACCCCAGGCAGCTCTTCATTACCAGAGACTCTGGCCAAGAGCGAGCTACTGGACACTCATGGGAACACGGCATGTCTAGGTGAGGTCAATTCTCTGATTCAGAATATGACTATTGAGGTTTCTCAAAATCTTTTCAGAGGCTGCTGGTCTGGTCTCCTAGCCTGAGCAACAGAGAGTACTGAGGTGTTGAAGGTGTCAGGGAGAGCTGGGCAGAGGAATACTGAAAGATGCCTATGCATTTGTCACAGGAGATGGCTTGTTTTGCACACAGTTTCAAGACATCAGGCAAACACAGGTAAACTCCAACTTTAGCTTTTTTTAAAAAAATAATTTTACCTATTTATTTATTTTTGGCTGTGCTGGGTCTTCATTGCTACAAAGACAGTGGCTTCTCTGTTGCAGATCACAGACTCTAGGGAGCGTGGGCTTCAATAGTTGTGGTTCCTGGGCTCTAGAGCTGACTCAGTAGTTATGGCACACAGGCTTAGTTGGTCCTCAGCAAATGGGATCTTCCCGGATCAGGGGATCAAACATGTGTCTCCTACTTGGCCGGCAGATTCTTTACCACTGAGCCACCAGGGAAGTTCTTCAAATTTAACTTTTGATCACATTTATTGTTCAGCAAGTTTCACATCAATGCACACGTGTAGACACATGTCCTCTCCCTATGCTTTGTGTTTGTTGTAGCTTGGTGAGCCTACAAGAGAAGCTAAGATAAGAAGGGTCACCTTTTGTGGCGATTTTTTGAGGTGTTCTGTTTTCATAGGTCTTTGTGGACTTTCTAGAGAATTTTGAGCACTTGTGTCAGCCATGATGATGCCCAAAGTCAGTCATGATGGCTGACTTACCACCTGGTTCTCTAGGCTGGGACTCAGGATATGCCTGGCTAGCAGTGGTGGAAGCTTGTGAAGTAGGGACATGTAACTGGGTCAAGTGTGTGGTCACCATAAGTCCTGTGTTGTGGAAGTAGTCCCTGCATGCCTGCCAAGGCCCCTCTGGCACTGATATGCCATGAGTCTTCCTGGCCAGGGCTGTGCCTGAATATTCTGAACCCCCTCTCCTCCCTAGCCAGTTCCTCAAGCATTTGCAAACCAAGTCCCTTTCTTAAACCAGTGTTGTAGGGAAGGTTAGGATGGCCACCTTTCATATTCCTGCATTCTCTTTAATTCCCCACACTTGCAGTAACTTCTGTTTCCCATCTTTTGCTTTCTGTTCCAGTCCTTCTGGCACATTCCCCTGTATATCACTTCTTTTCTGTCTTCCTGCTTTATCAGATGTTCATGGTCTGAACTCCCAACAGCTGCACCCTTCCACTAGGAATGGCCACTGTTTTCTAGTTTTCTTTTTTTGGCTGTGCTAGATCTTTGTTGTAGCAAGTGGGCTGTGGGCTTTCACTAGTCGTGGTGCACCAGCTTCTCATTGTGGTGCAGGGGCTTTTCTTGTTGCAGAGCATGGGCTTAGTGGTTGCCTCGAGGGCTTCTCTAGTTGCAGCATTTGGGCTCTCTAGTTGTGGTGTGCAGTCTTCATTGCCCTGTGGCATGTGGGATCTTAGTTCCCCAACCAGGGGTTGAACTTGTGTCTTGTGCATTGGAAGACTGTTTCTTAACCACTGGACCACCAGGGAAGACTAGACCACTATTTTCTTTCCCTGCTTTTCCCAGCCAGTACTCACCTTTCTGTCAGCCATTTCTGTCATTACAGGTAATGGCTAGAACACTGACCTCTAGCAGTTGAGAGGGGAACCCCAGTGTAGTTGCTCCCCTATCTCTGAGAACTCTTTGACCTTGAGCCAGTCCATTCTTTTTCTGAACCTCCATTTTCTGTTCTGGCAGCTGGGGTCTGTTCATTCAGTAAATACAAGATTTGTTGAGGACCTGCTTCCTGTGTGCCCAGCTCACAAAAAGCAGTGAGTGAGAACAGCCCTGCACTTTTTTAGCTCCCATACAAGTAAAGGGAGATACTTTCGTCTTGATAATAAAATCGTAAAGTATACATGAAAGTACTTTGGAAATTTTGATGTTAATGTCTGAGAGTTTTATTTACAGTTTGGTGTTTATTCATTAATATTGAATTTATTAAGGTTTATACATTAAAATTTAAAAAAAAATTTTTTTTAATTTTTTAGCCATACCACACAGCATGTGGGATGTTAGTTCCCTGACCAGGGATCAAACACTCACCCCCTGCATTGGAAGTGCAGAGTCTTAACCCCTGGACTGCCAGGGAAGTACTTAAAGTTTATATATTTAAAACAAGCTTTTAAGCTTTTCAGTATAACTTGTTTTTATTTCCTTTGTACATCTGGAAAAGTTCAGAAGATGGGGCTTCTGTGGTGGCCCACTGGTAAAGAATCCACTTGCCAATGCAGGAGACACAGGTTCGATCTCTGATCCGGAAAGATCTCAGATGCCATGGAGCAGCTAAGGCCACATGCACCGTAACTATTGAGCCTGTGCTCTAGATCCTGGGAGCTGCAGCTACTGAGCCTGTGCCCCCTTGAGCCCATGCTCCGAAACAAGACAAGCCATGCCACTGAGAAACCTGAGCATCACAACTAGAGAAAAGCCCAAACAGGAACAAAGACCTAGCACAGCCAAAAATAAATAAACAAAAATATTTTTTTTTAAAAAGAAAAAAAGGTGGGGGGAGGGGCGGAATTCTCTGGTGGTCCAGTGGTTAGAACTCCCCACTTCCACTGCTGAAGGCCCAGGTTTGATCACTGGTCAAGGAACTAAGATCCCAAAAGCCATGTGATGTGGCCAAAAAACAAAAAACCAGGAAAGGAAGAGTGAAGAGGCAGTAGGGGAAAGAGGTAACAAGGAGAGAGTAAGATAAGAAAGAAGAAAAGAAGACGTAAGAGCAGTTTTAAGCTACAGGGAGAAAAATGGAATAGAGTTAAAAAAAAAAATGAGAACAGTAGAAATAGATAACCAAAAAAAGATTAGCTTTTCAGGGTTTTCTGTTGTTGTCAAAGTCAGGGCTTTGTTGTATCCAGGGCTCAGCCATTCTCTTTCTCTGACATTGCCCTTCCTGAGTGACTATGCTGGAGTTTCATTACCATGGTTGCATTACCATGGTCTTAGCCAGAAACAAAACTGGACTATCCTCCTTGCCCAGTATTGCTCTGTGCCTTAAAAATCCCCATGCCACCCACTCCCTTCTTGGTTGGAGAGTTACCCTGGTCTGTGCCAGTAGGATGTCTGGATGCTTGATTCCCCTGTGCAGTTGCTCATGACCTGCAGCTCACAGCTGAACTCAACATACTTCCCCATCTTTATGAATTGACCATCCTATTCTTTTTCTAGGTCATAAAAATCTGAAACTTCCATTTTCTGTTTTTGTTTGTTTGATTCAGGTGTTGAAACCAAAAGTCCACAGTTATTGGTTCCAAAAACTGAAATATGTGATGAAGCAGAAAAACCCTTCATTGTTTCAGGAAGAATCCAGAAAGTTGACCCTCAAGGACCCAAGTTAGGAGAAGCCTGTGAAAATAGGAACATGTTAAAGAGGCAAAGAATAAAGAGGGAGCAGAAAGATTTTGGACAGGTGACGAGGAAGGCCTGTCACCTCCCTGAAAATCTCAAAGAAGAGGAAGACCAGAAGTGTCCCAAATCTGAGGAGCGATACACCCTCAGTTCTGGCTCTGTTAAAAATCAGAAAAGCCAGCCTGGGCAGAAACCTTTTACGTGCGGCGTGTGTGGGAAAGGCTTCAGCCAGAGTGCAAACCTCGTGGTGCATCAGCGAATCCACACTGGGGAGAAACCCTTCGAATGTCACCAGTGCGGGAAGGCTTTCATTCAGAGTGCAAACCTTGTTGTGCATCAGCGAATCCACACTGGGCAGAAGCCCTATGTTTGTTCAAAGTGTGGGAAAGCCTTCACCCAGAGTTCAAACCTGACTGTACATCAAAAAATCCACTCCTTAGAGAAAACCTTTAAGTGCAACGAATGTGAGAAAGCCTTCAGTTACAGCTCACAGCTTGCCCGGCATCAGAAGGTCCACATCACAGAAAAATGCTATGAATGTAACGAATGTGGGAAAACGTTTACTCGGAGCTCCAACCTCATCGTTCACCAGAGAATCCACACCGGGGAGAAGCCGTTCGCCTGTAATGACTGTGGCAAAGCCTTCACCCAGAGCGCCAATCTTATCGTGCATCAGCGAAGCCATACTGGGGAGAAGCCATATGAGTGCAAAGAGTGTGGAAAAGCCTTTAGTTGTTTTTCACACCTCATCGTGCACCAGAGAATTCACACTGCAGAGAAACCTTATGACTGCAGCGAGTGTGGGAAGGCCTTCAGTCAGCTCTCTTGCCTTATCGTGCACCAGAGGATTCACAGCGGGGACCTTCCATACGTGTGCAATGAGTGTGGGAAGGCCTTCACGTGCAGCTCGTACCTACTTATTCATCAGAGGATCCATAACGGGGAGAAGCCATACACATGCAATGAGTGTGGCAAGTCCTTCCGGCAGAGGTCGAGCCTCACGGTGCACCAGAGAACCCACACGGGGGAGAAGCCCTACGAGTGCGCCAAGTGTGGTGCGGCCTTCATCTCCAACTCACACCTCATGCGCCACCACAGAACCCACCTCGTGGAGAGCACATAGAGGACAAGGGAGACCTCCAGGTGCCGATCGAAACCTCCTGCTCCCCAAGTCAGATAGACACCTCTTGGCTGTTTCCTCCTCGGCAAAAATGAACCCTGCTCTGTCCTACAATGTTATGGGTTTGGTCTTTGCTGGTGGTCCAGTGGTTAAGACTCAGCTTCCAATTCAGGGAGCATGGGTTTGATCCCTGGTCAGGGAAGTTCCATATGCTCTGTGGCCAAAAAAAGAAAAAAAGCAACAGTTTTCAGGAGTGCAGCACAAAACACAAGGCACATTTCAGAGGCTAGTTTCAAGAAAATGAAAGCAAAGGCCTCAAGGCAAGGATTTTGTTTTTAACGGTACTCCAAGTGATCATATTGTCTGAAGTGGGATGTGGCCTTCTTAGAAATGGGTCATGCAGAGCTCCCTGATAAAGATCCTTCTGGGGAAAAGGATTTTTCACTTAATTTTGTTTTGGAAAACTCTTAATTTTCCTGGGCAACCTGCAGGTTATTGGTGTGTCTGACTGATGGAATTCGAGAGCTTTGAACCTTGTGTTCTAGTATTTTGGGTTTAAACAGTGACTCATGAAGGAAACCACTTGGGGTAGCAATTCACCAACAATTCTCACCTATGAACATGATAAGTTTTCCATTCCCTGTGTAATTTTTTTTTGAAAATTAAAAAAAGAAAACCCCAACTGTCTGCCACTCCTTAAATGGATGGAAGTAGGAACTGGTTGTTTCCCTCATGGTCTGCACCTCATGACAGTTGGATTGGTAAAGCTCTGGGGACTGCTAATGAGTCTCTTCTGATCATTTCCCAGCCTGCATGGACAGCCACTTGAGGATGGATGGAGACTGCACAGCAGAGCCACTGACACTGCTGGGCAGTGTTCCTTTGAAAAGATCAACAAGTCTTCTAATAACAGCCCTGGTTACCACTGCATTCCATTTGAGTGAGACACTGCTAACAGACCCCTTCCCAGATACAGGAGTCACGGAATAAAGCTGGAGGCATGCCCACTTTGCTCTCATTCCGCCCAGGGCAGCCAGAGGGCTCAGCTTGGGCATCATTGTCACTTTCCAAATGATCTGGTCATTAGAAGAAATAATGGAGCCCAAATGAACAGAGAGGGAGGGGGCAGAGTGGGATTCCTAAGGTCTTAATTTGTTTTTTTTGGAAATTGAGAAGTATTGGCATATGAAAACTTTTAGGAGGAGGAAGAAACTGGCTAAGGTAAGATAACTTTGTTACCATTTGAGCCTTTATTCCTGGAAAAATAGTTTCTACAACTATGCAATAGGTAGAGTCATGTAATAATATTGCCTTGTATTTATATAGAACCTGATTCCTTGTGTACCTTCTTGTGTAGAGTCATAATACCTGGCACTTATGTCATGTTTTCACAGAGATCATTACCTTAATCCCTGTTAAACTGAAAGAGCTGTTTGTCCCTTTTATCTGAGAGAGGTCATTTAACCAAGACTAAGTAATAAGCCTGTGTTCAGACCCAAGACCTAAATCCAGGTTTCCTTTGTTCTGCCATGTTCATTCCATGTCTTACACATGTAACCCCACCCGAATCTGTGGGAGAGTCTGAGAAAGGGGTAGATAGTCTCATTTTTAGGTGAAGAAGCAGAGCTGACAGATTTGGGGGTGTGCCTTAGAGTGACCAGCAAACAGCAAATTTAAGATAGGGTTTGAGTCTCTTCTCTTGATTTCTGGGTCTATCTCCATCCTACTCTCAGCATGCAAGTATTTATTGTAAATGCTATACCTGGCGAAAGCACTTAGGGGCAGCTCTTGTGCATAAGTCCTTGCATTTATTGTCTCATTTCTACAGGACTCAATATTAGTTACATAGCGTTTTGTAGTTTACAGAGTACTTTGCCATACAAAAGGCATACACAAAAAGCTTACTAACTTCTTAACTTGTTTTCCCCTTTAACCACAGTCTTTCATCAAAGCATGCTTGACTTCTCTTCCCAGTTTCGCTCTGAATCATATAGACACAAAAAATCAATACAAGTCACAAGTAAGAACCAAAAGTGCTCATGCCCTCATAGACCCTGATGGTGACTCTTTCTGTTCCCAGTCTGGAAGGGGAAAGACCCAAAAATACCACATGTCTCTGCTGAGATTAGGAACAAGTTAGGTATCTTCCTCCCCGAGTGATCAGGAGGCTCAGAGAGGGCGAGCAGGTCTGAAGATTCAGGGTAAATCGGTGACACTAATACACTAAGAGGCCAAAAGTGTGCTTTCCTGAAAGATAGCCAAGATTTGTGACCATTAAGATGGTTAAACAGAGCCTCACGTTGTGTTGTTGTTTTTTTTTCTCACGTTGTGTTTTTATCCTTGTAACTAACTGAACACTAAGTCATGGCTGATTGTGATCTCCTCTATTCGTAGGGAGTTCAGAAGAGCTATCCAGATGATTATCATGTAAAGCTAGGTTTGGGAATCACTGACCCAGTGTTTTACAACATTGGTTTTTTAACCTCATCTACATGTTAGAATTATCTGAGACACTTGAAAATTTTTCTGTTTTAGGCCTCAGTATTTTTTAAAACTTTGGAAGGGAGTGAACCACTGCTGACAAGTAAAACCTGCAGGTCACAGATGTGTGTGATCAGAGGTGGAGGGGACCTCTCGTATAAGGCAGTGTTCTGCTTCAGCAGGAAAGGACACTGAGTGCATCGGCTTCTCTGCTTCTAACGACCCTTGGCTGCTGAGACTCTGTGACCTGACTCCTCTATTTGTGTTTCACGTGAATATACCAAACATTTTATTTATATGAGCAAAACAAGTTCTATATAAGATGCTTTTCTGTTCCCCCATTCTACAAAATGACTTTTTACATTTTTGTTTGTATTTCATCTCCAGATCTGGGTTTCCACAAATCACACTCAGGTTCAGGACCCCGATCCTACACTAATCATATGAGCCTAATAGGTTGCTAAACAGATCAGATCCTTCCCCACCTCATAACAACTTTCCCTCCCAATTCAATTCCAACCCTCAAAATAAATTACCAGCTACTTTTTCCAGTAGGGTTTCTGGTAGGAGAGAAGTGACTACACTTTGTAATCAAACGTGGCTTATGTTTTCCTTTTCCTTGGGGTCATCGCCCTTCTTTTTTTTTTTTTTTCAAGCAAACTTAGATCCCCCAGCAGGAATCGAATCCTCCCTTCAGTGGAGGCTCACAGTCTTAACCACTGCACCACCAGGGAGGTCCCTTCTTCTCCCTTCTTCCTAGGCTGGTCTTGCCAGAAGTAGATGGGAACTCTGAAGCCTCATTTTCTTAAGTTGCTGAGAACTATCTCTTTCAGCTCTCAGACAGAGAGCTAGGCCTAATGATGAGCATTAAGGGTTGAATGCAGAAGTCTGTTTTTACCCTTAAGTGAGACCGACAGATGTATGTTACGTGGAGCAAAGGGATGCAAAAGTGAAATCATGTATGGGTGCTTTGGGGGCCTGGGGGAGAGATTCCTCATCAGCATACTGGCACATAAGCTCACACCCCCGCCTCTCAAACACAGTTAGCTGTGAATCCTCCAGGCTCAAGAAGCTAGTCCTTCCACCATGCTGTGGGTCCTCTCTCTCCTCTAGGTGGCTGTCCTCCCACTTCTGTCACTTCCCCACCTGTGTGCCTAACCTTTCTGGGGGTCACGGTCCCTTTGAGAATCTGGTGGAGGTTGTGGATCCTCTTTAGGAGAAACTCAGATTGCACGCTCAGTCTTGTGTTCATTTATGGAGGCATAGAAACTCCCTGAGGCTAATCCGAGGATCCTTTGGGGTCTCAAATCACACCTGGGGATGTACTATGAAATCACCCACACCTGCAACAGAATGGTAACTTTATTTTTTGACTGTGTGTGACTTACAGGGTCTTAGTTCCCTGACCAGGGAGTGAACATCAGCCCCTGCAGTGAAAGTGCTGAATCCTAACCACTGTGCTGCCAGAGAATTCCCAGTGACATTTTTCTAAGTCAACATCAGACCACAGAATCTCTAGGGGTGTTGCCCAGACACATAATCTTTTCAATCTTGCTGCTCCTGGATTTCCACCCACCCCCCTCAGCAAATGGTGTCATCATCCAGCACCCAGACCGGAAACCCAGGAGCCATTTCTGGCTTCCAGTGTATCGGGCATTGATGACAAAAATAGTTATTATGCACTCTCTTTGTGGCAGACATGGTGCTAGGTCCTGGGGTGCCAAACAAAGCAAGGCCTGCATTTCCCCTCTTTCATGTCTCTCACTGGAAAGCTGGATCCCTTAACATGATTTATATACCAAGCTCTTCATCATCTCTTTCCAGTCTACTGGTTGCGTTTCTCATGCACCTTTACTGCGGCCTGGAGGCAACTTGCTCTCGTGGTGCCTGTGATCTCTCGCCACCACACCCCACAGCCCCTTTCTGCTTTGCCTAATATTTGGTTTCTTTTAATATTTGGCTCAGGCCCATCTCTGGGAAACCTCTGACCTCCCCATGGCCAAGAAGTATATATATACAAGTATAGAAGAGCATGATACTTGTATCCAGAGTTTTACTTTGGGCTTTAAAGTGAAAAACATCTGGATTCAAAATTGTGTATATAGTGCAGTTCTAGTAAAATGTTGTTACATACACTGTATACTCTTTAAAATATATAGATAAAATACATGAAGGAAATATTTAAAAAAAGTTATAAATGTTTAAGTGACTTTTTTGGAGCCATACAAATGGTAAATTGCAGAGCTTGGGCTCACACCCAGGTCCTAGGGATAATGGAATTATAGGTGATTAAAATTTTTTTAAGTAATTTTCATATTTTTTATAAGGAACAAAAATTTTATAATCAGGAAAAATATTTATTATAATCACAAACTTAGTTTTATTGTATTAACTATAAACAGTATCTCTAATTCTCCATTTGGTAGAATGTGGGATGTAGAATTTTGGTAGAATGTGGGATGCTCCGTCTCCTCCCCTTGTCCACCTTTCTGCCTTTGAAAGTGTCAAGTCTGACAATTCTTAAATTCTGTTCTGTAACCATAGTCTTTTATGCTTTGTTTATTGATTTGTTCTGAAAGTTGAAATAAACAGCATGAATGTTATTATGACTGTATACATGTTCACTGTAGATGTAAGTAATTTATTGTGATTCTGTTTCCTTTTTGCAGCAGCATTTTGTTTTTATTGAAGTTTCTAGTTGTCTTTCTTTTCCCCCTGTACTGGTTGCTTTTAACACATCCTCAGTTATTTCTAAATTCTCCATCCAATTAGACGCTCTTTGAGTCCCCCTTTCTCCTGTATATATCCCTTCCAGAGACCTCCAGCCTCCTGCTTTAGTCTGTCCATGATGTATGTTTGTTTGTTTGTTTTTAATTAAAAATTTTTTTTGGCCACACTACACAGCCTGTGGGATCTTAGCTCCCCGATCAGGGATCAAACCCATCTTCCATGCAGTGGAAATGCAGAGTCTTAACCACTGGACCACCAGGGAAGGCCCAGTCCTTGGTATTATTTATGCCTACTGTCCAGTTGTTAAACTGGTACATAGCATCCTAAATTCCACATCTACCTTTTGTTTCCTCTCTTGTTTCACTGCAGAGCATCAAGTCACTTACCAAAAAGAGTATGTGGAAGGCAAAATTGTTGGGTGCCTATGTATGTAAAACAACTTTTTCTGCCCTCACACTTGTTTGGTAGTTTGACTGGCTGTGGAATTCTAGGTTGAAAAGTTACCCCCAGAGCTTGAGGCATTGCTTCACTGACGTATAGCGTCTGACATTGCTAATTAGATGCCTCATTGCAGTCTGATTCTTATTTCTTTGACAATAAATAGAAATCACATTTTTGTGATCTCTTTCCCCATCCCTTTCAAGCTCTTAAAGTCCCCTGTTTATCCTTGATATACTCAATTCCCTAATGGACTCAGTGAAATTTTTCAATCTAGCAATTCAAGTACTTCTAGGAAATTTTCTTGTTATTTATCTGACAGTTGCCCCATTCTATACTTTTTTTTTTCTGTTTTCACTGTTTTTGCAATTCCTGTCAATCAAATGTAACTTCTGGATTGATCCTCAACTACTTACTATATTACTTTCATTTCCTTGTCTTATACCATTTTCTGGGAGAGCACCTTGATTATTTTTCAACCTTTCTAGTGAGTATTTTGGCAGTAATTAATTTCTAAGAGCCTTGTCTTGTTCTCAGTTTGTTCCTTTTGTGTAGCGTACTATTCTCATTTTACAGATGCCTCTTAAATCTGAGTATTCTAATTAGAAGGATTTTCCTTAAAGTCTCTTCTGTCACTGAATTGCCTCACCACCTTCATTCCCCTGCTCTGGGTCCTTTTTTCTTTTTGTTTATCTTGTTGACTCTCTTTGGAGGATTTCCTCAAATACGTTGTGATTCTTACACCCTCAGATATAAACATGCATATATTTGTGTGGTGTGGAGGCAGGTACTGGGCTTGACTCAGCAAAAGGCTTCCCTCCAGAGTGGTCGGTAGTGAACAAGTTGTTTCCCTGAAGACTCTAAATGCCAGGATGCAGAGATCTTTTGGCAAAAAAATCATCTCATGTTTTTGTCTGGGGTTTGGATGATGTAAGTGACTCTCTAGAGTGAGAGAGAAGGGGATCAAGTGTTACTACAGGTTTTCAGTTGATGCTTTTTTTTATTAAATTAAAAAAATTTTTTGGTGGCGCTGCACCACATGCATGGATCTTAGTTCCCCAACCAGGTAGTGAACCCACCCCCTTGCAGTGGATGCTCGGATTCTGAGCCACTGGACCACCAGAGAAGACCCCTGATGCACTTACTGTTAGCCCTGTTCCATCTTACCCTTCATTGCACCAGGGATTTCCAAGTCCCAAGTCATCTGGAGTTGGGCAAGTAGACAGCTGCCTCCTTTCACTGCATTGCCCTCAACAAGTATTTCAAGCTATCACTCCCTCCATCTAATTTTATTGTGGATGAAACCACATTTCATCCATTTTCTATCCTCTAGAAAATTGTTTCCCTGTCCCATCATTGTTGTTCATATATTTTAAACCATTTTAACTCATTATTGTTTTATTGGAAGCTAAATGATTTAAAAAAGAATGTTGATAATCCTTTAATACGGTAGTACCACTTTTAGAAAACTAATTATTTTGACAATGGTTTATATGCTTGTCAGTGTTCATATTTTACAAAAAATGAAAACAATCCAAGTGACTAACAATAGTAGAATGATTATATGTGGTGGAATGTTCTGCAACCACTAAATATCATAATTTAAGGAATCTTCAGTGATACGATAAAATATTCACAATAATATTAAATGAAACAAGCAAAGTATAAAATTCAGTGGGTGTATAGACACTTCACTTTTCTTAAATGTATTAATATATGCCTAGGAAAGACTGGAAGGAAATAAATACCTGAAGTATTAACAGTGGTTAAATTTTCCTGCATTGTCTACATTTTCTACAGTGAGCCTAAATTACTCTCATGATCAGAAGGGGAAAATTAAGATAAAGATCATGGCTTGTTTGGAGTGGTAAGATGTTCTTGTGGGGTGTGGAATGGGTAGTGGGGAGCAGCAGAATAAGAGTCAGGGGAAATACAGTGGTCAGTTACCAAGGACCTAATGCCAGGTGAAGGGATTCAGCTGGAGAATATATGTAACCCCAGTGTTTGTGACATGCAGTTATAGCTGTGGAGAGTGGAGGCTGGGCTGGTGAGGGGAGAAAGGACTCAAGACCATACAGACCACTTCTGTCAGAGTCTAGGAGAGACCCTGGATTCTGACCCAGGCAGCAGCAAGGGCCAGAGGAGAAGAAACAGATGGAATGAGCAGGCCTTCGGGGCACGGAGGATCGGTCCAGTCCCCCACGCTGTGACACATGATCTCTGACCAATGGGGCCTAGCCCAGACCGGAGACGTCCTGGTTTCTTTGCGCCTCTCTGGGGCTGCCCTGTGTCAGCCTGCGTGTGAGGAGGCAACCCAAGTCCTAGCGGACTATTTGGCTACCCAGGGCCTCATGCTGGGCCAATAGCAAGGTTATAACTGCTCTGTTAGCTGGAGGGGGTTCCTGTGGGCTAGGCAGTCTGCTAAATGCCAAATGTTTTTTATCTCATTTAGACTTCACCTGAGGAGGGAAGTTCTCTTATTACCTACATTCTCTTTATTCTTTTTTCTTGAAATAAGTTTTTATTGGAGCATGGTTGCTTTATACTGTTGTGTTAGTTTCTACTGTACAGCAAAACGAATCAGGTATAGGTATACATATGCCCCCACTTTTTTGGATTACTAATTTTTTTACATTTTCATAGTCAGTAGTCATAGTCAGGATTAAGATAACTGAGGCTAAAGACCATTATCCCCTCACCCAAGCTGTCTTCTCACTGTGCCCCCAAGAACCCCTCTCCTCATCTAAAAGTACTTTGTTTAATAGGAGCAACAATGCTTGCCTGTGGTAAGAAGTTCGGTGGTACAAGAGCAGACAGCAAAGAAGTTGTGTCCCTCCCAGCCGAGTGTACCCCAATATGTGCATCACAGATAACTTGTCAATTTCTTGGGGATCCTCCCAGACATGCATTTATAGTCTTATATATCCACACACACACACGCACACACACGAGCTTAGGATACTTTTTTTTTTAACTCAGTGTGTCTTGGAGATGATTTGTTTGCCTATAAGATCTATCTCATTCTTTTTCACTGCTGTGTGATATTCTTCTGTGTGGACGTACCATGATTCATGGAGCAAGTGCCCTACAGGTGGTCATGTAGGTTCTTTTCTATCTTTTGCTTTTACAAACAATGCCATGATGAATATCCAGCATACTGTCCTTTATCAATTTATCCTGCAAAGAAAGTTGTATGCATACAATTTTGTCTGCAGGATAAATTGATAAAGGGTATGTGCATTTGATATTTAGATAGAAATTGCAAAAGCAGTTCCCAGTGTGTGTGAAAATGCCCACTTCCCTGAATCCTCTATAATACTATTGTTTGTCTTTTCTGCTCTGATAAATAAAAAATGCTCTCATATTTTAGTTTGCATTCAGTTATGAGTGAACCTTTTTTTTTTTTTCTGTTGGGTTGTTGATCCTCTTAAAAATTTATTTCTAAAGTGAAAAGTGAAAGTGAAAGTCGCTCAGTCGAGTCCGGACTCTTTGCAACCCCATAGACTATACAGTCCATGGAATTCTCCAGGCCAGAATACTGGAGTTGTTATAGCCACGCTTTCCGGGAAACAGACTCACTCAGAAGGACAATGCAGATAGTGAAGTGCAGTTTATTACACCGGTGGGCCCAAGGCAGAGTCTCCTCTTAGCCAAGGACCCCGACAAGCATTTGTGAAAATCTTTTATACCCCATGTGTCCAAACCCACTACCCCAATTCCCTTGAGACTTACATAAACAAAGGAAGGGTAAATACAACTACAATAACCCCATCATTCACGTGTTATGTGTTCAAACAGTCAATAATCAATAAGCCCGCAGTTACATTCCAAATAGTTAATAACGATAAGCCTGTGCTTACATTCTGATAGATAGTGTCCGGAGGCAGGGGTGATTAGTGTCTGTTTTCTCTTCTTTAAGATTCCCCTGCCCAGAGGGGGGTCTTATCCTTCCATTGTCATTCCCACAGGCGCTAAGCACAGAGTTCAGAGTCCACTGGAGAGGTGGCCACGCACGATCAGCACAGACAGGCCTGAGATGGAGTCCAGGCCCTATGAATTCCTTCTTCAGAGTGGGTAGTCTTTCCCTTCTCCAGGGGATCTCCCCAACCCAGTGATCAAACCCAGGTCTCCTGCACTGCAGGCAGATTTTTTTTACCAGCTGAGCCACAGGAAAGCCCTAAGAATTTATTTCTACCAACTTTGTAATAAAGACGTGATTCTTCTCATCTGCCATATGTGCTGCAAGTATTTCCCCCAGTTTACAATCAGTCCCTTTACTGTGATCTTTGCTGTTCGGATATTTACCATTTACTGTCAGATCAAAGACGCCCTCTTCAAGATGATTCATTCTCCCATGATTTCACCTAGTCCTTTGAGACAGGTTCATTGGATATCCATTTTATAGTAGGGACCGAGTCGGGTCCTGGCCCCACAGCCGGCCGCTTTTCCCCGGGTTCCAGCAGGAGGAACCGAGCGGGAGAACCGCAAAGATGGAGACCCCTCCTCGTTTCGTGGAGCTTGGGGCAAGAGCCTGCAGGCTGGCGCTCTCTCCCCGGCTGGTTCACTGAGCCGCGCTTGCGCGCTGACTGAGGGTCCCGGATCTGGGTAGGCCTGGCTGGCGCCTGGGAGACCCCGGGGTGAGGGTCCTGGGGAGTGGCAGTGCGACGGGGGCGGGGTGAGCCAGGAGTGCAGAGGATGGAGGGGAAGGAGGGATCGGCAGTTTGGCTAAGGGAGGATCTGGCTTTAGTCAGGCGCTGGGAGGGGGTGTGTTGGGAAGGAAAGCGGAGAAGAGGCTGCAGCCTGAGGTTAGCTACGGAGAGGAGGAGGCTGCCACCGGGGAGTGGGCACTGTGCTGGGAGCTGGGGATGAGGCCAGGGCAGGCAGGGAAAGAATAGGTGGGGGGGGGGGGGGGGAAGAGCGAGGCGAAGGGGTCGGGGAGGCGGAAGGAATCGACAGGGTGGGAGGGTGAGGGGAATGGGTTGGAGAAGGAGGGGCTCATACCAGCGCCAGGACAGCTTCCTCCAGACCCTGGGACTCCTGCCGAGCTGACTTCTCTCGCCTCGGGCCGCTGGACCACAAGGCAGACGTGCCGCTGTGGAAAAGATTATTTTCCCAAAGTTCTTGAGAGTATTCTACTCTGGCCCTGCTGCTCACTTACCTCCAACCCAGGACAAATCCCTAACAGCTCTGAACGTAAATACTCTCTTCCACTCAGGGTTAGGCGGTTGGGATGAAATGCGGCGATTGAAAGGGATTTGTAATCCTTTATTTAAAGGCTGCCTGGTTGCAGAAGCCTGCCATAGTCCTGTGGATGTTGTTGTTTAGTCGCTAAGTTGTGTCCAACTCTTGCAACCCCTGGGCTGCAGCCTTCCAGGCTCCTCTTTCCATGGGATTTCCCAAGCAAGAATACTGGAGTGGATTGCCATTTCCTTCTCCAGGGGATCTTCCGGACCCAGGAATAAAACTGAAGTTTCCTGCCTTGGCAGGCGGATTCTTTACCACTGAACCATCAGGGAAGCGCGTTCCTGTGGATAGGTGTGGATGAGAGACACCAACCCTAATTTGACTCAAGGGAAAACATTTTTACTTTCACAGTTCAACATGGAGTACAGTGCCAGCTGACTGCCTCAGGCATAGATGTCAATGGCAGGAGCTGCTGAGCTACTGTTCTATTTTGTCCCCTGGTGGTGGTGAGCCCTCAACTGGGCAGACTGGGGCCAGCAAAGCCCTTAGTCAGGCTCAGTCCTGCCCCTGGAGCTGGTCTGGATTTCCCATCACCGCTGCTGGAAGTTACACCAAATCTACTTGAAGCTTGAGAGTAAGAAGCAGAGAGGTCTTGGCTGTTGAGAGGAAACAGGTCAGAGAGGGGAGATGTGAAGTTATAACTCAGTTCCCAAAAGGCAGGATCTGTTTAGATGAGAGTCCAAGGAACCATTATGCTGAGGAAGGAGCCAGCATTTATGGGCTGTCCCCACTGCCTATAAGCGAAGGGAAGGGGAGAAGCTAGGGCCAGCACTTTTTAAAAAAGTATTTACTTATCTGGCTGCCACAGGTCTTAGTTGAGCACACAGGATCACTTGCAGCATGTGGGATCTGGTTCCCTGACCAGGGATGGAACTTGGGCCTCCTGCAATGGGAGGACGGAGTCTTAGCCACTGGATCAGTAGGGAAGTGCCAGGAGCTATTCTGTAGCAGATGCAACGTGTTGCTCCCTTGCTGAGATGGCCCGTTCTGACACCCACCTAGTATTTTTTCCAACCCTAACGCCGCCATCTACAGTTTTCCCGAGGCATGAGGTGGTCACTGTATTCCGGGCAAGGTAGTCTTTCATGGGACATCAGGCATGTCACTGCGCTTGGAGGGACACCGACGGGGATTGCCTTCTATGAGGCAGCTATCGAGAGTCTCCTCTCAATTCCTAGACAGACGAGGGCTGCGCGGGACAAGAGCCGCCGGGCCTCTGATGACGCACTACCGGCCGCGCCGCTGTTCTTCCGGCCTCGGCAGGTGACTCTAACCCCTGGGTCTCCGTGTACCTCACGGACAGTGGTCGCTGCTCTGTGGGGAGCCCCCGGACATCACGGTGAGCGGGCGGGACCCAGGGGAAGGGAAAGACAGACACCGCACGCCTCCCGGCAGTGGCGGCGGCCCTGGTTTCTGTGGGAAACCCGCCCGGGCCTCGTTCTCCCCGAATTACTGCGTACCGGGGCGGCCCCGAGCTCCTGGCGGCCCATCCCCGCTTGCAGCTTCAGCACTGATCTCACCAGGGCCTGGCACACAGAACACGCCTAAGAAGATGATGGCGTGAATGAGTGAATGATGATTGAGTAACAGATAAATTACCGAGACCTAGGACCCGAGTTCGGAAACGAAATCCTGGGGGCCAGAGTTCTCCGCTTGGGTACCAGCGGTTTCCCTCAACAGTCCTGCAGCTCAAACTTTAAAAATTTGCAGGTACTTAAAAGGAGAAAGCAAATAGTGTGGAACGCACTAGCGAGAGAGTTTGGAGACCTGAGCTGTAATTCCCTGGGATACCGAGCCGGTTTCTTGATCTCTAATGTTGAACGGTCACTGCCTTCTTTTCTCTACAAAGCTCAGTGGACAGTATGTACGCGATAGCACGCATGGAAACGTTTATGTCTAACAACAGAAGTTTACTATCCATTACTTGCCAAATATTACCTAGAATTTAGAGGCGGGACTACAAGAGTGAGTGACCTCGGAGCCTTGCCAAGTGGGAAGTCGCTTCCCAGTTCAGTACTGGAAAATATATATATGAGCAGATCTGTGATAATATTTTAAACCGCGTTTATTTGGCACTTAACGGGTACCAGGCACTGTTTGAAACAGTTGTGCATTTATTTAGCCTTCACAAGATCTAATTTTTAATGAGGAAATCGAGGTCTGTAAGAGAATAGATGACTGCTATTAAGTGACCCAACGCTGCAGAAAATGTAGGTCCAGTGTGCTGCTGCAGCCTGGAGGAATACTTTACTTGGGGCCAACAAGCAAATCAGGAAGGGCTTCACAAAACAGTACATTTAAGTGTGGTCTTATGTAAGGAATTGTGGTTTCAGTTCTTGAAAAACACCTGGCTTCCCAGAATCCTTCAGCCGTTTCTAGAAGAGTAGCAAAGTGGCAGCAGGATGAAACCTTACAAGACATGAGGAGGATGCTAGGTTCCTGTAAATTTTAGCAAGATGAAGTTGGATATATGTATACATATATATATATATATATATTTCCGCCAAATCTGGATTAAATTTGATCCTTTTAGCATCTTAAAATCATGAACAGATATTTCACATTATCTTATTTGTGTAAGCATTCCATTCTGGCTAACTTAGAAGCCAGATGTCAGCAAACTGTGACCCATGGGCTAAATTTTGGTCTACCACCTGTTTTTGTTAAAAAAAAAAAAATTGTTGAAACAAACAAGCTTACTTGTTTACATATTGTCTAGTTCTGTTTTCAAACTGCAAAGGCAATGCTTGCTAACTTTTGATGTAGACAAACAGCTTGGATGATCCACAACTAGAGAGTAGATATGACAGACTTGTCCTTCTCAAATGTGATATTTCCGGACTCCTGCTGAGTGCTTGCTGTGTGGCATATATCTTTATAAATGCTTTATATGAATTAACTCATTTAGTCAAGGGTTTCACAGAGCGTTGGAGCTGGAAGGACTTGGAATATTACCTGATTTGTCACCTTTTTCAGATAAATAGCCTGTTCACATGGGCTATGGCAGAGTAAAGTTTCTTGAGTTTCAGTACAGCTTGCTTTGCCACTTTGATCTTATTCTGAATGGGAAACCTATACCATATCCATTAGATGTGGCATTTTTAAAAAAAAGGGTTTTTTTGGGGGGGAGGTAGTTTTTAAAATTCTGAGCCAGATCTTTCACTTTAAGATGTTTTTCTGATTATAAAAGTAATTCATGTTTATTGCAGGAAAAATGAAATATGTAGAAGAATATAAAGGACAAAATAAAGTAACCCATTAAATGACCTAGAGATCAGTTGTTGACACTTTGGAGGGTCTTCCACTGCCCTTTTTTATGTGTGTGTTTTGTGTATATATGTGTAGTTGATAATAGTTTCTGTTTACTGAATGCTTACTTTAGTACTGGTATATATGTGCATATTTTTTGTTTTTAGTGTGTTGTAGTCTCCTATTTTAACATATTGTATTCTCGTGAGTATTCTTTGAAAACATGAGTCTTAATAATTTCATAATCTGTCATATTGAGACACTATCAATTTTTACTTGCCTGTATTTTCTTAAAATTATAGTAACAATGTGATCCTTGCACATAAGTCTCTGTGCTCATCTCTGATTATATTTTTTCACTTTTTTCTGTGATAACAGTTATTTATTTATTTCTACAGGAAAACTTTCAAGCATTACAAAAGGAAAGGCCTTAAGACAACAAAAGTTTCAGAGTTTTCTGGTGGTCCAGTGGTTAAGACTTTGTGCTCCCAATCCAGGGGCCAAAGGTTCAATCCCTTGTTAGTGAAGATCCTGCATGCCACATGGCGCAGCAAGAAAAAAGAAAAAAGTGTACCATAATCTTATTCCTCAGAGATGATAGTGGCTAACAAATTCATAGATATTCTGAGAGATTTAAGTTATTTATTTATTTAGGCCATGATGTGCAGCTTGTGTGACCTTAGTTCCCCAACTAGGGATTGAGCCAGGCCCTCAGTGGTGAAAGTGCAGAGTCCTAACCACTGGACCACAAGAGAATTCCTTAAGTTAGCTTTTTAAAAATAAGGCAGAATATAAATAATTGAGGAAATATGGGAAATAGAGGGGGAAAATCATTCATAATTCATATCCCCATGGTGATGATTAATTTTCCTTTTTGGTCTTATTTATATGCATATTTTAACATACATATATGATGCTACATTTGTATCTGAAATTATGACATACTGATAAATTTGAGGATCTTCTGAGATACATTGTAGGTGACTGAGAATTTTGTTCTGAGTTCCTGTACCTACAAAATGGTGATCCTGGTGTCCCAATTGCCACTCAGCATACAACTTTAAGACCTAATATATGTAACTAGATTATCTCTAGAAAGATGGTACCAGTTTATATTCCCACCAGTTGTGTGTGAGAGGCTCTTTCCCTGACCTTTGCCAGTTTTTGAGTTTTAGCATTAAAGAGAAAGTTTTCAATTTGATATAAAAATCAGTTCTTCATTCTTTCAGTTCTCATTTGTTTGATTACCATGGAGGTGAAGCTTTGTTTTGATATGTTTATTGGCTTTTTGTTAATTCTTGGAGTATTTGTTATACTGCCCATTTTTCTGTCAGTTCATCTTTTTTCTTTACACATTAATAAGAAGGTTTTTATTTATCAGGTCAATCTACTTTTTTGATGTATAAATGTAAAAAATACATTTTTTAACCCTTTACTCAGTTTAGATTTATTTTGGTATGTGGTATGAAATAGGAGTCTCACTAAGTGTTTTTTCCAGATAGTTAAACAATCTCAGCATAATTTGGGAGAAATCAATTGTTTATGATTAGAAATGCCAATTTTTATCATATATTATATTATTTTACATATTTCTCTTAGGGGATTAGAGTTTATAAAGTCAAAAGCCAGAGTTTAACTTCCTTGTAAATATGTAAACTCACTGTTAAGGTTTCCTAGTTATACTCCTTTTTTTTTTTTGAGCTGTGCCACACAGTACGCAGAGTCTTAGTTCCCCCACCAGGGACCGAACCCCCACTCCCTGCATTGGAAGGGCAGAGTCTTAACCGCTGAACTGCTGGGGAGATCCCCTAGCTATATAGTCTTGGTGATTTTATCTGTTACCCTCAGAATTTCAATTACTCTCTTTATGACAAAAATTCTAAATACAAGTTTTCAGCCCATACCTCTCTCCTCTATTCCATATATGTATGCCTGATATTTCAAACTGAATGTATCTTTTTCCTCCCAAACCAGTGTTCCCACTCTCATTAAAGGTTACTGTCATCACTCAAGCTTCAAACCAGCAAATTATCATTAACTTTTTCTCCTTACATTCTCTCTAATATTCATCTTGTCCTGTTGTTTTTTCTCTTAGTCAGCCCAGTCCCCTTACTGGATTGCTGAAACAACCTCTCAGGGGTCCTCCAGCCTTCACCTTGCCTCCTACCTTTCACCCCTGTACACACTTCTTCTCTTGTACTATGGACAAAAGGATGTGTGTATGTAATAGCAGATCTAATCATGTCACATCTTTTTTTCAAACCTTTTCCGGTCCTTTTTGTGGCTTTCTGCTCAGTTTAGTGTTAATTCCTTAAAATGACTTGCAGGATTGTATTTGCTTGCCTCAGGCTTCATGGCTTATTTCTAGTGTTTCGTACTTTGGCCTTGTTAGATCTCGTTCATTCTTCTGAAGCATGGGGCTTGATTCCTTTTATATATTCCATTTCATTTCTCTTGATATCTTCTTTTCCCTCTGCCCATCTAATCCTTACTTGTCTCTTCTTCAGTGAGGCTTTCTTTCCCAGGTTAGATTAGGTCCCCTCTGCTCTACATTTCCACAGTGCCCAGTATTTCTGCTTTTTTAATTCCCTTATTTGTAACTACTGGTGTAATTTCTTTATTGAGCTGTGGTGTAAGCTCTGGGTGAGCAGGGTCGTGTCTGACTTTTTCTCCACTGTCTAGCTCTGATTATACCCAGACCCCACTCTACCTCATGAATAGTAGGATTCTGTAGTGGGTCCACTTTATGTCCCTTTATGGAAGAGGATTGGGAAATCCTACCTAGAATCCTCCTAAACTTCTAAAACTCAACACTGAGGCACAGACCTTGATGAGAAGGTCATAGAGCTGGTCTTATTAATTAATTCACCAGACATCCTATTCTTTCATGTTTTCTGAGGTCTTGATTATGATAAACCATCTCTCTGCCTTCTGTCTTTCTTGAGATGTTTCAAGTTTTACTTCTCACTGCAGGCTTATATGGAGAGACATTTTTTGATGAACAGTTACAATTCTGACTTTCCAAAAACCAGAAACTCTCTACTATTTTTACAACTCTTTGTGAGTCAAAAATTATTTCACAGAGTGTTTTTTTTTTTTAACTGCAGCCTGCAGTCTTATATTGAGCTGTGCCTGAAGAAAAATTTTTTCACTGATAAGATACCTTGAAGAAAGGACAATCAGCGTATCTCTGCTGCTGCTACTGCTAAGTCACTTCAGTCGTGTCCGACTCTGTGCGAACCCATCCCTGGGATTCTCCAGGCAAGAACACTGGAGTGGGTTGCCATTTCCTTCTCCAATTAATAAAAGTGAAAAGTGAAAGTGAAGTCGCTCAGTCATGTCTGACTCTTCGCGACCCCATGGACTGCAGCCTATCAGGCTCCTCTGTCCATGGGATTTTCCAGGCAAGAGTACTGGAATGGGGTGCCATTGCCTTCTCTGCAGTGTATCTCTAGGTTGTATCAAATAGAAATCACTAACTACTATCCAGCTCCTTGACATATAGGGGAGGTGGGTGGATCAGACATAATACATTAGCCTTGCTATGAGGCCATTTCCCCCCATGTAACTTTTGATTATATTAATTGCCTTTTCTTTAGATTATTGTATAATGGAAAGAGTGGATTCATTGACATGGATATTCCCATTCTTATTTTTATCTTTATAAATAACATTCTGATGTATTTATCAAGTGCTTGAGTATTTCCTAATATGTTAGTCTGTCTGGCTGTCACTTGAACAGCTGACAGATGGAGTTTGTGAATCCAGAAAGCTGGAAGCCATCCCTAACACTTGGTGAGGCAGGCACATTGCTATCCTGACAGGTTTTGTGTGAGTTATCATATAGTATCCTCAGACAACAGCTGTTTCTCATATTTCTGTTTACTGGGAAAGTGATATCCCTTCCCCCACCTTTTTTTCCTCTATGAGCAGGGCTCCACTTTTCCAGCCTTGAAGTGTTTTACAATCAAAGCAAAGAGAAGATTTGTGGATGTTGAATATGCAAGGAGCTGAAGAGAGAGAGATTGGAAGAGAGATTTGTCCAGGTGAGTGAGCAAGTGTTCACCAGTGGAAGAAATAGGAGGGCTCTGAACATTTTACAAGAGAAACTGAATGAAGCTCAGAAGAGAAAATTGCCCTCTCTTTTGGGATGTTGGGATGAATGTGAGTGAGCATCTTTTGGGGCTCGCTTTTCCCTGGTACTCATTTGATCTCATTTCCACTATTTGGCTCGTTTACATTCTCCCACCGTTTTGCCCTAATCTTGGTCTGTTATTTGTTTGTCTTTTTCCTTTTATCTCCCTTGTCTCTGATTGCCTCACTTCCTTGGTTTCTGCAGCTGCCCATTTCTCATTAATGATGATCACCTTACCCTGGTGCAGATCTCTTCCACCGCTTATAACTCTGAATTACATGCTCACTTGCTCTTATTGACCCTTACTCATAGGCCAGTATTGAGACCTGTCAAAATGAAGTCCCTGTAAGTTAAGGGACTTCCACTCTGCCCTACACAAGAGACATTCACTGTGATGGTTTTTTTCAGGTTGGATGAACAAGCCTGCTCCAGAGCAGGATGGCACTGATATTGAGTTGCCAGGGGTAACCTCAAAGAGATCCCGAGAGGATGAATACCAGGATTCTACATTTGAAGAAAAACATATATGTGAGAACATGAAGGAAAACCCTCCCAGAGAGGCTCCTGGACCACGCTTTTTCCGAGAAGGTTTTGGAGCAATAACTTTTATCCATAAGGAAGCACCTCCAGAAATGATTAGCCAAGAATATCATTTTGAGAGAAGCTTGCTTTTGACCTCAAGTCTTGTTACACATCTCAGGGTTTCTACAGAAGAGAGCCTACATAAATGGGAGACAAGTAGCATACACACCAATGAGGTTTCAGGCCAAAGTAAATATTTGACCCTCTCTACACAGAAAAAATCTTGGAAATGTGGTGAATGTGGAAAAACCTTTACTCAGCGCTCATCCTTTACCCAGCATCAGAGAACTCATACAAGACCCTACACATGTGAGGAATGTGGGAAAACTTTTAGTCGTAGCTCATTCCTTATTCGACATCAAAGAATTCACACTGGAGTGAAGCCATATGAGTGTGAGCAGTGTGGGAAAACATTTAGATGTCGATCATTTCTTACTCAGCATCAGAGAATCCACACTGGAGAGAAACCATATAAATGTAATGAATGTGGGAATTCCTTCCGCAATCATTCACATCTCACTGAACACCAGAGAACTCATACTGGAGAGAAGCCTTACAAATGCAATAGGTGTGGGAAGGCCTTCAGTCAGAACACACACCTCATTCATCATCAGAGAATTCACACTGGTGAGAAACCTTATTTATGCAATGAATGTGGCTCTTCTTTTCGCAAACACTCAAATCTTACACAACATCAGAGAATTCACACTGGGGAAAAACCGTATAAATGTGATGAGTGTGGGAAAACTTTCCATACAAAGGCAAACCTCTCTCAGCATCAGAGAATTCATACTGGAGAGAAACCCTATAAATGTAAGGAATGTGGGAAAGCCTTTTGTCAGAGCCCATCCCTTATTAAACACCAGCGAATTCATACTGGAGAAAAACCATATAAATGTAAGGAATGTGGCAAAGCTTTTGCTCAGAGCACCCCACTCACTAAACATCAGAGAATTCATACAGGAGAAAGACCCTACAAATGCAGCGAATGTGGTAAAGCTTTCATTCAGAGCATTTGCCTTATTCGGCATCAGAGAAGTCACACTGGAGAAAAACCCTATAAATGCAATGAATGTGGAAAGGGCTTTAACCAGAATACCTGCCTCACTCAGCATATGAGAATTCATACTGGAGAGAAGCCCTATAAATGTCAAGAATGTGGGAAAGCCTTTGCTCACAACACATCTCTTACTGAACATCACAGAACTCACACTGGTGAGAAGCTCTATAAATGTAGTGAGTGTGAGAAAACCTTCCGCAAGTATGCACACCTTAGTGAACATTACAGGATTCACACTGGTGAGAAGCCTTATGAGTGTGTCGAATGTGGAAAATTCTTCAGACATAGTTCAGTCCTTTTCAGACATCAGAAACTTCACAGTGCTGAATAAATCTGGCATTCATGAGATGGTTTCTTTAGGGAGAGTGCTAGGAATCTGGCCCAGGGGAGAGGCACAGGAAGAGTTCCTAGAGGGAAGGATAAAGGAGCCTTAGACACCACACTCAGAAGAATATTTTCAGAAATGGAGGTGGGAGTTTGGAGAATGCAGAGCCTACTCCAGGTGGGCATCTGGGAATACAGGCTAGGAAGGAAGTTCCTACTTTTCAGAGAAATCTTGGCTCCTTGCCATTCCTTTCCCTAGGGCACTCTTAATAGCTGGAGGTGCCATTTATTAAGCCAACACTGTGTTTTCCTTATTACACTCCTGCCTTAGCTCCTCGACTTGTCACCTGTGTTCACTGCTCACTAGGCTGGGTTGCTTTTCCAAACTGATGCTCAATGTGAAAGTGGCAGCTGTTCTGAGGTGGTGCTGAGTAGCCTCCAAATGACTGAGGTGGCTACTGTGGGAAGGCTGCCCATCTGTGGACCTGGTCCCACGAAGGGGAGACAGAAACAAACAAAAACAGAATCCTTATTCATTTATTTATTCAACAAATATTGGGATATATGGCAAGAACTGGGCTGATTGCTGCAGGAATGGTGAAGAAGGCTTTTCATCAGGGTGAGGGAGATCTTTCCCAATCCTTTAAAACTGGAGGGTCACTTGGGGCTAAGAAGGAAATAAGTCAAAACTTTTCTCAAATGCTCTCAGTTTGTGGGAAGGAAGTCAGATCTGCTTAGAGGGTCACAGAGAGGAAGACCTACCTTCTATACCTGTAGAATTATTGGCTTACCCAGAGAGGAAATGGTTTTTGCTGGGTTACCAGTGGTAAGAGGCCTCAGAGCAGGAAGTCTACCTGTGACTGAGCAAGCCACCCACATATTCCTGACCAGGACTAGGGCATAGTCCTGTCCCTTATCAGTTTGGCTGGTCGACTAGTACACAGGGAGGAGGGGGTAGGAGCCCACTAGGATCAGCTTGGGACTTGGTTTGTTAGCCCTTAGGGTGAGAAAGCATTTGTGATAAAGGAAGGCAGCCCCTTTCAGGTTGGCTGCGCTTGGGCATTGGTGAACCAGTCCTTAAGAGAGAGAGCTTCAGTGATGAAGTCACTGTATTGGAGAAGGCTAGGTTTTGTGTAATCACGGCATTGGAGGTTTGTTTTTTGCTTTGTTTTGACTGTGCCACTTGGCACAAGGAATCTGAGTTTCCTGACCAAGATTGAGCCCGTGCCCATTGCAGCAGAAGCATGGAGTCTTAACCACTGGACCACCAGGGAAGTCCCGGCACTGGAGATTATAACCATAGATTCATGAGAGTTGGATGTTTGTTTTTATTGGGACTTTCTTATTCCAGGATGTTTATCATTCTTTGTGAACTAGAGCTATCTAGGGAACCACTTCTCATGGGATGCATTTGGAAAGAATTCTAAAGAGAATTACCTCTTTTTCAACTCTGAAAATCAAGATAGCATGGTTTGCCATGACTGATGGCATTTTATTTTTTGAGTGAAAAGAAGGGCATGTTTCCCCTTCTCCATTCTCTTTCTTGTTCTTAACTGCTACCTAGAGAATCAGCTGTGGAAGATTATATGAGGATAGCCTTTGACTGGCATTTGAAATAGTTTTCTATGCTCTGAAGTTGATATAGTTTTTAAAAATATGACCATTAAACACAACTAAAGTAAGTTAATTCTGGATTGGTTATTTGGAACTCAGCATTGATTTTTTTTTTTTTCCAGAGCAACTGTCTTACAAGCATTAGTTTGAGCTATTAACTGCCAATAATGGGAATGTGACAGAAATAACGTAATTTTCCCTCTCCAGCTATAAAGGTGATGTTCACAAACCTGCTATAGGGCAGTTACTAATTGAGTAAATTAATGTCTTATGGGAAAAAATAACCCTATGAAAACTGTATTTTATGCTCATGGAAAAAAAGTCTACAGAAAGCAAATGTCTGTATTTTTTTCAAACACTGAAGAATTCATTGCTAGCACATAGTAAATGTTCAGTAAATGTTTATTTGTTGAGTTAATATATTTTAATCAAACTCTGCCTACCAAAAACTTAAGGAACTTCTTGACATTTAGAGTGATATTTATATGCTACTGTCTTTGGCGTCTTGACTGGAGGTTAGAGAGGAAAGGGAGAGTTTTCTTGAGAAAGAAGTCAGAAAACCTTAAGGGTGAAAGATGCCTCAGTTGTTAGGAAGATTTTCTAAAGTGGAATGGACAAACCGAGATTTTAATCCTCAGGCTAAGAGAGTCTGGTACCATTTTTACTTCCTGGAGAAGCAGAAAGAAAAAGAACTCATCAGCTTTACCCTCATCCCATATTCTCACACATGCAGATATTTACTCCTGATTTTGTGTCAGTTGCTGGCCCACCATGTGTCAAGTCACTCCAGCTTGGCCTCAAGTCTGGCTTCTTCCTCAGCCTTCCCTCATCATGTCCAATCAACCACTATATCCAGTTGACTTACAACTCCTAAACTAGGAAGCCACCCCCACTAAAAGTGCTTTATCCAAGCTTCCTGATTTCCTAGGCTTTTTTTCCATTTTCCCAAACAGTCTTGCAGTTTCTTGTACCACTGGGCCATCTTTCACATGTCTTCTGGATGGACTTTGCAAGACACAACCGTGGCAGCTCTGTGGTTCTCTCTCTGAATCAAGTGTTAGCCTCCAGGGGTACCTGAGTCTCCTCATCTGGCCCATGCCTGCTTTGCCTTTTCAGAGGGCACTCCTTGCACGTTCTATTCCATAGTGCAAATTTCTGTGACATCATCATTGGACTCCAGTTTGGCACCTTTGCACATTCTCTTCCTATCTCCTGCTTCTCTTCCCTGCTTCTGCTTGCTTGGGAGGCTCTCATTTGTCACTTGTGAATGTGCTCAGGCAACAACTCTTCCAAGCTGTCTCTGATGTCACATGGTCTGTATTTCTGTATTTTTTGACTTCATCATTTTATGTATCAGGTTATAATGGCTTCCCTGATAGCTCAGTTGGTGAGGAATCCGCCTGCAATGCAGGAGACCCTGGTTCGATTCCTGGGTCAGGAAGATCTGCTGGAGAAGTGATAGGCTATCCATTACAGTATTCTTGGGCTTCCTTTGTGGCTCACTGCTAAAGAATCCGCCTGCAATGCGGGAGACCTGGTTCGATCCCTGGGTCAGGAAAGGCTGGAGAGGGGAAAGGCCCGCTCCAGGATTCTGGCCTGGAGAAGCCCACGGACTGTATAGTCCATGGGGTCGCGAAGAGTCGGACAGGGAAGCCATGGAGCAGCCTGTGTCCTGCCCAAGCCTGGCTCTTTATCTGGCCCAAAATCTTCATTCTACTCCACTCCTGTAGCATTGCACAAACACCTTCCTGGTGGCCTGGTTGACCAACTAGAGTTTCTTAGGTACAGAAAAAGTCCAAAGGCAACCCTTACAATCTAAGGAAAATACAGAAATGCTATTTAGAGGACTTCCATGATAGCTCAGTTGGTAAAGAATCCACCTACAATGCAGGAGACCCCCAGTTCAATTCCTGGGTCAGGAAGACCTGCTGGAGAAGGGATAGGCCACCCACTCCAGTATTCTTGGGCTTCCCTTTTGGCTCAGATGGCAAAGAATCTGCCTGCAATGCAGTAGACCTAGGTTTAATCCCTGGGTTGGGAAGATCCCCTGGAGAAGGGAGTGGCTACCCACTTCAGTATTCTGGCCTGGAGAATTCCATGGACTGTATAGTTGCAAAGAGGTTGCAAAGAGTCGGACATGACTGAGCGACGTTCACTTCACTTCATAATGGCTAGTTTACAAATTTTTCTCTTCCCACTGTCAGCTCCATCAGGACAGGAGCCATGTGAAATTTATTCACTTTTGTATCCATATCTCTGGCCTTTAGTAGGTGCTCAGTAAATAAATACCTGTTGAGCTCAACTAAAATTGAGTCAGACGATTCTCCATACCCAAATGCAGGTTGTGACTTAAGTCCACAGTTATTAGCAGAAAGGTACAGTGAATACAAGAGTATGTCATGAAGTGTTTTTCAGAAGTAAGAATTCTGAACCTTCCCTGAAGGTACAGAGTGTGTGGTCCACTCTGATACAGAGAGGATCTCGTAAGCAAAAGTAATATGTGGCAAAAAAAATTGAGGGCGGGGTGTTCTGTTACAGATTAGACATTTAAATGTCCCATCATAGTTTAACAAATTGTTTTCAGATATATTGATGTCATGGTCAACAGGAAGAGGAAAATGCATGCAGGTGTAGAAGCGGAGCTATGTCAACTGGAATATCCTTGCAGCAAGAGAGACTAGCTGAGCAGTGATGCTGGCTTGGCAGGAGAGTAGCTGAGCTTAAAAACCCTAATGTGGAAGCCCTTCCTGAACTCATGGCTTTCCTTGGGGCTCTGGAATGATGAAGAATTAGAATGTGTTACTTATATTCACTGCGTCAAAATGTAATTTGTGACTTTAGAAGAACACGAGATGAGGCCACATGAGAGCCACAAAATAAGAAGGGAAGACAGAAGGATGGTTGAACTTGCCTGAGGTCACACAGCTATTCTCAGGTGAAGTTGAAATCCCAGTGTCCTTGCTTTTCCCTCTGATTTCTCTTTACTGGTTGTACCTCTGCTCCATGATGCCTCTTTCCTTGTGTGTTATGCCCTAATTCTGAGAATGGGAGAAGCTCACTTTAGATCAAGAAGCTTTTTGGCCTGTAGAATAAGACCTTATTGCATGTAAGTGAGGGGGAGAAAGAAGTTGATTCTGCATCTTAACCCCATCTTTTTCCCTACATAATGCAGAAATCTAGTCTTGACCCCTGGTAGCTCTAGTTTCACTTTCTTGAAGCTGCTGGCTAGAGCAGGGCTAAGGTCATCTTAGTTCAGTGGGATTTTTTGGTGTCCATTTCTCCAATCCATTTTCCACCTCTCATTGAAGAAACTCATCACAAATTGCAGTTAAGCCCCAGATTCCTGTTTCTAGTAACCTACTCTGCCTAGGGCACCCTACTGCCAGGTTAGTTTCCACCCAGAAGAGCCTCTTGATAGAGATTCTTTGAAGTCTAAAAGGGAAAAAGTGTGTAGGCTTAGGATCTTTGGGATGTGGAATGTTAGGGCTATCGAGGAAGAAGATGCTATCTGATTCAAAAGAATTAATGAGGCTGAGACACTGGGTAAAAAGAAAGGCAAGCCCAACATTGTTCTCTGGCCTGTCAGCTAAAGGGTCCCCTTTTAGCTGAAGAGAGCGATGGTTTTCAGTCTATTTCCACTTCTGTTTTCAGCATCATAAATGGACTCCATTTTGTGAAAAGGTCCATCTGAAAACTTTTTAAATTAATTTATTTTAATTGGAGGCTAATTACTTTACAATATTGTCCATCTGGAAATTTGAGCAGATAACTTTGTTGCATCTCATTCACTTAAGTGCTTCCTGAAAGCCTACTACTGCACAGGAGGGATATGATGTTAAGAAGTGTTAGTCACTCAGTCCTGTCGGACTCTTTGTGACCCCATGAACTGTAGCCTGCCAGCCTCCTCTGTCAATGTTATTCTCCAAGCAAGAATACTGGAGTGGGTTGCCATTCCTGACCCAGGAATCTTCCTGACCCAGGAATCGAACCTGGGTGACAGCCCTGTTTTCCTGAGCTTGCAGATCATTGGAAATGCCTGGAAGTGGGTCAGGTGCCCTGCTGCCCATGGCTTCATTTCTGGAATATGCAAATACTGCCTGAATGAAGATCAGCAAGATCTAAAGTTTCTCAGAATGGGGCCAGGGGTGCTACCTCGAAGGCAGGAAAGTCCTGTAAGTCATTGCAGTCAACGGGGCTTGGAACTGGGATTTGGGGAACGTGGTAATGTTCTGCAAACATTATTGACCATTTTTAAGTACCAGAAATTCTTGGTAAATTACACGGAAAACTTCATTTAATCCTGACAGCAACACTATGAAATTTGGTATCTTTGAAATTAGTATCTTTAAAAATGAGGGAAGTGGCACAGAGGGGTAACTTGCCCAGGTTCACATGCTGAGAACCTGGGACTTCAACGCAAAGCAGAGCTCTTGTCTTTTGGCCAATTGTTGATCCAACAGCCGGAAGCAGTAGGGTGTTTTGGGGTTCCTGTGAGGAGATCGATTATCCGACAGTTCAGAACGTGTAGCAGGAAGGTTGAAGCCAGGTTTAGGGAAACTTTCAGAAAACCTTCCAAGGATGGTGACCTGGAACAGAATTTTGGGGAAGATAAATGTCCGATTGCCGGGTGAATTAACCTGGGGTAAGAGTTCCCGGGGACGACCCCGACTCTCACTTGACTTCAGCATCCTTATTCGGGGAAGAGGTATACTGAGGTGCGTTTGCGACTGTTTTCTGGCGGGGGAGGAAGCTCGGCGGCTTGCCAGGGAGGAGACGGCTGCATTTGCTGGTGCGGCACATATTGTTGGCGTCAGGTTGGACCGGAGCGCCCGGGAGGAGCTGCGAGCTGCCTGGGAACCCGCAGACGCGAGAGGACGGAAAAGTATGGCGGGCGGTGCCTCGCGGTTCGCTTGGTGAGCAGACTTGGCCGTCCCTGGCTGCGGCTGGTCCAGGAGTTGAGCTGGCCTCAACGCCTCTTCGGAGGAGGAAATGGCAATCCATTCCAGTAGTCTTGCCTGGAGAATCCCAGGGACAGAGAGCTTGGTGGGCTGCCGTCTATGGGGTAGCACAGAATCGGACACGACTGACGCGACTTAGCAGCAGCAGCAGCAGCAACTCCTCTTCCTTCCAGGCGAGCCAGGCCTTTGGAGCCAGGCCGGGAAGTTGGGACCGGCTCCCTTGGAGAGGGAGGGAGGAAGGCTGTACCAGAGCCCTGGTCTGGGAGGCCGGGTTTCATTTATTTGTACTTGAGTGAGCGAACTCGTGGGTTACTTCCGTTTTCTGTGTCCTAGAAACGAATGCTATCCCTCGTTTTGCCATTTCACAAAGTTGTGCGGGTTGAATAAGTAAATGTGCAATTTACCTCTTTCCTATCATTAAGTTTTTATTCCTAATAGCAACAGGGTAGGTGCTGTGTGAAGACACCCAGACTCAACAGTTTAAACAGCAGGTACTATGTATTGTATGCTTATCAGCCGGTATGATTCAAATACGTTCCATGTATTAATTCATTTATACATCATCACAACCCTATGAAGGTAATGATCAGCTCCATTTAACATTTTTTAAGAATGGAACACAGAAAAGGTAAAGTAACTTACCCAGTACCACTTATTGGCTAATAACTGATGGAACGTGGATTCAAACCCAAGAGACTGCCAGCTTCAAGCTCATGTCATATACTTGTCTTCAAAGTTTAGTGGAGGAAGATGGAATGTAATCAGTGTTAAACACAGAATGGAAAGTACTACAGTAGATACATGTGACATTCTTTTAGAATGTTGAGAAAGTGCCTTGAAAAGGTGAAGAAAACTTTTCTAGAGGAAGAAATGTTAAAATTGTTCAGAGGTGTGAATTAATCTAATTAGAAATTTGAAGGTAATTAATTTGTTCGGTGTCAAGAGGTGCTAGTGGATGGGGACAGATTAGACTGGAAACCCTGTCACTGTCTTTTGATACAGTATTCTTTCCTTTTTATTCATAGGGGTTCTTAAAACCTTTCCTCTTAGGAGAGGTCCCTAATATCTTTCAATAGGCTCCCACTGTCTTTTGTTGGAGATTCTGCTTCACACTGAGACTGTCTTATTTTCCTGAAATTCATCAGCCTCTGATTGTGAGAGACTTAAGTGCTGGGGTGTTGTCCTGTTGTTCACTTTGTAAGGCAAGTGCAGAGAAAAAGAAGTGAGCCGGGCAGTCAGGCAAGAAAAGGAGATTTATTAGAGGGAAGAGAGGATGACTGGCTCTTAAAGAGAACCAGCATTCTCCCTTTCTGATGGAGTCCTTCTTATATCCCAACAATGAAAAATTCTCTGAAGGGATGATATGTAGCCAGAGGTCTGGAATCTGGTGGTCTCGCAGCTTTGAGAAGATAGGTGCCAGTGAGATAACAGGATGCCATTTGGGCAGTTTGATCAGTCTCACAGATTACCTGATTCATTATCTGTTTTCAAGGTTGACATAACGAGCCATCTTATCAATGAGACCCCATGTGGGCCCTATCACACTTAGCCTATTTGTTTATTTATTTTGGCCATGCCAGGCAGCATGCAGGATCTTAGTTCCCTGAGCAGGGATCAGACCCATGCTCCCTGCTGTGGAAGCCCAGAGTCTTAACCATTGGACTACCAGGGAAGTCCCTCAGCTTGTTCTTAACAAGAGGCCATCTCACTGCTTGACAAATAGTGGCACCTCACTTAGTACTTTTTCATATAAATGAATAACCAGCTTCAATCAAAGAGGGACTTCAAAGGGCTTGATTTGAGATTTTTGCTTTTTCCCCATCTATCTTTGGAGTCAAAGGATCACAAAATGTTGGTACTAGAGGAAGCTTTAAATATTTTTTTTCACAGATTAAAAAAATATAATTTTTCATTTCACAGGTTAAAAAAAAATGAAATCACAATTGAAGTTGAGTGACTTGCTTCAGGTTACCAAATAAGATAGCGGAAGAGCAGAGACTAGAACCCAGACATTTTGATTCAGTCCAGTGCTTGTCTCATTGCCTTTCACTGTTGCCCCACAGTCTTTGATTTTTGAAATCAGTGGCTTCTCCATTAGGTTTGGAGTGTATGTATGGGGTCGGGGGGGCTGGTTGGTGGGCTCAAATCTTATTCCTGGTGGAGAAATTTTACCTGAGGATGCTTGGTCCTTAAGAGCACCAGCCCTCTTTTTTTGTGCATTGTCACCTCTCCCTGACTTTCGTCATTAGTGATACTCTCCCAGGAGAACGACATGCTTTCATTTAGACTTAAAATAGTCATTTGGGTATGGATGGGCTATTTCTGGATTCCCATGAATCTAGAGTATGAAGGAAGTAAAGTAAGCTAACAATTTGTGGGTGGTCTTTCTCCTCCCTCTGCACCTCAGATTCCTGCTCTTCCTCATGGCAATTGTGTCCAGGAGGGAAACCAGTGTTGCTTGCGTTCCTAACAACTTGTCTCTGGGTAAGTGAAATCTAACTAGAGCCCAGGATGGGTTGTTATGGGAGTACTCATTAGGCAGACTTAAGGTGGCAACCACTAGTGACCACTAAACCTAGACCTTGCAGACTGAAAACACAGAACTCTCCAGAAATGGTACCATCTTACTCAAATCAGAGTGAGAGTGGCCTGTTGTGAAAGAAGGCTCTGAGTAACTGGTTACAGGATAGATCAGAGTGTGCAGTAATTTCTTATCATGTATACTTAAACTGAAGTCACCCTGAAACCACTCACTGAATTGCTAAGTATGATGGTCTAATCGTGTAGTGGTCAGAAACTAATAGTAAGGACATCCCTGGTTGGCCCAGTGGCTAAGGCGCTTCATTCCCAATGCAGGGGGCCCAGGTTCCATCCCTGGTCAAGGAAATAGATCCCACATAGAGCAACTGAGAGTTTCCATGCCACAGCTCAAGATCCTACATGCCAAAGCTAAGATCTGGCGCAGCCAAATAAGTAAATAAAAAGAAACTGATAGTAAATTATTGGAAGACCCATTGTAAAGGTGAATTAAATGTTTCCCCAGAGGGTATGCAATGGGTTCCTGGCCTCATTTGGAACAAGAATCATGACCACTGTTATTGGCCATCAGAAGGCACTGTGGAGCCTGGGTATCTGTTAAACTCAGTAAGAATAGTACTAGGTGAACTGGATTTTTAGGTAATGGGAACTCTGTGAATAGATGTGACTATTTATTTCTATTTATTAGACTAGAATTCATTCTAGTCTAATATGTTCACATAGTACATGTATACATATGTGTCTATGTGTGCACTGAGAGATCCTAGAAGAAAAATACCAACAGTTTCTTCTGGATGGTAGGATTTCAAGTAATTTCATTTTTGGCCTAATCATTTTTTATGATATGTTTCATTCTATATAACTAAGAAAACAAAATGATTTTTATTTGGGGACAATAAAATTAGAGGAAATAAAGATGTGCTTAGAGTTTTGGTTTTCTATTTAGCTGTGTAAACCACTTAGAGTTTATTTTTGTGTATAGTATGTCCATAATGGAAGTTTATACAGCAGATAAAGATAAATTCACACAAAGTAGTCACTTTATTAACAACCATTGTTGGTACAAGACTGCCCAATCAGATCAATCTCTGACCATAAACCATTAAAAAATTTATTGTATTATAGTTGACTTACAATGTTATGTTAATTTCAGGTGAACAGTACAGTGATTCAGTTATACATATACATATATTCAGTCTTTTTCAGATTCTTTCCTCATATAGGTTATCAAAGAATACTGAATAGAGTTCCCTGTGCTGTAGAGTAGGTCTTTGTTGGTTATCAATCTTGTAAATAGTGGTGTGTGTATGTTAATTCCAAGCTCCTGATTTATCCCTTCTGCCCATGTTTCCCTTTTGGTAACCATACATTTGTTTTCAAAATCTGTAAGTCTGTTTCCGTTTTGTAAATAAGTTCATTTGTGTCATTTTTTAAAATTAGAGTCCACATATGAGTGATATCATATGGTATTTGTCTTTCTCTGTCTACTTTACTTCACTTAGTTCATCTTTAAGTCCAAACATGTTACTGCAAAAGGAATTATTTTGTTCTCTTTTAGGACTTAGCAATATTCCATTGTATATGTGTATCATATCTTCTTTATCCATTCCTCTGTTGATGGACATTTAGGTTGCTTCCATGTCTTGGCTATTGTGAATTGTGCTGCAGTGAACATTGGAGTATATGTACCTTTTCCGATTATGGCTTTCTCTGGATATACCCAAGAGTGAGATTGCTGGATCATATGATAGTTCTACTTTAGATTTTAAGAAACTTCCCTACTGTTCTTCATAGTGGCTGTTACCAATTACCATTCTTACCAACAGTATAGGAGGGCACCCTTTTCTTCACACCCTCTCCAACATTAATTGTTTGTATTTCGATGATGACTATTCTGACCAATGTGAGGCTATACCTCATTGTAGTTTTGATTTGAGTTTCTCTAATTACTGATGTTGAGATCTTTTCATGTACTTTTTGTCCATCTGTAATTCTTCTTTGAAGAAATGTCTATTTTGATCTTCTGCCTATTTTTTTATTTTTTTGACATAGAACTGCATGATCTGTTTGTATATATTGGAGATTATGACTGTAAACTATTTGTGCAGATATACCAGTGTATACCAGTTGACTCTCAGCCCCAGTAGATCTGTATGTAAAAACATGAAATGATCTCAGAGACATATTCCTTAGTGAAAAAAGCATCAAATTGCATAGGAGCATCTATAGAACAATTTTATTTATGTAAAAAAACCAAATGCTATATATATATGTAAAAAATATGTAGAAAAAAGACTGAAAGTATATACTCCAAATTATCTCTGGGAAGGAGATGGGTTTGTTCTGGTAGAGTGGGGTGGTGATGGTTATACAAATTACAGTTTTATCCTATATACCTACATGTTATTATAATATTTTAAAGTGAGGATACATTCATGTGTAACTTGTATAATTAAAATAGAAGGTGGCCTCAGGAAATAAGAATGTTTGTGTCTCCAGACCATCTAGAGGAGAGATTGCTCTGATGGCGGGGTGCCTGAATATTTGTTCTCTGATTCTGTGTAGCTTTATGAGTGCATCAGATTCAAAGTTTGATGCTGTTAAGATTGTCTAAGTAGTCCACTCTTTCTCCACTTCTGTGCTTCCTGAGGTGTGTCCTGATGACAACAATTTGGTTGTCATACAGTTTTTCTATAATGGGGAGAATGTATTAACCAGCTGGATGTTAAGCATAAAAACTTTTCACTGTAAACTAGTAAAGTGACTCTGTGGGTTTTTTTTTTTTTTTTTTTTTTTTTTGACTTTGTGTTTGCTACATCATTCTCCTTGTGAATTTGATTAGTACATGTCAGATAATGAAGAGTTTTTTTGGCTTCAAAGGTGAGGGCCAGATTCTGGCTGTAGTGAAGTTACTATCCACTAGGGTCTTCTTCCTTACGGACCACCTCTATCTTATTTTTCTGTAAACAAAACAGTGGTAGTTTCTTTCATTGAGCAGAGCTCTAGTTTCCAAACTTGGAGATTTCCCAGTTGTATGTAGGGGGACAACAATGGATGCTGAATGTTTTGGAGAG
The DNA here is from genome assembly GCF_910594005.1 of Cervus elaphus. Lineage (NCBI taxonomy): Eukaryota > Metazoa > Chordata > Mammalia > Artiodactyla > Cervidae > Cervus > Cervus elaphus. The sequence continues at coordinate 28,837,982 of NC_057838.1, forward strand.
AGAGAGATCCAAAGAGACACTATCAAGGTGAGTGAATAGGGAAGGATTGGTGAGACGGACCTAGCAAAGGTTACAGCCTGGATCACCTTTGAAATCTTAACAGAGAAGTTCTTCAGTTATCACTAGTCTGTGAAGATACTACTTATAGGCAACCGAAGGAAACATCATTACTTTTCACCCATTTTTTTGAGGACTAGAGACTAGATGAGTAGTAATTTTCCCCAACACTTAAGTTACCCAAGATTAGTATCTTATTATTCTCCTCTTTGTCAGTCTGGATAATTCTAAATTACTGGATCAGGTTTTAGTATTTGTGTGTTTCAGAATAAATCACAGTAGGGAAATTTATAGATTTCCCAAGACCTGTCATTACTTAATCTCTTTCAGCCAATCACCTATTCTAATCTTTTCTCCCCATCATTGTAATCTTCCTCTGTTATTGACAAGAGGATAAAAATCAGGGCTCTACAATGCAGGTCCTCTGTTCTGCATGTAGGATATTTTCCTTTGTGGATTTTTTTCAGGTGAGAAAACCAAGCCTGATGGCACAGTGTTAAATGACTTGAAAAGATGTGGAAGATCAGAGAGCCTGGTCATCAGAGGTTTGCATTAGGAGAAGCTGAAGATGCATGCTGAACAAGGACTAGGAGGGGAAATTGTGAGGAATGACTGGGAGGACACCACATGCACACAGACCTTTTACAGGAGAGCAGTGTTACTCTAAAGATAATCATCTTTGAGAAAGTTCCTGTAAATATGAATTTGACAGAAAATTTCTTGTAAACTGGAGCCTATCAGACAGATGTCCTTTTATTGTTACAGACAGCATGAGTTCCAGCCAGATTTCACTGCACATGAAACATCAGAGATTTAACAGGCGGAAGAAACCTTCAGAATGTAGCGAATGTGGAAAGTGTTTTACTCAGAGATCATCTCTTACCCAGCATCAGAGGATTCACACAGGAGAGAAGCCCTACGTATGTACTGAATGTGGAACTTGTTTCCGTAAACAGTCAAATCTTACTCAACATCTTAAGATTCATACAGGAGAGAAACCTTATAAATGTAATGAATGTGAGAAAGCTTTTCAAACAAAAGCAGTCCTCATCCAGCTTCTGAGAATTCATACTGGGGAAAAACCATATAAATGCAGTGAATGTGGCAAAGCCTTTTGTCAGAGTCCGTCCCTTATTAAACACCTGCGAGTTCACACTGGAGAGAAACCCTATAAATGTAGGGAGTGTGGCAAAGCCTTCAGTCAGAGTATATGCCTTACTCGTCATCAGAGAAGTCATTCTGGAGATAGACCTTATAAGTGTAATGACTGTGGGAAAGCCTTTAATCAGAGTGCATGCCTCATGCAGTATTGGAGGATCCATTCAGAAGAGAAGCCCTATACATGTACCAAATGTGGTAAAGCTTTCACTCAGAACTCTTCCCTTGTTGAACACGAGAGGACTCACACTGGAGAGAAACTTTATAAGTGTAGTGAGTGTGAAAAAACCTTCCGCAAGCAAGCACACCTTAGTGAACATTACAGAATTCACACTGGAGAGAAACCTTATGAGTGTGCTGACTGTGGGAAGTCCTTCAGGCACAGCTCAGCACTTGTGCGACATCAGAGGCTTCATGCTGGAGAATAAACTCGAGATACAACCAGGGTGAAATATGAAAACAAATTTTTTTTTTTTCAAAATTCTTAGGAGATTAAGATTCAGTCTTTGGCTGGGATGAATATGTTGTATGTTGCACAAGAGGCAATTGTGTCTTAAAAGTTAAGAAAACAGAACTAGACAGTCTTGAGTTTGATGGCTTCTCTGCCACTTAATGGATGTCTGACCTTACCTGTCTGAGCCTCAGTTTTTCCCATCCCCCCTAAAAAATAACAATGATACTTACTACGGTTGTATTGAGAATAAAATGAATTCTATATAATAACTAACTGCCATTAGTTGATTTTGAGTGATAGATGTTCCAGAAGTTAATAAATCTTGTTATTGAAAACAAAACTCAACATCTTTTTTTCTTTTGGTTCTCCTAGTTTATTTCTTCTGAAGAATATTCTTGTAATTGAACTGTGATTTTATACTTAATCTACAGAAGGCTATTTAAGCTATGATGTGAAGATTTAAATAGGAGAACACATTTAAGACCAGTTTCTCCTTGAAAAAAAATCAAATTTAATCAGAGAAGGAAGAAATTACTGGAATTTGAGCGAACATTTTGGGTATTCTAAAGAGCCTTATGTAGATTTTTAGATCCATTGTATACTGTACTAAGTTGCTTCAGTCATGTCTGACTTCGCAAACCTGTGGACTGTAGCCTGCCGTCTCCTCTGTCTGTGGGATTCTCCAGGCAAGAATACTGGAGATTCAGAGATGTGTGGATGGGGGTGCCTCACAACAATGAATGGCTTCTTAAAGCTCAAAAGAAGCAAAGAAATCAAAGGATACTTTTGATTGTGCTTCAGGCAATGCTAACAAGCTGCTCAATGTAAACAAGCATATCTGACACTAAAATGTACCCTTGTAAGAAAAGTAGGAGCTGTTTTCCAAATTCCAGAGTCAAGAAAAAACAGAAAGGAACTTGATTTCATCGAAGTCAAATAGGTAATGTCAGAGTTGAATTTCAGTCTAGATCCTGGTTTTTATAGTACCAAACTCACAGGTAATTTTCCATCACTGACCCCTCCCATTATGTGAGATGCCAAAATTGTGAAAACCATTAAAGAAAAAAAGAAAACAAAACGGTTTTTTTTTTTTTCAACTTACAGTAGTATATACTCATTGAAACACAATTATAAGAGTGGAAAATTAAAATTACATGCTTTTATCAAATAAATATACTAAAATAGTTACTTTAGTATATTTATTCTAGCCTTTCTTCTCTGCTTAGTTTTTCTTCCTTTCATTTAAAAAAAGTAACTGGGGGATTCCCTGGTGATCCAGTGGTTAGGTCTCTGCATGTCCACTGCTGTGGGCCCAGGTTCAATCCCTGGCCAGGGAACTAGGATCCCACAAGTTGCATGGCAAGAAAAAAAAGTAACTATGATCATTGTGTTATATCTTGCTATTGATTTAACATAAACATTTAGCTATACTATTAAAGACTTTCTATAAACCTTGTTTCAATGGCTGCCTAACATTTTATTGAATTATTCATAATTTACTGACTTGTTTCCCTTCTGTTTGATATTTAAATTAATGCCATTTTTTCTTATAAATCCACTAGTCCACTTAGTGCATTGCCTGACACATGGTATGTTCTCTTGTTAGTAATATTATCAATTCACCAGTGAAACATGTTTGTATATAAAGCTTTTTCATCATTTAAAATTATTGCCTTAGGATTTTCAGAAGGTATGACCTTTAATTTTATTTTAAAAATTTCATTAATTTTTTTGACTGAACGATACAAGCTTATGGTTTAAAGTTCTAAAAAGTACAAAAGTAAATAGTGAAAAACCTTTTTGCTAGCCACTCCAGATACAAATATTATTATTTCTTGTTTTCTTTCCATAAATAGATGATTATAATTAAGGAAAGATGTTTTCTTCCTTTTTTGGAAACAGACCTTTCTTTTTTCTTCTGGCTGTACCATGCTGCATGCAGATTCTTAGTTCCCCAAACAAGGATCAAACCGATGCCCCCTGCAGTGGAGGCATGGATTCCCAACCAGAGTCTTAACCATTAGACTATCAGGGAACTCCTTGAAAATAGACTTTAAAAGAACAGTTTTGGGTTCACAGCAAGACTGAATAGAAAATACATGGAGTTCCCACACATGTAAAACCTCCCCACTCTCAGTATCCTGCATCTGGGTGATACAGTTGTTACTGTCATGAACCTACATACCATGAACTAAAAGTTCCTAGTTTAAGTTAGGGTTGACTCTTTAAAAAAAAAGACTGAAGTATAGTTGATTTACAATGTTGTGTTAGTTTCTGGTGTACAGAAAAATAATTCAGATACATATGCACATGTGTGCTCAGTCACTCAGTCACGTCCGACTCTCTGGTGTCCCCTGGACTGCAATCCACCAGGCTCCTCTGTCCATGTGGCTTCCCAGGCAAGAATATTGGAGTGGGTTACCATTTCCACTTGGGAAGCTCACATGTGTGTGTGTGTGTATGTAAATGTATATACACATATGTATGGGCTTCCCAGGCTCACATATGTGTGTGTGTAAACGTATATACACATATGTATGGGTATCCCAGGATATGTGTATGTGTGTGTGTGTAAAAACATATATACACAAATATACTTCCCAGGTGGCTCAGTGATAATCCAGCTGCCAATGCAGGAGACTTGGGTTCGATCCCTGGGTTGGGAAGATCCCCTGGAGAGGGAAATGGTAACCCACTCCAATATTCTTGCCTGGGAAATCACATGGACAGAGGAGTCTGGTGGGTTACAGTCCAGGGTACACAGAAGAGTCAGACATGACTGAGTGTGACTAAATAACAAAAACAACACATATGTATATACATATTCTTTTCCATTATGGCTTATTGCAAGATATTGAATATATTTCCCATTGTGCAGTAGGATCTTGTTGTTTATCCATTCTATATATAATAGTTTGATAGCCCCAAACTCCCAATTGAACCCTCCCCTTCCCCCCACCCCCCACCGCCGCAACCACAAATCTGTTCTCTATTTGTTTCTGTTTTGTAAATAAGTTCATTTGTATCATTTTTATTGGATACCACATATAGGTGATATCATATGATATTTGTCTCTGCCTTACTTCACTCCGTATGACAATCTCTAGGTTCATCCGTGTTGCTGCAAATGGCATTACTTTGTTCTCTTTTATGACTGAGTAAAATTACATTGTATATACGTACCACATCTTTTTTATCCATTCATCCCTTTTTGGACATTTATGTTGTTTCCACGTCTTGACTATTACGGTTTTTATATGAACAGGGATGTGTGTATCTTTTCGAATTATAGTTTTGTCTGGAGTGGAATTGCTGGATCATGTGGCAACTCTAGAGTTTTGAGAAACCTCCATACTGTTCTCCATAATGGCCGTACCAATTTACGTTCCCACCAACAGTACAGGAGGGCTCTATTTTCTTTGCACATAAGGGTTCTTAAGAGTCATGCATCCTAAGGGTTTGGATAAATATACAAGGACATGTATGCACCATTATTGTTTCATACAGAATAGTTTCACTGCCCTAGAAGTCCTCTGTGCGCCATCTGTTTATCCCCATGTCTTCCCAACCCCTGGCAACCACTTATCTTTTTATTGTCTTTATAATAGTTTTGCTTTTTCCAGAATGTCACGTAGTTGGAATTGTACAGTTTTGTAACTTTTGAATTAGTTATTTTCACTTAGTAATATGCATTTAATTTTCTCCATGTCTTGTCATGGCTTGACAGCTCATTTCTTTTTAGTGCTGAATAACGTTCCATTGTCTGGATGTACCGCAGTTTATCCATTCACCTACTCAAATACATCTTGGTTGTTTTCAGGGTTCGGTGGTTACAGCTGCAATGAACATCTATGTTCAGGTCTGTGTGTGAACATAAGTTTTCAAGTTCTTTGGGTACATACCCTGGGGTGTAATTGCTGGATCACATTTAGTTTTGTAAGAAAGGGCCAAACTGTCTTCCAAAGTGGCTATACCATTTTGCATTTCCCACCAGCGAAGAATGAGATTTCCTATTGCTTCACACTGTTGTTAGCACTGGGTGTTGTCAGTGCTCTGGATTTTAGTATCTATGTAGTGGTCGCTCATTGTTTTGTGTTTCCTTGATAACATACGAGGTGGGGCAGATAGTTCGCCGTCTGTATAGCTTCTCTGGTGAGGTATCTGTTCAGGATGTTTCCTCATTTTTAATTGAATGTCCAGGTTCTATTGCATACAGGTTTATAGAGAACTATCTCCAGGAGGTAGACAATACTGCCGCAGTTGCACCAGAGACCTGGCTTGACTTGTTGACCCAGGCAGAGGTAGGGGCAATGGGAAAACTGACTCTGTGCTACCATCTCCTCAGGTCAGGGCGCCGAGTCGGAGGGGAAGAGAGCAGTGGTGCACAGCTGGATTGGTGCAGGGAAGAGAAGGCTGGGAAGGACTCAGTGTCAAGGCGGTAGGACAGTTTGTGTTCTCAGACCTGACACTGCAGGTTCAGAGGATCCAGGCTCTGGAGAGAATGGAGGCTGTGATGGGATGAGCAGCACGAGAAGGTCTGACTAGACGTGGAGAATTTGGGGAATCAGCTACATGGACAAAGTTCAGGGCCCCACCCTGCAGCTCACGGAGTTGTTCCGCTCTCCCGCAGCAGCTCCTGGGGCCAGACCTGTGCTGTCACTGTTGCCAGTCTCTAAGGAAACATTCAAATCAATGATGATAACTAAGTGGTCCTTCTGTGCCAGCTTCTGGGACCTCATATGCCTAAATCGCGTTAAACTTGGGACTGCCATTAGCCTAGAATGATTGTGGGGCAGTGGAGAGGTCCTAACCTGAGACTTGGGCAGATGCCTTCTGTCTAGCCTTTCTCCTGTCTGAAAGACCTCATGTATGTCTCAGGAGAAGCAGTCGGTTGGTGAGACTAGATACAGTGAAAAGACTGTTTCCATAGCAGTGTGAGGCTCTGAGAGCAACAACCTCTGGAGAGACAGGGCCCAGGACTGGGGACAGGGTCACAGAAATGGGAGCCTGCTCCCTGATTTGACTGTATAGACCTGGTTATCTTGAGCCATGTAGTCGGATATGATTGCATTTTGCACTGTTTCATGTTAAATGTAAAAACATCTCTGACCCTTACAAAATGCGAGAGACTTCCTCATGAGCTGCAGAACTCCTAATGAGTTAAAAAAATTCCTGTCTATCCCAGTAATACCTAAAATTGCACTGTCCAGTACAGTGGCCGCTAATTACGTGAATACTTTGGCTTATGGGATTTTAGTTCCCTCATCAGGGACTGAACCCCAGACCTTGGTAGTGAAAGTGCTGAGTCCTAACCACTGGCCCACCAGGGAATTTCCTATATGTAACTATTAAAACTAATTAAAATTAACAGAAGGAAAAGTTAAGTTTCTCAGTCTAGCCACATTCCAAGTGCTCAATGGACCTGTGGCTAAGGATAGCAAAGCTATTATATAAAACATTTCCATTATTGTGGAATATTCTATCAAACAGCTGGCCTTGATGTTTGGTTTTCCTTGGCCATAAACTTCAAAATATTTTTTGGAAGCTGATACAGATTTATTGGCGTTTTAATTTTAAGAGTAAGCATATTAAATTAACCCATCATTTAGTATAAACATTATTTCATAGAAGAAACACCAGAGATAAGAAACCTATAACCTCAGAATAAAGGACTTCTTCAGAAGAAAGTATGTGTGTTAGTTGCTTAGTCGTGTCTGACTCTTTGCAACCCCATAGACCACAGCCCACCAGGCCCCTCCGTCCATAGGATTCTCCAGGCAAAAACACTGGAGTGGGTTGCCATTTCCTCCTCCAAAAGAAACTATAGAAAGAAAGAAAGTGAAGTCGCTCAGTCATGTCCGACTCTTTGCGACCCCATGGACTGTAGCCTACCAGGCTCCTCCATCCATGGAATTTTCCAGGCAAAAGTACTGGAGTGGGTTGCCATTTCCTTCTCCAAGAAGAAAGTATAAGCTGGCATCTTTGCACTGACATTGGCAGAGAAGCTCTGGCGTCTGTATTGACATTCCTGTGCTTTGTCAGCTGCTAGGATTTGGGTCTCTTCAGTATTAGAGTTGAGCTCTGTCTTTGAAAAGGGCATCAGAAAGGCCCTAGGGGGGTCTTCCTGGGTTTTGGAAAGTGATATGCCCTTCTCAGTTCATCATGTCAAGAGGTCATGTCAGTATACTGGTGATGTTACTTTGATCATTTAGATAATGTGGCCTCTGCCTGTTTCTCCACTGTGAATGATTAGTTTTCCTTTTGTAATTAATCAGTCTCTGGTGGAACTATACTTTGATACTATGCAAATATTGTTTTTCAGCATATTTCTGGCCACTAATTTCATTTTTTTTCCCTAGGTTGTGACATGCGGCATGTAGGATCTTAGTTCCCTGAACAGGAATCGAATTTGAGCCCCCTGCAGTAAACCAGACCACCAGGGAAGTCCCTAATTTTGATACCTTTTGATGAATCTTGGCAACACCACGTTAGTTTCCCATGGCCACTGTAACAAACTGTCACAAACTCGGTGGCTTAAAAGAACAGAAATGTATTTTCTTAGAGTTCTAGAAGTCAGAAGTTTGAAGTCAGTTTCATTAGGCTGAAGTCACAGTGTTGGCATGTCTGCTCTCTCTCTGAAGACCTCAGGGGCAGTCTTCTTACAGCTCCTGGTGGCTCTGAGCATTCTCAGCCTCTCTTTGCAGTGTCTTGTCTATGTCTAAATCTGTCTGCCTCTCTCTTGTAAAGAGATGTGTGATGATTTTTAGAGCCTACCCAGATAATCCAGGGTTCTCAATCTTGAGAGCCTTAATCATACCTGCGAAAACTTTACCACATAAGGTAACACTCCCAGGTTCTGAGGAATTAGGACCAAACTCTTTGGAGGCTGCCATTCAGCCAACTGGAACTTATTACTGTGGAATTTGCCTAATTTTTTTTTTTTTGGTGGCCACACCACACGGCACATATGATTTTAGTTCCCCGACCAGGGATCAAACCAGTGTCCCCTGCATTGAAACTGGAGTCTTAACCACTGGACCACCAGGAAGACCTGTGATTTTTCTATTTCCATTATTTCTCCTACACTGATTAATTAGGATTCCTTTGCAAGGAAGACCTATCCCTTCTCTTTCCCTTACGTCCTTTTGACATACCCCCATTATTCCCTGAGGACCTCCTTACTTTGGGGCACAAGATGTTCCAGGCTTGTCTTTGGTTTACTAACTTGGATGCACTGGGCCTTAGTTGCAGCATGCAAACTCTTAGTTGCAGATGTGGGATCCACTTTCCTGACCAGGGGTCGAACTTCGGTCCCTTGAATTGGGAGTGTGGAGGCTTAGCCACTGGACCACCAGGGAAGTTCCCAGGCTTGTCTTTTTATTAATACGATTCCTACCTCAGCCTTGGGATCACATTATTGGCCTAACTGTCTAACCTGTGCATATGGTTCATTCATGAGAAGCAAGGAGGCAGTCTGGGGCTGGTGGGGTGAAAGGACTAGCCTCTCCCCTCTGGCCCCACTCACTCATCTTTCTCAGAAAACTAGATTCTGCAGTTGACAGGACCCACTGTTCTTAGAAAGCAGCTTACGGAGGTGAAGCAGTGTTGTGAAGGCTGCTCAGCAGATCTCACCTGCCACTCTAGCTGGATTTTGGGCTTTCGTCAGATGCGCTTCCTGGCTGGTACCACTTACATTGTCAGAAGTGTCACCTACAGTCAGGGCTTCATCAGGATAATACATTTTAAAATTTAAGATCTTTTAAACAGTCTTCCATGTTACTTGTTTAAATTTTTGGCGTCATCTCCCTATATAGGCTTTATCAGTATTTCTCAAATTTGAGTGAGCATCAGAACCTTCTGGTGGGCTTGTTACAAAGAATGCTGGACCCTACACCTTAAATTTCTAGTTCTCAGGCAAGCATACAAATTTGCATCTTTAGGTTCCCAGAGGTGCTGATGCTGCTTATCCAGGATCTATACTTTGAGAAACACCGGCCTATTGAAAAATTAGAGAAACGGTCATTCTCACTGTATTTATTTTGCTCTTAACATGTTGGGTACTGTTCTGGGTACTGAAGATACAGAGATAGGTAAGACAAGGTCGCTGTCCTTAGGACTCCCACCTGTAGATCCTAAGACTCATTAAAACTTACAGTAATTAAAGCAGTGGAGTGTTGGTACAAGAATAGATATACCAATGATACAGACTAGAAGAACCCTGGTTTATATAACAAGTTGGGTACACATTAAAGATAGCACTGCAGAATGGCTTTGGGACTAGTCTGCGTAACTTAGAGAGCCTATTTCAGGACTCGCGAGCCCACTCATATGAGTCACTTTTAAGACTCTTTACATTAGGTCTTAAAATGACTGACAGACAGATGTAGCACCAAATTATTAATGTGGAAGCTCTGAAATTCCTAATTTCTGGCTGGTGAAGAATGGGATATTGATAAGTCTCCAGTTGTGGTGGACTTGCTGTAAATGAGGAAAATTTTTAGGTAACATGAAAAACAGTTTAGCTTTCCTGGTCAAAGAAAATGATGGTTAAATAGAACTGTTAAACACCATTTTCAATACATCAAATTGACAAAAATGTAAAGGTGCCAGTCCAGTGGTGGTGCACTGTTACTAGAGATGAGGTGATGTGAGTTCTTGTAGGTGGTATGAATAAAATGGTAACACCTACTTAGAAAGCAAGCATCAAAGGCTTTAGAAATATTCAAATACTTTGATCCAGTAATTGTTTCTAGCAACTCCTTCTAAGGAAATCATCAGAAATACACTTGGAGGTTTCTATACACAGACATTCTACCACTGTATCATCAGGCTGCATGTCACAGAAACCTGACTGAAGTTTAACTATGAAGGTGTTTATCCTCATGGATCAGTCAGTCTAAGGCTGGTACAGCAGGTCCTCCAGGCATGCCATCACAATCCAAGTTCCTGGAGTCTGTCCAGTGTACCAGCTGGAACAAGTGGCTGTCTTTTTCATGCCCCCAAATGGCTCTGGAACTGCTTGGTTGCGTGTTTGTGCTCCAGGCAGGATGGAGAGAGGACAACCAACTGCTTGCCAAATCTGTCCTTTTGTATCAGATACACAGGAAGCAGATTTCCACTTGTTATCTTTTTTTTTTTTAAATCATGTAACAACTATAGTCACCATGTGATACATGATGACTGTTATCATGGTCCCCTGTATTAGATCCTTGTTCAAGACCTACTTGTATCTCTTTATCAGAGCTGTCATAAGGCTGTTCTTAGGAGCTGGGGAAGAACTGGTAACTAGGCCCATGATCATTTCCCTCATCCAAAGTGAGGTTCTGCTGAAGAGGAAGATCAAACATGGGACCTGTTTAATTACAAAATCCTCTGTAGCTATTAGTGTCAGGATTTTGAATTTTACTGACCTGGAAAAATGCTCATGATACAACGTCAAGTGAGAAGCAGGACAGAGAACATACAGAATACAGCAAAAATTTGGTTACAAAAATATAATTTACACACACATCCCACATCAGGAAATAAAATGTTAGTGGTAGTTAATGTTAGAGAATTAGCAGTTCAGGTCAAAGGGGTATTGATGGATAGATACAGCTTTTATCTTGCTGAATGTTTTCTGAATTTTCTAAATTTTCTTCAATGAATTTATATTACTTTATAATAGGAAAAAAGACATTATTTTTTAAAAATCCCATATATCCTTAAAGGAGTCCAAAATATGTATTTATTCATTTTCATCTTCATTGTCAAAAGAAAGGAGGCTACTGTTTTTGATTTGCTTTTGTGAGTTCTTTTTAACTGAGTCCTGCTTATTTATTTCATCTTCTTCTTTTGCCTTTTTCTTTTTTGAGCTTGCTGATAAACCCGAATATTTTTCATCTGAGGAACGCTTGACTGGTTTTCGATACATAATTCTTCCATCAGCTGAAGCTGGTTCTTCATCTGCACCAAAAAACAAAGTTAAAACACTTTCTCTAATTATTTTGACTTTATTGGAGAGTCAGATGGCAAGAAAATCTCATACTGTATTTATGGATGTCCTTGAGTCAATTCAGCCAGTTCTTCTCTGCTCCCTCTAGCTATGTACCCACAAGACATGCAATCACTTAATAAAAAACCTAATAAAAACTCATTTACTGAAGTATACTGTAATATTGGCAGTCCCCAATTCAAAACAATCAGGAGATACACACACACACACATATTTTAAACTTTTTATTTTATATTGGAGTACAGCTGATTGACAATATTGTGATAGTTTCAGGTGGACAGCAGAATGACTCAGGCATACATATACATGTTTCCATTCTCCACCAAACTCCCCTCTCCTCCAGGCTGCCACATACCATTGGGCAGATACTACTGTGCTATACAGTAGGTCCCTGTTGGTTATCCATAATCATGCTGTATTTTTAAGTATTTTGAAAAGTGACTGTTTGAAACTCCAGCATTTCCTCCTAAAGCAATGTAATAAAAACTTATAAATAATGAATAAAATGCTATATAGCATATCACACTTCAGGCACTAAACAGACCTCTGCTGACTGGTTTGTAAACCTAACCATCTATTTTTTAAAAAACAGGATGTTCTTACTTAAATTTGCATTTAATCCTTATAACAACCCAGTAAGGTGGGCACAATTACTGCCCCCATTTTACTAATGAGAGTGAGGTGAAATAACTTGTTCAGAGTCACAAATCTGGTAAATGAAGTTTTAACTAGGACTGTCTCCTTCAAACATACCATACCATTATATAAAATGATTTCATACCTAACGTTAAATTGGTGGGAAAACCAGCTTACTTTCAGACATACCTGCTTTGGCAGCCTTTATTTCTGCCTTAATTTTCATGACTTCTTCAGCTGACAGATCTCCCTTTTTTAAAACCACCACTTGGGGCTGTTCATCTTCTTTGTCACTGTGATCACCATCTTCTTCTGGGAGCTGAGGCTGGATTCTCTAGGAAAAAACACAAACACAACATTCAAGTTCTGACCCTGAACTAAATACAACCACTGTCTCTGTGAGAAACTGTAATCAGCGGAGTGAGAAGAGTGACCTTACTGACTAAATGTGTTTGGCAGTGAATTTTCAAGTTAACTCTTAAGAATCTAACCTCGCCAGAGTAGGGAAGAGGTCCACCTGCCAGTTACTCTGGGGTACCTATGCAGGGGAACCAGTTTCCATCCCAGCAGGACCCCAACTTGCAGTCCCTGATGTCAGGGGCCCTCTCTTCCATGTCCAGCCTACTCAGGGAAGTGCTGGGCTGCGCCAGTTCTCACTGCTCTTCATCAACCCTTTTCACTTCCATCTCTTCTCAAAGCGTAACAACAACAACCCACCAAAGTACAGAAAACAGCAAGTAAAAGGTCCTCCTCCTCTGCTCATCTTTCTTCCCTCCCAGCAACTTGTTTGGTGGGTATCCCATCAGCTGTTCTAAGGGTATAAAAATGTGGAGGTAAAAAAAAAAAAATGTGGAGGTACAGAAAACATTTTGTATACAAACAGGCCACTAAACATACTACTGTATGACTTGCTTTATTCTTTTTAAATTATTAAATTTCCCAAATGTAAAAAAGTACAGAGAATAATGTAACAGAAACCATGTACTCACTTTACACACATAACACATGGTAACATTTGGCTAATTGAGATTTTTTTTTTTTTTTTGAGATTTTTAAGAAAAATATCAGACACCATAAAAGCTCCACTTGCCCAACTTTTTTACTCAAAGAAAAACAAAACAAAACGCTTTGCACAATACCCTGAGATACATATGGCATCATCTATATTTTAAAATTACTATTATTTAACTCTATATATGGTTATCTCATGGTTTATTTGATCAGTTCTCTGTAAGCAAAAATTTTGGTTGTTTCTAGTTTTTTCTACTATGATAAAATCTTTGCATGTTTTTGTTTACTTTTCCAAACTTATACATGGAATTCCCTGAATGGAAATGCTAGGTTTCAAGGCTTGCACACTTACCACACAGTATTCAAACAGCTGGTTAGTCCACCTCTCACAGAGCCTTCCTTGTCCCCCAAACAGGGCAACAAAGCCCTGCAGGATCTGGCCTGAGTCAATAACCACAGCTATAAGCACAGTCTTATGTTCTTGCCATGCTCATGGCCTCTGGGCTCCAGACAGGTTTGAGTTTTACAGATCCACAAACATATTAGCTCTTCTGCCTCCCCTGTTACTGCATAAATTTCCAGGGCCTAGAAGGCCTCACTGACCCTGGCCAACTCCTCATCAATCTGCCTTCTAGACTCAGATCCCTCAGCAGTGCTTTCGAGATCTCACCTGTTCTTTTCATATCATCTGTAGCTCACAGGTGGCATGTACCACACCGTGTCATCAATGTTTTCCTGACTCTATTAGGCAATGCAGTATGTGTTTCTTCTCTGCATCTACAGGCACAGAGCGTGGCAAACAGCAGGGACAAGAAACATTTGTCAGTCTACTCATGAATGACCAACAGAATGAAAAACAATGAACTCGAAGTTCTGGCAAGTCACAGGCACATTCAATCATTCTGTCTATATCCCACGTCTGCTTAATCACCTGACAAGTACATTCTTCTTTTCTTTGGTTTTTAATTGAAGAATAATTGCATTCTCTTTAATAAGTTAGTTCACTGTTAGTTCACTGATTATTCATTAGTTTTGTCTGTTTTTCTCTGAAAGTTTCCAATAAATTACCACAAACAAGTAGGTAATTAATGAGTATTTTTAGCCAAGGAAATGGGAAAGTGAAATAAGATTATTCCTGGTGTTTATTATATTCAGAATAATTCATTCTCTCTTCTCTTTGTTCAAAATCACTCCTGAATTAACTCTTAAGAGGATAAGAATATTTAGCTCAATTAAGTAGTGATTTCCTATGAAACTCCTTTCTTTTTTGTTAACAATTAGAATGATTATCCTGCCAAAATGATTAAGAATGAAGTTGGTTTCACAAACATAGGTACATGTTGCATCTATTTACAGAAAAGTCTCTTGATCAAAACTGTTAGCCCAAATCACTGATACTAATTGGAAAGCTTTTCCCCAAGTTCTCCTAAGACAGGATTCCAAGCTGCAATCTTCAGGGTATTAACTATGCACACACATGATCATCACTAGGACCTGAAGCAAACTATAATATTATGTTGCATATTCTCCTCATTGCTTCATCCATGTCCCTTTTCTCAAACCTTATCCTCTTTCCCATTGTCTCTGGTTTTGGTCCTGGGGACCAGTCACTCCTTCATCATGTTATCTCTAACCAAACATGGCTCCTTGTTGCCTACTGAATAGTTCATATAGCCTCACCTCTATCAGTCCCTCAACCACTTACACACACAGTCCATGACTCACCACCTCTACACCTTTACCCATGCTGTTCCTTCCATCTCTAGCTGCTGACCTACCCATGGTCAAGATTCAGGCTAAATACCCCTTCCCCCATGAAGTGTTGCCTGATGATAAGCACAGTTATCTAACCACTGTAGATAACTTCTCACACACTAGGTGAGGTCACAGACACTGTACTAGGAAAATATAGATGGATTAAGATACTTAGATTTAGTGATGGAGATATACAGAAGAGCAAGCAGTTGCAATGCAGAATGGTAAGTACTATAGATAAGATATGGATAGAATGAAGAGGAGAACAGAGGAGTAACTGTTGAGGGGGAGGTTCAAAGGGCTTCGCTGAGGTGGTGACCTGTGAAGGTTGCAATAAGGCAGGCAGGAAGGTGTTTAAAGTACATGGCAGGGACTTCCCTGGTGGTCCAGTGGTTAAGAATCTGCCTTCCAACAGAGGGGATGTGGGTTCAATCCCTAGTCTGGGAACTAAGATCCCACATGCCACCGGGCCGGGGGGGGGGGGGGGGGGAACTAAGCCCACTAGAGGCAACTACTGAGCTTGTGTACCCTGGAGCTACAGCACCACAACTAGAGAGAAGCTAGCATGCCACAACAAAGATCCTACGTCCCACAATTAAGACCCAATGCAGTCAAATAAATATGTAAAAATTAAAGAACATAACATTTTGGAAATCCATCTCTTAGTCCTTTCAGAGCCTGGTCCAGTGCCTGGGGTTAACACATACTCACTGGACTAACTGCACTTAAGTCAATCTTGGGTCCTACTAGATGACATGCAAGTGAGTCTTACTGCAAATGCTAGGTAAAGTGCTAAATAAGTTATTTCTCCACACATGTCCTAAGCATAAAGGCATGTTCTCTTTCTATTAGAAGAGATAGGGCAGGTTTTGATGTGAATCAGTTCAGGAAGGAGCTTGGGAGGGCATAGAAATTGACTCTCATGATCCTATTCAGATCTAGGATATGAAAAGTATTTGCTTTCCATCTTCTTTTAGGGGGTAAGAGCAAAGGACAGAAGTAGATCTAAGACATTCTTAAAGATGTTCTAGATTCGAGGCTTAGGATAGTAAAAAAGAAAGAAAGTGAAGTCGCTCAGTCGTGTTTGACTCTGCGACCTCATGGACTGTAGCCCACCAGGCTCCTCCATCCACGGGATTTTCCAGGCAAGAGTACTGGAGTGGGTTGCCATTTCCTTCTCCAGGAGATCTTTCCAACCCAGGGATTGAACCTGAGTCTCCCCAGATTGTAGGCAGACGCTTTACCGTCTGAGGGAAGTATACTAGGTCATTTGATTAAGTGCTCAGTTTCTTTACCTGGAAGGTGGGACGACACTATCACCTACACTGTTAGCTACAGGTTTTGGAATGAGCAAGTGAAAATGAAGGAACAGAAAAATGATCTTTCCTAAAGTACTATCTACCAAGGATGGGGAGCTTTACCTGCGTCAAGTCATTTTCAGAACACAACAACACTGTGAAAACGACAAACAGCTTTTTGGGCGCAAGAGGCTGTAGTTGTTTGAAGAGGACCAGCTTGGGGTCCGATGACACTCGGACTGAGGGCCCAGCGTGGGCGCGAAGTGGGACCCGTCAGTATGTGGCCTCCAAGGCAGAAGCAGAAAGTAGCGGAGCCGGTCGCGTTTCTGCGGTAACCCGACAGGCCCGGGCTCACCTTGGTTTCTACGGTGGGCCCTTCCTTGTAGCCGACCCGTTCCTTGAAGCGGGCCAGGAAGGCCGGCTCGGCTGGCCGCACATACGATACCTGGTTCCGCTTGCTCATAGCAGCTCTGGGGGAAAACAGGCCTTCCCGAGAGCCTGGAGGATGTACAGAGGCGACGGCGCCTACGTGTGACGTCACATAGACCCCGCCCCCTGCCCCAAGGCTGGGGAACATGGCGGCCTTCACTCTGGCGTCAACGTCAGGCCTGAGCGCCAAATTTAAATTCGCGGCCATCTTGAGTGGGCGGAATCCCCGCGCGGTGCGCGGCTGGAAGTGAGTACGGTCGCTCCGTCGGTCTCGGGATCGAGGGCTGAGGGCACGATGGCGCCCGGCTGCAAAAGTAAGTGAGGAGCCCCAGCTTCGTGACCCCGTTCCCTCCCACAAGTACAAGCTTTCCTGCTGGCCGTGAAGGGCAGGAGCGCACAGAACGGCGAGGGAGGGTGATTGGCGTCTCTGTCTCTCCAGACAGTATAATAATGGAACAGCTGTCTTCCCATCTGTGTATTGGGCGCACGCTAAGAGCTTGGCGCAGTTCTAGGCACTGGGGCTGAGCAGCAAACCGAGACGGAGAGCTGTCATCCGGGCGCTCCCAAGCGACGTGCTGATTGTTCCCTCTCGTTCTCGGACCTTCCATTCGTCGCTGGTCCCTTCCCGAGTCCCGGTCGGGGCTGCCTCTTTAGCATCCTCATTTGAGGGTCGGCTCACGCTCTCCCCTCTTTCTGCTTAATTCTACATTACTGACTTTTCTGAAGGGGAGAACCTACTATATTGTTCTATGCACTTCGTTCTCTTTGGACCGCTGTGAACTCGTCTTAGATAAGAGACTTTTAAAGTACAGAATTCATTGGTGTCTTTACATTCTCACAATCCCGTTTTTTCTTCTCAGGGGGAACCCTCGAAGTTCTTCCTTTTTCTCACGGAGGCGAGCCTGTCATTTTTGCTTTGGATAAACCCTTCCATTGTCCTTTGCTGTTCCTGTCTATGTGCCCCACCTCTTACATTGCCTAACCCTTTAAGAAATCTTGGTTTTTAAACCCAAGGGACTGGATTTTGGACTAATTTGATGAATCTTAATGAATGGTATGAATAGTAAGGAGGCGATGACTATGTTAGATGTTGAAAGAAACGGTGAGTTTTTGGTGTTTGAGCCTTCCAATAACGTTAATGCTTTTAGCTGTCAATTGTAATTCTTTTCTAATATGTTGTTTCATTTACTTTTTAGGTCGCTCATACCATTAAAACATCATTATGCTCTTTTTTTCCATCTAAAATGTTCGTTTTCCTCCAACATTTTCAGCATTCAGGGGATATTAGCACACAAATTGGTACATTGTTGGACCAAAATGTTCATGGTGCTTTCTGCGCGATCACAGTGTTTGTTCAATAAATCTGGACTCAAGTAAGAGAATTGATGCCTGTGCCATAATTAGAGCATCTATATCTTTAATGGAAAGTATATTGTTGTGGAATCCACAGCCCATATCTTACATTTTTTAGATGTCCCAGCGATGTGTTTTTATAGTTGTTTTCCCCCAGAACCAGATCTGATAACCAGATTTCTCATTGCAGTTTCACTGCATTTAGTACTCATCTCTGACATCTTTAAAATAATTTTTTTAACTACTTAATTGAGATAGGTCACATTATCTCATAGTTTCTCATATAAAATGTGAAAGTCAGTGGTTTTTAATATATTTACAGATATGTGCAACTATCACTGTAGTCAATTTTAGAATCTTTTCATCACTTCAAAAAGAAATTTCATATCGTTGAGCTCTCACCCTCTACCTACCCATACCCCACATGCCCTAAGCAACAACGAATTGGCTTGCTATCTTGTCTAGTTGTAGTCATTATTCAAAGTGGCATGTTGAAGTCTCCAACTATTATTGTTGAGGTCTCCAACTATTAATAGTCTCCAACTAAAATTGTCTGTTTTCTGTTCATTTCTTGTTGGTTCTTCTTGTATCTTTGTTATTAGGTAGATATGTTTTTATCTGTTATTTTCCTGGTAGTTTGACCCTTTTATCATTATAAAATGTTCCATCTTTGTTTTAAAGTCTCTTTTGTCTGATACCTGTGTGGCCACTCCCACTTTCTTATGATGGTTGTTTACATGAGATAACCTTTTTTTCATCCTTTCACTCTCCAAGTGAAAGTTTATCTTTGAATCTAAAGGGTGTTTCCTGAAGACAGTATATAGTCTGACAATCTCTGCCTTTTGATTGGGTCTGACAATCTTTGCCTTTTGATTGGGTTATTTAATCTATTCATGTGTTGTTATTGATTTGGTTGGATTCACATCTGCCACTTTACTTTTCATTTTCTGTGTGTCTCGTGTCTTTTATGTTCCTCTGTTCTTCATTCACTGTGTTTTTGTTTAATAATTGCTCTAGGGTTTAACATATCCATCTTAACAACATCAGCTTCGGATTTATACTAGCTTAATTCCAGTGATATAAACAATACTCCTGCATAGATGTATTCCCTTTTATCCTCTTTTTTGGTGTTATTATTACTGTTATTGTTATTATCTGGCTGTATTGTCTTGTGGGATGTTAGTTCCCTGACCAGGGATAGAACCCCACCACTGTAATGAGAGCACAGAGTCCTACCCACTGGACTGCCAGGGAATTCCTGGTATTATTGTTAAACACATTAACATGTATTGTTACAAACTCAACAGTATGTTACTTTACATATGATGCATTTTGTTAGTCTGCTACAGGTTTGTTCCTACTCACCTTCTTTGTGATATTTTGGCAAATATACATATATTATGTTTCTATGTGTTATACATCCAATGATACCTTATCAGTTCTGTCGCTCAGTCTTGTCTGATTCTTTGTGAACCCATGGACTGCAGTACGCCAGGCTTCTCTGTCCATCACCAGCTCCCAGAGCTTACTCAAATTCATGTCCATTGAGTTGGTGGTGCCATCCAACCATCTTATCCTCTGTCGTCCCCTTCTCCTCCCAACTTCGATCTTCCCCAGCATCAGGGTCTTTTGCAATGAGTCAGTTCTTTGCATCAGGTGGCCAAAGTGTTGAAGTTTCAGCTTTAGCATCAGTCCTTCCAATTAATATTCAGGACTCATCTCCTTTAGGATGGACTGGTTGGATCTCCTTGCTGTCCAAGAGTCTCTCAAGAGTCTTCTTCAACAGCATAGTTAAAAGCATCAATTCTTCAGTGCTCAGCTTTCTTTATAGTGCAACTCTCACATCCATGCATGACTACTGGAAAAACCATAACTTTGACTAGACGGACTAGCTTTGACTAGTTGGCAAAGTAATGTCTGCTTTTTAATATGCTGTCTAGGTTGGTCATAACTTTTCTTCCAAGGAGCAAACATCTTTTAATTTCATGGCTCCAGTCACCATCTGCAGTGATTTTGGAGCCCCCAGAATAAAGTCTCTCACTGTTTCCACTGTTTCCTCATCTGCTTGCCATGAAGTGATGGGACCAGATGCCATGATCTTTGTTTTCTGAATGTTGAGTTTTAAGCTAACTTTTTCACTCTCTTCTTTCACTTTCATCAAGAGGCTCTTTAGTTCTTCGTCGCTTTCTGCCCTAATGGTGGTGTCATCTGCACATCTGAGGTTATTGATATTTCTCCTGGCAATCTCAATTCCAGCTTGTGCTTCATCCAGTCCAGCATTTTTCATGATGTACTCTGCATATAAGTTAAATAAGCAGGGTGACAATATACAACCTTGACCTACTCCTTTCCTGATTTGGAACCAGTCTGTTATTCCATGTCCAGTTCTAACTGTTGCTTCTTGACCTGCATACAGATTTCTCAGGAGGCAGGTCAGGTGGTCTGGTATTCCCATCTCTTTAAGAATTTTCCTCAGTTTGTTGTGATCCACACAGTCAAAGGCTTATGATACTTTATATGCTATGCTAAATTGTTTCAGTAGTGTCTGACTCTTTGCAACCTACTGACTGTAGCCTGCCAGGCTCCTCTGTCCATGGGATTTTCCAGGCAAGAATACTGTATTGGAGATCTTGGGGATCCCCATGGGATCCAGTGGGGATCTGGAGTGAAGTGAAGAATACTTCTCCAAGGGTTCTTCCTGATAGGGATCCAACCCACTTCTCTTACATCTCCTGCACTGGCAGTCAGGTTCTTTACCACTGGCGCCACCTGGGAAGCCTGATACCTTTTGTACATTTTGTTTACAATTTTTAAAAATAAAGAGAAAACAGGCATTTCTACTTTTTCTTCTTTTTTTTTATAATTATATGATTGCTGTAACTTGATGCTCTTTGATTTTTTTCCCATGTGCATTTGAATTTTACTGTCTGTGAACACTTACCTGGTCTTAGGACTTAATGATGCTCAGGTTCTTGGTGTCTTGTCACAGAAAGAATTCAGTGAGAGACAAAGTGAAAGGTAAGAATTGAATTTATTTAAATATAAGCACACTCCACAGTATGGACCATCTCAGAAGGTGAGGGGCCTCAAAATGTGGCGTGTGGTTACTTTTTACAGGCAGGGTAATTTCATAGTCTATTGAGTGGGAGGATTATTTCAGTTACTTCACAGAAAGGGTAGAGATTTCTAGGAACTGGGCCACTGCCCACTGTTTTTTCTTTGATTATTGCTGTTGTTCAATTAGTAAGTCTGCTAAGACTCTTTGCCATCTCATGGACTGTAGCATGCCAGGCTTCCCTGTCCTTCACTATCTCCCAAAGTTTGCTAAAATTCATGTCCACTGAGTCAGTGATGCTATTCAACCGTCTCATCCTCTGCTGCCCCCTTCTCCTTTTGCCTTCAATCTTTCCCAGCATCAGGGCGTTTTCCAGTGAGTCAGCTCTTCACATCAGGTTGCATCAAGTGGCCAAAGTATTGGAGCCTCAGCTTCAGCATCAGTCTTTCTAATGAATATTCAGGGTTGATTTCCTTTATGATTGACTGGTTTGATATTCTTGTAGTCCAGGGGACTCTCAAGAGTCTTCTTCAGCACCACAGTTCAAAAGCATCAGTTCTTCAGTGCTCAGTCTTCTTTATGGTCCAATTCTCACATCCATACATGACTACTGGAAAAACTGTAGCTTTGACTATATGGATCTTTATGGGCAATGTGATGTCTCTGCTTTTTAATATGCTGTCTAGGTTTGTCATAGCTTTTCTTCCAAGGAGCAGGTGTCTTTTAATTGCATGGCTGCAGTCACCTTCTGCAGTGATTCTGGAGCCCAAGAAAATGAAATCTGTCACTGTCTCCACTTTTTCTTCTTCTGTTTGCCATGAAGTGATGGGACCAGATGCCATGATCTTGGTATTTTGAATGTTGTGTTTCAACCCAGCTTTCTCACTCTCCTCTTTCACCCTCATTAAGAGAGTCTTTAATTCCTCTTCACTTTCTGCCATTAGAGTGGTATCATCTGCATGTCTGAGGTTGTTGATATTTCTCCCAGCAGTCTTGATTCCAGCTTGTGCTGCATAGAACTTAAATAAGCAGGGTGACAACATGCAGCCTTAACATACTCATTTCCCAATTTTCAATCAGTCACTTGTTTTGTGTAAGGTTCTAATGTTGCTTCTTGACCTGCATCCAAATTTCTCAGGAGATAGGTAAGGTGATCTGGTATTCCCATCCCTTTAAGAATTTTTCACAGTTGGTTGTGATCCTAACAGTCAAACGTTTCCTTGTAGTCAATGAAGCAGGCGTTTTTTGGGAATTCTTGCTTTCTCTGTGATCCAACGAATTTTGGCAATTTGATCTCTGGTTCCTCTGCCTCTCTGAAACCCAGCTTGTACATCTGGAAGTTCTCATTTCATGTACTGCTGAAGCCTAGCTTGAAGGATTTTGAATGTAACATTGCTTGCATGTGAAATGAGCACAATTGTGTGGTAGTTTGAATATTCTTTGGCTATTGCCCTTCTTTCAGATTGGAATGAAAACGGACCTTTTCCAGTCCCGTGGCCACTGCTGAGTTTTCCAAATCTGCTGACATACTGTGTTTAGCGCTTTGACAGCGTCATCTTTTAGGATTTGAAATAGCTCATATGGAATTCCGTCATGTCCCCTAACTTTGTTACTAGTAATGCTTCCTAAGGCCTACTTGACTTCAGACTCCAGGATATTAGGCTCTAGGTGAGTGATCACACCATCATGGTTATTGGGTCATTAAGGCCTTTTTTGTACAGTTCTTCTGTGTATTCTTGCCATCTCTTCTTAACCTCTTCTGCTTCTATTGGGTCCATACTGTTTCTGTCCTTTATGCTGCCCATCCTTGCAATGGGCGTGAAATACATTGCAAGCAATGAAATGTTCCCTTGATATGTTCAGTTTTCTTGAAGAGATCTCTAATCTTTGCCGTTGTATTGTTTTCGTCTATTTCTCTGCATGGTTCATTGAAGAAGACCTTCTTATCTCTCTTTGCTGTTCCCTGGAACTCTGCATTCAGTTGAGTATTCTTTCCCTTCCTCCCTTGCCTTTTGCTTTTCTTCTTTCCTCAGCTACTTGTAAGGCCTCCTCAGACAAGCACTTTGCCCTCTTTGTTCTCTGATGATTGGCCTCAAAGATCATGGTGCTGGTTGGTATGTCACTTAGCTTATGCTAGTATATTATAGTAAGCATAGAATGAGGGTCAGGGTCCCCTGGAAGTCAGATCTCCCACCATCTTTGACTGAGTTTGTTCTCACCAGTTTTTGTCATGTCCAGTGTCTGTCATTCTTTTAGCGGTTGTGCCGTGCCCCCTTCCCTCCTGTTTGACCGAGAAGTCAGCTGTTAATCTAAATTAGGTTCTCTCTTAAGTAATGACTTCCAACACTTTTACTGTGATGCGTCAGTTGGTCTGTTTGTGTTTATCCTGTTTGGGATTTGTTTAACTTCCTGGATATGTAGATCATTTTTTAATGGATTTTGGGAAGTTTGGGCCATTATTTCTTTGACTTTTTTCTGTTCTTTCTCTCTTCTCCCCATTTATGCATGTTGGTATGCTTAATGTTGGCCTACATTTCTGCAAGGTTGGCTTCACTTTTCCTTCTTTTTTCTCTCTGTTCTTTAGCCTTCATAATCTCTATTGATCTGTCTTAGAGCTTGGTGGTTCTTTTTTTCTTTCAGTTCAGAGTTAATGTGGTTATGATTTCCTTTAGTTCCGGGCATCTTTGTAATGGCTCCTTTGCAGTCCTTTTCCCGATACCAACATGTGAGCACTCTCACAGGCTTTTTATTGTGGTTTATGGGTCATGCTTCCTTGTTTCTTTGAATTCCTTGCAGTTTTTTTGTTAGAAACTAGACATCTTGGATAATATGTTGTAGCAACTCTGTGTAGTGGTCTCTGTATCCTCTAGGGTTTTTTGTGTACAGCAAATATGGAGAACACCAGACTCTTTCCCAAAGTAGTCCCTCTGAACAGCAAAATTGGGGAGGTTTTAAGCTAAAGGTATATGTATATTCATGAAAGCACTTGATTGAACAGATGAAATTTAGCATAGAGTTGGGGCAGAGGTCAAAAAGTCCAAGCTTTAGTTGACTGAAGTCTGGAGGATCAACATCATCATTCCATCCTCTCCCTGGGTAGGGGCCTTAGTTCCTCAGGAACTCAAATATATATATAATGTGTATCCCTTGAGTAGCCAGGAGGGCGCCTCAACTGCACTGTTGTTTCTTGCCTGCTCCTCCCTTGTTTCTACATTCCCTCCCTTAAGATTAGTAATTACTGAGACCTGTTGAAGGGCAAACATTGGGCCAGGCTTAGATCACAAAATGGCTTAAGCCACAATGAATTCTTTTCTTGGTTCACTTTCTCCAGGGACCCCTTAACCAGTCTGCTCACAGTTAGAACAGGTAGGAAGATCGAAGCCTGTCCCCTGTCATGCCCAGGCCAGGGAGCCTGGAGACTGATGGGTGTGAGCAACTGGAGAACAGGCTAGAAGAATGGGGTTTTTATGTTACACTCTAAAAAATCTTTAATGACTTCTTGTCTTTTTTTCTAGCTGAGTTACGCAATGTGACAGACTATCAGTCTAACCAGCCAAGGTAAGGAAAAAAATATTGTGAATGAGAACAAAAGAATTAAGGATGTAGTATTCCAAAAACAATCATTTAGCATAGTAAGTAAGGGATCCTTGTTTCAGTGTTAACCTTTGTCCTCAGCTACTTGGAAATACAGAAAAATCATGTCTCCTCTCTAGCCCTGTCTTCTCATTTTCCAGGTTAAAAGATGGAATCCATAACATAATTCCCCTTTGGAATGACTGACTTTATTATTGCTTTTAAGAGGGAAACCGGAGATAAGCAGAGTTTGGAACTCCCTTTCAGTTAGCTTCAAGTAGTAAAGTCTTGAAAATGGCAATTGTGAAGAGATCAGAGGAAGTGATAGATCAGTAAAGGGTTTGGGTCATGTATGACTCTTGAAAAGAGGTCAGTGTCAATGGATAGATTTTGGGCTTCTTGGGGAAACTTGATTTAGGAACACTACAGGCAATAGGAGGCTCAGATTCTTTTTCTCCTGTAAATTCAGCTGCTACGTCTTTTGTCTTTAGTAATGAAGGTGATGCTATCAAAGTTTTCGTACGAATACGCCCACCTACAGAGGGTTCTGGATCAGCTGATGGAGAGCAAAACTTATGCTTATCTGTGCTCTCTTCTACGACTCTCCGGCTGCACTCCAACCCTGAGCCTAAGACCTTCATGTTTGATCATGTGGCCAACATGGACACCACTCAGGTAATGATCATTTGGGCAGCTCCACTTTTCATTTGGAACATACACGATTCTGTTACTTGGGAGAATTTCATTTCTGATTTCATCAATTCGATCTCAAATAACTAAGGAAGCTCAAATATTCCATTAGCATTTTAGATTTAATTTCATTAAATATTTTTCTGCCTCCGTCAAAGTTTGCAACAGAATGACAAGCCTGTTTGACTTTCCCTCTCCAACCAGTGATTGAGGTTATTGAAGGTATACTTTTGAGAGCTCCTAGAAGATTGATAAGTAAAGTTGAACTGCCTAGTTTAAGAAGAATATCTTAGTTCTGGCTGCTGTTACACAAATAGGAGACTGGGTGGTTTAAACAATAAACATTTATTTCTCAGAGTTCTGGAGGTTGGGAAATCCAAGAGCAAGAGCCAGAGATCCAGTGTCTGGTGAGGACTCCCTAGATTGTAGACAGCTTC
This sequence comes from Cervus elaphus, assembly GCF_910594005.1. Classification (NCBI taxonomy): domain Eukaryota; kingdom Metazoa; phylum Chordata; class Mammalia; order Artiodactyla; family Cervidae; genus Cervus; species Cervus elaphus. Next base: position 28,863,882 of record NC_057838.1, read on the forward strand.
CTTCCGCTGTGTCCTCATGTGTGTCTCTTGTTATAAGGGAACTCAGGCATACCTCGCTTTGCTGCACTTTGCAGACACTGGCTTTATTTATATACAATTGAAGGTTTGTGGCAGCTCTTCACTGAGCAGCCCCATTACCACCATTTTTCCAACAGCATTGCTCCCTTCATGTCTCTGTGTCACACTGTGGTCAGTATTTCTTGAAATAGTTCGTCCTTTTTCATTTGTAGCCCCATGGACTATGTATTTGTTATGGTGATCTGTGATCAGAAATCTTTGATGTTACTGTTGTAACTCTTGGCATTTTTTAGCAAAACAGTATTTTTATGTTAAGACATGTACATTGTTTTCTTAGAAATATCTGTCCTACACTTAATAGACTATAGTATAGTATAAACTTAACTTTGATATGGACTGGAAAACCAAAAAGTTCATGTGACTCGCTTTGCTGCTATATGGAAATGAACCTACAGTATCTCCACGGTGTGTCCATACTGCCATCATGAGGGCTCCACTCTCATGATTAATTACTCCCCCCCCACCCAAAAAAAAAATTACTTCCCAAGGGCCCCATCTCCAAATACCATCACACTGGGGCTTAGTGTTTCAATGTGGGAATTTTAGGGAGAATACAGACATTCAAGGACTTCCCAGGTGGCTCAGTGGTAAAGAATCTGCCTGCCAAGCAGGAGATGTGGTTTCAGTCCCTTGGTTGGGAAGACCCCCTGGAGAAGGAAATGGCAACCCACTCCAGTATTCTTGCCTGGGAAGTCTCATGGACAGAGGAGCTTGGTGGGCTACAGTTCATGGGGTTGCAAATGAATTGGACATGACTTAGCAACTAAAACCACTTAGAGAGTGATCAATGTAAGATTACTATGGTGTTAGGACTTCCCTTGATGGTCCAGTGGTTAAGACTGCACTTCCATTGCAGGGTGCATGGGTTTGATCCCTTGTGGGGGAACTAAGATCCCACATGCTGCAGGGCACAGCCAAGAAATAATTACTATGCTTTGAATAACTTTTGCTAATTGAGAACAATTTGGTTAAAATCTAGTCAGCACTGTTCACTGGAACTTTCTGTGGTGATGGAAATGTTCTGTATCTGTGCTGTCAATTGCATTAGCCTCTAGCCACACAATTTAAGTTTAAATTAATTAAAATTTAAAACTCATCTTTTCAGATTATTAGCTTCTCAGATGTCCCAGCCACATGTGGCTAGTCACATGTGAAATATGAACAATGTGTCTGAGGACCTGACTTAATTTTATTTAATTTTAACTAATTAAAGTAATAGCCACACATGGCTAATGTTTATCACCTTGGACATCCCACATATTGATTGTTCGCTCATGATACACATGATTTGCGTTTTTGGTGAGACAGATTTTTAGATCTTTTTTTCATCTAGGATATGTCTGAAAAATGGAAATAGTAAGTGAGTCACATATATATTAATAATTTAAAAATTTTTAGTAGCTACATTTTTGGCTGTTTTGCGTACCTTGTAGGATCTTAGTTCCCTGACCAGTGATTGAACTTGGGCCCTCAGCAGTGAGAAAACTGACTCCTAACCACTGGACCACCAAGGAATTCCCTAGTAACTACATCTTAAAAAATTAAAAAGAAATGGGTAAAAAAAAAAAAAAAAAGAAATGGGTAAAATTAATTTTAATTCTGTATCTTATTAGACCTTGTGTATCTAAAATACATTTCAACATGTAATGAACATAAAGCAAGTTATTAATGAGATATTTTCCATTCCTTTTTTCATGTTCAACCTTTCAAAACTGATGGTAGTTTTATATTTACAACACATCTCAAATTGAACTAGACACATTTCAGGTGCTCTGTAGCCATGTGTGACTCATGGCTACTAATACTGGGCAATACAGGTGTCTGAATTCTTGCTTTGTTAATATAAGTGCATCTATTGTTGTAGTCACTCAGTCGTGTCCAACCCTTTGCGACTCCATGAACTTCAGCCCGCCAGGCTTCCCTGTCCTTCACCATCTCCCAGAGTTTGCTCAAACTTATGTCCATTGAGTCAGTGATGCCATCCAACCATCTCGTCCTCTGTTGTCCGTTTCTCCCACCTTCAATCTTTCCCAGCATCAGGGTCTTTTCTTTTTTTTTTTTTTTTTTTTTTTTTTTTTTAATTTTTTTTTTTTTTTCTAAATTTTACTAACATCTCTTCAGATACTACAAATGAGGTTTGTGCTATAATATCAGCTGGTATCTCAAAGAATATCTCCTTGATTAATATTAATCAAGTATAATTGTTTACATGTCCTTTCACATTGCTAAATTTCTCTTAAAAATTAAAAGTGGGAAATATGATGGAAATGAGAATAATTCTACAGTGAAAAAAAGAAAGTGCAAGTGAAGTCGCTCAGTCCTTTCTGACTCTTTACAACCCCATGGACTGTAAGCCTACCAGGCTCCTCAGTCCATGAGATCTTCCAGGCAAGAATACTTGAGCGGGTTGCCATTTCCTTCTCCAGGGGATCCTCCTGACTCAGGGATTGAACCCTGGTCTCCGGCACTGTAGGCAGATGCTTTACCGTCTGAGCTACCAGGCATTGCGCCAGTTCTACATAACTAAATGCTAACTTGTGTTTGATTTTATTACTTCAAGTTGAACATGAGGAGGAGACTAGAACTTAAGATCATAGCTCCTAGATAAAGAACAGACATGTGGGTCATTTCAAGGTTGAGAAATGTAGTTAGGCAACGGTTTTCAGTAAAAGCTAACTTTGACATTTCCTGATATTTGTATTAAAACAGTTGCTAACAACTATCTGATATACATTTCAAAACACAAAGTGAACTCCATGGGAGCCAGGATCTGATATGTCACTCCAGTATCTCCTAACAACCAGAACCTACAAGGTACCTAAAACACGGTGATCGGTTTGTTGAACGGAAGCAGCTCATTCAATTTTTTCATTTTTCTTTAAGCTTTCTCCTTCTTGTTACATTTATTTTTAAACCAGTGAGTGAAAAAAGCCTTCACCCATTTCTCTCAGCTGAGGAAAGAGTACCTGTGACACAGGAGTCTTGAGCCAAAACCCACGATTCTATCTGCATTAAAAACTAAAGAGGGAAACTGGAAAAACAAATACTTAAGACCATTAAAGAAAAAGCTTTGGGAAATAAGAGGCAAACTGATAATCAATGGCTTGGGGCAAACCCTCTCTTACGGTGCAAGGGTCCGCTGCGACTACCTTGCGACGAGCGCACTTTCATGGAAACAGTTACTAGCCCCGGGATGGGAGAAAGCTGCCCCCACATAGCGCCTCACCATGCCAGGCTCAGAAGCTAGCTCCCCGGCCCCACAACCTCGTCTCGCCCGGGGGCACCTTTCTTCTCTCAGCCCCACATTCCCCGCCTTCTTGTTGCCGGTGGTGTCCCTGGCTCAGCCTCCCCCACTCCCCAAACCTCCGCTCCTGGTCCCTGCCTTTACCGCTCCTGGAGTCAGCCGTCGCGCACTTTGCCTCGCACCTCACCCCTGAGGGTCTTTTCTAATGATGCGTCTACTTGTATATAAAAATGAAAGTAAAAATCAGATAAAAGTTCGTGGGAAATGTACTGAGGAACATTTAGGGGAATGTATTTTATGCTAATACCAGTATAATATTGTGTGCAACATGCTAATTTCTATATAAAGTCTAGATGAGGGGTTTAAATCTATAATTGCATAGCAGATTAACGGATATAATTATGTTTACAGTTTTATTATTTTAGGTTTTTAGCTTTTTTTTTATAGTGGATATAATTTTCACATTGCAAATGAAAATTTACACACAAGTTTTATTATATTTTCAAATGTAGTTTAGGAAAAATGTTTTTGTGAAATGTTGATGTATTTGTTGCTTACATTTATAGGAGTCTATGTTCTCAACTGTGGCCAAAGGCATTGTGGAGTCTTGCATGAGCGGTTACAATGGTACCATCTTCGCATAGTAAGTTGTTCTCTGTGTTCTTATTCGAGGTTACATTAGTAAGTGCTTCTGTTCGTTTCCTGTGGCTGCTGTAACAAATGACCACGTACTTAGTGGCTTGAAGCAACACAAATTTATTATCTTATAGTTTTGTGAGTCAGAAGTCCGACAAGGCTCTCTGAGCTAAAATAAAGGTGTCAGCAGGACTGTGTTTTGCTTCTCGGCCATCGCAGCAGACAGAGCTTGGTAATATATGCACATATACTAAGTCATGTGTGGAGACATATCTACAATTGTTTCTGTTCCTATCTGTTTCTTTTGAATATATACAGTAAGCTAAACTTGAGTTCATGCTAATGTCTGACTAATCCAAGGGTTGAGAATCCATGTGGGTTCATTCTAACCTTCCTTTCTTTTTTATCTGTAACTTCCCGGCTGACAGAAACCTGGATTCCTACTGCTATCATCCATTTATTTATTTGTTCAGCCCCAGTATACATGTAAAGCAGTTTCCAAATTGTTAGCCTGGATCCCTGTGAGAAACAAATTTACTGAGTACATTGTTGATGCACAGATCCTTTTTTCCCTCTTAAAGTTCTACAGTTTCTGATCAAAACCTCATTTTGCCAACTTAGGTCAGCTCCTTTTCTGCCTACTGCCTTCAGTGCAGTGTGACATGAACTTGTAATTCAGTTAGCTGCATTTCATACTGGGGCCTCTGACATCCTAGTTTGATGTGTTTTGCTTGTTTATTTAGTTTGCATGCTTTAAGTTTCACCCTTTGTGATGTACGGTTGCATAGTGTGTTGACAGTTGCAGAGTCATGTTTTTGGCACGCCTACTGAAGAGAAGAGCCCCTTCACCTTCAGAGTTCCTCTTGTTGCATTCACAGTCAACCACTTCTTTTTCTCCCAACCCCTGGATACACTAATGCCGTTTCCATTCTTGTAGTTTTGCCTTTTGCAAAGAAATCTAACAATATGTAGCCTTTTGCGTCTGGCATTTTTGCTTAATAAAGTGTATTCGGGATTTTTCTGTGTTGTTGCTTGCATCAATAGCTTTTTCTTTCTCTCTTTCTCTGATTGCTTCCAGTTTTTAGCAATTATGAATAGGTTAGTACAAACATTAGAATATTGGGTTTTATGTGAATGTAAGTTTTCAAATCACTTGAGTAAACACCTAGAAATACAATTGCTGTGTCCTATAGTACAAGAAACTATCAAACTGTCTTCAAGATATATACTGAAAGTGCATGATGAAGGGGATTCCCTGGTGGGCCTGTGATTTGGACTTGGTGCTTTCACTGCAGTGGCCGGGGAAAGGGAACTAAGATCCTGTCAGCCCCTCAGTGCGGCCGAGATAAAGTGCACAATGGTTGTGAATTGCTAAATATTGGCAGCCTTCAAATATTGCTCTAGATTTAATATTGGAATGTAAGCTGACAGTGTTGGCAGGTATACAAGGTGAATTTTATAATTATTTTTTCCTTTTCTTCTAGCAACAGACTTCCTAATTTTATCTAGAACAAGAAGTTTTTAATAGAATGTAGTGGATTTAGTGAATTATATAGTTCATTTTGAATAGCTGATTTTTGTGTGTGTATACGTACCCTTGGTTTATCCGTAATAGGCTCAAAATAAAATAAAAATCCAAAGTGTGACGCGTGGGTTCATCTTGCACACACTTTCTTCCCTGAAAATTTCCCTTTTCCTTTCATGCTTGCTTTTCAGTCTGTTCAGCAGAACTAAATGTTCTCTCTTCATCAGTGAAGCACTTAACCATTTTCTCATATTCTCAAGAGAAGAAAGGATTTTTTCTCACGGAATATTTTGAGTGGTAAAGCTCAAAAATGAAATCCCCAGTCACCAGAGATTATATATCTTCAAAGTGTTTTCTTCGAAGATCCTGTAGGCATACTAGTCATAGTATTTACTTTGAAAATTACTTTTGGTAGTTGAGGTTAGAAAGAAGTATATGGAGAGAAGTGAACATTGATTTATTGGTTGAATGAGCATACTTTGTGGTTTACGAGCTATTTTAAAAAATATTTATTTATTTAACATATTTGGCATCCGTTGTTAGTTGCGACATGTGGGATCTTGTTTCCTGACCAGGGATTGAACGTGAGCTCCCAGAATTGGAAGCATGGAGTCTTAGCCACTGGACTGCCAAGGAAGTTCCTAAAGTTATTGTTAATAGTGTCCCCTTCACTTTCAAGTAGGGCACTCAGCAATATCCATTTCTCATTCTAGTTAACTAAAGAACTTATTTCCAACCTGCTTCCAAAAGAAATAGGTAAACAAGTAGATTATGCTGTTTTCTAGCTCTTGGGGCATTGAACCAAAAAGTAAACTCAGCATTTTATATTTGTGCTATGAATCCAATCTAAACACATTTATCATCCTAACTGACAACTATATTCAACTTAAAATTTTTTTTTTTTTGTATTTTTTTGTTACCGCTGTTTCTCAGGGTACCTGAGAAATTATGACACTACACGAAATAAGCCTATAGCATAAGGATGTTTTTGTTTTATTTTTAGTATGATGATATCTTAGTATCTTTTAAAGGCAGAATTTAGGAGGAGAATTGCTGCATTATTTAGAACAGCAAAAATTAGGAAAAAAATCCAGTTGGTTCTGGTTCAATAAATTATGATACATTCATGGAGTACTACATAGCCATTAAACATAAAGAGGTAGATTTCTACTTACCCGTGTAGAAAAATGTCTGAAATAAAATTAAGGGGGGGAAAAACAGGTTGCAGAGAAGTATGAATAACATCATTCCAACTTTGTAAAGAAAAATTAAATGAAAACTCTGATGACTGTGTTTGTATACTCTGGAAGGACTTATCAGATAATTAAGAGTAGTTAGCTCTTAGTAGTAGAATAGGAGAGAAAGAAAATGGATCATTCACTTTTTACCTGGAATAAATGTTAAGAAAGAAAGAAAATTAGTTCTTTGTGGGGAAAATTTATATACTGGTAGACCATATTAAAATTAAGTATTCTAAATTTCATGTGTGAAAGTAATATATAAAACATTCTTTTTTACAGTGGACAGACTGGTTCAGGGAAAACGTTTACCATGATGGGTAAGTAAACTAGAGATTAACACTTACTGGCTTAGTCCACTCTTTTGGGATAACAGAACTTAGCATGTTTTTTGGAAAGTCATACTTTCTGTGTATGATGTTGAACTCATGAAATTAGGGTCATTTCCCAGGTTCTTGTCAGATTGCGACTTCCATTATATAAGTAAAATATGTGTTTTTGGCTGATTCCCGTTCAAAGCTTAGCACAGAATATCTGCTTAACTAACAACTTTTGAAGAGGGTTTAATGAATTTTTACATATTTATATAACCACTCTTAGAGAAGGCATTGGCACCCCACTCCAGTACTCTTGCCTGGAAAATCCCATGGACAGGAGCCTGGTAGGCTGCAGTCCACGGGGTCGCTAAGAGTCGGACACGACTGAGTGACTTAGCAGCAGCAGCAGCAGCAGCATAGCCACTCTTCTGATCAAGATTCTTAATCAGTAACTACTCCCACTCCACCCCATGACGTATGTATTACTCTGACTTCTGTCATCACTAGTTTCGCTTGGTTTTGCACTTCTATGAATGACATTTTACTGTGTTTACTCTTTTATGTCTGGAGTCTCTCTGTCAGCATGAAGTTTCTGAGATTCACTCATGTTAACTGCATGTAGTAGTAGTATAATATATCATCGTATGAATAGACCACATTTTCCATTCTGCTGTTGCTAGAGAGTTTAGACCCCATGAATATGGTGTTATGGACATTTTTTTCTTGTATATGTCTTTTTAAAATTCATTTCTATTGAACTTTCAACTTCTGGAAGTGGACTTACTGGGTCATAGTATGCGTACGTTCAGCTTTTGTAGATAGGGCCATGATAGAAATGTGTAAACGTGGAATTTCCCACTGCTCCGTGTCCAGGTCCACAGTTCATACTGTCCTTTTTAAAAACTTTAGCTATTCTGGAGTGTGTGTAATACTGTCTCATTGTGTTTTTATTTGCACTTCCTTGATTTCCATTGACCACCTTTTATACACTTATTGAACATTTAAATAGCCTCTATGTTAAATGCTCATTCAAGCTTTTTTTCTTATTTAAAAATTAGCTTATCATTTTCTTACTTATTTGTGGGGATTCATAAAATAGATTAGCTCTTTGTCTATGATATAGATGACAGATTTTTCTATAGTTTTTTTCTGTTGGCTTAAGTATTTCTTATGTCAAAAGTTTTTATTTTTATATGGTTGAATTTCAGGGTTTTTTTTTTTTTTAATGGTTTCTGATTTGTGAGTTTTAGTAAGAAAGGTCTTCCTTTCTCTGAAATTACAGCAACATACATATAAGTGAGTACTTAAAATATGCCAGGCACTCTTCAAGGCTCTGGTGGTCTATTCAAATAAAAAGCAATGTCAAGGCTCTCTTGGAGATTATAATTCTCATGGGGGGGATGTACAATTGAAAGCAAATAAATATCTGGTACTTATGCCAGAGGTAATAAGTACTGTGGACTTCCCTGGTGGCTCATTGGTAAAGAATCTGCCTGCCGAGCAGGAGATGCGGGTTCAGTCCTTGGGTTGGGAAGATCCTCTGGAAGAGGAACTGGCAACCCACTGCAGTATTCTTGTCTGGGAAATCCCAAGGACAGAGGATCCTGTGGGCTGCAACCCATGGAGTTGCAGAGTTGGACATGACTTAGTGACTAAACAGCAGCAGTAATAAGTGCTGTGAAGAAAAATAAGGGGATAAAAAGGAGCAGAGGGTACTGGTTTAGGTTGGTAAGTCAGAGAGGCCTTTTGGGGTGACATTTGAAGAGACTTACTGGATGAAATGAGAAGGAACCTTGAGACTATAGGAGAACAATCTTCTGCAGATTGCCTGTCCCTGCAAATTCACAGGCAGGCCCCGAGTTGGGAGTATTCTGAGTATTCACAGAACAGCACGAAGACACGTGGGGCTAGGGTGGAATTTTCCAGAATTGGGCAAGTTGGAATTGTAGCCAGAGGGCAAGTCATGGATTTTGGATTTTTTTATGAGGGGATGTGAAGTCATGGGAAGGTTTGTTTGTTTGTCTGTTTGTTTTAAGAAGCATTGCATGAAGTGATGGTAAATTAAAAGTACTACTCTGGCAGCTGAATGGAGTAGAGACTATAAGAAGGTGTTAGAGCAGAAGCAGGATTGCAAGCCGAGTCAGGAGACTAGGCAAGAGATGATAAGGTAACTGTAACGAATGTGCTGAATATCTTTGTATAGGATTTAGCAGGAAAATGTTAAAACATTATCTGCACATACTCTAATATTCTGTCCTCTGTGTTCTTTACTTCCATTTTTCTACCCTGTTTGTATATATATACATACACACACACACACACACATTTAAGGTACAGTTTACAAGGTCCATTTAATATATTTTAGATATAGCACATCAAGATGATGATAATATTTTAAAATTTATTTTCTGTAGCTTTCTTGCATATACCAGCATTTTCTTAGTTCCTTTGGTCTCTAAGGTATAATTAACTAATATATATAGTAACTTTTATGTCTTTTACAGCTATATAATTTTTTCTGGTAAATATAGATAGTTTGAATTAATATTCCAAAAACTCCCACTACTTACATATCTACTACATTTCTTCCTTTCCCCAGTGTTAATAAAATAAGGGTAGGATTCCTCTTCAGTTTTCTCTCTGTATAGAAATCTTGTGAAGTATTCCTACAGTATCTTTGTTACCACGCTGGCTTTTATTGCCCAATTAAGAAAATGCTAGCTAACTCTAATTTTTATACCCTGTGAGATAGTTATTTCCATTATTATCTCCATTTTATAGTGAAAAACTCAAAGAGATTAAGTATTTAATTAGCCCGTGGTCACACTGCCAGTATATAAAGGTCATCCTAGACGACTGAATGTCTTATGCAACAGTAAAGTATAATTGCTTGTTACTTCTGCTAATTTTGATATCTGCAGAAGGAAACATTTCAAGCTTGGGACTTGAATGGATTTTTAAATTTATCAAACAGCAGCTGCTTTTTCAAATAGCTTAGTGGCTATCATGCACCTGTTGATAGGCAGGTTCTCTTATGCCATCTCTTACCACAAATTAACTTGTTTGGGAGCCCAGAAGAAACTGATTATACAATGTGTCTTTTCTGTTAAATTGTCTTTCACTGTTGCCATTTTGTAGGACTCCTGTTACAGAATAAAAATGAGCAGTCACATATCTGTATTTTTTATATTTTTCTTTAGGACCATCTGAATCTGATAATTTTTCTCATAATCTGAGAGGAGTAATCCCTCGAAGTTTTGAATATTTGTTTTCCTTAATTGAACGTGAAAAAGAGAAGGTAAAACTTACTGTAAAAATAAAGGGAATTGCAATATCTACTTTTGAGTAGTTAAGTACTAATAGTTCATGATACATGGAGGGGTATAATTGGTCATCTACACGTGGATAGGCTAGAGTGGTATAAAAAATCCTTCAGTTCTCAAGATAAAATTAAGGATTCTGAGTTTCTAAAGGTTTTTAGTCTATAAATCATGACATCCTTGACCTGACATTAAAAGAAAGTAGAAAGTGGTGCTTCTTAGATGCTCAGATTTTACAAAAGAGAAAGTGTAAAGAAAATCTTAACTGAGGAAAACAGATTCATGAAGCCGTATCACTTGTCTGCACCCAGGCTGACAGTAGTAATGGGCCGTCTTTACCTCCTTTACCCGCTACCATCTGACCATGATCTTGCTTCACGCTTGGTGTGGCTCTGTTGTCCTGGCTATGTGGGCTTCCATTCTGCATCGGCTCCCAGATTGGGCTGTTCTCTTTATTGTGCATCATTACCTTAGTGAACTCCAGGCTTAAGAGCCGTTAGTGTTCTGTATTCTATTACCTATGTGCCAGGGAGACTGATAAATAACATTGGGTTACCACTTAACTCCTTTGCAGAAACTATCTCTTACCATTGCCTTTAGATAAGCATATTACGTGCCAGTGAAATAGATTTAGTGACAAGCATTTCAGTGGTTAAAAATCCTATAGCAGGGCTTTTTGTTTATTTTTTGTAAGAGGCTTTTAAAATGCCTTATTTTCTATCATTTGAAAAATATAACACTTGATTCAGATACACTTATAAGGAAGTCCAGTATATGACAGGTGAAAATGGAATTGCTATTTTCATCACAAGGAAAAAAAACTTATGTAACTATGTATGGTGATGGATGTTAACTAGACTTATGATCATTTTGCAGTATATACAAATATCAAATCATTATGTTGTATGCCTGAAACTAGCGTAATGCTCTATATCAATTATACCTCAGTTAAGCAAAAAATGGAACTGCCCATTTGTCATGCTCAGGTCCTACTTCCCTGTCTTGGTTCTGAGGTACTGTTGGAAACATGAGGGCTCCTGGGATCACGGATTGATGGTGCTTAAAACTGTTATGATGCGTTGGAACTAGTAACCTATGTTTCTAAACTGACTTTTAAGTATCTTGTGTTGTGTAAAGGATAATATTGTAGGAAATTTATATGTTGTGTAGTGAGTGAAAGATGAGTGCTCATGAAAGGTTGGGATGAACTCATGAAAACAATATCACTAAACCAGGCTTCTCTTTTACAGGCTGGAGCTGGAAAGAGTTTTCTTTGTAAGTGTTCATTTATTGAGATCTACAACGAGCACATCTATGACCTACTGGACTCTGCATCGGCTGGACTGTACATAAGGGAGCATATTAAGAAGGGGGTCTTTGTTGTTGGTGCGGTAGAGCAGGTGGTGACCTCAGCGGCTGAAGCCTATCAGGTACCCTGCTTTGAATGATTTGATCTGTAGACAACTTAGCATGCTATGAAGAGTGCCTTGACCTCAAAAAAAGAAAGAATTGTGTTACTAAAGATATTTTATAAAGCCATAGTCAAGATGTTCATGAGAAGGAAAGAAAAAAAGAGTATGACCATATTTTATAAATTTCCCCTTTGTTAAAATAGACATTTGACCCCTTGATTTTGGGTTAGTTTGGTATTGTTCATTTCATTCATTCACTATCTTCTATCTGTCTGCACCGGGTCTTAGTTGTGGCGTGCAAAATCTAGTTCCCTGACCAAGGATTGAACCTGGGCCCCTTACATTGGGATTGCAAAGTCTTAACCACTGGACCCCCAGGGAAGTCCCACACTTTTTTTAAGCTAATAGTATTTTGAAATTTATCTCATGTTTGAGGATTGCTGTTTCTCTTTGCAGCTGTGTAAATGTCATTATTTATCTAATATTTAATATACAGTATTTGGTGTTATGAAAAGGAAGCATGAATTATTAACCAAAAAACAAAAGATATAAACAATTTCTTTTTATGCCGTTGACTGGTTAATAGGGTTATAACAGCTGTATTCATTGAGTATATGTGCTGAAGCCTATACTAACTTCTTTGTATGCATTATTTAATTTTTATCTGCTTTTTGAGGTAAGCTACTAATTCCTTTATTTATCCAATACATATGATGACCTTGCCACTCAAAAATGTAGTTCTCAGACTATCAGTGTCACCTGGGAGCTTGTTAGAAATGCAGGATCTCAGCCTCTACTTCACGTCTACTGAATCAGAATCTGAATTTTAATGGGGCTGAGTGGTTAGCGTGCATATTACAGTTGAGACGTTCTGCACTGTGAGGGAGGTACTCATATTCCCATTTTACACATGTGGGACTGAGCCTCGGAAAGGTCACTTGGCCCCAGACCACACAACTGGTAGATAGTGGAGAGAAGGGTTGAGCTGGTATTCATCTGATTTTAGAGCCTGCTATCTGAAGCATGTAGCCTGCCTGCCATAGGGAATAGGAAGTGAAAACAAATACTCTGAAGACCAAAAGGACTGACAAAACTTTGGGCTTGAAGGTAATTTTGAGATTTACTTTATCTGACTTCTCATAGTTTTGGTTAAGAAAAGGGTTTAGACAGATTTTACGACTTGCATTAATACAAATGGAGAAATGGCAAAACCCATTCTAGATCCTATGCCTTCTGATTTCCTGCTTGTTCGGTTTCATGACCTAGAGAAGAAACAAAAAAGGAAAGGGAAAGGAAAATTAGCTTGCATCCTTGCGTATGTTCCTCAGTAGACCAGTAGTCTTGCACCACCCTTTACAGATTTCCTGCTGATGTTTGTAGGTGCTGTGAAAACGTGGAAGTTGTGATCGTGTATTTTCCTTTTGCCTAGGTGTTGTCTGGAGGGTGGAGAAACAGACGTGTCGCATCGACATCAATGAATAGAGAATCCTCTAGGTCTCATGCAGTCTTTACAATTACAATAGAATCAATGGAGAAAAGCCATGAAACTGTGAATATACGGACCTCCCTTCTCAATCTGGTGGATTTGGCAGGATCTGAAAGGCAAAAGGACACCCATGCAGAAGGCATGAGATTAAAGGTAAGATTGGAATTATGGTCTTCAATTCAAATTGACTGAGAATTAGAAGTCAACACCAAGCTCAGTAATTTGATGGCTACAAAGCATTAAGAAATTGGTTCTAGTGCTCGCTTCGGCAGCACATATACTAAAATTGGAACGATACAGAGAAGATTAGCATGGCCCCTGCGCAAGGATGACACACAAATTCGTGAAGCGTTCCATATAAAAAAAAAGAAAAAAAGAAATTGGTTCTGTCCTAAAGGTATGGAAATTTTGTTGTAGTGTAGGGACAGTAAACATACAGGGGATATGACAAGTGTCAGGAGCAAGAGTATTTGAATTCACTGTCACCCAAAAGGGCCGATGGTATGAGTGCTAGCAGGGTTCAGAGGAAGAAGAATATGACATGCCCCTTACTTGGGGGAAGTGTGGGAAAGAAGTTGTTCTTGAGTTAAGGATTAAGGACTTCATTCTCGGCTAAGGCATTACCAGAGGGTCTCAGTAATATGAATTACTAATGTATTGTGGTCTTCCCAGGTGTCTCATGGTTAAAGAATCTGCCTGCAGTGCGGATGTGGGTTCAATCCCTGGGTCAGGGAAGATCCCCTGCAGGAGGGTACAGTAACCCTCTCCAGTATTCTTGCTTGGAGAATTCCGTTGGGTTGAGGAGCCTGGCAGGCTACAGTCCATACAGTCTCAGAGTTGGACACCACTGAAGCGACTGAGCACACATGCATATGTATTGTAACATGTACTGTCAGCAGAATGTGTGGGTTCTCCGTGTTAGGATATGTGGGTGCAGATAGCGAAGTCTCAGAAATGGTAGAGGAGAGTGTGCTGTTTGCCGTGAAAGTGAGGATTTGAGCCTCCTGAGCTCTCAGACAGCTTCAGGCTATCTCACATCTGTGTTTCTATGGTGACATAAGGCAAAGAAAAATAGCATGTGTTCATAATAGGATAAATGCTGGGTCTATTCTAAATGCTTCATATAAAACTATTTAACCTTCCTAAGAATTCTAGGATGTGATACTGTTATCCTTTCTATTTTGAAGAAACAGAAGTAAATTTTCCAGGGGCATGTGATTGAGTTGAGCTGAGATTCAAGCAGTAGTCCAGCTCCATAGACTGTGCTCACAACTGTGCCCCTAAACCACTTTTAAGGATGGTAACAGTGGCAGCTCTGAACTCAGTGCATCTTGCTTAATAATTTCCATTTCTCCTCTCTTTTTTCTATACTCCCATCTCTGCAGACTCAGTTATCAAAAATACGCTGCCTGAAGTAAAAGGTTTAACCCAAACATTTTTCTCCCTAAACTACTCTTAAAGAAATCTTATGTTTACATATAATAAACATAAATTTTAATTTACATCTGATAAATGTAAATTCTAATTTACAGAATTAGAATGAATGTTCTCTTATCTATAACATGTTCATTAAGAGCTTCGTGGGACATGGGAGTGGGACGTTAGTTACCATACCTTTATAATGTAACAAACATTTTAACATAAAAGGCTTGAAAAATATGCCCATAATTTACTACTTTAACGTGTTTTCCTCTGTTCTTGATTTTATCCCTGCCTATAGGTCAGTTGAAAACTATTACAATCATGAGTTGATAACAGTATTTTTTTCCTTCAGTGATTTTTGTGTTTGAATTTGAATAGTATTAGAATTGCAGTGTGTGCCTCAGTAGGAAAAGGTTAGGGGACAGTTGAGGACATCTTTTTGCTGAAAAGTTACTTACCCTTAACTAATGTTGTCCCTGTTTTGCCTTTCCATTCAAACTTACCACCCTGCTAGGTATATTTTAATTCAAAATACTAAAAAGAAATCAATGCACCTCAATTTTTGTTCTTTTTCCCTAACACCGTAGGAAGCAGGTAACATAAACCGATCATTGAGCTGCCTGGGCCAGGTGATTACTGCACTTGTCGATGTGGGTAATGGAAAACAGAGACATATTTGCTACAGAGACTCCAAACTTACCTTCTTACTCCGGGTAAAGTAGATCACTGGGTTCCTGAGCCCCTTTTTTGGTTATGCTCACTATGACATTCTATTTTTTTATGTTCTTCTGCTTTATGACTTATCACAGGGTATTGAATATAGTTGCCTGTGTTATATAGTAGAATCTTGTTTTTTATCCATCCTATGTATAATAGTTTACATCTGCTAATGCCAAACTCCCAGTCCTTCCCTCCCCCACCTCCCTCCCCTTTGGCAACAGAGAACAAATCTGTTCTCTATGTCTGTGAGTCTGTTTATGTTTCATAGGTAGGTTCGTTTATGCCGTATCTTTTGGTTTCTCCCCTGAAATGTGTACCATTTATATCATTAAACAGGATTCCCTTGGAGGTAATGCCAAAACAGTCATAATTGCAAATGTTCATCCTGGATCTAGGTGTTTTGGTGAAACCCTATCAACGCTTAATTTTGCTCAAAGAGCCAAGCTGATTAAAAATAAGGTAAAATACTGAGTATATTTAAGTAAATTAAAAAAATATTGAAGCTTGCAATATCTCGCTTTTGTAATTGCCCTGAAATTAACATTAGCTTTTATTTATTTCTCTGTTGTGAAAGCCTAACTGTAAGCAAGGTTTCTGTTTTCATCTTTCCTAGCCTTCTGTATAGATCATGTAATTTGAGACCTAGATTAGGTCTTATGGTCATTATTGTTTGGCCTGTTTTTTTCTTAAGGGAAGGGAAAGTTTTTCCTTTGTAATTGGGCTGGAAACTAAATTTATGTTCCTAAACCATGCTAGCAGAGCTGGGTGCTGAGGGTTAGAGGATCCACTATGAAAATAATTTTGATGACCTTGACAAACTTTGTCTTTCAAGTTGTCTGAAACTCCAGGGATTCCTTGTTTTTCTTTCTATACCAGAAGTTTGGGACTTCCCTGGCAGTCCAGTGGTTAAGACTCTGCTTCCACCGCAGGGGATATGGGTTTGATACCTGGTCTGGGAACTGAGATCCCACATGCTGTACAGCATGGCCAAAAAGAGAGAGAGAGAAAAGAAAAAAGTTTATTTGATATTCTTTTATATCAGTGGTCCAAAAAGTTTTCATGTAAAGGGTCTAAGTGATAAATAGTTCCAGCTTCTTGAACTGTGGATTGTATGGTCTCTGCCCCAACTACTCATCTCTGCTTTTTTAGTAAGAAAGCAGCTGTAGATGCTGTGTAAACACATGAGCACGGCTGTGGTCAAGCAGCACTTGGCTAACCCCTGGTGCAGACTGTCAAAAGACCAAGGAGTTCCCCACCTGTTTTGGAGAGGTTGGTTGGAGGTCTCTTTGGTTCTAAACAGAAGAATCAAAATGTATATATTGGCAAATTAATTTCCTCTCTCCTTCAAAGGAGACAGTGGTCATTCTTACCCCACAAAATAGACTCCTGATGATCTCATCATGGTAAAAGCAAAGAGGTTCATGATACCTCTTCCACTGGATAAGTCAGAAGAGTATGGGTCTGGTTATTCATTCATTTTATTGGATTATGATCTCTTTGTGGGATATCTGTAATACAAGGAGGAGAAATCATTAGCATTTCCTGACCCTATCTCTTGGGACTTATTAGAAGTTTTTGGAAAATGGAAAGCTGCAGGGATAATTAAAATTATGACATCACCAATGTGAGATTGTGATGTCATAGTGTATAGGAATGCCTTGTGATGAGGCTGTCCTTAAGAAGCAGAACCAACTGGAAATGACTTCTTAACATATGAAATAAGAAAACTAGGAACCTTATACTAGTCACTATCAATGGTAAGTCCTCTGCTGCAGCTTCCCAGGGGAAAGTGACTCAGATACTGGGGACTTAAGAGTGAATAGTCCTTCCCAGTGGGCAGACCCAGCCTTAAGAGAGGAACATGGGGAGCTTCAGGCTGTCAGAGATTTCCCCCTCACTCTGGAGTATTGGTATTTGATTTGGTTGGTACTCAGCTGTTGGCTTTTTTTTATTATTATTATTTAAAAGTTTTTTTTGGCTCTGCCAAGTCTTAGTTGTGGCATGTGGGATCTAGTTCCCTAATCAGGGATAGAACCCAGGCCCGCTGCATTGGGAGCACTGAGTCTTAGTCACTGGGCCACCAGTGAAGTCCCCATTAGCTCTTGAGTCTTGTTAACACCGTGTGGGTTTTGTGAGACTTTGAACTCCTTAGAAGTCGTCTAATAGAAGACATTTCTTTGAAAGAGCATTTACTGTGATAATAAAACACAACTGGAGTTGTCAAACCACCTCCCCCTTCTATGAGGACTGTTAGGAAGACACAGGGTTGAATTTCTCTGGAGAAGGTGGAGCCAGGGGAGCTCAGGCCAGCCTGCAGTTCCTCACCCCTCTTTAGTGAGCAAAGACGGGGAGGTGACACTCAGGGAGGTGTTTGCCCTTCTTCATGGGGTGGGGCTGTCAGTCGCAGGAAGAAGCGGTATTAGGTAAATATACGCTGACCCCAGGAGTGAACCAGGATTCCCTGATAGCTCAGTTGGTAAAGAATCTGCCTGCAATGCAGGAGACCTGGGTTCAATCCCTGGGTTGGGAAGATCCCCGGGAGAAGGGAAAGGCTACCCATTCCAGTATTCTGGCCTAGAGAATTCCATGGACTATATATAGTCCATGGGCTCTCAAAGAGTCATACCCTACTGATTGACTTTCACTTTCACTTCACTTCACTTCAGGAGTGAAGCAGCCCAGCAGGGCCCAGGGCTTGTAAACAGATTAGAGACCTGCTTACTGTTTAGTGGGGCATAGGGAGGGGAGGGAAAGAGTCTGTGGTTCTAGGGTGATGGCACAGGGAAAAGAAGCCTCCCCTCCCCTCCAGCACACCAATTCTGGAAGCCTTCAGACTCTTGGTGAGATGTAAGTGTCAATCTGTTTGGTCTTCATCACTCCAAACCATATAAACAAATATAAACACAAGACTATATGACTCAAAAAGCATTCTTTTAATGGTTAAAAAAAAAAAAATTCTTGAACAGGCAGTGGTAAATGAAGACACACAAGGAAACGTGACACAGCTCCAAGCTGAAGTGAAGAGACTCAAAGAACAACTGGCCCAGCTTACCTCAGGGCAGATGCTACCAGAAAGCTTGCACACCGTAGGTAAGATGAGCTCAGTGTCCTTTAAGCTGAACTTAGGTGTGGATGTAGTGTGAGAGCCCTCTGATGACAGGCACAGCACTGTATGGCTCTCCAGATTCCCCACGAGTATCTGTTCCTGTTCATTTCACCTGCATAGAAACCAGACGTGGTTACCACAGGTACTGAATTCACAGTTACCGCAGGTGCTGAGTTCTGTGAGATGTGATGGGAAGGGAGTGTAGAAGTAATTTTGAAAATGCATCCCTGATCTAATAAGTGCTAAAAAAAGAGATACTAGTAAATCCCACTCAGATCCACTTCCAGATTCTGTCATTTGTCATCTTTATATGTTTACTGAATTGGATATCGGAGACTTACTTTTCTTTAAAGAATAGCTAATTTGTAGACCAAGTTAATTTGAAATTCATCATGTGGTGATGAGAATCTGATTCTTTTAGAGTAATAGAGAGCAGTCCATCAAAGGCTATTCCAGCTCATTGCTTATTAAGACTTGAGAGATAAAACATTTTTCCTGTTTCCTTTTCTTTTTTGCTGGACCCATTACAGACAAAGATGAGACTAACTACATCAAGTATTTCCGAGAGGCAATGTTATTCTTTAAGAAATCTGAACAGGAAAAGAAGGTATGAAATTTTACTATAAAAGGGATTCAAGATATTTTAGGCTTTCACTGTATGGAACTTTTCTGAGTGAAATAAATGGCAAAAGTCAGTAAAACAAAGGAAGACTGAAACACTTAACTTTGACTTTGCAATTAAATGTGAAGTTAGTGTTTGTTGCTTGGTTTGTGAAAATTTAGGGACGCCCAGTTATTTTTTTATGTCTAATCAAATTTTGAACTTAAGTCTCTGGTAGAAAAAGTTACGCAATTGGAAGATCTCACCCTCAAAAAAGAAAAATTCATTCAGTCGAATAAAATGATTGTGAAATTCCGAGAGGATCAAATAATGCGCCTGGAAAAGCTCCACAAGGAATCCCGGGGAAGTTTTCTGCCTGAGGAGCAGGACCGTTTGCTGTCGGAATTGAGGGATGAGATTCAAACTCTGCGAGAACAAGTGAGTACATGACATTCACAGTAACTCTAAATAAAAGAGATTCAGGACAAGTATAAATCAGTCACCAGACTGGTCAGCAGATTCTTGTAAGGCAAGAGAAAGTGTTTTAAATGAATTGAACTGACAGTATCATTACAGAATTTAAACACCCCCCACCCCACCGCATGCGTGCGCACACACACACACCCTATTTTTCTAAAATAGTAAAACCTGAAGGGAAAAGGGAGGAAGTTGTGATGTTGCTGCCATGGCACTCAGCCCCGGCAGGCCGGGTACAGTTCCTTCCAGGGGGTGGTTGGGGTTATCAGAGTCAGTTTGCAGTTGAGCTCATCGAAGTTTTGTTGTTTTTCCTTTTCCCTGGGAGGATGAATAGCTGACATCAGGCACATCATTAAGAAACAAAGATAATCTCTTATCACAGTATACATTTTTCAAGAGGTTTTTATGCATTTTCAAACCAGTACAGATATTTTGGCTTTTATTCCTTTTTGTGCACAAAAGACAGCTGACCATATACACTTTTCTGTGCCTCGCCCTTTTCATTTAGTATATCTTGAGAGGCATTCCCCTGTAGTCAGTAGAGAATTTTCTTATTATTTTCAGTGTGTTAACTGAAGCAGTCTCCTTTGCATGAAGAGTCTGCCACAGGGTACACCCTGTATGCTTATCATCGAAGGTGCCTGGGTGAGTTTCAAGAATAGATGGAGAAGTTTCAAATTTTCAGACCCAAACGTAGACTGGAGAGTTGTAGGATATGCACATGTTCAGTCTGATCGTAAAAACTGAGGTGCTCTCTAGTGCCTGTGGTGGCCACGGTGTTTTCTGCTGGTTTTCAGGAAAACTTGTTCTCTAAAATGGTCACGTTTGTAAATATATGTCTCTAATTCTTCCATGTCACAGATAGAGCACCACCCCAGAGTGGCAAAATATGCTATGGAAAATCATTCCCTCAGGGAGGAGAACAGAAGACTGAGACTGTTAGAGCCTGTGAAAAGAGCCCACGAAATGGATGCCCAGACCATTGCAATCCTGGAAAAAGCCTTCTTCGAAGTATCTGAAACAGAGAAAAATGACAAAAGTAAGGCATGATTGTTGTAAACATGTCTTCTAGGCGCAGGAAGATTGTTTATAAGGACCTTGATATGGCGTTGCCCTGAGGGTTTTCACTTTAGCCTCCAGACTTGGTGTGCAAATTTCCTATATACATACTTATTCTTCATGTAGGTGAATACATACCTATGAGCAAGGGAATACCCGTATATCTCTTTCTTGCAGATCTTGATACTTTACATTTTTATTAAATGGAATTTTCCTGTGTAAGTGGAATTTTCCTGTGTTAAATATTTGAAAAGTGCTTAACTAATGACAGTCTGAATGACTGTAGAGCTGAGATGTTTATCCCCCTGGTGAACAACTATGTGGTGTGAGAGATTGGTCAGAGTGGTCAGACTCATGGTCCAGCCAGCTCAGTTTTTGGTCCTGATGTCTTATTTGCAGGTCATCTTGCCACTGTCTGTTCTGTTAATTATATAGTAGTTCTTTAAGTTTACTGTTACTCTCTGAAAAGTGGTTTAGTTAGTACTAATCTAACTTATAGGCTTGGCAGCTATTAGTGTTAACGCTATGGGATTTGGTGACTGTCCGTATTTGCTCCATTCTTTGACTATTTTCATGGCCTTTTATCATACTCTTGTTTCGGTCCTTGTTTCTTTTTAGGTTGAAATGAATATAATTGAAATGAAGATATTGCAATGATAAATGTTTTTTAAATTTCCTTTTCCAAGCCTTTTTCCATTCTGTTATGAATTAACAAAAGAATAAAAATTCTTGGAGTATGGCTTGTAGAGAGACCATGATTTTAGATGCAAAGTTAAAATCAGGTTTTTTTTGTATTATATAACCTACAGTGCTGTATATTTCGTTGGCCATTTTGGCCTCAGTAGTACCTTAACTTACTATCTTCCAAAAATACTAATGGTAATTTCTGGACCTCACTATCTTCTAAACATCATTCTCTGAACAATTTTTATGTGGTATTTTCCCATACTGAAACTCAGTGGCACTCTTCAACAAATTCAGTCATCTAAGGAATTCCTAAAAATTAGTATTTTCTATCTGGTAGATGATACCAAGTTCTTTGAACTGGCTGCCTTTGCTGTTTATCTCCTTTGCTAAAAATTCATTGACTGTTGACACTAACTCATGCAAAATTCAACTGGTGATACTTCTCTATCCAGCAGTGTGGGTGTTATACTTCAGTCATTATTTGTTCCTTTCTCTTAATGGAAAAAGTGTTGCTTTAAATATGCCCCTTCATCCTGTTGCTTCACAACTTCGCAAAAACAACTTTTAATACTCTTCAACACACTCTGTTGTGTCTTATGTCTCCTCTTGAGTTACAGGCTCTTGTATTTTAGGCTTCGTTTTCCAATGATTTCTCATTTTTCCTCCTTATGCTTCAAAATTTATACTTAGCAGAGAACTTAGAAATTGTATTCTGTGATTTTCTGTCTTTCAAAGACCAGATTGTGTCCTTATTATCAGGTCAGCAAGGATTCTCCCCTAAAGCTCTGAAAGAGCCGTGTTCGTTAGCAAACACTGAGAAGTTAAAAGCACAACTCCTACAAGTTCACACAGAGCTGAATAATTCAAAGCAAGAGTATGAAGAATTCAAAGAACTAACTAGGTAAAGTATAAATACACATTCATACTTACTGTTTCAATATCCTTTAACGTTGGTTTGTCTAGTGTTTAGCATGGTTAGGATTTTAGTTGAGCATTTACCTTTAATATTCTAATGTAGCTGCTAACTTGTTTTGACATGAAGCAAAAGGGCTTGCATCTTGCTCTTTTCTTTTTCTTCACTCATTTTTTAAAAACTGAGGTACAATTGACCTCAAATTTTAGTCTTTTATAGTATATTTATTAAACTAGATGATACAAATCTTTTGAGGGATATACCTATTGAGATGAGTATCTGTTAAACTTATTTGTGAATTTTTTATCTGATCATAAAATTTAAATCATTGCTGTTATGAATTATGTTGGTATTTTTAGAAATTACAGTTTTGTTAGTATTCTTGATATACTGTTTAAAAGAAAACGGATAAACCACCTTCATGTTATATGTAACTAAGATTAATCCTGTTCTAAAAGATAAAGAAACATTTGTTTTAAAAATAATATATCACATGGAATTATTGTTGAATTATTTGGGCTTTTGAGTTGGAGCATACCATTTGCTAGTTGAATACTTTAAACAGTCATCAATCTCTGAACTGTAACCTCACCCAATTGGAAAATGAGGGTGATAATCTGCCAGAGTCTCTGATTAAAGGGATGATTATAAAGTTATGTGAGAGTATGAACTACTCTACAAATGTATGATATTACTTATTACCTGAAATACTCCATTTTATCTTATCTATTAGA
Organism: Cervus elaphus; assembly: GCF_910594005.1. Lineage (NCBI taxonomy): Eukaryota > Metazoa > Chordata > Mammalia > Artiodactyla > Cervidae > Cervus > Cervus elaphus. Next base: position 28,886,857 of record NC_057838.1, read on the forward strand.
AAAAGGCAGGTGGAATTAGAATCAGAGATTCAGTCCTTACAAAAAGCGAACCTTAATCTTGAAAACCTTTTGGAAGCAACAAAAGTCTGCAAGCGGCAAGAAGTTTCTCAACTGACTAAAATTCATGCTGAAACACTGAAGGTAGGTAATCTGAAGCTTAAATTGGTGGTGTCTAATTTTTCTTTTTTAATATTTATTTGTTTGCTGTGCTAGGCGTTAGCTGCAGCGTTCAAATCCTTAGTTGCGGCGTGTGGGATCTAGTTCCCCAAGCAGGAAATGAGCCTAGGCCCCTTGCATTGAGAGGGCTGAGCTTTAGCCACTGGACTACCAGGGATGTCCCTGCTATTTTATTTTTAAGTGGCATGACCTCTGGGTTTACCTTTTTTAAAAATCAACCTTACTTTCCTCACTAATTTGAACTTTCCATATATAAATTGTTCTATTTCTGGGCTTTGTATTTTCTTCCAGTGTTCTGACTGTTCACATGATAATGATGCATTGCTTTAATGACCATACCCTTTTATTTTTATATTGACCAGGGAAGTCTTCCTAAATTGTTCTTTTTAATAGTGACTTATTGCACATTTATTTTTTTGTATGAAGTTTTTGTATTGACTTATCAAGTTTTATTTTTAAAAACTTATGACAGTTTTGCCTGAGACTGCTTTGAATTGATAAATTTGTTTCCACATGGGCCTTTCTTCTGTGCTGGCTCTCAAGGATACTTTTTCTTTTCTCTTGATGAATAGAATTGTAATTTTATCCTCTATTCACACACTTACTAAATAAGTTATTCTTTTCATGTGTGCTAATGTTTTCCTAATAATTTTTTGCTGCAGATCATAACAACACCAACCAAGACTTACCAACTTTGGTCTCGACCACTACCGAAGTTTAGCCCTGAACTGGAGAGCTTTGGCTGTGCGCAAACCCAGAATTCTAGCAACTTGGATAATGATATCTTAAATGAGCCAGTGCCTCCTGAGATGAGTGAGCAAGCTTTTGAAGCCATTTCCGAAGAGCTGAGAATGGTACAGGTAATGCTCAGTTTTAGAAAGAAATAGACTTTCACTTCAATAAATTTTCTTTATCATTTTAACTCTTGGTAATAATCTGCAGTGTTTGAACCTGTTTAGTATCAAAATCATATCTTTTTAAGGATGTAAGGTCCTTGGGTTAGAAATCAACCTACTCTTGCTCTTTTAATCCACCTGGCAGTCTTGTCTGCCATGGTGGACTGACTGTAGTTACGCGCTCCCCGTTACTTTGGAATATTTTTCGGGGCTTTTGGGCCCGCCGGGATGTTGTCCCAGCCCGCCGACACCTCAGCTGCGGTAACCTGCCCCTGGAGGAGCTGTTTGCACGCGGCGGACCTCTGCGGACCTTCCTCGAGCGCCAGGTAGGCTCTGAAGCCCAGTTACAGGTCAGGCGGCCTGAGCTGGTGGCGGCGGCCAGACTTCTGAGCGACAAGGAGCAGGAGCTGCAGGAGACCCAGCACCTGCTGCATGGCTGCATGTTGTCCGTCAGATAGAGGAAAGAGGAGGTATATTTTGTAAGATGAAAATGAGGACTTAAGGAAACTTGCCGAAAATGAAATAACTTCATGTGAAAAAGAAATAGCTAAATTAAAGCAACAGATTATCTTACTTTTGGTTCCCTCAGAAGAAACAGATAAAAATGATTTGATCCTGGAGGTAACTGCAGGAGTTGGGGGTCAGGAGGCAATGTTGTTTACCTCAGAGATATTTGATATGTATCAGCAGTATGCTGCATTTAAAAGATGGCATTTTGAAACCCTGGAATATTTTCCAAGTGAAATAGGTGGCCTTAGACATGCGTCCGCCAGCATTGGGGGTTCAGAAGCCTATAAGCACATGAAGTTTGAAGGAGGTGTGCACAGAGTCCAGAGAGTGCCCAGGACAGAGAAGCAAGGCCGCATCCACACCAGCACCATGACTGTAGCCATCTTACCCCAGCCCACCGAGATTAACCTGGTGATTAATCCTAAGGATTTGAGGATTGATACTAAGTGAGCCAGTGGAGCTGGGGGGCAGCATGTGAACACCACGGACAGTGCTGTCCGGATCGTTCATCTCCCAACGGGTATTGTTTCCGAATGCCAACAAGAAAGATCTCAACTGAAAAATAAAGAGATGGCTATGAAAAAGTTACGTGCAAAACTGTACAGCCTGCAGCTAGAAGAAGAAACAAGTAAACGATACAATGCTAGGAAGATTCAGATTGGCACAAAAGGAAGGTCAGAGAAAATAAGAACATATAATTTTCCACAGAACCGGGTCACAGATCACAGAACAAACAAGTCACTTCATGATCTTGAAACTTTTATGCAAGGAGAGTACCTACTGGATGAACTTGTACAGTCATTGAAGGACTATGCTAATTATGAATCTTTAGTAGAAATTATTTCCAAAAAAGTTTAAGTTGATTTGTTACTAAAGATTTGTATAGATTCTGAAAATTCTGTTATAGCAAATCAGGTTGTGTATATACAGTGTTCTCTTGAACCACATGAGTTAACACAGTTGAGAGTAACATTTTTAATAAATAGCTAATTTATATATATAAAAAAAAAAAAATCCACCTGGCAGCATTTAGCAAGTCACTTTCTGCTCTCCTTGGGGTTTGGTTCTCTTGCGTATAAAAAGACCAGTTTGCCTCTAGCTTCTAGTTCCAGAACTGATTTATAAGACGGACTGTTATATATGCTAAAGAAGATGAAATAGTTGGAAAGAATCTTATGATAGTTCAAATTTTAGACAGCTTTCTGTATATTTGAAATAATGCATGAAGTTTGTTTACCTCAAAATTCAGTGATTTATTTTTTGTACAAGTTTTTCTACTGTCTAGTAAAACTTGAAGCTACATCACCGCAAGTTCTGAAAGTTTACCTTTCACAGACGTGGAGGCCTTTCTGGTGAGGTCACTCAATATAGGCCTGAGGAAGCATCAAAGAAGTCTTAAGATGGCTCTGATTTATTTATTTTTTTTAAGATGGCTCTGATTTAGTCGTTGATTTTAGTTTAATCGCTTCTTTCCTTTGTGCTTCAAATTACCGACTTTGACAGGCCACGAGTATAATTCTGAACCATGAGAAATCATCAGTATAGTCTGTTTTTTGGCTCCATACTGGCTTTTGATACCTTTGTCCATATGAGGTTTTGCATTGTGTATTTTTTAATGCAGGAGAAATGGTGGAATGTTTGAGATGTTCATTAAAAGTATTTTTGACCCCTGAAGTTCTTGTGTTGCAGGAACAAATGAGTGCCCTTCAAGTCAGGTTGGATGAAGAAGAGCATAAAAATGTAAAGCTTCAGCAGCAGATTGACAAACTGGAACATCATTCTACTCAGATGCAGGAGGTGAGATTGCAAGCATGACCTCAGAAAATGTCTGAACCTCAAAGTAAGAACCTGTCAGGAAGGAAGTGACCTAGGAAGCTTGGGTCACAATCTATTTGAGTTGTATTCCCTTACTTTGTTATTTCAGCGACTCCTCTGATAAGGAGACACACACCCCTAGTCTGAATTTAAAACTGCATTTGAAAAACAGAAACAAAGTGATTTATTTGTTGTGTGTTTTAGCTTATCAGTATTCCTCTTCCAGTAAATTGGTCTCTTTCCCAAAGCTTTTCTCATCAGAAAGAACTGATTGGACCAAACAGCAGCTGGAGCATCTCTCTCAGTTGAATGTCCTTGAAAAGCAGCTTCAAGACACACAGACCAAGAATGACTGTGAGTCTGAACACTGGGAGCTTCCTAATCTAAATGCTGTAATTCAGTAACTTTTTACTAATATGGCTTAGTGGTGTGTCTGTGTTTTCAGTTGGTTGGTCATGTTTGTTTTAAATTGGACTAGATGAGTAATAGTTATATAAAGGGTCATTTTCTCCAAGACTGCTCTCAAAACAATGATACAACTGTTTGCTTGAAGTTTTAAGACCACTTTGAAAATGCAGTGTCTTAAATGCATATGATGAATGTTTTAAGAATTTTAGTAATGACAAAAAAAGCATAAATTATAAATTTGTATATATTTGTAGATATGGGAATGTCATTTAATTCCCAGTTTTTCCAGTTTATGTCTCCTTTTATCAAAGTGTTTACAGTAGTTTACTAAGACAAAAAAGAAAGCCGTTCTCTTTTGTTTGATCTATTAAAAAGTTGCCCAGTTTTAAAATCTCTTGCGTTTTTTCTTATATTAAGAATTTTGATGCACATTCTACAGGAGAAATGTAGAAAAATCAAATGACCTACATGTGAGGGTCAGATACTAACTTTTTTTGGGGTAGGAATATATCAAAATTCGGGCTTTCCTGGTAGCTCAGTGGTAAAGAGTCCACCTGCCAATGCAGGTGATGCAGGTTCGCTCCCTGGGTCAGGAAGATCCCCTGGAGAAGGAAATGGCAACCCACTGCAGTATTCTTGCCTGGAGAATTCCATGGACAGAGGAGCCTGGCCGTCTACAGTCCACGGGGTCGCAAAAGAGTCGCAACTAAAACAACAACATACCAAAGTCCATGGGTGAGGGAGAGGAAGAAAATAGAAACCTCAGTGTTCCTGGATACCTCCCACTCAGTAGTTCAACATTTTTACACTCAAAATGGTCTCTTCAGCTTGTTTTTGCTGATGTGTGAAGGGTACCTATCAAATTTATTTGCCTATTGTGTAAAAACGCATGTGACAAAAAGCCTGTTAAGATTTATTTTGTTTCTTTGTTTTAGATTTGAAAAGTGAGGTACATGACCTGCGAGTCGTTCTTCATTCTGCAGACAAGGAGCTCTCTTCGGTGAAACTGGAGTACAGTTTATTCAGAGAGACTCAGGAGAAAGAACTCAACAGCCTTTCCGAAAGACACATGCAGGTCCAGCTTCAACTGGATCATGTCAGGTAGGGTTGTTCTCTTCTGCTCTCAAGCTGCCTGATTGGCTTGTCACCTAGGACTACTTAAAGCACAAGTGCTGTTTACCCAACTCAGGCTAGTTTAAAAGATTCAGGGGTAATTTATTGGGACTTCCCTGGCTGTCCAGTGGTTAGGACTCTGCTTTCATTGCCGAGGGCCCAGGATTGACACCTGGTCAGGGAACTAAGACCCAGCAATCTGTTCCAGGTGGGGCCCAGCATGTGGGGCCACAGGGGGGAAAAATGGTAATTTATTGATACTGGGAAGCCCCAGAGGTGATTTTGGTTTCAGGGACAGACTAGATTGAGTCTCAAACAATATTGTCAGTATGCACTCCCTTCTCTTCCCACCACCCCTGCCAAGCTTATCTTCCTCTCTTCCTCCCTGCTTCGGTACTCTGTTTCCCTCTGTGTATTGTCCTCATTCTCTTCTGCTGTTGAGAACCTTCCTCTTTTTGACAGGAAACAGACTGCCTCAGACAGCTCCATCTTCTGTCTTCTGGTGTAACAATCCCTGCAAAGAAATAGTGTCTCCCAATTGCCATATATCAATCCCAGAGAAAATTGCGGTTACTCTTGCTGGAGTCACCTGCTTACTTTTGGACCAGTCATTTACCAAGGGTTGGCCCAACCTGGGTGATGTGCCTGTTCCCTCTCGAGAGGGAAGGGTGTGCTCTTCCTGGACAGTACAAGGCAGACCAGATCAGTAGTAGTCCCTGTTGTCCGCCGGAATGCCAGAGGCTGGCTAGTTAGTCAAGTGCTGGTCATCTTGAAACAAAGTAATCTTAAAGATGTAAACTGCTTGTTTCCACTGTTTTTTTTTTCTTACTAATTTCAGCCTTTTGTAAAATATAACTTAAAGCTATCCTATGGTTTTGATGCTACTTCCTGAGTATGCCAATAATTTAATAGTGGACATTTTGATCATGATACTCTGAGTGTGATATGAGCGTGACTCCTCACTCTAGAAAGGCTACTAATAGACAACCTTGAATTGAATTTTTATAGACTTTGCAAAAACTAAACTTTGTAATGCTTGAGTGGTTTCTGAATATACAATAAGGAATTAAAAATAGAGGACAGAAACTTGAGGCCTGCAGGCCAAATCATCCATAGACATGTTTTTGTTGGACCTGACCAGTGTGGTCTGTTTTTTTAATTTCTTTCTTTCTTTTTTTTTAAATTTTTTTGTCACGCTGCATGGCATGTGGGATCTTAGTTTCCCAACCAAGGATTGCAGCTCGGAGTCCAAACCACTGGGCCACCAGGAAAGTTCCCCAGTGTGACTTAAAAAAAAATAAAATAATAACATTTTAAAAATTGAGATCTTTCCTATAAATATCCAAAAATCCAACAAGGGGGTGGCTCTGGGCCCACTTTCTTGCCTGGCAGCCATCCTTTAGTGCAGGGGGACCCTGTGCTGAGTTAGTGCAACCTCCGCCCCCTGCACCATCCGCCAGCACCAAGGCTGGTGATCAGTGGCCATTTATCAACACTGGTGCACTGTTCCTTTTTCTTAGACCTGGCATTGTTTTGAACATCTAAATCACAAAATCTTATCTTGGCTCTGTCGTCAGTGAATTTTGTGTGATCTTTTTGCACTCAATGTGTTGTCCATTGAGTATGTCACTTACTGAGCTGCGTAAACACCATCATGGCTCTCACAGGTTGTTGAGACCTTAGAGTGAAACAGCACAACTGCCATATATTTCTTGAATTATTTTATCTGTTTTATGTATACAATTTGTGTCATAAACACATATGTTCCCCTTCCCTACCATGTATGGTCTTTAGCAATTTATAATTTGCTGCTTCTGCTCTGCTTGGAGTTCATGGAACCAGATAGTTCCAGGTCTGTTAGCCTTCTGTATACAAGCTGGGATATCTGTTTTGAGTGGTCCAGAGATCAGTTCATTGTTTACCAGTTCTTGGATGAACTCTTGATGTTTGAGCATGTCACAGTATGTTGTGAAGCAGAATAAGAGGGTGAAAACCTAAAAAGTAGTAAATAATAATCTTGTGACTTAAGAAAATAGTTCTATCCTGAAGGAATTTATTCTCTTGCTCAGGACCAAGCCATATTTGCCATCTTGAAAAGTCTTCCTGGAGTTGGAGAATATGTGCTGAGTGAATAGAGTTGAGCTAGCAACAAAATTAAGTCAGTGGCCAGTCTTTGGCTTACAAAGGGGTTAGGTCTGGACCTCCCTAAATGAGTCTCATCACCTGAAATTACCAATCAATTAAGCGTATCTGGTTGACTCCATGGGAGAAAGAATGAGGAAATAGGTGGCTGCAGGCTGACACACTCACCCTGTCTTCTCCATCCCCCTCACACTAATGTTTGTACATCATGACCATTTCACACAAGTCTGTGAGAAGCTTTATTATCAGTCAGGCTTCTGTAAGTTGGGAATGGTCTATAAATGGGATCAGTGAACTGCAGATAAATCTGGCGAGCAGAACTACATTTAACATCTCTATTTACATTTGTAAAAATGTTTTCCTGATAAAGATTAGAAAATGAAAAGCTGCTTGAGAGCAAAACCTGCCTACAGGATTCCTATGACAACTTACAAGAAGTAATGAAGTTTGAAACTGACCAACTTTCAAAAAGCCTCCAAAACTGCAAAAAAGAAAATGAAACTCTGAAATCTGATCTGAATGTAAGTTAAGAAAGGTACTGGTTATTGATGAATTTGTGCTGGATGTGTGACTATTTGACCTCTTCCTGACTTGTTTAATAGCCCATTGTGGCTACCACCTGGAAGGTATTCCGTGTGTTTGTTGACTACCCGTTAAAATCTAATATAACATTGTCTTTTAGAATTTGATGGAGCTTTTTGAGGCAGAAAAAGAACGCAATAACAAATTATTATTACAATTTGAAGAAGATAAAGAAAACAGTTCTAAGTGAGTGCTATTTATCTTTCCCATGGTTGACTAGAATATCATTTACTACTACATTCTTTATCTTGTGGGGCCTTTTTTTTTTTATTGCTATAGCCTGTTAGGTTTTTTTTTTTTTTTTTTTAATTTCAAAATGAATATCAGATTCTTTGGTATAAATAGCTATGTAGAGAAACTTAATTTTTCAAAACATTTAATAACTATCTACAGTGTTTTTTGAATGAATAGCAATTGGTGGTGATCAGAACTCAGGACCTTCTGTAAATAAATCATGGTATTTATTATTGGAAGATGGGAACTGGTTTATTTCTACTATAAACCAGTAGAAATGATTTCTGCTCTTTTCTACTATTCTTTCTCTCTCTGTTCCTTTATTCTTCTGGTCCTTAACATGAATGCCGTTGTCTTTCTTCCCTCTCTCAGAATCCTTCTCCTTGGTGATCTCTCTCAGTCTCTTCGTTTCAGCCAACAGTAGGATAATTACTCTAGTAAGAAGAATTTGTGTTAGTTTATTCAGCAGATACTTATAAAGTTCTTGTGAGACAGATTCTTTTCTAGTTCCTGGTATACAGTAGTGACTTTTATCTATTTGGGAAAGACAGTTAACATTTAGTCTTTCATTCAGATGCTTAGTGATAGCCAGCAAGCCAGGAACTATTCTAGTAAATGCCAGGACATTTAGAGATAAGACAATGAACAAAATATCCCCACCCTTAGGAGGTTTAAATGAGAGATAGGTGATAAATAAATGCTTCATGTTATGTTAGGGAGTCCTAAGTACTCTGGAGAAAAATAAACTATCCTGGCACAAACTGGGTCCTCGTTAAATAACTACTGAAGAAACTAGTTCAAATTTCTGATCCTAGTGGAATGCAATTCCTAATACTGTGTAGGAAGTTCAGTTGCATTGAGTGTCTTTTTCCTGAATGGACTCAGTTCCTGTTTCCATTGAATGAGTCATGACTAAAAGATAATTCTTCTTTTCCAGAGAAATCTTAGAAGTACTTGAAGCTGTACGTCAGGAGAAACAGAAAGAGAAGGCCAAGTGTGAGCAGCAGGTGAATGTCCTCTACTCTTAACTATGAAATTTGAAGTTTGTAAATTTTATTCCTGATATCTAAATAAGTTTGTTATAAAAGCTGTTCCAGGTTTCAGATATTGAATATTGGTAATAAAAAGATAGAGTTGGTTGTATTATTTTCAGCTCTTGTTTTTCTAACCCCCAGATGGCCGTAATATTAATTTGTTGGTGGTTTCCTGATGGAGACCACAAAATCATTGTCTTTTGGCTCAACTTTTTGTTTTCAAATATTACACCTTAGTGTACACTGTTTAATACAAAAAGCAAATTTCAACTCCTTTTTTTTTGTTTTTTTAATATATATGCATGGTTAACTTGATGTAATTTAATTCTCTTTCTAAAAATATTAATTTCCCCCCATAGATGGCAAAAGTACAGAAACTAGAAGAGAGTTTGTGTGCTACTGAAAAACTAATCAGTTCTCTGGAGAAGTCTAGAGACGCTGACAAGGTAGGTAGAGGTTGAGGCTGTAGCCCCCTGTGCATTCCTTATAAATGCTCCCTTCACAATGTGGTTTCCTGCTCCCAAGGGCAGCCAGCATTTCTGTATGTATTTAGGCTGTGCTCATCTTCCAAAGTTCCTGGAGAATGAGGTCTTTTAAGTAACTTTCCTCGTAACTTGAAGTGCCAACTGTTAAGTCACAACTGCAGTGTTTCTAAAACACATCCCTACCCCTTTTAACTAAGATGCCATTAATGCAACCTCTTACCATTGATTGTCAGTCCCCTGATATGAATACTCAAATCCCTGGTGTTGGCTTTAACTAGAATATGTATGCCTGAACATATAATTAGATATATACATTCCTTTTATGTCTAACTCTTATTCATTCATAAAACCAATACAAATGATGACAATGTTAGAAAAGCATTAAAATATAAATTGATAATATCATGTGATGATATGAATAATGTAATGTGATGCATGATATTCTAAAATAAAAGTGACTTCTGTTGTCCTTTGGAAAGGTAAACTATTTATCATTAAAGAATGATCTCTTTGCTTTCACTCGGTATGAAGATACCTTTCTGTCCTTGTCAGGAAGTTGTAACTGACCTCATGAGCCAGATCCAGGAGCTAAGAACCTCAGTCTCTGAGAAAACAGAAACCATAGACACCCTGAGACAAGAACTGGAGGACATCAACGTAAGTTCTTTCATCAACAAGATATTAAAATTGAGCACAAGACACAGTTCACAGACTCAAAAGGTTAATAGATGCTTCACACAAAAGTAAGGTTCTGTGTTCACCCAGGTTTGGAAATATGTATTGGTGAAAGCTCAGCATGCTTGGGTATCTGCAGAACCTGCAGAACCTTTAGCATGTTGACATGCTGTGTGCGTCTCAGGAAGGCAAAATCACTTGTAGTATTTTTCAGACCTCACTGACCTGGAGAGAGTACACTCTCTGCACATTAGGGAATTGCTGATCCAGACCAGATCAGAAACAGATTGGCTGTTGTCTCTGATGGTTAAGGGTATGTGGTGTTCCTTAATTGCTTAAAAAAAAATTAATAGCATATTTTAGTGATGTGCAGAAATGTCAGTGGTTTAAAAAATGAGTTTGTTTTTCTATTATTGGACTTTATAACTTCCTAAAGTAAATACTTAATCTTTCTGCATATAAATGGTGATGCTTCCTCCATGCCTTGGGTCAAGGTAAAGTTTTTTTGTTAATGTTCCTCACTCCTCTGCTCCAAAGGGAGTTTGTTGCACTCCATACTAATTTCTGATAAAGATGACAAAACCAGATGTATTTTCACTGATACCTGCAGGACTTTTCCACTTCTCTTTTGCAATTCATACATTTACTGTTCCATTCCTTCATTCAACAAATAGTTATTAAACTAATTTGTGTTAATCTGGTCAACATCTTAGAACTCAGACTCATTCTTCAGTTACTAGAGTATTATTACTGTAAAAATAAACTGATAATAAGGCAGACAGATCTTGTATCATAATTTTCTTTTCTGTAGGGCAAATACAACTCTGCTTTGGCTGACAAAGAAGAGAGCAAAGCATTGATTAACAGACAGGAAGCGGACATTCTGGATCTCAAAGAAGCCCTGAGACTGAGAATACTCTCTGAAGACATAGAGGTAAATGTTAACACATCATGACTCTTTTTGCTTTTTTTAGTTGTCATATGTTTATGTGTATATTCATGAATAAATATAAGACTTTTTAAAAGGAATAAGTCATAATTAGGACCATTTTCCCTAAGGTAGTTATACAATTGGTAGATAACACTAAGCTTGTTATATTTTGTTTAGTTGATTTATCTTCGTTCATTTGTGTAACTGACCCTCTTCTGAAAAGGAAGCAGAGTGAAAATTACACTTACCTGGATGTAGTGGCAGCAACAGGGAGCAAAGAAAGGGCTGATTAACCTCACAGTAGCTTCTTGTGTTTTAGCTAAAACAGATTTTGTTTTGTTGTTGATGTAAATGTATTTTTAAAAAAATTAAGCAGTACTGTCATGTGGTTCAACCTTCAAAATATTTAGAGCAATATCCTTGTGTATCCTTCCAGAAATATTTTTGGCTAGTCCTATATACCTTAATGGGAGCCCACTATGTATACTGCTTTGCATTTGCTTTACAAATAGTTTTCTTGCTACCCGTGAAACAAATTCAACGAGTATTTATTGAACCCTCCTGTCATATGATCTATACTTGTTTTGCATTTGGGAATAGAAGAATGATTGAAACAGAGTTATTTACCATGAAGCATGCAGTCTTAGCTTAAGAGGTAGATGTGTTATGAGGTAATGAAAGACTTGGGAGCCCAGAAAAGGAAGCAGTTATGCCTGGAAAATTCCTAAGAGCTTCCAGAAGGAAATAGTATTTATACAGGATTTTGTGAGGGAGGGAAGTGTGGCGGTTGTGAATATTTGTGGAGGATCCCCATCAAGGGGAATAGTTAGTTGTGAGTGGCTAGAGATGCAAGAGCTTAGGTGGAGTAGTTTCCCAAAGGGGAACTATAGTGACCCAGGAACTGCTCTGAAGTCAGCAAAATGCAAATTGAAATAAGAATTATTTTTTTATGTTCTAACTGGTGAATATTAAGACTTGAAGATGTGCAGAGAAAGAGGATTACTTGAACTTTTGGTGAAGTTTTAAGTTCAGCCTTTCGGGAGGTGATCTGGTAATAACACGTAGCCTTAAATTTTTCTCATGTGCTTCAAATTTGCACAGTTAGAAATTTAGTGTAAAGTAATAATCTAGATCTGGAGGGGGACATGGCACCCCACTCCGGTATTCTTGCCTGGAGAATCACCAGAGGAGCCTGGCGGGCTACAGTCGTTGGTGTTGAAAAGAGTCAGACACTACTGAGCAACTCAACACAGCACACAATAATCTAGATATGAGAAGAAGATGCATAGAACAGCGAGAGATTCAGATCAACCGAAATATTTAGTGGCAGGTTAATTGGTGCATCCATGAGATGAAATAGAGCCCACTCAATGAAAACGATATACGGTAAGTCACCTGCGTATGAACAAGTTCCACTTCGAGAGTGCGTTTTTAAGTCCAGTTTGTTTGTAAGTCCAACAGAGATTTTTGGGCTGTACTGTGTCTTTATTGCTGCATGAGGTTTCCTGTAGTTTCGGCGAGTGGTGGCTGCTCTAGTTGCGATGCTTGGGCTTCTCTTGTTGCAGAGCCCGAGCTCTAGGGTGTTCAGGCTTCCGTAATGGTTGCACATGAGCATCACTCCTGCTTTTACACTTGCTTCTGGACATCCTGGGCTTGAAACAGAGACGCCGTACTACTGCTACTATGTACGGTAGTATACAGTGAAGCACAGCCACTCGCAGAGGAGGCACACACGTGACCATGTATGCCAGACACCCGGGCTAACTTCCGTGATTGGACATGCAAATATACGCTTACACCTTTGAAAGTTCGCAACCTGAAGGTTCATATGTAGGGATCTTACTATCATAAATTCATATGTAGGGAGCTTACTATCATAAAAATATGGGGAGATATTGTGATCTATCAAACTATTATACACACACATACACATACATGCACAGGGCTTCCCTGGTGGCTCAGACGGGAAAGAATCCACCTGCAATGTGGGAGACCCAGGTTTGATCTCTGTTGGGAAGATCCACTGGAGAAGGGAGGGGTTAACCACTCCAGTAGTCTTGCCTGGAGAATCCCATGGACAGAGGAGTCTAGCAGACTACAGTCCATGGGGTCACAAAGAGTCAGATACAACTGAGCAGGTACCACCTTCACTTTCATACATGCATATTTGGAAAGTTAGGTGGAACAGATTCTGCTCTAATTTGGTAGAGATTACATACACTGTGGACATAGGAATTGTGCATGCAACCTATAGGACTTCTAATTCTCTCTGCCATTTTCTGTCAAGCTGCTCCCCTGAAACTTTGATGGCCTATGACACTCTATCACAGTTAGCTGAGGGGTACTTGTCTTTATAACTGTTTACCTTCCCATGTATAGAATCTATTGGAGAGACAACAGGTAAACAAGAGACCAATGCCTGGAATCCTCCCAAGGCAAGAGAGATCAGCTTTGACTACGTGGGGGTGAGGGGAGAGAGGAGCAGAGAGCAGTGAGACTTCAGTCTGGGTACTGAAATAAATTTACTGTAATATTTATCTCTAGACCTGATGACTTAAATATTAACTGCTTGGCTTGTCTTATAATGGATTAGCATACAAGCCAAAAAAAAAGTTTTCACTTAAAACTTTCCTAGCACTTTAAAAATCCTGCATAGTAATGCTTTGTAAATTGATACTGGAGGAGCACACTTAAGAGCGTCTTCTTCCGCGGGCCTTGTCCCCTGACAGAAAGTCATGCTCTGCGAGGACCTGGAGCACGCCACCGAGCAGCTGAACACGCTCACCGAGGCCTCGAGAAAGCACTCGGGGCTCCTGCAGTCGGCCCAGGAGGAGCTGACCCGGAAGGATGCCCTCATCCTGGAGCTCCAGCACGAGGTGCGATGCAGCGGGGCCTGACTCAGGGTGGGCAGGGCGGTGGGGGAAGCAGGGCTGCATGGTGGCTGAGCTCATGAGGTCCCCGCCTTGGCGAATTCTCCACATTCAGAAAAGCAGGCTAGCAGGGTACGTAGGTGGGCTTTTAACAGGTTGCTTCTTTGTGTTCAGACTTGCATGGCTGTCCTCCTACCCACCCTCAACCCTTGACACATGCCAGCAAGTTCTGACTACTGTGGCCAAAGGTTATGGCTGACTTCCATCCTCTTTTTGGCTATTATGGTTTTATATTTTGTAATTTTCCTCAAATGACCCTGTGATTACTTGTGAAGCTTAAAAGGAAAGTTCCTTTTAAAGTGGAAATAAATTTGTGACAGAAATTTCAAATTATCAAACAGGTCATGAAAAAAATAACATAAGTCCATTTCCACATGCCCAGGGAAGATTGTCTATTCTCATTGGATCGTGTCCCCCTGTTATTGCCTAATTTGTAACCCCCTGTTCAATTTTCCCCAGCTAAACCAAAAGAAAGAGGAAGTAGAACAGAAGAAAAACGAATATAACTTCAAAATGAGGCAACTAGAGCATGTGATGGATTCTGCTGCCAGTTATCCCCAGGTACTTTTCATAAACACGAGCGCATTTCAGGAGGAATACGCGATTTTGTGAACAATGAAAGCTGGATATTGCTAAAACTAGCTTTGTCTTTGCAGAAAAGGATTGTCACTAACAACTCTGTTTTTTTTTTTTGTTTTTGATGAAAAGGTACCAGTGTTTTATTTGTTTTACTTGGACAAGAATTAGGATAACAAACTATGTGTGGCCTGTGTATTTTCTTCATGGTTGGCATATACATTTACCATGAAATCTTTGTAATTACATCAGGTATTTGGATGAAATTTGATTTTATTTTAGAGCCCTAAAACACCACCACATTTTCAAACACATTTGGCAAAACTCCTGGAAACGCAAGAACAAGAGATAGAAGATGGGAGAGCCTCTAAGATTTCTTTGCAACACCTTATAACAAAACTCAATGAAGAGAGAGAAGTCAAAAATGCTGAGATTCTCAGGATAAAGGTAACTGGGTAATTTTTTTTCAATGAATTTAATGTTGCAGAATAAGCAGTATCTTTCATGGTGACTGAGGATCCACAATTCAAAAGGAACAAAACTGAAGTGTAAGATGCAGAAAAGTTTTCCTCTCAGCTCAACTCCAAGCTACCTGGTTTGCTGTCCCTGAAAGCTCTGGGTGTAGTCAGTTTCTGAGAGCTTTTCAGTGCATCTATAGCCAGGTGTTTAAACACAGTCTCCATCCCCCCCCCTTTTTTTTTCTTGTGATGGTGTCATATCATACAGGCTGCACCAGCTACTTTCATGACAGTGCTGTGAGTCTTTTAGATCTTTGCCAGTTTAATAGCTGGAACACATTATCTCATATTTTTTGATTTGTGGTTTTATTATTAGGAGTCAGATTGAACATCTTTTGCTTTTTTGTTTCTATGAGCTATATCCTTCACCTATTTTTCTGTTGTTGAACTTTTTCTTAATGAGATATAGGCATTCTTTATATATTAGAGAGATTTGCTTTTGTCTGTGATAGTGAAAAAGTGCTTTTCTCTTGTTTGCCATTTCTTTAAACTTCCTTCTAAGGTTTTTCACCTCACTTGTGGAGGGTATGGTTTTTGTGTGGGGAGAGTGTGTTTAAGGCAGTGTTATGGCTGGAAGTTGTGTGAAGGAGTGCCTGGGTAAGTGTAGTATAGGTGTAGGGAGGGTCGGTAGGGAGGGTGTGATGCTTCATAGAAGATCATCTGTGAGCTCATTGCTCTGCAGTGAGTATTTGTTTTAGAACACAATTACCTTAATGTATGTATAGGATAGAGGGGATCATTTCAGGCCTTTTTATTCAGGGCAGCTCTTAGTAGGCTGCTCTCTCAGGAATGTGGCTTATTACCCAGATTGATACAATCTTGGCACTTAAAAGAAATTGGGTCAGGTTAAAAGAAATCAAAAAATAGATAAGCAGAAGTAAATCAAGGATTTACTGCTCCAGGATTTAACCTGGTAGTCCAGTGGTTAAGAATCCCCCTGCCAATGCAGGGGACACAAATTGGCTCCCTGGTCTGGGAAGATCCCACATGCTGTGGAGCAGCTAAGCCCGTGCACCTCGACTGCTAAATCCATGCAGCCTCGAGCCCATGCTCTGCAACAAGAGAAACTTCCACCATGAAAAGCCCAGGCACCACAACTAGGAAGTAGCTTGTTTGCTGCAACTAGAGAAAGCCCTTGCTTAGCAACGAAGACCCAGTGCAGCCAAAAATAGATAAATAAAATAAAAAAGAACACTCCTTACAGACAAGTATTTATTTCTTCTGGGTGGTTGTGCTCATGATTTTCAAGTTAGAATCCAGTTAAGTGTTTTGAGGCTGTGGCACGTCAGTTTTTAAAAAGATTAGAATCTATGAAACAGAATCAAATAGAACAGTTACCAAAGTAGATAACTTTTGTTCATCTTTTCTCATAAAGGAATTTTAATGAACTATGTGATTTTTTTTTTTTTTGCAAGATCTTCCTTGCAGCATGCACGATCTCTTATTGTGTCGCTTTTGTTGTGTCGTGCAGGCTCCAGAGTCCTCATGTTTAGTTGCTGTGGCTCACAGGCTTAGTTGCCCCATGGCATGTGGGATCTTTGTTCTTCAATCAGGGATCAAACCCATGTCCCCTGCAGTGGAAGCGTAGAGTCTTAACCTCTGGACCACTAGGGAAGTCTGATTTATGTGATATTGATAAAGGACTGTGTTTTAAGACAGTAGGGGTATGAAAATCAATCATATTCTGAGCCCCCAAGAGCTTCTCGTCTTCTACTTTTTAATCCAGTGATATGCAGAACAGTGTTCAGTGCATGGAGGGAGCTTAAAACAGAATACCTGTCTTAATATGGCCTGGGGAGCAAAATAATGTCTACCATCATGTGTTTTCTGAAAAGACCTGATTTGATGTTTTTAGGAGCAGTTGTGTGAAATGGAAAACCTGCGTCTGGAGGCTGAGCAGTTAAAAGAGAAAAACTGGCTCTTGCAAGGTCAGCTGGACGATATCAAAAGACAGAAGGACAGCAGGTAAGAAAGAGCCTCAAGAACTCTGTGGGCTGAATCGTGGCCTGCCTGGGTACTGCTGAGTGAAAGAAGTCGAAATAGATATCACAGTGTGTGTGATGTTTTTCGATGATCCAGGAGCTGCTTCATCAGTTGCTTCCCCATCAGGTCTAGTGAGGGGGTTTTCCAGAGCTAGAGAATAAGGTCATCATGATCTTGCCCACCCTGATGACCTTTTTATTGTTGGAGAGCTGTTGAAATGAATTTCAAATGTGTGAAATAAATACTTGAACCAAACTGTCTGCTTGTATCTGAAAGAGGGGTTGGAGCTCGGGGAGCAGTTATGTCAACAAGACAAGGCTCTTTTTCTGCCTGCAGAAAGAGAATTTCCTTGATTTTGCTTCATGGCTTCCAGTGGAGAGAAAGCTTCTGGGAAGAACTTTATAGAGGGGAGTTCCCTTAGGTCTGGGTAGGTGAGTGTGTGTGTGTGTTGACTTTGACTCAGGCAGTTTTCTAGTTGTATCCGCTAATGGCCCAGCATCTTGTCAGGGGCAGCCACACCCAGGCTATGTCCTCTCCGTTGCTTGAAAGTTGTATGATATTGGACTAAACCTGAGTCTTTAGCGCTGAAAGCACAGAGTCCTAACTACTGGGCCACCAGGGAGTTCCTCCTAGATGGTTCTTTCAAGTTTTAGTGAGCAAAGGAGATGGTCATTTTATTAAGCATCCTCTTCTAGGGATTTACCTTCTCCTTCTGAGTGATTCTGATAACAGGTAGCTCATAGTCTGCTCACCTAGTTTCCATATGCTCCACCCCCATGTTCAGGGATATTAAAGAAAAGCACTGTACATCGTATACTGTCTTTTATCAAGAGTTAGTTTAAGCATGGAACATAGAACATTTTTAGATCATTTATAAAACCACAATTTAAAATACTTCATAGCCTTGTGTTCCTTATATGAGGAGCCATACAGAACCTTCTTCATGAAAGATTAGAAGAAAGTTATAGCCAGGGGTCAGCCTGTTTGGTAACTGATGTTTCATTGGAGCAGTCAGATTCCTTCATTCAAATACCACACACCTTGGCATTGCTGTATGTGTAGTAGATGTGAAATTGATACTTGAATAAATTTGACAGGGTTTTCCCATCCTCCCTTCCTAATCTATGCAGCAAACAGAATCATTCAGACAGTCAACAGATGAAGAATGAACAAGAAGAAGTGATCAAAGAAAGACTTGCTAAAGTATGATTTTTTTTTAACATAATAGTTGTTTTCCTTGTCTGAAACATGCTTTTATAGTTAGCATTCATGGTTATATATTTTAGAAATCATCTTATTATTGAAATTTTGTCTTTTTTGTATTCCCACTGTTAAGGTTGATATTTACCATCATTATTTGGCTATAGTTGAAAGTTGAGAGTGAAGTAGTCTTCATGCCTAAATAGTAAGTTCACATAGAGTTCTCCATTTAGAAGCAAGTATCCTATTTGAAGCATTATAGGGCATAGTATGTGTGTGTATTTAGGATTATGGAAAGGGAAACCCCCCCCATTTTTTTTTTATTTGAAGTATAGTTGATTTACAGTATTGTCTTAGTTGCTGGTATACAGCAAAGTGATTGTTATATGTATATTCTTTTTCATGTTCTTTTCCATTGTGTTTTATTATAAGATATTGAATATAGTTCCTGTACTATACCGTAGGACCTTGTTTATCTGCTTTACACAGAGTAGTGTATATCCGCTAATCCCAAATTCCTAATTTATCCCTCTCCCCACTTCCTTTTTGGTAACCATAAATTTATTTTCTATGTCTGTAAGTCTGTTTCTGTTTCATAAATAAGCTCATTTATATCATATTTTTAGATTTTATTTATAAGTGATACCATAAGATATTTGTCCTTTGTTTGACTGACTTCACTAAATATGATAATCTCTAGGTCCATCCATGTTGCTGCAAATGGCATTATTTCATTCTTTTTTTATGACTAATATTCCATTGTCTATATGTACCATATCTTCTTTATCCATTCCTCTATTGATGAACATTTGGTTGCTTCCATGTCTTGGCTACTGTAAATAGTGCTTCTATGAACACTGAGGTATGATTGTATTAAAAAGGATGTTGCTTTTATTATTATTTTATTATTTATCAATATCTTATATTATTATAAAATAATATTTTGTCATTATAATGGTTTTATTACCATGAGGGCAAGTGGACTGGTTACTTTCAGTGTTTTGTTTAGCGATGTTAAGAACTTAAGCCATTTTCTCTTTTTCTTTCTTTAATCCTCTTACAGAATAAATTGATGGAAGAAATGCTGAAAATGAAAGGAAAGTAAGTACACTCTTGTAATTCAAGTTGTTGTTAACCTTTTCTTTATCAATACCAAGCAGTATTCCTCTAAAGGAAGAAATAATGATTATAACCACAAGGTAAGAAAATTCTTTCCTTTCTGTAATAGTGAACATAGTATGTGAACACAGTAGATGGTTAAAAAATTCTTGCCTTAAATGCCTCTTGCTAAAGGGGTTCCTCGTGTGAAGCCATTAAAAATATACATATATATCTTAAAGAAGTTAAGTGCCAGGAAAACCTTAGTTTCCCTGAGGCAATTGATGGGTTTTCACTTCTTGGACAGTGCGAACAATGAGAACCAACCAGATTTCCTTCTCACTTCATTTAAAACCTTGAGACCCTCTCAGACCCATAGATCAATACTCTGAATTCTTCTGGTCTTGACTTTGGGTCTCTTTATATGTTCTCTATGGACATAATTTTATTTTATTCATATAGTTTCATGTTTTAACTTATGTAATCTTATAAACTGCCTCATTCTTTGCTAAACATGATAAAGGGTATTTTTTTAATCAAGTTGAAAATAAGTAAACCAGTTGGTACTTAACAAAGTGATAAAACTTTAGAAAGATACTGTGTGCTCTGAATAGAATAAATCTCATCAGGAACAGAGGTTCTCAAACATTTGAAATACCATATACCCTCTTGCACATTTTTGGAGTTGACTTTAAAATTTTTCATTGTAAGTTTAAATTATTGCAAAGGATAGAAGTTTCAGCACAGAAAATAATGATATTTAGAAATAAAGCTCTTGTTGATTTCTTTTAAAAGTTATCCAAATGATTTGATACTTTCTCTCCATTTAAAAAATACATGAAGAAATTCCTGAATCTAAAATTTTACATTGTTCCTTTTTCCTTTGAAATTATTTCCATTCTGTTCCCATGAAGAATTATATGCTAATTTAATATATTGTTTGGTAAACTTTTTGCTGACGGCCCAATCATATAAATTAACAATAAAAATATATATGGAAATTATAAGTAATTTGTAAAAGTGGATCATATTCATATGGTTCTAAGTGTTATATTTTTTATGGATTGGGTTTTCATTATAATTATTAAAGTATCCTGAATTTATTGTAAATTTGTATAAGTAATTATTGTAATAGTAAAATTTTGTTGGAACTTCATTACTGAATGAATTTTATCTTAATGCTTTTTCTTTGTTTAGCTCATTCTGTTATACTTAATTTTGGAATCGGACAGTATTCACTATCAGTTCTAGTCCTACTTTTTGTATCTATTGATATAAGTGTTGAGAAATCTTATTCACAGGGGCTTTCCTTGTGGCTCAACTGGTAAAGAGAAATCTTATTCACATAGTAACTAGATGGCCATGGAAGAAGTTTTGTTAGAATATTTTTATTCAATTATTTGAACTAGTTCAAGTTAATACACCAAAAATTACATAGTGATTTCTCATCAAAAATTCTTTTTAATGATCAACTGACAAAGACCACTTAACTTGTTAAAGATTTGTTACTCAGTTGTTAAGTCATTTGTTTCATAGAATCGTATACTTAACAGAGTAGAGATTTGTAATGGAGCTTTGTTCAACACTATCTACATATGAGCAGTTTGGCAACTGGTTCCCAGCCAGTTAGTTGCAGGGCTAGGACAGAAATCTGAATCACTTACTGGCTCTATGATAATCCAGGTGTATAGTTCGTAGAAGTGTAGCTATTTTAGAAATAATACCCAATTGAGACCTTCTAGCTAAAAAGAATAAAAGCATCTAAGCTGATGTGTAATGTATTTCATGATCTAGTAACCAAGAGTCTCCAGTGATGCAGTGTCCCTGGAACTATAGGAGCCCAAACTGTGGCGAGTGACGCAGTCTTCAGAAAATGGCACAGTTTTATCAGTCCCAACTGACAGCAGTAATTTTAAACGTTGTGTTATCCATATGTGTATGTGAGGATGTTTTTAAAAAGCAACAAAGAACTAATACCAAGCCAGCAATGGTGTAGGCAGTGTTTCTGGAGTTGCACTGACTCAGTGATGCCATCATTGACTTTTTCCGTTCTTCTGCGTTTGGTACCCTTGCTTGTGACCTCTTGGCTGCAAGATGGCTGCTGCAGCTCCAAACAACATACACAGGAGGGTCACAATTTGCAGTGTGGTGGGTTCAAAAGGGCTTTATCAGGGAAAAATACTCACAGGAGTGCTCAAGATTGTGTCTCTTTAGCCAACATTAGCATTCCTGCAGGGCAAGTTGAGAAAACCAGTATCTGGCAGTGGCATAGAGATAACCATGCTCAGCTCAGACCAGTTATTATTTACCAACTTTGGGGAACTGGGTGTGCTGCTCCTCTCCCCTTCTTCTCCCAAACTGAGTTTTTATAAAAATTAAATGGGTATGAAACTGTAGTGTCTGCCATGCCACAAAGCCTTTTCATCAAACAAAAGCAAAATACATAAGACAAATGCAGAACAGCTCCAGGTGAGTTAGGAAAACATCAGCGCCACCCCCTCACTGCCCTCCTGAGGTTCCACGGAGCGCAGTCTGAAAACACTGCCCGAGGAATTGTTGGCTTTAAATGATATATTCTGTGTATTACCTCATTTAAATTATCAGTGTTGTATTCCATATGCATTGTAAAATAAATAAAAAGTATTTGTTTCTTTGGGAAGTTTATAGGATTAGGTTAGTTTTGTGAAATTCTGTATAATTTTTTGGTAATCCTTTTTTCTTTCCCTTTTGAATACTTAGTTGTTTTTGAACACTTTTTCTTCAACTTTTTTTTTTATATTGGCATAGTTGATTAACAATGTTATGTTAGTTTCAAGTGTACAGTAAAGTGATTAAGTTATACATATTTCTATTCTTTTTCAAATTCTTTTCCCATTTAGATTATTACACAATATTGAGCAGAGTTCCTGTGCTATACAGTAGGCCCTTCTTGGTTATCTATTTTATTTTATTTTATTTTTCTTCCTTCTTGGTTATCTATTTTAAATACAGTGATGTATACATGTCCATTCCACACTCCCTGTCTATTTCTCTCTGCCACCCTTTCCCCCTGGTAACCATAAGTTCATTCTTCAAGTCTATCAGTCTGTTTCTGTTTTATAAGTAAGTTCATTTGTATAATTTTTTTTTATATTCCATATATAAGCTATATCATAGGTTATTGGTCTTTCTCTGGCTTATTTCACTCAGTATGACAATCTCTAGGTCAATCCATGGGTAACCCTTCTTTTTAATGTTTATTTTCAAGTGATAGTTGCATAAAGTGCACATCCTTGAAGAAATGACTACTCTCCTGTCATCTGAGAACCAGTTTTTGAAATCAGAAATGATTACTCTAAGGGGCGCTGAATAAATCTTGCAGACTCTAAGAATATTTAAGTAACAGTTTCCTCCAAGGGCTACATCTAAAAATCTGCATTCTAACTTTTTGTTGTATAAAAAAAATGGATTATGGAACCTTCCGAAATATAAGTTTGGGGTAAGCAGGCATTAAAAAAAAAAAAAAGCTTATATGCAACTCTTGCTATCTTCCTGTTCTGTCAGAAGGGGAGGACTGAATATTAGTGATACTTTGAAATCAAAATCCTGGGCTTGGGCGACAAATGTCTG
Source organism: Cervus elaphus (assembly GCF_910594005.1). Taxonomy (NCBI): domain Eukaryota; kingdom Metazoa; phylum Chordata; class Mammalia; order Artiodactyla; family Cervidae; genus Cervus; species Cervus elaphus. The sequence continues at coordinate 28,909,773 of NC_057838.1, forward strand.
ATTTGAGTACTGTCTTATACTTGGGCCCTTTGGAATACTATAACTCGATAGTTACCATTACAGCCTGGAGCAGCTCCAGAGCACCCTTCAGAACAAAGAGACCGACTACCTGACGATGACTGAGGAAGTCGAACGAGTCAGAATGTTGGAGTCTAAAGCATTCCAAGAAAAGGAACAGCTGAGATCAAAGTTGGAAGAACTGTATGAAGAAAAAGAGAGAACATGCCAGGTGCATTTATGTGTTGGTTTTTATGAATAGAGCCGATCAGCAGAAGACTGCTGCTGGCTGCGATTGGGCACCCTGTAGTTGAGAGTTGCTCAGAGCACGTGGAGATGTGTGGTCATGAACGCTGGGAGCCTGGGCTCTGTCTGTCCCTCCCTCTCCTCCTGGAAGGCATGCAATAATGTTATTTTAAGTGAAAAATTCAAAGCAGCTCATTTGTACCTTCCCTGGATTGATTTCTCTGCAGGAGATGGAAATGTTAAGGAAACAGGTGGAGTATCTGGCTGAGGAGAATGGAAAGTTGGTGGGTCACCAAAACCTCCATCAGAAGATCCAGTACGTAGTGAGGTTGAAGAAGGAAAACGTCAGGCTTACTGAGGTAAACTCCTGATTGTTCTGAATGAGATCATTCTGGTTTTTAAATGATTATTTAATTAAAATTTAATTATTGAATCACTTAACTGCTTGAAGAAAAATTTGGCCATTGCTAGTCCAAGTGTAATTCAGTTATCATACCCATGAGATCTTGTTTACTGTTAAGTAGTTTACCAGTGGAAATTTAAACTTAATGAATACTGAGGATACTTCTTCCTGTAAGAATTAGAGCCTAATTTTTTTCTCTTTTCTTTTTCTTAAAAATTACCAGGAGTCAGAAAAGTTGCGTGCTGAAAATTTATTTTTAAAAGAAAGGAAAAAGAATGAGCCATAAAGATCCTGATGAACTGCCTACCTTGTTGGGAGACTTTTTTTCCCCTCTTAAAAAAGGAAGAGCTACCCACGCCTACTTAGTAGAGCTGAATTAAGAGCCCCGACTATTAGTGGTGGGTGGGGGTGGGCGCGGGGCACTGGCAGCGGCAGCGGTACGTTCCTGTGGCAGCTGGCAGTCCACAGGTAGAGGCTGTCATTTCAAAGCTTTTAAGTCACCTGTAAATACTGGAAAAGCCTTCTCCTTTTTAAAATAAAAGCCTGTAACTGAGGCTTTATAGGGAAACAGGGATGTTGGCCAGATTTTTTCCTTCTATACTGCCATAATCTCCTTTGAGTTTTGCATGAGAAACTCCAACAATATACAGGGGTTTCCAAACTTCCAGTGAAGTTAGTGACTCTGTAGCGTGTATGAATAGCAAACTTATTAATATAGATTATTTTTATATTCCTTGAAGTGTTCTCAGGAGCCTTTTTTTATGACTGTAAATATGGCCTTTGTCAAAATATAATAAAATACTTTTAAAATATACATTTTAATAATGTAATTTATAGTGTTCATTCATCATATACTTATTGAGCAGCTGCTATGTGCCAGGCACTGGTCACCAGTGATCAAAGCCAACAGAAACCCTGCCCTCGGTACAGGGAAGAATTGACTCCATGTTGGGTCTGTTTCTTTCACTTTAACCTTTGCTTCCCGTTAGTTTTGTTCACTGAAAGGATATTGTCCATACGTAATAGCCTGCCTCAGGGAACCCTGCCCCTCTGGCCTGAATGTTAAACCAAAATGCCTTTGTTCAGGATCCTGTCTACCTGTGGATGACTACAGAAAGGAAGGAATTAACACATCCCCTCCTGGGGCTGGCCATTCCAGGAGATAATAGCCAGAATAATGGCCTTTTTACTTTACTTCTTCACCTCCCCCACTCTCTGTTCTATAAAAGAACCTGGCATCCAGACCCCAGTAAGATGGTTGCTTTGAGACATTAGTCTACCATCACCTTAGTCTGCTGACTTTCCAGATAAAGTCAGTTTCCTTGCCTCAGCACATCGTCTCTTGGTTAATTGGTCTGTCATGCAGTGAGCAGAACAAGCTTGGACTCTGTAACACCCTTAAAGAACTTCTGTGTATCAGCACTTTTTATTTATTGGGAGTAATATTCCATTTTGTAGGCATGCCACATTTCATTTACTTACCTCTCAGTGGACATTTTGTTACCAAACCAAACTTGGGTTAGCTCACCCACATCTCCGGGCACAGTAAAGCCCATCCACTGACACCAGGTTGTGGTGAAGGAAGGTACAGGGTTTATAGTAGGGCACCAGGTAAGGAGTTTAGGACAGCTAGTGCTCAAAAAGGCCAACTCCCCTACAGATTTCAGCAAAGCATTTTTAAAGGTAAGGTGAGAGGTGTCCCAGGGTTTGTGGTCAGTTTGTGCCCCATTCTCTGACTGGCTGATAGGTAACTGGGTGGTACCACATCACATTATCAGTCCTTAGGTGCCAGAAGGTCGGGGGCTATGCACTCATGGTCATTAACTCCTTCCATTTAGCAGGGGGTTTGGCATCTATAAAACACCTCAGGAAATACGCCATCAGATCCTATTATCTAGGTACTTAGGGAGGTGCTAAAGCAATTGAAGTCTATCCCCGGGAGGCCCTTTGAGTCCTGCTCAGTTACAGTTTGAACTGTTGGCAGTTGGAAGCTGCTAAGAACAATGCTGCTATAAGTAACTCCCATGTCAGTCTTGGTGTGAAAATATGTTTCACCTCTCTTGAGGAGATACCTAGGGGTGAAACTGCTGGGTCATCTGGTGAGTGTGTGTTTAACTTTTAAAGATACTGCCTGTTTTCTAAATGTACCGTTCGACTGTGCTTTTTTATGTTTCCACCAGTAGTGTGTTCCAGTTTCTCCACATCTTCACCCACACTTGTCAGGTTTTTTTTACTGTAGTCATCTTCTCAGTGTGAAGTGGTGTATCACTTATATTTTCCTAAAGACTAACAATATTGAACACTTTATACATACGGTAGATGATTTTAAAAAATTGATATATATACAATATGCATGAACCTTGGGGGAAAAAAATACTAAGTGAAAGAAGAGGGACCCAAGAGACCACATACTGTACGATTCTGCTTATGTGAAATGTCCAGAAAAGTGACAGAAAGTGAATAATTAGTTGCTTGGAGGTGGGAGTGGGAATTTCTGTATGGGCACAAGAGAACTTTGTGATATTATGGAAATGTTGTAAATCTGGTTTTTAGAGCTGATTGTACAGCTCCATAAAATTGCTAAAAATGAAACTACCTGCACTATAGGTTAATTTTATGGTTTGTAAATTATACCTCAGTCATGCTGCAGAAAAACAATTTTAGAAAATTAACACAGGGACTTCTCTAGTGGTCCAGTGGTTAAAAATCCGCCTACCAATGTTGGGGACGTTAGTTCGAACCAGGGTCAGAGCACTAAGATCCCACATGCCGTGGGGCAGCTAAGCCTGTGTGCCACAACTAGTGAACCCGCGAGCGTCTCTGGAGCCCGCACACCAAAATGAAAGATCGCGTATGTCACAAGGAAGACCTTGTGTGCTGCATCTCAGTCCTGATACAGCAGAAATAATGAATAAAAAAACAGAAAACTGATGCATGGCTGAATTCTCAACGGATAATACTAGTAAATCCCCAAGAGACAGAAATGAAAAACAAACAAAAATTCTGTGTAAGGTAATGTACAGACACTGACTGCCCTGGAGGTGGGAGAATGTAGTGTAGTGAAGCTGGCAATAAAGAAACTTAGATCTTCTCACCTCCTGAAATAAAATTCACATTTTATAGCAAGACAAGAAAAATACAATAAACAAAAAAAATCTTTGTTCTTTGACATCTTCTCTGCCCTGATTCTGCATTGTGTATCTGCATTGTGTGTCAGCCAGACCTTCCCCATTGACAGAAAGGGCTGCTCAACCATAAAAAACAATATTCTAGCATCAGGAAGACAACTCCTTGAAATAATATTCCTTCTTGACCTCATAAGGGATGACATGGTGTTTAGTTCTGGGTTATCTAAACTGTCAGTAATACATCATTTGATGTACAGCCCTCTTTCTTCAAAAAACCTATATAACTGTGCCTTGACTTAACAGGTAGACTTAACAGGTAGTTCTCAGAGCTTTCTGAGATGTTTTTACCACATTATAAATCCTCAATTTTGGCTTGAACAAAATTTTCCATTTCTTTTTTAGACTGATTTAGTTATTCCTCAGCAATCGGTATGAGTTCCCCAGGGCTGCTGCAACAAAGTATCATAGACTGGACTTAAAACAACAAATTTATTCTTGCCCAGTTCTGGAGGCTGGAGGTTCAAAGTCAGGGTGTTGTCAAGACTGAGGGCTCCAGAAGATAATCTGTTTCATGCCTCTCTAGAGGTGTTGCCAGCAACCCTTGGCATCCCTTGGCTTTTTTTTTTTAATTGTCACATGTCAGTTTATTGAGGAATTTGTGGTGCTAAAGGTTAATTCTACTGACTTGATTACTTTTCATGATGTCAAGTAAACTCCAAAGGCTATAAGCCATGATGTTTCACAATTACTTTTCCCATATTCAGGAAACACAAAATTCGAATACAAAGAAATGTTTGAGTAAATCTGAAAATTGCCCTCATCCTACCTTTTTTCAAAAGGTGGTAGGTAATTAAAGGTTCAGAAGTACAGTAGCAAGGAGGAAGGATGAAAGTGGGACATGAAGAAGGAAGATATTTTTGCTCAATTTCAGTTCCAAAGGTTCAAATCTTTCCAATTTTTTTTTAACATGTTCTGCACCAAAAAAGGAATCAATACTTTTCATTCCACTCTTTGTCAACTTTAGCCAGGGCCTTCTGAGCTGTGGTCTTTTGCTCTTTTCCTTTACAGTCTTGAAATCTTTGGAGTTAAACTTAATGTAATTATTATTTTGCCTTTACAGTCTCATCTGATAACTTTGCTTTCTTTGACGGAGGGTTCAGCACTGAAGCTGGAGGTTCTGGAAGCTTTAAATATTTAGATAAGTCATCACTTAATTGTTTAGGGATGTAATCAGATATCAGACCATGGGCATAATGAACATAATCCTCGTCCTTGTCACTGGAAACCTGGCCCCCAGAGAAAAATGCAGTAGACTGTACCTGGGCAGTGACATTTACCTTTTTGGTTTTTAATGCTGCCATAGTCTGATTAACTTTTTTTTCTAGCCATTTTAATGTCTTCTCTTTGCTGTACTTCTAGTATTTCTTCTTATCTATTTCTTTTTCCTCTGTCACGTGTCAAAGTAACTTCTCAAGTTCAGGAAGCTTCAGCAACAAGATGCAATCTGGGAACATGTCATCCATCACAACTTGATCCAGGGGCTCAAACTTCCCCTCTTTATTGGACTTTATAAGGTAGTGGAGAAGCAGAAATAGCGGGTCCATAGGTGTGGCAAAGTGAAGAAGACCTCCTGATGGAACTGATTCATTTATAAACCAAGAATGTTTTTTTTTTTCCTTGAAAACTTTTATTTCAAACTGCTGTGGTAGACACATATTGAACAAGTAGATGGCTCCTTCCCCTGAACAGGGTTAGCCAGTTCTACAAACACAAGCCCACTTTTCATCTTCTTTGAAGCATCCTTTAAATATATTCTCTAATTCCGGGCAACCACTAATCCGTTCTCCATCTCGAAAATGTCATTTTGAGAATGCTGGGAGCAGGAACACGTGCTGCCAGGCACGAGCCTGTCCCTATCGTTTGCACCACCTGCCATGCACGTCTGCTCCCAGCGGCCACAGGCCTCAGCCCTCAGAGCGCAGGCTCAGCGGCAAATGGCGGGAGAAGGTCCCTTGGGTTTTTTATGTATCATTCCAATCTCTGCTTCCATGGCAACGTGGCTTTCTCCCACCTCTCTCCTTTTTTTTAATTGAAGAGTAATTGCTTTATAGAATTTTGTTTTCCATCAAACATCAACATGAATCAGCCACAGGTGTACATATGTCCTTCCAAGAACACTAGTCAGAGTAGGACTCACTCTAATGACCTTAATTTGACTACATTTGCAATGTCTCTGAGGCAAGAGATAGATGGGCCCCAGGCTGAGCAGCTCGAATTTCTCCCTGTGGATAGATACTCCAAAGTAGCAGGATTGAGAGAAGAGTTGAGACCTGCCCAGACAAGAGACCTTGTATTTCTCATTCTCAAGGTCAGTGAGACCTTCCCAACTAGACATGCCCAGAAAGGTTGCTCGGAGGTCAAAAGGGAGGGGGCATCACCTCATGTAAGTGATACCAACCTACCTATAGGCCTCTTGGCTAGAACCCATCTCGGCTAAGAGATGTGTGTTCACACAGGGGAGGCCCCTGAGATATACCAGGCAAAACAAGATGACTGGCCACATAAAAGCCGGAAAAAATGCCCCATAAAAGTGATTCAAACTACCATGAAGGTTACTGCTGCAGCCTGGAACTGTGGCACTCTGGCTGGCAACTGAAATCCTGCTTCAAGCTGCTGCAGGATGAGATGACTCCATTGCCAAATAAGGTCACATTCACAAGCACTGGCGATGAGGACTTCAAAATGTCTTTTTAGGGGCCACAACCCAATACATAAAGTCACTCAGGTCAAGGAAAAGAAGATAAAGCCTTAGGCCAGCTCAGGATGGAGTTAGAACTGAGTTTTGCAAAAAGCCAAAACTGGAGGAACGCTGGGATCTTATGTCATCCTGGCAACTCTGCTGCCTGGAAGGGGCCTGGCACAGAGTTTGTATTAATTATTATTAGCTAATTTGTTTAACTGAGAAATGAACAGAGTGAAGAGAGGAAGAGACTGAGGGAAGGTTGGAAAGAAGGCATAAGACACAAGACACTCACTCCCTAGGTCATCACAGGCCACACCCATCCGTCCTGTCTCACTGTAACCTGTATGGGGAATTCTGCACATTCATATTCCCTCCCTGGCCCCTGCAGCCCCTTAAATTTGTGACTTTGGCCCCTGAAGTTGAGGGAGAGTTCAGGTGGGTCTCCCAGAACTCAATGGATCATCTTTTGTCCATAAGCCATCTCTGAGGTTTGTTTTCATTGCTTTTTTTTTTGTTAGCTCATATCTTTATTAACCAATATACAATTACTTGTCTTCTGGTTTGTTGAAACAATAGGTCAGACAACATTTGCCACAGTAATGTCTGTCGAAGTGACTGGCCATAAAAACTCCAGCACCACATTCATCTGAGGGACACTCCCGGCGAAGGAGACTGATTTTGCCATTCTATAGTATTTCAGAACAGCCAATTTAACCTTCTTTCTCTTATGCTTGTTCTTCTTGGGAGTGGTGTAAGACTTCTTCCTTTTCTTAGCACCACCACGAAGTCTCAACACTAGATGAAGAGTGGACTCCTTTTGAATGTTGTAGTCAGACAAAGTACATCCATCTTCCAGTTGCTTGCCAGCAAAGATCAGTCTTTGCTGGTCAGGAGGAATTCCTTCCTTATCCTGGATCTTGGCCTTTACATTTTCTATTGTATCCGAGGGTTCGACCTCGAGAGTGATGGTCTTCCCCGTCAGGGTCTTCACGAAAATCTGCATCTTGGCGGCGGTTCCACCGCAGATGGCGGATCCTGCTTTCATTGCTTTTTAAATAAATGTGGGAAAAGGTATTCCTTGCCCTCCATAGTCCCAGTTTAGGGTGCTCTAGTTAACATCATGCTGTTAGTAAGTTTCTTAATTTTATCTTTTATCATCAAATCATAATCTGCTTACTCGAAAGTGTAGTAAGGGTAATGAGCTGCTCACAATATTGGGCACTGGGACTGTCTGGGCCTTTTGAATCGTCAGAAGCCTTAACCCAAGCCCGCTTTCTTGCTGAGTCTGCAGCTCTCTGGCACTCTGTGCCCAAGCATATCTAAGGCGCATGTAGATCTCCTGGGAGTCTTGTTAAAACACACAGTCTGACTGAACAGATGTGGGGCGACACCTGGGAGGGGAAGCCCGTGTTGACACCGAATGACAAGGATTCAAACTGCTAGGCCACGAAGAGTTATTCCACAACAGCAACCACAGTACCACAGTCGACCTCGCACATCTGGCCAGGAGTGTTCCGCGCAGTTAAACCTAACGGGGAAAGCAGCATGCCATGGAGGTAAGGCTCCCGGGGCCTGCCGGCGACCGCCCCCCGAGGCCCTCGCGGAGCCTCTATTGGCCACCCAACCCACGTGAGCGTCCCGTCACGTGAGGCCGCCGTCCAATCGCTGAGCGCCCTCGATCCGGCCTGGGGTCTGTCGCGGCGGGCGCACACGTGGCAGGAAGGCCGAAGGCCGCTTGGGATAAGGTGTGCGCGGCCGCCTTCCCCGACGCCTCCCCCGGATTCTGCCAGCACCCCCTGCTGCCTGGAGCGATGCGGCGCTGCTTCTGGGAAGTATTCAAGTTCCTGTGCACCCGGGGCACATTCGGTTCGCTGAAGCTGGCCTTTGGAAGAGAGGTGGAGCCCGGGACGCTGCTGCGGTGGGCTGGCTGGTGGGAAAGGCGGAGGAGGGGCGCTGCGGGGCTCGGGGGGTGCTGGGGTGGAGTGGGGTTGGGGAAGCCGGAGATCGCCTCATCCGCAGCCTTGAGCTATAGATAGCGGGAGCAGGAGAGTATACGTCGACTCGAAGTCGCCCAATCTTCATCCATTGTAGGTGGTAAGAGATGTCGGGGACTGAGGCTTGTTCTCTTAGCAGGTACGTAAAATATGCTCTCCGATTGGGATAGTCCGCTTTCGAGGAAGAAACACACCTACCCGCACTGTCTCTCATTTTAAGTCCTTTTGCCTGAACACTACTTTCCAGGTGTCTCAAGGTGAGAAGCCTGTTGCCCATCTCTTTCTCTCGTAAAAATTTTTATTTCTTTGTGCCAGCTCTTAGTTGAGGCACGGGAATCTTGGATCTTCGCTGAGGCTGATCCCTCATGCAGCAGCTAAAAGGAAAAAAAAAATTTGGGAATTTGAGATATCCTTAGTAGAAGGGAAGACTGAGCGAAACGTTTTGGACATTCCTCTGAAGCTAAGAATTCTGAAACTGGCTCCTCACGTCTTCAAAGGTGTGACTTTTTGCCTCTCCCATCAGGAGTCATAGGCCAGCTTCTGCTTGTTTCATTGTATCTACATACCCGGGGTTAGGCTGTGACCTGGGCAGTAGGCAGTCTCATTCTTTAGATTTAAAGCTTATTTTGGGCTAATCCAGTGGGAGCTGCTTGAGGTTGAGGTTAATATCCTGTTGTATCCTCCTTGTATCAAGGTTAGTATCCTCCTTGAAGTTAGTATCCTGTTGGCTAGAATCCTTGGAGTAAGTGAGTGACCATGATGAGCCATGAGGTTCTCTTGTCTTCTCAGTTGTGCACCAGGCCTTCATAGGCCTTTGTATGAACAGGCTGCCACTGGCACATAAAATAAGCAGGGTGACAAAATACAGCCTGTTCCCAATTTTGAACCAGTCCTTGTTCCATGTCCAGTTTTGTTGCTTCTTGACCCACATACAGGTTTCTCAGGAATCAGGTATGGTGGTCTGGTATTCCCATCTCTTTAAGAATTTTCCACAGTTTGTTGTGAACCACATAAAGGCTTTAGTGTGGTCAGTGAAGCAGAAGTAGATGTTTTCCTGGAATTCCTTTACTTTCTCTATGATACAACCAAGGTTGGCAATTTGTTCATCTGGAAGTTCTTAGTTCATGTACTGCCAGAGCCTAGCTTGAAGGATTTTGAGCATAACCTTACTTGCATGTAAAATGAACACAATTGTATAGTAGTTTGAGCATTCTTTGGCATTGCCCTTCTTTGGGATTGGAATGAAAACTGACCTTTCCCAGTCCTGTGGCTACTGCTGAGCTTTCCACATTTGCTGACTTACTGAGTGCAGCACTTTAACAGCATCATTTTAAAGGATGTTTAATAGCTCAGCTGAAATTCCATCACTTTCCCTAACTTTGTTCATAGTAATGCTTCCTAAGGCCCACTTGACTTCACATTCCAGGATGTCTGGCTCTAGGTGAGTGATCACACCATCATGATTATCTGGGTTGTGAAGACCTTTTTTGTACAGTCCTTCTGTGTATTCTTGCCACCTCCTCTTGATATCTTCTGCTTCTGTTAGGTCCATACTGTTTCTGGCGTTTATTGAGCCCATCTTTTCGTGAAATGTTCCTTTGGTATCTCTAATTTTCTTGAAGAGATCTAGTCTTATCACCACAAAAGAAAGATTCCCCAGCATACCACAGCTAAAGATCCCACATGCCGCCATGAAGATCGAAAATTCTGCGTGCCATAACAGCCAAATAAATAAATACTAAAAAATATAAAATGAAATAAAATATCATTGTCCACATCTTAAAATTAAATATCCAGTCCTTATTTTTGATTTAGTCATACTTGTGATGGCGCAGAATAATGGGACAAAGTAGGTGATTAAATTGTTAACCCCACTAGGGGATTATAGGAAAAAGTGTATGGGAGACCCCTGTACGTTAATGATGACTCAGGAAAGCAGGTTTGCTTATCCACAAAACCAAGCAGGCTTGATCAGCAACAGAACCACGCAACAGGGCCTGCCTCCGAACAAAAAAACAACGGTGGCCTGAGACCCACATCCTGCCCGGTGAGCTCAGGAAGTTAATGATCCCTTGGACGTGTTCTCTGCACACATAAAAAACACCAATTTAAAGAAAAGTGATATTTCAAGTGGAAGATCCTCATTATACTGTGACCTGAAATAATTTTCTCCATAATGCCATTACAGTCCTGTTTTCCTTTCCCATACTCTGTTCTTTACGGAAAATCACTAAGTGCCTCTCATACTCAAGGAGGGGCTGGGATGGGGAGACTGGAATAAGCTTCTCCATTATAAAAGAGGAACAACTCCCTATTTTATTCATCATTTTTGTATAAGGAATATATTTCTTCATTTATTCCTGTAGTTATTTTTTTTAGGTTGATTTGGAGCCCTATGTACTTGTTGAATATTTTATATTATCATTCTCTGCTGTGCTCTTTGTCGTTCAGGGTGATCTCCATTTGGCCATTGGGAACTTTTTCAGGTTGGCTCTCCTTCCCCTTGATGAGCCACCAGACTTTTGATTTGAGCATTATTTATTGCCTCTATGAGATCTTTCAGTCTCCTGTGTATTTCCAGTTTCCATGGTCAACTCAGTATTTCCTGCTTCCTTCACTTGAGACTCTTTCTGACTTTTACTTTTGGGATAAAGTAAAAAAATAAAAAAAAAGTCTCTCAAAACTCTTCAATAATCTCTTTGGAAATAACTAGTAGATTGTAGTTGTTTTTTAGTAATTAATGACTGGGATGAAGTTTTTCACAAACATCTTCCATTTTCCAAAACTGGTCTCATATTACATGTGAAAAGATATTTGTGGTTCTGAGGAAAGGTGAAGTCACACAATAACAAACCCATACCTAGATTTTTTTTTTCCTTTCTATTTTTTTGGCTGCACCACATGTAGCATGCATGATTTTAGTTCCACAATCGGAGTGAACCAATGCCCACAGCAGTGAAAGGGTGGTGTCCTAACCACTGGTCCTCCAGGGAAGTTCCACAAACCGATACCTAGGTTTATGACTTGGCCTCCCTCCAGCGTAAGTACTGGCTGTCTTGACCATCACACTGAACCCACCATCCTGGCATAGAAAGGAGTCAGGTGATAATTTTTTTCTTTCAATCTGAAAGGATACTCTCCATGAGTCTCCTTTCTCAATGGAAGAAAGGGTGTCAGGAATTTAGGTACATGTTCATGTCAGAGAAAGTGCTTCTTCAGGGTTTAATTCTGGTTTAGTGTCAAAGCCACACAGGAAGATGAAATAATCCTGAAGCTTGAGCTGAACTAGCAAAAAGAGATTGAGATTATAATTTCTATCAATTTAGTGTAATTCACAATGACCTTGATTCTTGGTGTTGAGTCCAAGTAATACTTCAGCCTGACTTTTAATATACTCTTAAGGACTGAAACCAATTTGTCGTTCATATTAATGACTAGAATCAGACACTCAATTTTCAGGATTATGCAGGTATGTGCCTGTAACACCACATGTTTACAACAAAAGGAGTAAGGTGAATGTACAGAAATCATTATGTCCTGGGCAGAAATGGTGTATCCAAATGGCAGTTGCTGGACTAGAACTGTGTTCTCTAACTCAGGATGTATGAAGTGCTTAATGGAGACGGTAAATTTTTTCCTGCCGCATATGTCAGTGGTCTGTCATTTTGATGAGATGGCTTTCCCTCTTGAAGAAAAGAAATCAGTTCTTAAGGAGATATAACTGAGTTTCAGAGAATAGAAGTCAGGCTCCACTGTATCTTGTGATATTCACTCTTTTTAAAAAATATCAATAAAAATGTCTGAATCCAATTTAATAAAATGCAGAAGATTTTATACATGAGAGATTACATGTTTGCATAACTTTTATGTTAAAAGGCCAGTCTCTTTGATTACTTTTCTTAATTCTAATCCCTTTCATTCTCTTGATTCATAACTGCAGAGTATCCAGGTTTTTGTTTGTTTTTAATTTGGTTTTTATTCAGTTTGCAGCAAGGAACTACTGAAGTTTGTTTGTTTGGTCGAGTGGCAGGAGGGATCCTGGTTCCCCCACCAGGAATGAAACCCGAGGTCCCTACAGAGGAACCTCCAAGCTTCAACCACTGGACCACCAGGGATGTCCCCAGGGTTTTTTGGGGGGCTGCACTACGCAGCTTCGGAATCTCAGTTCCCTGACCAGGGACTGAACCCAGGCCATGGCAGTGAAAATGCTGGATCCCAACCACTAGATCACCAGGGAACTCCTTTTATTTTATTTTTAAAGATTTTTTTAACATGAGCCATTTTTTTTTTTTTTAAGTCTCTTGAATTTGTTACAGTATTACTTCTGTAGCTTTTATGTTTTGGATTTTTGGCCCTGAGGCAAGTATGATCTTAGCTCCCTGACCTGGGATCGAACCTGCACCCCTTACATTGGAAGGTGAAGTCTTAACCATTGGACTGCCAGGGAAATCCCCGTTTTGTTTTTCTTTTATAATTATTAGAGGATTTCCTAATCTTCTGAGATATATGAATATAAATTGTATTTGCACACTGGTCAGTTTTTAGTTTATTCTTTCCTGTGTAATTCCTGAGTATAATTATTAAACAGACATTTATAAGAGAATGGCATATGATACAGTTTTATGCTCCAGAAGGAGCAGTAAATCACAATACAACTGTAAATGCATGTTTGTGTGCTTATATAAGTACATGTATAAATATAATCTTACTCATGTAGTGGAGCAGGCAGTATTAAGGAGAAGCCTCTTAAGTAATTCAGGGATGAAAGGGCGCCCCAAGTGTGCAATTATGTATCTGAAATAATGCATTTTCTTAAAAATAAACTCAGCCTGGAAACTGGGAAAAACTGCACAAAATGAAACAGCATGTGAGATAGCTATTCAAAATATGCAGGGATTACGTATACCCGTATTCAGTGTATAAGTGAGTGCCTGTTAGGATCACATGACCAGTGTTAAGAAGGAGCATCACCTGTGTGCTTCCCAGAGCCTGCCTATTGGTCCTGTGGGCGAGTCAGTGTTGCTTTAACTGGGTGCTCCAGGTGATTCCGAGGCGAGGCCAGGGTTAAGCGCGTGGTCTCCCGCGTACATCTGTAAGAGCTGGGGCCGACTTCAGAAAGAGGCAACAGTCTGCTGTACATAGGCTTGGACAGGGAGGCCAGTGCAGCCCACATACCCTGCCTGCAGTGTTTGGGACATTTATGAAGAGAGAAGCGTGTAGACAACAAAGGACAAGCTCACAGCTTGGTCTCCATGCAGGACCTGTTTTTTTCTGAATCTCTCTCAAGACAAAGGAGTGGAGAGCCTGGCCTTTTCACCTTTCCAAGTTGGGCTGTGAAAGTTTGGCTTGTGGGCGTGAGGGAAAGCGGTGAAGGAGCTGTGCTGACGCCATTCAAGGCATAATCTCAATATGCTGAGGTCATCCCTCAACATATTTGTTTTTTTTTAACTTTCTGGCCAAACCCCACAGCATGCGGGATCCCAGTTCCCCGACCAGAACCCACACCCCCTGCATTGGAAGCGTGGAATCTTAACCACTGGACCGTCAGGGAAGCCCCACCTCAGCACAATATTGATGAGAAGACAACTCGGAGCAGGAGGAAGAGGAGAAAATGGCAGCATCTCAGGTAAATGTGCAGGTGACCTGGGTTCGATTCCTGGGTTGGGAAGATGCCCTGGAGGAGGAAATGGCAACCCACTCCAGTATTCTTGCCTGGGAAAACCCACGGACAGAGGAGCCTGGTGGGCTACAGTCCGTGGGGTAGCAAGAGTCGGACACAGTGACTAGACCGTCGTCACCAGGTAAATACCTTGTCCTGGTTTAGAGGCTGTGTCCCCTTTGCCTCCTGAAATGCCATGGATTGAGAATGTACAAATCATTAATTCTTCCCTGATTTCTTGCCTAGTGAGGTGGTTTTCAACCTGATTTTTTTCCCTTTTATTCTTGTAATGGTCATGGCCAGCTCTTTAAAATACTCTTTTGTCCCAGAACCTTTTCTCCTTTGTCTGAATCCATCCTACTTATAAAGGATGAAGAATTCCCACTATGAGTTTATAACTTTCAAATATTAAAAATATTCCCTTAGTGAGACATCAGCAAGGGAATGTACTAGTATTCCCATTGAGTTGGGTTTAGGTGTTTGGATTTTAGGTAAGTGGGAGAAAATGTAGTGATTATGTCTGGATAGATTTTTTATTTGGAACAGGATTGAGAAGATGCACATATAAATGACTTACAGTACACCTGAAAATAATACAACATCGTTAATCAACTATATATGCTCCAATACAAAGTAAAAAGTTTAAAAAAGGAAAATGCTCATATAAACAGGATGACCTTAGTAATCTTGAATCCCTCATAATGTTCTAAAAAAGTCGGAGAGTCTATTTTCTATCATTAGGAAAGTCTTGCTATTTAAATGAACTGTTAGGAACACAGAATATGGGAAGTTTGTATTGATTGAAATTCGCAAAAAAAGTGACATTTCCATGATTGTTTCAGGTTAAGATTTTTTTATTTTTCCCAAAAACACCCAGGCAGTGTCCTTCCTAGTTGTCTGCTATCCATTTATCCTCTGACTTCTGATCTTTACTGGTTCAGATGCTTTCTTTGAGATTCTAGCACTTGAGAAGTTTGTGTTTTTTCCATTTTATCTTTAATAAGGATCTTAGAAATACTTTGTGAAGGATGTGCATAAACCATTTCAGTTAATGTAGAAATGTCATTTCTTTTTATTTATTTTTTTTGAGCAGACGTTTTGTTTTTATTATACATCAAAATGTTGTTTAGTTGCCAAATTGTGTCCGACTCTTGTAACGCCACGGACTGCACCCCGCCAGGCTCCTCTGTCCGTGGGATTTCCCAGGCAAGAATACTGGAGTGGGTTGCCATTTTCTTCTGCATCCATTTATCTTTAATTTTGCTCTGCCTGTCATTGGCTCTGTGTTGAGTTAGAGGCGCTGAGAGTTGAGTCCAGCCTTTGGCTTGAGGAAAGGTAATGGTCTGTGTGGGTGGGTCAGGCCAGTGCCACCCACAGTCCCCATTGCTGTCGCAGCTTTAGCGGCTGACTCTGAGACAGAGGGTCTTAGGAAAACGGGAAAGGAGATGGAGGAGCTCATTTTTTTCCTGAATCCGTCACATGACAAAAGATGGGGAGCTGTGGCCTTTCTGCATTTCAGAGGTCACCTGCCTCAGAGCATGGGAGCAGGTGGAAGTGCAGAGCTGATGCCTTCAAAGAGGAACAGGTGGGATTTCTCTGCATAATATGGCCAGAGAAAGAAGCCTAGAAATGGAGGAGGAAGAGGAAGAAATGGCAGGTTTTAAGGTAAAATTTGTGATCCACATCAGAGGCTGTGTCCCCCTTTCTTTTTTTTTTTTTTGTGTCCCCCTTTCTTACTGAGATCCCTTGTACTTAGAAATCGTGAACATTTACTTCTGACCTTTGGTGGTGCTGACAAATTTAGTTTTTTTTTTGTTTTTTTTTTCTGGTAATACTCCAGGTTAGCTCTTTAGGATATTCCTCTCATAGCCCATCGCCTTCTCTCCATTTTCTCCATCCAAGTTCTCTTCAGAGCATGAGGAATTCCTGCCATGAATTAGCAATGTGCAAATGTTGAAAATGTTCCCTTTTTGTCAGGTCAACTTGGGGATGTGTTGATACACAAGATTCCCACCAGTTGTGAGGGTGGGTCCTGGCATATCAGTGAAGAAGGAGAATATGTAATGTCTAGGTCCTGTCTGGATGTAGCATCAGTATGTGTAGGCAAGGATAATGAAAGTGCCGCTGTAAAGCTGCTGCTATATGTCTTAGAATAACTCAAAGTTCTGAAAAAGAGAGCTCTCAGTTGCCTCAAGGAAGGACTTCCTATTTAAAATAGACCCAAGTACAGGACATGACAGTAATATATGGTTTTGTGTGTTTAACCTGCTCTCGTGATTAATTAATTTTTTTGCCAAACTGCATAGCATGTGGGATCTTAATTCTCCAACTAGGGATTGAACCCACACCCGCTGCATTGGAAGGCAGAGGTTTAACCACTGGACCTCTGGGGATATCCTAGATTAATGTTTTTTTCTTTGCCCTCGTCATTGTTTTTTGTCAAAACTATCCCAGCACTGATGATGCGTGCATTGGTCAGCTGATACCAATTTGTCCCATTACAGCTAATGTTAATTTTATTCGTTTGATTCAGGGGCTGTCTGCCCAGGTTCCTTGACTGAAAAGCTAATGATTTTCCCGTCATCGTTAATAGGGTCTTGGAGGGATTTACTGAGAGATGGGTGTTAAAGCCCACCACATTTCATGTGAACACTCCCCTGACTGCTTCATTTTCCTTTCCTTGTAAATGGCTTTGAAGAGTGGAGGCTCTCACCTTTGTTCAGGCTTTTGTAAGTAAATGTTCTGTAAATTACAATTTTATTCCACAGTCATGTACAGGAATTCGTTTTGTTACAGTTTGTATCTCCAGGAAAACAAAACAAGAGTCCTATAGTATATATTCAGGTACCTTAAAATGCTGCAATCAGCACAGGTGAGAAGTGAAATCATTTTAAGGAAACAGGGGTTTGTTGATGCAGAAAAGAATCTTCAGGATGTCTCATCTTGTCCTCATGTCTTGAGTTGATCTGGCTCTTTCACTCTTGATCAGTGATCATTCTAGATGTTTAAAATGAAATGAGATGTTGCCCATGCCTTGAAATCAGATATCTATTCCTTTTTAAAAAAAAACTTTTTTATTTTGTTTTGGCTGTGATGGTTCAGGTCAACAGCAGAGGGACTCAGCCACGTGTGTACACGTGCATTCCTCAGATTTGATTGGATACTACTTGGAAGTAGAGTTAAGGAACTACAGATTAGAAATGCTTCCTAAAGCAATCCCACTCCTGGGCATACACACCGAGGAAACCAGATCTGAAAGAGACACGTGCACCCCAGTGTTCATCACAGCACTGTTTATAGTAGCCAGGACATGGAAGCAACCTAGATGCCCATCAGCAGATGAATGGATAAGGAAGCTGTGGTACATATACACCATGGAATATTACTCAGCCGTTAAAAAGAATACATTTGAATCAGTTCTAATGAGACGGATGAAACTGGAGCCCATTATACAGAGTGAAGTAAGCCAGAAAGACAAACACCAATACAGTATACTAACGCATATATATGGAATTTAAAAAGATGGTAACGATAATCCTATATGCAGGACAGAAAAAGAGGCACAGGTGTATAGAACAGACTTTTGGACTCTATGGGAGAAGGCAAGGGTGGGATGATCTGAAAGAACAGCATTGAAACATGTATATTATCAAGCGTGAAACAGATCACCAGCCCAGGTTGGATGCATGAGACAAGTGCTCGGGGCTGGTGCACTGGGAAGACCCAGAGGGATGGGATGGGGAGGGAGGTGGGAGGGGGGAGCGGGATGGGGAACACATGTAAATCCATGGCTGATTCATGTCAGTGTATGGCAAAAACCACTACAATATTGTAAAGTAATTAGCCTCCAACTAATAAAAATAAATGGGAAAAAAAATAGAAATGCTTCCTAAGTGTTTTAAAGGGGCTGTCAGGAAATACTATTTGATGAAATTTTCTAAAACTTACAGTGGCCTATCTTCTCTACTGAACACTGTACTAGATTGGAAATTGTAGAACCTCGGGTATGAGTCATGTTCCTTTTTTTTTTTTTTAATAAACAGGTCTTGCTGTCTCTAAGCTGAACCTGGTTACCTTTTTTGAGCAAAGAAAGGAGCCCTGGGATGTGAAGAAAAGGAGACAACGGTATTGCACCCAGGTAGGTGGGGATGAATAAAGCAGATTGCGCAGGGATGATGTCCAAAGGCGAAGGAGAAACCGAGGCTTTAAAATGTTGTTTGGGAACCTCTGCTTCAATGGGAATTACTTTGAGAAGTCCAGGTTTATATGTCTTGCCGTCACAGAGGTACCTCTCCTGCTCCACTCATATCCTGCTCCTCAGTCCTCTAAGGGTTTTCCTTTTACTCCCGTGATCTTCCATGGCAATCGGAGTGAGAACCAAAGGCTTCCCCACACCCAGCGAGGTATGTTCTAACTCTTCTTCCATTGCTTGGGGGGGCCTGAGACAATCTGTGCATGTACAGAGCTCCTTCATGGAGTTTGTCCTCCCTTGTCTCCTAGAGACACCTGCATATCCTCTGTGACACCGGGAACATGAGGCAGACTGACTGTCCCCCATTCACCTCTGTGTGGAGCAGGCTTCCCCAGGGCCCAGACCCTCCACTGGGTCTCAGAAATGAATCTGGATCCTCCCAGTGTTTACCCAGCCTCACGATGGAATAACCTGGGCCACTTCGTTAAGATATCACTGATCCTGGACCCTGCCAAAGACTAATTGACAGAAGGTCTGGGGGTAGTTCTAAAGAATACACAGATGATCCCAGTGGGGAGTCAAAGATGAAAATGACTTTGAAGATTGCTTATCAGAATTTCCCATCTATAGCTATCACTTAAGGATCTCATTAAAAAACAAATACTAGGGCTCCATACTCGGAGGTTATGACTGTCCAAATCAGGGATGAAGGTCATTAATTTGACATTTGAATGACCACTGAAGTTGCTTACCCCAGACCTCATTTCCAGCAGGATTAATCTAGAGAAATCAGGAATAACGCCTGAGTGCCTTACACAAAACCACCCTGTCTGAACACAAATACTGCTGTTCCCAGTGAAGCCCACCACCACCTTCTGAAAAGATGACCTTCTCTGCTCGCCAGCTGCCAGTTGAGCAGGACCTGGGGAAAGCAGCAGAGTCTGAGCAAGACTGTTGTGGGGGACAACAAGTATTCATTCATGAAAGGAGTGTTTCATGAGGATCTACTGCATGCTCACAGGTAAGACACTGCTAAGATCCACACATTATAAGAGTTGATTGCTGTGATCTTCTGGGGACTGCGTATTCAGTGTTGGGGACTGGCTATTCTGTGTTCATCTTTACCAGGAGGATTTAGAGTTCAGACTTGCCTTCATGGGAGTAGAGATTATCTTTGTTTCTTCTCTTTCATTATCATGGATAAAAAAGATAAAATCTACCCACCAAATTTCAAGTCCTTTCCTCTCCTTCCCTTGGGCTTCCCTTGTGGCCCAGCTGGTAAAGAATCCACCTGCAATGAGGGAGACCTGGGTTCGATCCCTGGGTTGGGAAGATCCCCTGGAGAAGGGAAAGGCTACCCACTCCAGTATTCTGGCCTGGAGAATTCCGTGGACTGTATAGTCCGTGGGGTCACAAAAGAGTCGGACACGACTGAGCGACTTTCACTTTCACTTTTCCTCTCTTTAATCTGAGTTTGAGCATCAAAAATTATAAATGCCAGATCCAGTCACAAAGGTGACAAAGTTTCCAGAACTTCATCAGAACTCTGGTCTCTGAGCTGCTTGCTCTGAGAAGGATGACCAAGAATGGGGGCGGAGCCTTGGCAGGACATTTTTTTCCTTGCATGGTGGTTTAAGTGATCATTTTAAACGGAATGTGAATTGGTGTTTCCTGTCAGGCTCTGCAAGTCTGATTTTGGAAAAGGGACTATATTCTGGATGGAAATTGGAGCAGCAGAGCTGTGCCCACAATGTTAAGCCTCAGTGAGAAGCAGGAATCTGGGGCATCAGATGGGCTGCTCTTGAGGTGGGACTGATCCTGGGTGACCAGTGTCCCGGATTCCAGTCTGCTCTGGGGGCAGATGCATTGTTAGATGTTCTAGATTCAAGTCACTGTGAGTTTGACCTGCATTCCCTGTGTGTGCCTGTGTGGAGCAGAAAAGGGAAAGGTTGTCAGAAACGCTAGGTAGGATAACACCACGAGTGAGGGGGGCCGGGAGGAGTGGAAGAGACTGCAGTGAGAGCCCTCAGCCCTGGTGCACCTGAGAGAGGTGTTTAGGGACTAGAAGAGGAGTGTGCGCCATGTGAAATGCGGCCTGTGTGTTAGAATATTAGCTTACGCCCATTGCAGATTTCTAAGAGTCAGTCTGAGCCTACCTCTTTTAAGTTCCAGCAACCTCCAATCAGAGGTGGGTAAGAGCACTTTCTCTGCCTGGTGAACTACTCATCCTTCAAGAACAGCTTCCTGATTCGGGTCCTACTGCTCTTCTCCCCAGCTCTGGTCATAAATAGTTGTGATCTTTCTACAGTCTCCCACTAGACTGTAAACTCCATGAGGCCTGAACAATGTCTTACACACAGTCAGTTCAGTTCAGTTGCTCAATCGTGTCCAACTCTTTGCAGCCCCATGGACTACAGCACACCAGGCTTCCTTGTCCATCACCATTTCCCAGAGCTTGCTCAAACTCATGTCCATCGAGCCGGTGATGCCATCCAACCATCTCATCCTCTGTCATATCCTTCTTCACCTGCCTTCAGTCTTTCCCAGAATCAGGGTTTTTTCTAATAAGTCAGCTCTTCGCATCAGGTGGCCAAAGTACTGGTGCTTCAGCATCAGTCCCTCCAGTGAATATTCAGGACTGATCTCCTTCAGGATGGACTGGTTGGATCTCCTTGCAGTCCAAGGGACTCTCAAGAGTCTTCTCCAACACCACAATTCAAAAGCATCAATTCTTTGGTGCTCAGCCTTCTTTATGGCCCAACTCTCACATACATACATGACTACTGGAAAAACCATAGGTTGGACTAAATGGACCTTTGTCAGCAAAGTAATGTCTCTGCTTTTTTTTTTCTTTTAATTCCCCAACCCAAAATTTTATTTTCATTTATTTTTTGTCTGCTTCACAAGGCATGTGGGATCTTAGTTCCCTGACCAGTGTCTCTGCTTTTTAATACACTGTGTAGGTTTGTCATAGCTTTTCTTTCAATGAGCAAGTGTCTTTTTATTTCATGGCTGCAGTCACCATCTGCAGTGATTTTGGAGTCCAAGAAAATAAAGTCTGACACTTTGCATTGTTTCTCCATCTGTTTGCCATGAAGTGATGGGGCTGGATGCCATGATCTTAGTTTTCTGAATGTTCAGTTTTAAGCCAGCTTTTTCACTCTCCTCTCTCACTTTCATCAAGAAGCTCTTTAGTTCCTCTTTGCTTTCAGCCATAAGGGTGGTGTCATCTGCATATCTGAGGTTATTGTTATTTCTCCCTGCAGTCTTGATTCCAGCTTTGCTTCATTTGTCTAAGCATTTCACATGATGTACTCTGCGTATAAGTTAAATAAACAAGGTGACAATATATAGCCTTGACATACTACTTTCCCAATTTGTAACCGGACCATTGTTCCATGTCTGGTTGTAACTGTTGCTTCTTGACCTGCATACAGATTTCTCAGGAGGCAGGTCGGGGTGGTCTGGTATTTCCATCTCTCTAAGAATTTTCCACAGTTTATTGTGATCCACACAAAGGCTTTAGTCAATGAAGCAGAAGTAGATGTTATTCTGGAATTCTTTTGCTTTTTCTGTGATCCAGCGATGTTGGCAATTTGATCTCTAACTCTTCAGCTTTTTTAAATCCAGCTTGAACAGCTGAAGTTCTTGGTTCACGTACTGTTGAAGACTTAACTTGGGAAGTTTTGAGCATTACTTTTCTAGCATGTGAAATGAATGCAGTTGTGAGGTAGTTTGAACATTCTTTAGCTTTGCCCTTCTTGGGACTGGAATGAACACTGAATTTTCTAGCTGTGTGGCCACTGCTGACTTTCCCAAATTTTCTGGCATATTTAGTGCAGCACTTTGACATCATATTTTAAGATTTAAAATAGCTCAACTGTAATTCCATCACCTTGACTAGCTTTGTTTATATACCTATGTGATCATATATATGATCCACTCATACATGGATCCAATCTTTCTATATCCAACTATTTCTATACCACCGTATCTTAGATTTTATCTCTGAATCTCTGTGTAGCTGTCTATTGATAGAGATTACTATTTATATCTACCAATGTATCTACATAAACAATTACCTGTCCCTATATTTACAGCTGTACCTATTGATCCAGAAGTTTTATCTTTCCACATCTCCACCTCCGTTTTTTCAGCATATATATCCACCTCCCTATGTCACTCAAATTTGGTTTGTTTTAATCAAACCTCTTCAATTACCTCTCCCGTCATTCCAAATGTCCCTTTGCCAAATCTCAGTTTGACGTCTCTGTCTGGCAGTCTGCATCTGTTGGGTAAATTGGTTTATTCGTGATGCTTTTGGATTCTGCCTGAACGCTGTACTATGTATGCTATTCATCTTTCTGTCTGATTTCTTTTTGAGTCAGTGTGATCATCTGAAAGGGCTATCAATGCGGAAGAACTGGCGTGATTTTCTTGGTGCTTCTGTCTGAGTCATCATCCATTGCAGGTATGTAGGCCGTCTTCCATATCCATTCATCTGTGAATGGACATTTTGGTGTTTTCCGACGCTTGGCTCTTCTGTGGAGGGCTGCCAGAGACATTGGGGTTCAGGTGTGATGGAGGATGGCTTTATCGCGATAGCAGCCAGGCAGTGTGATGGGAGGGAGGGTGGATTTATCGAGATAGCAGGCAGTGTGACGGAGGATGGATTTATCGCGATAGCAGCCTGGCAGTGCGATGTCGTGATCTCCTGGTAGGTGGATTCTTCGCCTCTGAACAAACCTGCAGGCTGTGTCTGTAGCAAGACTGTTAAGAGTCTCCATTCTGTGCAGCAGCACAGGGGGTTCTGTTCTCTCCCCGAGGCCTCAAACGTCGGCTGTTTGTCGAGGTAGCGGAGGACCAGCGCCAGATGCAACCTCCGTTGTTCTTTCGCAAGGCGGTTGTCTTTGTGGTTGAGAGGCTGCAGAACTCCCCAGGCTTGTTGACATGTGGTAATAGTGAGGAGAATTTTCGCCTTGAAATAGGCTCTGACATTAGGCACACTTTTGCATTCCTCTAGTATTACCAACCACAGGATGTTTCTACAGGGCAGGGATCATCTAGGGCCTCCCGGCAGGCCTTGTGAATGTCTACAGCCTGAAGCACCAGGTTTGAAAGTTGTTGTTCCCAGAAATGTCCACAAGGCGGCAGCACTTCTTCACGACCGATCTAGGAACGGGGAGAAGCTGAGCCTGAACAAAAGGTGTGCTTCTGGGTTGGACTGTACTTTGCACAGTTTGTTTGCCATGACCAACCGATGAGGGCTTGAGGGTCATTGCTTCCTCCCCATGACCCTTCCGGCCCCCAGTCCCAGTCATATCAGAACCCCTGCAGAAATGCTCTGTGGAGGCCCATGTCTTAAGAAGCTGAATTGAGTGCAAAGGAGAAGGCCGAAATTGGGAAGCAGAACCCGGGGGGGTGGGGGGGACATGGAGACAGGGTGATTTTGCAAAGCTCTTTCAGCACGGAGCCATCCAGCATTTGTGGTGGACAGCAGGCTGCGTGTGGGTGGAGGAGGGCCAGCCTGGATCAGAAGATTGAGGTCCCACGCACAGAGGACGAGGCCCTCCAGATCCAGGGAAGGGCCCATGTGCATCTCCATGCTCTCACGTCCCTCAGTCAGGAGACGGCCCACCCTGGGGACCCACAGCTGCTCAGGCCCCTCGGATGCGACACCAGCGTAGCCCATCAGGAAGGAGGGGTCGAGCAGAGGCCTGTGGGTGTAGTTTGCTCCTGTCGTGTACGTTGTGTTTTCGATTGGAGTGGAGTTCCCTGCGAGGTTAGCTTGTTGTCAGGTGCATAGCCCTCGATCCATCTGTCCATACAGACGCAGGTGTTCTTCTACCCGTTCTCTCCACGAATAACCTAATATACGTTTGCGTAGAATTCCATGTTGTATGCAGGAGGTTGCTTTTCATTATCCTTTATGTCTCTACCTGTCTATCTTTTGAGGCCTCCACCAAACTCTCTGTGTACCTGCCTATGTGTAATTCTGTCTCTATTTCTCTTTCTGGCTATCAATAAATTTCTCTACCTATATTTACATCTCCGTTCATTCACTGTTTGTGCATTCATCAGTCTCACTATCTGTGTTTCTCTCTGTGTGTGTTCATCTTTTAAGCCCATGAATCCAGCTGCCTCTGTGTCCATCTGTCCGTCTGTCTCTCTGTCCATCTAGCCAGGAATGTGTCTTTATCTCTGTTTCTCTCTCCAGGTACCAGTGTCGACAGGAATCCAGCTCTTGATCTACCTCTCTGTCGACATTCATCTCTTTCTCTCTGCAGCTGTTAGTAGACCTATTTATCTACATTTCTATGTCCTTTCATCCTCTGTGTTTGTTTCTATTTTATCCATCTCTCGATGGATCCAGTGTCCTTATATCCAGCTCTATCTCTCTCACCTTATCTCTGGATTTTGTACCTCTGAATCTCTAGGTCTTTATATACATTTTTATGTATTTATATCTACCCATGTGTGTACATAAACATGTATTTATTGATATATTTACAGCTGTATCTAACTCTTCCCTGTCTTTCCAGCTCCCTTTGTGTCTGCATATCTATCCACTTCTCTGTGTCACTCAAATTTGGTAAGTTTTCATCCCAAACTCCTCAGTTACCCTCCCCTTATTCCAGACATCCCTTTGCCAAGTCTCGGTTTGATGTCTGTGGCTGGGAATGTGTTTCTTTCAGGGAAACTAGTTCATTTGTGATGCTTTGGGATTCCACCTGAACGCTGTACTATGTATGGTCTTCATCTTTCTGCGTCTGATTTCCTTGAGGCAGGGTGATCCTCTGAGGGACTATCAATGCGGAAGAACTGGCATAATTTCTTGGTGCTTCTGGCTGAGTCATCATCCGTTGCATGTATGTAGCCCATCTTCCATATCCATTCATCTGTGAATGGACATTTTGGTGGTTTCCAATGCTTGACTCTTCTGGGGAGCCCTGCAGGAGACACTGGGGTTCAGGTGTATCGGAAAAGGATGGTTTTCTCTGGATAGTGGCCCCAGAGTGCGATTTGGGGATCTCCTGGTAGGTGGATTCTTCGCCTCTGAACAAACCTGCAGGCTGTGTCTGTAGCAAGACTGTTAAGAGTCTCCATTCTGTGCAGCAGCACAGGGGGTTCTGTTCTCTCCCCGAGGCCTCAAACGTCGGCTGTTTGTCGAGGTAGCGGAGGACCAGCGCCAGATGCAACCTCCGTTGTTCTTTCGCAAGGCGGTTGTCTTTGTGGCTGAGAGGCTGCAGAACTCCCCAGGCTTGTTGACATGTGGTAATAGTGAGGAGAATTTTCGCCTTGAAATAGGCTCTGACATTAGGCACACTTTTGCATTCCTCTAGTATTACCAACCACAGGATGTTTCTCGGGGGCGGGGATCATTTAGGTTTGAAAGTTGTTGTTCCCAGAAATGTCCACAAGGCGGCAGCACTTCTTCACGACCGATCTAGGAACGGGGAGAAGCTGAGCCTGAACAAAAGGTGTGCTTCTGGGTTGGACTGTACTTTGCACAGTTTGTTTGCCTTGACCAACCGATGAGGGCTTGAGGGTCATTGCTTCCTCCCCT
This sequence comes from Cervus elaphus, assembly GCF_910594005.1. Lineage (NCBI taxonomy): Eukaryota > Metazoa > Chordata > Mammalia > Artiodactyla > Cervidae > Cervus > Cervus elaphus. The sequence continues at coordinate 28,935,702 of NC_057838.1, forward strand.
TGACCCTTCCGGCCCCCAGTCCCAGTCATATCAGAACCCCTGCAGAAATGCTCTGTTGAGGCCCATGTCTTAGGAAGCGGAATCGAGTGCAAAGGAGAAGGCTGAAATTGGGAAGCAGAACCCCGGGGCGGGGGCCGGGGGGCGGCGGACATGGAGACAGGGTGACTTTGCAAAGCTCTGTCAGCACGGAGCCGTCCAGCGTTCGTGGGTGTAGGGTAAGGGAGTTAGAGACACGAGATTCAGAAAAAGAACGAGAGCGGCACTTTACAGGAACAGATCACCTTTAATGAGGCGAGAAGGGGCAGGTGAGTGAGCTGTGCACTAACCCAAGAAAAGAGTAAGTATATATAGGCACGTATGTGGAAAGTTACTGTACTAAGGGGGCCTGTTCTTCTCCAAGGTTGTTCAGGGTAGTTATCTCTTAAAGGGCTGGGGCAAGGAATTTGGGAGATTGGCGAAAGGTTGTACTGGCTGGGAGCTCAGCTTAATCAGCCTTAATGTCCATTTTTTTTCTTCAGGTTTAGAGTTCTTTGTTTTGCATAGAATGGTGGGGAGGACCTGGAGGGGAATTTTAACTCCAGGCTATTTTGAGCCATGTAACTTTCCCTCATTCCAGCCCCTGAGGAATATATACAAAGAGAGAAAGAGAGGTGGGCGCCATTAATGTTCAGGGCTTATTCGTGCTGATAAATGAGGGTCAGGGGTTGGTGGTCTGGGAGGAAGGAAGTCCAAGGCCCGTAGTGTTGATTTTCTATTCTAGCCATCAGGGTCTCAAGCTAAACAGTCTTCACTTAGTCTTGGGAAATGGCTCAGATTTGGTCTTGGAGGAATCTCTGGAAAAGATTAAACAAACAAGGCCCAAAGGTGAGTAGGAGGATGATAAAAATGAATGGTCTGAGAAGGGGCAAAAGTTATCAAAGGTTTTCTGTAGCCACAGGATGGAGATGTAATCTTCAGTGTTTTTGAGCATGGCTCCTTGAGGACTCGAGACCCAGATATCTGCCAGAAGTTGTTCCGGGAATAATTGTAGCCGTGAAACCGACAGGCTCATCCGTCGCCAGTTGGGGCCAGTGGAAACTACGAGAACTTTAGAGTTGTAAGGCCTGTGTGAGAAACTTGATAAGTATTAGTTTGGCAAGCATTTTCACCACTGGGCTGCGTAACCTTTTTTAACCGGGTGATGTGTACCCAAGGGGTGATTTCTTTTAATTTTGCAGTGGTAGGGGTCAGCAGAATTACCACGTAGGGTCTTTGCCATTTTGGGGTTAGATCTGAGTGGGACTGAACTGTCATATAGACTCTCTCCTATTTGAAGGGATGGGTATGGAAGATTGGTGTGTGGTTGAGGGAGTAAGTTATCTATATGTTGCCAAAGGGCATCTCGTATCTGGGCAAGTAAAGGAAAGGGAAGGTGGGAAGGCAGTTTGGGACTGTCCTGGGAGTGGGGAAGAGCCAAAGGTATTATGGGCCTCCCATACATGGCCTCAAACGGACTGATATTTAAGGGGTTTTTTGGTAAGGCCCCAACCTTTAAGAGGGCTAAAGGGAGGAGTTTAGTCTAGTCTTGATGAAGTCTGATCGTTAATTTGGTCAGAGTTTCTTTTAGGACTTGGTTGGCTCTCTCAACCTTACCCGGCAGACTGGGGATGTTAAGGAATGTGAAACCTCCAAGGAACTTAGGGCTCATGCACTAGTCTGGGTGATTTGGGATGTGAATTTGGGCCCTTTGTCAGGCTGGAGGGAGGGAGGCATTCCAAACCTCGGGAGGATTTCAGTAAGAATAAGCTGAGGCACAGTAGGGGCTCATTTGTTAGTAGTCGGGAAAGCTTCGATCCATCCAGAAGATGTATCTACAAAGACTGGGAGAAATTTAACCCTTTTTACAGGTGGCATGTGGGTGAAATCTACCTGCCAGTCTTGTGCAGGAAGATGTCTGTGAATTTGGTGGGTGGGGAAAGGAGCAGGGGGCAAATGTTAGGATTTGTCTGCTAAAAAATGGTACAAGTTTGGGTCAGATTATTTAAATCAGTCACATCGTCTTTAGTCAGTTTAATAGTTTTGAAGGAAAGCCTTAAGTACTTTTGTAGAGGGGTGGAAGAGGGAATGTAAATATGAAAGTAATGTGTGGCTGTTAGGCTCATCAGTCCAGGCTGTAGTAAAGACAGGACTAACAGAGGTGGCCGGCCGTTTTGTGTCGTGATCTGTTATATCATTATAAAAGGAGACAGGACTATGTCGCTGATGTCTCCAGCAGGGTATTACAGCAGCTTGTTTTGGGAGCTGAGCCGCATGGAGGAGTTCAGAAATAAAAGAAGCATTGGGAATAGGTGTGTGTTTTTGAGTGAGGAATCTCTTTCTCTAGATTACAGTGTTAGAATGTAACATGTTATAGACATATTTGGAGTCAGGGTAAATGTTTATCTGCTGGTCTTTGGCTAGGGTCAAAGCTTGTGTAAGAGCTATCAGTTCAGCCTGCTGTGAGGATGTGTGAGCTGGGAGTGTGGCTGACTTGATGAGGTGAGGGGGGATGACTTTGTCGGGCTGTCCCTGGACTATAGTGTATCCAGCCCCGAATGGGGCTTGTTTCTGGGCACTGCCGTCTATGAACCAGGATGGGACTGTGGGGTCAGTAAGGGGCTGATCAGTTATATGGTCAAAGGGATTAAGTGTCATATCTAAGGTCTGAACACAGTCATGAAATAGGTGTTCTGCTTTTGGATCTGGTGTAGGGAGTAAGCTAGCAGGATTAAGAGATTTACAAGGCATAAAAGAAAGGGATGGGTCGAGGTGGTGTGCGTGGAGGATTTGTAGTCGAGCGGGGGGCAGAGAAAGGAAAGGCCCATGAGAGTAAATCTTTGAAAGAATGAGGTGAGCATACATTTAGAGGGGCATTTTGGGTTAGTTTTTGGGCTTCAGGTATTAAGAGGGTGGTTGCAGGTAAGGCCTGGAGACAAGGTGGTCATCTGAGCATGACGAGATCGGGTTGTTTAGATAAGTAAGCCAGAGGGCCCCATATGTCCCCCCTTTTTTTGGCACAGAATCTCTAATGTCCTTGTTGAGAATGTACAAAAAAGAAAAAAGGCTTGGTGTAATCAGGTAAGTAAAGAGAAGGGGCCTATAGTAAATGTTTGATAAGAGTCTGTATTGGGGTGTGGAGAGAGGTGGAGGCCAATAAGGGATCATCTAAGTTTCTTTGAGTAGCTTAGTAGAGGTTTTGCATGGAGGGCAGAATGTGGGACCCATACTTAGAAGAAGTTTAATAGGCCTGATAGAGACAGAGGTTTTCTCTTGGTCTGGGGCCTGGGGGTCTGTGTCACGGCTCGAAATCTCTGAGTTGGGATTATTGTTTGAAGTCCTTGTCGGGATTCTGTGGTCAGGGTATACTGAGTTTGGGTTATTACTTGAGAGGGTTTTTAAGAAAGACCAGCACCGGGGTGTGGTATCTGGCTACTGATGGGCTTCAGTGTCCCAGACCTGAGTCTATCAGGGGAAGACCAGGGGCAGGTTTTGGGAGTGAGGGCTGGCCAGGGGTTAAGGTGCCATTTGGAAGCAAAGAACTGAGATGGGATCTAAGAATGGGAAGTTTACAGAAGTTTGTAGCTTGGCCAGAAGATTACGTCCCATCAATGTCATTGGGCATTGAGGAACTATCATAAAAGAATGTGTTAGTGTTGTTTTGCCAAAGGAACAAAGGAGAGGAGGGGTTATTTGGGGATAAAAAGGGATGTCTGAGACCCCTTTGATGGCCACTTTTGAAGGCTGGAGAGGGCCCTTAAAGGAGGTTAAAAGTGAAAAGGCCGCTCCAGTGTCTGTTAGACACGAGACTTTGTGTCCGGCCACCGTGTCAATTACCCGAAGCCCTGAGTCCGTCTGTATGGGGCGGACTTGGGGTCTGGAGCTTGGGCTCTGTCACTGGAATAACTCAGGCACAACTGGATCATCTCTCACTTCATCCAAGGAACCATGGTCTGGGGTGCCAAGGCCTCCCTGAGTCTGGTTCCTGGCCCATTGTTGTTGGGCCTGGGGTGGACCCCGAGATTTGGTGGGTAGTGTCTGAGAACAATCTGTTTTCCAGTGGCCCCATTGTTTGCAGGTGGGGCAGGGTTTGGTGGGTGGCCAGGGCTTTGGGCAAGACTTAGCCCAGTGTCCCGTTGGGTTACATCTGAAGCAGGGGTCTGGAGGGCGAGGTCTCATATGGGTGGGCTGAGGTTGATGGGCCAAAGGGGTTGACGTTTTTCCTTGGATAGCTGCAGCAAATAAAGCATATTTGGCCTTCTTTTAATTTCTTTTCTTTTTCTTTTTTCGCTTCTTCCTCCCTATTGTTGAAAACTTTAAAGGCTAATTTTAGGAGATCTCGCTGAGGGGTTTTGGGGGCCCTTTTTTAACTGGCCTAGTTTTCGGTGAATATTGGGGGCTGACTGGCTTATGAACTGGACATGTAGGTACAAAAGTCCAGCGAGGGTGGAAATATCTAGATTAATGTATTTTTGGATTGCCTCAGTAAGCCGTAAAAGAAAAAGGGCAGGATTTTTATCTTTTTCTTGAGTCACTTCCCTAATCTTAACATAGTTAACATGAATGTGAGAGCTTTTTAGCATTTCTTCTAGTAAACAGGTGATCCTATGATGCAGGTACTGGATGTTGGCATCGCCTGCTGGATATGACAACTGTGGGTCAGTTAGAGGGACCGCATCATCAGCCGCCGGATTAGTCCTATCTTGGTTATGGAGCTCATCAGCATGAGTCTGGGCTGCCTGTCAAATCTGTTTTTTTTTCATCAGGGATTAAAGTGGCATTTAGGATGTAATAAAGATCATTCCAGGTTAAATGATATGTTTGTGTAAGGTGAAGGAATTTTTTTCTGTATCTAGTAGGATTTTCTGAAAAGGATCTCATTTTTTCTGCATTTTGGCTCATATCAGAAATTGAGACAGGCACATGAACCCATGTAGGGCCCTCCGGTCCTGCTACCTCTCTGAGAGGAAATATGTTTGCTTCGGGTCCTGGCTGATGGAGGGGGGCGGAAATCTCTTTTGGGGTTTTGGAGTCATCACTTTTTGTTTTGGAGGAGGAAGGGCTAGAGGTTGGGGTCTTATCTCCGGAAGCTTTTTGGGGGGGCGGTAGGGAGGAGGCTCATCTGTCTGGTCAAAATTGGGGGCTGAGGCTTCAGGGGGCCTTTTAGGGGCTTTAGATTTGGATTCTTTTGTAATGGAGGGGGAGAGAGAGCTGAGGAAGATTTGATAGGTAGAACAGTCTTTGCAGAGAAAAGGACGACTTTTAAGGTCTCAGAAGGCTTGAATATAGGGGACCTCTGACTGTTTGCCGTTCCGTTTGAGGAAGTTACTGAGATCTGATAAAATATTAAAATCGAAAGTCCCGAACTCAGGCCAGCGGTCTTGATTGTCTAATTGGTATTGAGTCCAGATCTGTATAGAGTTGTTCTAAGCGGTTAGCTTTGAGTTCAGAGAGTAAGAGTGGTTTGAGATTCTTGAGAACACAGGCGAGAAGGGGAATCTTTTGGGACAGATTGGCCAGACCCCATCATTGAAAGGCAAGCAGAGGCTCCTATTGGGAACTCGAGTCATCACTCATAGTCGCAATAGGAGTTACGAGAAGAGAGCTCTCTGTCGAGGTGGAGCGTCCCCCACCATCGCCTACAGAGTGGCCCTAGGCCGGGGGTCCCTGGGACCCGGAGGGGAGTGAGTTCTAGGGAGCCTCTAGAACACCGTCCGGATCTTACCTTAATCTAGGGGCCAGCTCAAGTGGAGTGTTGCATGTAAAGCACTCGAATGGCAAAAGGCCTCTGTCCTGGAGTTGGTCGGTCTCGTCGAAAAGAAAGTGTAGAGAAAAGAGGGAGAGAGGGAGAGGCCAATATTCCTCGGCTTACATGGAAAACCAATAAAGCCCTTACCCAGGGCTTGTCCCGCTCACAAAGGCACAGGGTGTCCTCTCGAGGAGGTCTTGAAAGCCTGGGTGGGAAAGTGAGCTTGGCAGGCTTCCACGCTTCGAAGAGCTGGCCATGGAGAACGAGAAGGAACCTCAACCTCCCGGGTTTCAGCACCAAAAATGTGTAGGGTAAGGGAATTAGAGAAGGCGAGGTTCAGAAAAAGAACGAGAGCGGCACTTTACAGGAACAGGTCACTTTAATGAGGCGAGAAGGGGCAGCAGTCAGATCAGTGAGCTGCTGTGCTAACCCAAGAAAAGAGTAAGTGTATAAGGCGTGGATGTGGGAAGCTAATGTCTGCAGGGGACCTGTTCTTCTCCGACGTTGTTCGGAGTAGTTATCTCTGAAACTGCTGGGGCAAGGAATTTTGGAGACCGGCCAGAGGCTGGACTGGCTGGGAGCTGGCGTAATCAACCTTACTGTCCATTTTTTTTTATCAGGTGAGAGAGTTCTTTGTTTTGCATAGAATGGTGGGAAGGACCTCGAGGGGAATTTTAACTCCAGACAATTTTGAGCCCTGTAACTTTCCTTCAGTGGTGGACAGCAGGCTTCATGTGGGTGGAGGAGGGCCAGCCTGGATCAGAAGATTGAGGTCCCACGCACAGAGGACGAGGCCTTCCAGATCCAGGGAAGGGCCCATGTGCATCTCTATGCTCTCACCTCCCTCAGCCAGGAGACGGCCCACCCTGGGGACCCACAGCTGCTCAGGCCCCTCGGATGCGACACCAGCGTAGCCCATCAGGAAGGAGGGGTCGAGCAGAGGCCTGTGGGTGTAGTTTGCTCCTGTCGTGTACGTTGTATTTTCGATTGGAGTGGAGTTCCCTGCGAGGTTAGCTTGTTGTCAGACACACAGCCACTCGATCCATCTGTCCATACAGACGCAGGTGTTCTTCTACCCGTTCTCTCCACGAATAACCTAATATACGTTTGCGTAGAGTTCCATGTTGTATACAGGAGGTTGTTGTTCATTATCCTTTGTCTACCTGTCTATCTTTCTAGGCCTCCACCAAACTCTCTGTGTACCTGCCTATCTATAATTCTGTCTCTATTTCTCTTTCTGGCTATCAATAAATTTCTCTACCTATATTTACATCTCTGTTCATTCACTATCTGTGCATTCATCAGTCTCACTATCTGTGTTTCTCTCTGTCTGTGTTCATCTTTTAAGCCCGTGAATCCAGCTGCCTCTGTATCCATCTGTCTGTCTGTCTCTCTGTCCATCTAGCCAGGAATGTGTCTTTATCTCTGTTTCTCCAGGTACCAGTGTTGACAGGAATCCAGCTCTTGATCTGCCTCTCTGTTGACATTCATCTCTTTCTCTCTGCAGCTGTTAGTAGACCTATTTATCTACATTTCTATGTCCTTTCATCCTCTGTGTTTGTTTCTATTTTATCCATCTCTCGATGGATCCAGTGTCCTTATATCCAGCTCTCTCTCTCTCACGTTATCTCTGGATTTCGTACCTCTGAATCTCTAGGTCTTTATATACATTTTTATTTATATCTATCCATGTATCTACATAAAGATGTATTTATTGATATATTTACAGCTGTATCTAACTCTTCCACTGTCTTTCCAGCTCCCTTTGTGTCTGCACATCTATCCATTTCTCTGTGTCACTCAAATTTGGTAAGTTTTCATCCCAAACTCCTCAGTTACCCTCCCCTCATTCCAGACATCCATTTGCCAAGTCTCAGTTTGATATCTCTGGCTGGAAATCTGTTTCTGTTGGGGAAACTAGTTCATTTGTGATGCTTTTGGATTCCACCTGAACGCTGTACTATGTATGGTCTTCATCTTTCTGTGTCTGATTTCCTTGAGGCAGTGTGATCCTCTGAGGGACTATCAATGCGGAAGAATGTGCATAATTTTCTTGGTGCTTCTGGCTGAGTCATCATCCATTGCATGTATGTAGCCCATCTTCCATATCCATTCATCTGTGAATGGACATTTTGGTGGTTTCCAATGCTTGACTCTTCTGGGGAGCCCCGCAGGAGACACTGGGGTTCAGGTATATTGGAGAAGGATGGTTTTCTCTGGATAGTGGCCCGGAGTGCAATTTGGGGATCTCCTGGTAGGTGGGTTTTTTGCCTCTGAACAAACCTGCAGGCTGTGTCTGTAGCAAGACTGTTAAGAGTCTCCATTCTGTGTAGCAGCACAGGGGGTTCTGTTTTCTCCACGTGCCCTTGAACATGGTTGCTTGTGGAGCGGAGGACTGCTGTCAGATGCAGCCTCGGTTGTCCTTTTGCTTGTCCTTGTCCGTTTGTCTTCATGGTTGAGAGGCTGAAGAACTCTCCAGGCTCGTTGACAAGTTGTAACTGTGAGGAGAACTTTTGCCTTGAAATAGGCTCTGAAATTAGGCACACTTTTGCATTCTTCTAGTATTACCAACCACAGGATGTTCTTCCAGGGTGGGGATCATTTAGGGCCCCCGCAGGCCTTGTGAATGTCTAGATAGATGGATACAGAAGTAGCTGGAATCATGGACTTCAGAGATGAATATAAACAGAAACATAGGTGGTGAAACTACTGGATGTATAGATAATGAATGGATAGATATCAATATAGGTAGAGAAATTTATTGATAGCCAGAGAAAGAGAGACAGAATTATAGATAGGGATATATACAGAGAGTTTGGTGGAGGCCTAGAAAAATAGAGAGTTAGAAAGTTAATGAACTGTGACTTCCTGGATACAACAGGGAGTTCTACTCACCAGTGTATTAAGTTACTCGTCTAGAGAATGTGCAAAGGAATACTTAGGTCTATACAGACAGATGGATCAAGTGGCTGTGCTCCTGACTCAAAGCTAGCTTTGCAGGTAAACTACTGCAAGAGAAGATACAAATCACACAAGAAAAGAAAATTACACCCAAAGGCCTGCATTCAACCCCTCCATCCTGATGGGCTATGCTGGTGTCACGTCCATGGGGCCTGAGCAGGCTTGGGTCCCAAGGCTGGGCTGTGGTGGGGCTGCGGGAACTGTGGAGGATATGCCCGCTGCTGATGCCCCCATTGTATCTGCATTACCTTGTCCCTACTTTTGGGACCACCTTTCCCATATTCAGACTGGTCTGCTTATAGCTATGCCAAGGTTTGTGTCTCTGAAGGGTCATGAACCCCCTGTCCATGAAGAGTTTCATAAAGTCATACTGTGTCCCAGGCTTCTGTAGTTGGACTTCCAGCCTCCTTTAGAGTCACCCATCTGCCTACCACAGCACCCTCATCATAGCACTTTGGCAGAGTTTTGTAATAGGTAATGAGATACAGCCCTTGGGTATTTCTTCAGACACTTTCCACTCTAATTTACCGTGCAGAAACAGGACTATATCTAGGCTATGGTTGCAAGAGTGGGTCATAAAGAAGGGCTCCTTGCTTGTGGTTCTATCTCGTAACAGTTTGAACTTTGGTGCTTTGTCCTTTGTTCAGTCACTGGGTTGTGTCCAACTTTTTATCACCCCATGGACTGCAGCACACCAGGTCTCCCTGTTCCCAGCCATCTCCCAGAGTTTGCCCAAGTTCATGGCCGTTGCCTCAGTGATGCCATCCAACGATCTCATCCTCTGTCATCCCCTTCTCCTCCTGCCCTCAATCTTTCGCAGCATCAGGGTCTTTTCCAGTGAGTCAGCTCTTCGCATCAGGTGGCCAAAGTACAGAGCTTCAGCTTCAGCAACAGTTCTTCCAATGAACATTCAGGATTGATTTCCTTTAGGACTGACTAGTTTGATCTCCTTGCAGTCCAAGGGGTTCTCAAAAGTCTTCTCCAACACCACAAATTGAAGGCATCAATTCTTCATCATTCAGCCGCCTTTATGAACGAACTCTCATATCTGTACCTGACTACTGGAAAAACCAAACTAGATAGACCTTCATTGGCGTAGTGATATGTTGGCTTTTTAATATGCTGTCTAGGTTTGTCATAGCTTTTCTTTCAAGGAGCAAGTCGCTTTTAATTTCATGGCTGCAGTCTCCATCCACAGTGACTCTGGAGCTCAAGAAAATAAAATCTGTCACTTTTTCCCCTTCTATTAATATTTGCCATGAAGTGGTGGGACCAGATGCCATGATCTTAGTTTTCTGAATGTTGACTTTCAAGCCAGCTTCTTTTCTGAATGTTGACTTTCAAGCCAGCTTCTTCACTGTCCTCTTTCACCCCCATCAGAGGCTCTTTAGTTACTATTTATTTTCTGCCTTTAGAGTAGTAGTTGTGTAGAGACTGTTGATATTTCTCCTGACAGTCTTCATTCCAGCCTGTGATTCATCCAGCCTGGCATTTCACATGATGTACTCTGAATAGAAGTTAAATAAGTAGGGTGACAAGATACAGTCTTTTCATACTCTTTCCCAATTTTGAATCAGTCCTTTATTCCCTGTCTGTTTATTCCATCACTGTTGTTTCTTAACTCCAATACAGGTTTCTCAGGAGACTGGTAATGTGGTCTAGTATTCCCATCTCTTTAAGGATTTTCTACATTTTGTTGTGATCCATAGTCAAAGGCTTCAGTGTAGTCAATGAAGCAGGTGTTTTTCTTTTCTTTTTTTTTTTTTTAGTCCTACCACTTCATTGCTACCAACCCGTCTCCCTCCACCCTCGCGCACACACGCTCAGTCATGTAACCCCATGGACTGCAGCCCGCCAGGCTCCTCTGTCCATGGACTTTTCCAGGCAAGAATACTGGAGTGGGTTGCAAAGCAGGTGTTTTTCCTAGAACTCCTTTTCTATTTCCATGATTCAGGGAATGTTGACAGTCTCATCTCTGGTTCCTCTTCAAAACCCATCCCCTACATCTTCAAGTTCTCATTTCAAGTACTGCTTAAGCCTAGCTTGACAGATTTTGAGCATAATCTTGCTCGCATGTGAAATGAGCAGTTGTACGGTAGCTTGAACATTCTTTGGCATTGCCCTTCTTTGGGATTGGGAAGAAAACTGACCTTTTCCAGTCCTGTCGCCACTGCTGAATTTTCCACATTTGCTGGCATATTGAGTGCAGCACTTTAACAGCATCATCTCTCAGCATTTGAAACAGCTCAACTGGAATTCCATCACCTCCACTAGCTTTGTTCGTAGTGATGCTTTCTAAGGCCCACTGGACCTCACACTCCAGATGTCTGGCTCTAAGTGATTGACCATACCATCACAGTTATCCAGGTCATTAAGATCTTTCTTGCATAGTTTTTCTGTGTATTCTTGTCACCTCTTCTTAATCAGTCTCTTTGGCTCTGTTAGGTCCTTATTGTTTCTTTTCTTTATTGGGCCCACCCTTTCATGAAATGTTTCCTTGATATCTCCAGTTTTCTTGGAGAGATCTCTACTCATTCTCATTCTATCGTTTTCCTCTGTTTCTTTACATTGTTTATTTAAGAAGGCCTTGTTATCTCTCTCCACTGTTTTCTGGAACTCTGCATTCAGTTGGGTATATCTTTCCCTGTCTCCCTTGCCTTTTGCTTCTTTTTTTTCCTCAGCTACTTGTAAGGCTTCCTCAGACAACCACTTTGCCTTCTTACATCTCTTTTTCCTTGGGATTGTCTTGGTCACTGCCTCTTGTACAATGTTACGAACCTCCATCCATAGTTCTTCGGGCACTCTGTCTATCAGATCTAATCCCTTAAATCTATTTCTCACTTCCACTGTATAGTCATAAGGGATTTGATTCAGGTCATACCTGAATGGTCTAGTGGTTTTCCCTACTTTCTTCAGTTAAGTCTGAATTTTTCAGTAAGGAGCTCATGATCTGAGCCACAGTCAGTTCCAGGCGTTGTTTTCATGGACTGTATAGAGCTTCTCCATTTTTGGCTGCAAAGAACAATCAGTCTGATTTTAGTACTGACCATCTGGTTATGTCCATGTGTGGAGTCGTCTCTTGGGTTGTTGGAAGAGGGTATTTGCTATGACCAATGGGTTCTCTTGGCAAACTCTTAGCCTTTGCCCTGCTTCATTTTGTAATTCACAGTCAAACTTTCCTGTTATTCTCGGTTTCTCTTGACTTCCTACTTTTTTATTCCAGTTCCCTATGAGGAAAATGATATCTCTTTTTGGTGTTAGTTCTAGAAGGCGTTGTATGTAGGTCTTCACAGAATGGGTCAACTTCAGCTTCTTCAGCATTAGTGGTTGGGACATAGACTTGGATTACTGTGATGTTGAATGGTTTGCCTTGGAAATGAACCGAGATCCTTCTGTTGTTTTTGAGATTGCACTCAAATACCACATTTCAGACTCTTGTTGACTATGAGGGCTACTCCATTTCTTCTAAGGGATTCGTGCCCACAGTAGTAAATATAATAGTCACCTGAATTAAATTTGCCTATTCCTGTCCACTTTAGTTGGCTGATTCCTAAGATGTTGATGTTCAGTCAAGCCATCTCCTGCTTGACTATGTCCAATTTACCTTGATTTGTGGACCTAATATTCAAGGTTCCTAGGCAATATTGTTCTTTACAGCATCAGACACATCTTTTACCACCACCTTTCAACCAGACCATCTGGTTCTGTCACCACCAGACACATCCACAGCTGAGTGTCACTCCCACTTTGGCCCAGTGGCTTGTTTCTTACTGGGGCTATTAGTAACTGTGCTCCACTAGGATACTGGATGCATTATAACCTGGGGCGGGGGGCAGTGGGCCTCTCCCGGCGTCATAACTTGTTGCCTTTTCATTCTGTCCGTGAGGTTTTCTAGGCAAAAATACTCAAGTGGGTTGCCATTCCTTTCTCCAGTGGACCACATTTTGTCAGAACTCTTCACTATGACCTGTCCATCTTGGGTGGCCTTCATGGCTCATAGCTCCACTGAGTTATGCAAGCCCCTTCACCACTACAAGGCTGTGATTCATGAAGGGAAAGCTGGTGCTTAAGGGTGCTTAATATTCACAAAGCCTATGGGACTGTAAATGACCTCTTCCCTCAAGAAATGCCCTGCAGTTGGTAAATGAAAACAAATTCAGTACAGGGCCAACTCTTAATGCCATTTCAAGAGAAAAATTTTCCTCCCATTCTTTAAAGAAAAAAAAAATCACATGAAAATATGTTCAGTATCTTTGGGTTTTCCTTGGTGGTCCAGTGGTTAAGAATATGACTTCCTATGCAGGGCATGCAGGTTTGATCCTCTTGGGGAACTAAGATCTTACTTGCCTCAGAGCAACTAGGCCCAAGGGGTGAAACTACTGAGCCCGCATGCTCTAGAATTCACATGCCACAACTAGAGTAGCCCATACCACAGTGAAGACCCTGAATGCTGCAACTAAGATGCAATGCAGCCAAAAATAAAAATATGTAATTTTTTAAGTTTTTAATTAAAATAAGTACGTACCATATTTCCTTCAGGCCTTGGTGACCTGGGCTGGTATCTCATCCCAAAGGAGGCTTAGATTCCAAGGCTAGACACTCCTTTGGCTGAGGGTCCTGGGGAGGTTGTGCCAACAATGGGACCTCTAGTGTCTGGTCCCCTCTGGATGTGACCACAATCTTTAGATCCAGGTGGCCCCCTCTTGCAGATAAATCAAGCCTAAAGGACCCCTAAAATGATGGTCCCTTCAGGCGAGAAGAGCTTTGAAAAGTCATCTGGTCTCCCATGTCCTCTGAGTTCCCACTTCCTTAGAGGCACCCCACTTACAAATGACAACCCCTGAGCATAGCAGCTTGGCAGGGATTCCAATCTATCTGGAGGCGAAGGGTGAGGAAGGAGCAGTGATGAGACTGGCCCTTGGTTATTTGTGCTCGTCCACTACACTCTAATGGACAACCCAGGAACAAGACTTTCCCTAGGGCTCTGGTTGTCCCAGTAACCAGAGTTGCCATGAAGAAATCCTGCTGTCTTGTGGCCAGTGCTCGCAACTACAACTTGCAAATTGGTGCTTAACATTGATTCACAAGGGCTGTGGGGATGTAAATAAATGACTCTTACCCTAATAAGATGGGCTGGATAGGCCACCTAATCCAGTATTCTGGGGCTTCCCTTGTGGCTCAGCTGGTAAAGAATCCACCTGCAATGCGGGAGGCCTGGTTCAATCCCTGGGTTGGGAAGATTCCCTGGAGAAGGGAAAGGCTACCCACTCCAGTATTCTCCTCTGAGAAAAGCCATGAATGGAGGAGCCTGGTGGGCTACAATCCATGGGGCTGCAAAGAGTCAGATGTAACTGAGCAACTAAGCACGCACACACACGGCATGGGGACAACCGAAATGTCCATCGACAGATGAACGGAGAGAGGCACGCTACATGCACTGCATGGACTGTGACTCAGCCAGAAAACAAGGAAATAATGTCATTTGCAGCAAAATGGATGGACCGGGAGATGTCCACACTAAGTCAGACAGAGAAAGACACATATGATATCACTTACAGGTAGAATATGAAAATATAAAAATTGATAGAATTGAACTAATTTACAAAACAGAAACAGACTCACAGATGATACAGTTAGGGTTACCAAAGGGAAAGTTGGGGGGGATAAATGAGGAGGCTGGGTTTAAGCAACACCCACTAATATTTATGGGCTTTCCTGGCGGCTCAGACAGTAAAGAAGTCTGCAATGCAGGAGACCCAGGTTCGGTCTCTGGGTTGGGATCCCCTGGCGAAGGGTATGGCAACCCACTCCAGTATACTTGCCTTGAGAATTCCATTGACAGAGGAGCCTGCTGGGCTACAGTCCAGGGACTCACAAAGAGTTGGACACGACTGAGCGACTAACACTTTCAGTAACATTTATAAAATAGATAATCAACAAGGGCCTACTATAGAGGACAGTGAACTCTACTCACCATTCTGTCATAACCTATATGCAAAAAGAAGCCATGAGAAATTTATATATACATATGTCTGTTTATACCTGAATCACACTGCTGTATACTTCAAATAAACACAACACTGCAAATCAACAATCCTCCAAGATAAAATAATCTTTAAAACATAAAAAATGCCTAACAAAATTCCCTTTGGCCACAGGGACCTGGGCTATTAGCACAGGCCTGGGGCCTGAGGAAGCTGGCGCCAAAGGTTGGACTACCACAGGGCTGACAGTCTAGGGCACAGAGCGAGGAGAACACAGTTCGATCCTAACCAACCCTGAACCAGAGATCACCTCTCACCAGAGGCCCCAGGACCACGACCTGGAACAGAAGTCACAGCAGCAGCTGGGATTTCCTGAGACCTGCGTGAAGCAGCACAGCCGTCCTGTGCAGACACACACCCCTCGCCTCATTGATGAGCAAGCCGGCAAGAAGTTCAGAAGCTGCCACGGCCACGTGCTAACGCCGGTGTTGGCATCACAATCCACACGGGTCCATGATCCACTGTCACCAGGACTCTGAAATTAGTCCTTTCAAGGGTGGATCAGAGAGGCTCCTGATCCTCAGAGGGGGCTGAGACGGGGCAAGGGTCCTCAGAGGTCAGCAAGGAGTGGCGCTCCCACCAGGCCTTTCTGTGCGCGTGGAGATGAGAGGTCAGGCCGCTCACTGCAGGAAGCTGTGGACACAGGTCAGTGTGGGCCCCTCTTCTACAGGTTCCTTGTGCGTTTCTCAGCAGCAGAACCTCTGCTTTGAAGTAAATCTTAGATCAAGTGGGAGGGAGGGGACATACATACACTTATGACTGATTGACGTTGTTGTATGGCAGAAGGCTATACAACATTGTTAATTATCCTCCAATTTTTAAAAAAGAGTAACATTAAAAATCTTAAATATTAGATGATAACATATAAAATGGAAAAAAAAAGTGAAACTACTTTGGCTGAAGTGAGGCCACAGCGGGCTGGCCCACTCAGTCTGCAAAATCCAAGCCTTTAGACAACAGTAGGACAATAGTTGCTTCTTTCCTTCCATTATTCAGATACGAAAAGAAAGGCCACGAAGGCAGCTCTGCTCAGGCTTCTCAGTGGACACAGACTACACTGAATTCTAGTGAGCGCTACATTTCTGCTTTTTCTCACACTCTCTGTGCTCCCAAGGGCAGGCCTGGTCCTCCGTGCAGTGCCTGCTGCCATCAATGAATGAATAACGAGAGGGGACTGGCCCCAGTCACACAGTGAGTTTAGTGATAGGTCATTGGGCTCCTGGCCATAAGCTGTGTTTGTACCTTACACCACCAAGATCAACGACAGTAAGCTGGAAGTAAATGAAATTACCGCCCTCAACCGTTTATGCTTAGGGGAGTAACATGTTAGCCATTCCTAAGGGAAATAGTTCAAATTTGTTAAAATAAAATAAGCCAGTGGAGTGAAATACAGGGTTGCATCCATCTTCCAGGGCAGTTGCCAAACCCAGATGAGACGAATGGAAGGGTAATGTAAAAGAGAGAGAGTTCTGGTGAGGACAAGATGGCAGAACAGCCACATAGGTTTTCAGTACTTTCACAAAAACAAAGCCACTAGGAGAGCAAAAGAAACCCCCAGATGACATTAAGGTAGGTCGTCAAGCTCTCGAATGTGAAGGAGTAGGGCCAAACCACTCACAGCCATAACACCAGTGTGATTTCAGCACGGGCAGGAGAAAGGCAAGCTTTTAAGGCCCTTTGAGTCAAGTAACCCAAGAATTATGATCAAATACACATCCCTTCTAGATAGAAAACTCAACAAGCCAATGTGAGAACTGTCAAAACTAGGAGCAGAGTCCCATGCTTTCATTTAAAAGTGAAAAATGGGGGATGCAAGAAAGTTGCAAATGGAGTCTCTAGCAATGAACAATTCATTATCTAAAGTAATACACTGGATGGGAGTTCACAGACATTAGACACTGTTGAAGGAAAGATCAGTAAGTCTGAATTCAGCAATAAAAATTACACAAACTGAAGCACAGAAAGAAAAAGAGACAAGACCCCTCCAAAAAAAAATAACAGGTAAGTTACTACAATATTAAGTAGTTTAAAATACATGTAAGGCCAAAAATCTTTGAAGAAACAGCCAAAATTTTTTTCAAGCTGGATTAGAACTATAACCCTACAGATTCTAGGAAGTCAGAGAACCTCACACACACTGTAGTAAAACTGAAGTTAAAAAAGCAGCCAGAGAAAACAGATATTACAGATAAAGGAACAAATATAACAATGGCAGCCAACTTCTCATCAGAAATTTTGTAAAGCATTAGAAGATTAATGTCAGACGTGCTGGAAGAAAAAAGCCTGTTAGCTTGGAATTCTAAACCTAGTGAAAATATCCTTTTTTAAAGATGAAATAAACTCTTTTTCAAGTAAAAACTGCAACAATGAATTACCATCAGAGCTGAAATACAAGAAATGTGAAAGTAATTTCTTCAGGTAGAAGGAAAATAATACCAGATGAAAATCTGAATCTATACAAAGGAATAAGGAACACCAGAAATAGAAAAGATCTGGGTGAATAGGAGATTTTCTTTCATTTCTTTAATATCTCTAAAAATACTGACTATCCAAAGTACACTGTGGAGGTTATAGCATATAGAAATAAAATGTGTGAAATAGCACAAATAATGGCAGCAGGGAAATCAAAGTATTCTGTTTCAAGGATTTATAGTATATAAAAGGAATATCCTATCTGTTCAAGGTATGTTGTGGTGAAGCTGTGTTTTAAATCCTAGGTCAACCACTAAAAGAATAAAGCAAAGAATATAGTTAATAAGTCACCAGTGATTAACATAATACCACAAAAAAATGGTCCAAAAATGGGCATGAGAAGAGAAAAAAAAGGAACAAAGAACAGATGAGTCAAATAGAAAACAGCTAGTAGGTTTATACCAAACTATATAGGTGATTACAATAAATAGACTAAACACTCCCAAGTAAAAGGCCCTGATCAAGAGAGATTATCAGGATAGATTAAAAAAAAAACCAACCAACTACATGCTGTTTATATAAAACCTACTTTAAACATGAATGCAGATTAAAACAATGGAAATGTTTTAGAAGATATCCTATATACACACTAATCAAAAGAAAGATGAAGTATCTGTTTTATAATGACGTAAAACTGATTCTAGAACAAGAAGTATCCGATAAAGTAGACTTCAGGACAACAAATACTTATAAAGGATTTTTTAAAAAGGACATAATAATAAAATGACTGATTCATCAAGAAGGCAACAATCCTAAATACACATGCACCTAAAACAGCTTCAAAATATGTGAAACAAAAACTCACAGAACTGAAGAGAAGTCATTTCCAATTCCAGCTGGAGATCTTAACACTCCTCTTTTAGCAGCAGAACAAGTACATCCCCTAAAAAAAAAAAAAAGGTTATGGAATACATACACAAACCTATCAGTCAGCTTGACGTAACTGACCATAGAATATTTCACCCAACAACACTTAAATGCATTCAAGTACATCTGGAATACCCATTAAGATAGACTCATTTCTGGACCCTCAAACATTCTTTAACAAATTTAAAAGAACTAAAATCATCAAGAACATATTCTTGGATTATAATGGCAATACCTAGATATCAATAATAGAATATTTGGAAAAATCTTCAAGCATTTGGAAATGTAACCAATATGTACATATCTAAATAACTTAGGGGTTGAAGAAAAAAAAAATCACAGTAAAAATAGTTACCTATAGAGGAAAGAGAAAACAGGAAAGAGAAGGGGACAGAAATGGAAGGTAATAGTCTCTGCTCCGCAGTGCAGGAGCCCCAGGAGAAGCAGGTTCAATCCCTGGGTCGGGAAGATCCCCTGGAGAAGGAAATAGCCACCCTCCCCAGTATTCTTGCCTGGAGAATCGCATGGACAGAGGAGCCTGGTAGGCTACAGTCCATGGGGTCACAAAGAGTCAGACACGACTGAAGTGACTTAGCACACAGGCACACACACGTGTACCTTGTCCTATGCACTGACTTTGGAAGCATGTGATGCTTAGTAAGTAACAGTTAAAGAGGGAAAAGTCCCTAAAAGCTGAAAGAACAAACGGATGTAATTTTACTTATATATCAAGCCCAATCCATAACCACAGAAGGAAAATAAGTATTCAAGTGTTTTAAACTGTATATTCCTAATAGGCTGTATTTAGTAGTTCTATGGTTTGTAGTAATTGCAATCATCTTATTTTGAAAATATTATGTTGATACCATAAGACAGAGCAAGAGAAAAGTAATTTTGTTACTGTAATTAGAAACAAAAAAAAAAAAAAGAAACCAAGATTTTTAAGGTAAAAGAAGGGATTTCAGTAAACAACTCAAGAACTGAAAGCACCGTCCCCTTAGGTTTTACTTGGAAATAACACTATTGACTCATGACCTATTTTTCTCCTAAAAACTGTATCTTTTCTCATCTCTGCACCGAAAAGGCCTAGAAGCAATATAAATAATTAGCATCCAGACTGCGATCTTTTGTAAAGAAAATATTTTTATTTATTTGTGGCTGCCCTGGGTCCTTGCTGCTGTGAGCAGGCTTTCTCCAGCTGTGGTGCTTGGGCTCTAGGGCGCAAGGGCTCAGTAGTGTGGTGCCCAGGCTTAGCTGCTCCGTGGCATGTGGAATCCTCCGGGACCAAGGATCGAACCTATGTCCCTTGCGTTGTCAGGTGGATTCTTAACCACTGGACCATCAGGGAAGTCCCAGACTGTGGTCTTTAAAAACTATTTCCCACTAAAAGAAACCAACATTTCTTAAAGGTATTACAGATTAGGGTCAGAAGCTGGAAGGGCACGCACAAAATGAGCCCAGGGTTTCTTAACGGGACAGAAGAAAACAAAAGTGTTAGATGCTCAGTCATAACAAGGAAGCTATCAAAAAACAATAGGGTTGTGTCAAAAGCACACAGCAATCAAGTCTTCAAATATGGAAGCATCAAAAATAATGACTGTAATTGATTGAAACACATATTTTAAAAACCCTTTGAGTGTGTGATAGGGGAAAAATTTTGAAGGTTGCTAGAACAATGACCTTACTTTGAAAATAAGAAGAAAAAAAAATCATGTATTTTTCTTGCCTTTCCTGTACAAACTGTGTATCATGATGATAAAATAATTGCTGAAGGAAAAAATGCTAGTAAATGTAGAAAGGAACAATAAAAAAAATAATCAGGTACAGGTCCGGGGCTGTTACAGACTAACAGAGTGTGTTTTATCTGTTAAAGATACATACTGAAGCTTTTAAGGTTGAAATTACATAACTGCCGAGATTTGCTTTTAAAATATTCCCCTAAAAGGAAAAACAGTAAGTGGGATAAAAACATGAAGCAAGATGCTAATACATGTCGAAACTGATGATGGATGCTTGGAGACTCACTGTATTACTCTGCTTTCTATGTTAGAAGTTTTCCAGAATAAGAAGCTCAGATACATGTGGTGTTAGTTGCTCAGTTGTGTCTGACTGTGACCCCATGAACTGTAGCCCGCCAGGCTCCTCTGTCTGTGGGGATTCTCCAGGCAAGAATACTGGAGTGGGTTGCCATTCCCTTCTCCAGGGGATCTTCCCCATCCAGGGATCAAACCTAGGTCTCCTGCATTGCAGGCAGATTCTTTACCATCTGAGCCATGAGGGACGCCCTCCAATATATGTGGAGAGGGAGTTTATCTTCAGTTCACTTCAGTTGCTCAGTCATGTCCAACTCTTTGTGACCCCATGGACTGCAGCACGCCAGGCTTCTCTGTCCATCACCCACTCCTGGAGCCTACTCAAACTCTTGCCCATTGCGTTGATGATGCCGTCCAACCATCTCATCCTCTGTCATCCCCTTCTCCTCCCACCTTCAATCTTTCCCAGCATCAGGGTCTTTTCAAATGAGTCAGTTCTTCCCATCAGGTGGCCAAAGTATTGGAGTTTCAGCTTCAGCATCAGTTAACATTGGCTTAAGGTACACTGTTCTCCTCCAAAGGCCTCTGGGGTCCAGATCCTAGTGGGTTCCCACCCCAGTCCCACAGCTGGGGGTATGCAATGAGGTACTTCCTGGGCACCGCTTCCGCTCCCTCAGTGGTTCTGACATCCTTCACCCCTTCCTTCCTCCCCGACCCAGCCTCAACTCTTCGGGATGTGCTTGGGGTCGTTTCCAACTTGCAGGCACATTTCTGTTTTCAGAGATAACACAGCAAGAGAGCGTGGGTGTTTGCCTGTGGGGGGTGTGTTTTCCCACCCTGCCCCACCTTCAGGCCTTCTGGGCCCCCAGACCTGAGCTCAGGTGGCCCCCAAGGGCGAAGGCCTCCGGGTGACATGCTTACCCTCTGCTGGGACTGAAGGAGGGGTTCTAGCCTCCACGGTGGTGCGCTGGTGGAGAGAAGCTTCCCAGCAGAGGTATTGATTCTCAGCCCCTGCAGTGCCCTGAGGGGGCTCAGCCAGCCCCTCCTGGGCCCACACTGTCCCTAGAGTCTCCACAGGGGTCCAGTGCCCCCCGAGGTCCATCTGCGTCAGGAGGTCACTGGATGACCTCCAGTCTGCTGGCTCCCCGACCCCAACTCTGTCGTGCTCAGAGCCTGGGTGGGCAGCCAGCACTGCCGCTGAGGGCTGCGTGGCTCTGGGGAGACTGTGGTCTTCAGGGCCTTCGCTTTTCTCCTCATGAAGAGGCTCTCCTCAGCCTCACGGGTCTTTAAGGTCGTGTTGGGTCACTCTTCCCCTCAGGAGCCTTCGTAGCCTCCCTCCTCCAGATCCAGCCTCAACACCTTGTCCCAGCAGCTCCCAAACTGTGCTTATCCTCACCCAGCATCTCCTTCGAGGCCTTTCCTTACGATCTATCCCCACGTCTGCCACCCTCCGAGCATCCCACCTTCTGACTGGGGCCCCAGACATGCGTGCTGTTCATCTCCGCTCCCGCCCGCTGCTTGCCGCAGGGCTTCCCCTCAAAGCTCTGTTGCATTGCCAGTGGGGCCCTTCCTACCCTCCCAGCCAGAGCCCTGTCAGAAGTGAGTTCCTCCTCCAAAACGCTAGAAGGTCTACGCAGACAACTCACCAAGCCCTCAGGAGTCCTCGCCCGAGCGTCCTGTGTCATGAAGGGGCCTGGGGCAGGCATGGTTGACCCCCACATGGTTGATGAACTCTTCATCCGAGAACGTCTGACATAGCACAGGCTGGCCGGGGTACAAAAAATAGTTGTTATCTGCATGATACTTGACAGGTTGTAAAGGATTTCACACCTATCACCTCAGTTAATCCTGAAAGCCACTCTGAGAGGCGGCCCTGAGCAGGGGGACGCTGACTCCCCCAAAGCCAATGTGTGTGGTCACCGGAGCCAGCACCAGGTCCCAGCCCTCCTGCCCCAGGGCCCCTCTGCTCCCTCTCAGAGCCTGGCTGCGACTGGGGAGACCAGCGCACACGTTAGGAAAGGCTGAGCCGAGCCATCAGCATCACCCAGGAGAAAGCGCCGGAGTTCAGCCCGTGTTGGAGATGGTCCCTGCCCAGCTCTCCTGCAGTTTCTTCATCTGAAAAATGGGCTTCCCTTGGAGAGGCCTGAAAATTCCACAAGCTGGAGTCCTATAGGCTTGAGGCTATGAGAGCCAGAGCAGAATCCCTCATGGAGAGCAGCCAAGGCTGGGGCAGGACGTGCTCCTGAGATCAAGTGATCCTGTCCCCGCAGGAAGGGAACCGCAGACAGGCCAAGGCCACCCCCCTCCCTCTCACCCAAGCCAGGGCTGGGCACGCTTGGGGACAGGAGGAGCAGACGGCTGCCCCAGGCCACCCCAGCAATCTCAGGGCATCTGACCTCCGCCGCTGATTTCTACCCAGAGGGCGTCATGAACATTTTTAGTTCCCAAGGAATGTTAATCAGCACCCAGATGCTGGGCTGCCCTGAGATGGGACTGCAGTTTAAAACAGGGACTTGCCTGGTGGCTCAGTGGTAAAGAATCCTCCCGCAAATGCAGGAGACGGGTTCGATCCCTGTTCTGGGGAGATGCCACATGCCGAGGAGCCATGGACCCATGTGCCACGACTACTGAGCCCGTGTCCTCAACATGAGAGCTCCCACTCGCCGCAACCAGAGAAAAATCCATGCAGCAATGAAGACCCGGCACAGCCAAATAAACGACTCCCAAGCAGGCACTCTGGCGGCTCTCCTCTGTGGGGACCTGTTTTTATGGGTTTATCTTGCCCTGACAGCTGAGTGTCTGCAGGGCCATCTGAACACAGTCTCCTGGGACCTTGCTGGTTCAGCTTCCTCATCCCTCATCGGGGCCTGGGACAGAGGACGTGGGGAGTCCCACTGTCAAACACTCTGCCTCTGAATGAACATTCTTGGCAAAGAGCACCCACGTCCTCCCACCACTCCTACTGGGGGAGGCAGGCACATAGGGCACTAAGCTGTCTGCTCAGCAATCGCGGCCCCAGGTCTAGGTCAGAGCCCTGGGGCTGATTGCAGGGCTCGGGCAGGAGGATGGAACTCTGGGTGAGAGGGGAGGGGAGGGGAGGGGAGGAGAGGCACGTGGTCCGGAGTCTCTCCTCCAGGCCCGTGTGTCCCCAGCCAGCTGAGGCCATGCCTGCCCCGGGGACCGTCTGCAGCCTGCTGCTCCTCAGTACACTCCGGGTGGACTTGGCCATGGTGGGCCCCAGCTCCCTGAGCCTCAAACATCAGAGAGTGCAGGTGCGACGTCTCCCCACGAGCCCCGCGTTCTGAATGGGACACTCCTTCCAGCCCTGCCCTGAGCTGTGTGACCTGACCTCACCTGTTCTGGGCTTCAGCCTTCCCCCAGAGCACAAAGGAGGCCTCTGGGTCTAAACGCAGGCCTGTACCTCACTCTGCTTCTGGACGGACAGCGGGGCTTAGAGTCCTAAGAACACCTCCTCTTTCCAGCAGAGAAAGGAATCCAAGAAGCCAGCAGTCACGCTGAAGCCCTGAGGCCCTGGGAGGCTGGCTTGGCCCAGAAGTCAGGCAGAAAGTGCAGAAGATGAACTGGAAATCCAGGTGGGTCGCTGCAGTTTTATGCCTCCGGCAGTGGAGGGAATAATGGACTCTGTACCGCTGGGCTCTGGGAGGTCTTTGCCCATCAGCAGGCAAATACCTAAGTAACTGTGCCACAGCAGGATGAGCCCCAAGCAGAGGGGAAGGGAGGGGCCAGCAGACACCAGGCGATTGCAAAGGGGAGCCTGCAGACAGACACCAGGAAGAAAGCGCTGCTCACAGACTGGAGACGTTTCCCTAGAGAAAACCTTCTGATGGACTCAGGGACCTCGCAGACCTTATCTGACTTTAACTTATGGGGGGCAGCACCCTGGACAGGTGGACCAATCCCCACCTATAGATGAGAATGGAGCCCACCAGGCTTGCTTAGGCTTTGGTGAATTGTGCATGGAGGGGCAAAGAGGGCTAGGAGAAAGAGGGTGTGAAGGCATTTTATGAGTTCCCCACCTGTGTGGGGAAGGTGGGTGCAAGGAGGTGTGCGTGCTTAGAAAACCGGCGAATGGTCCCAACAAGAGTTAATGTCGAGAAAGACACCTCCATGCAGGGAAATCAGAATCGCCCAGGGGAGCCTGGTAACTACGTGCTGCTGCCCACACCGCTGCTTCACCCTCCTGCTTAGCATTTAACCTCTACAACCGCCCGTGAGGTCATTAAGGCTGGTCTTGGGCCCTCATTTAGAGACAAAGGACAGAGGTTCAGCTGGGAGAGCTCACTGGCTTGAGAGGCCACTGCCTGTGTGGGGCAGAGGTGGGACCCATGGTCTGGGGGGACTCCAGTCCCCAAGCCCTGTATCCCCATCACCCATCTGGCAGAGAGAGAGCAGGTGGCCCAGGAAGTCTCCTCGCCCTCCCTCCACCGACTCCCAGCCTCTCCCCCGATCCCTGTGAGTCAGGGGTGAAATCCCCAACCCACACCCTCTGACCCTCACCAGCACCTCCTCCCCCACGTGTGAGATCCCACCTTTCACATTCCCCCTCAACACCAGTCTGCAAATCCTTAGACTAAAATGAGGGAACTTTCCCATTGCACCAGCCAGGTCCAGCAGGGCAAGGTCTAAGCCAGCTCAGATGCAGAAGTTTCTAGTTTCCACAGAGGGAACGGTAGGCAGTGCTTCAGCTAGAACTGGGAGCCTGCAAGTCTGGAGGTGGAGGGGGCCCTGACACGGGCCGTGACCCTGGCTCTGCTCTCCCAACCCCTCCAGTCCTGGGGTCCCGTCTCAATCATCGCAGGCCCCTCCACACCCTCCGAACTTGTTTCCCAAAGTGGAGTTTCAGACCTAGAAGCTTTCGAGACCAAGTCCCACCCCCAGTGCACCCGACCCCCACTCACCAGATGACCCTGAGGCCAAAGGGGTCTTTTCAAGCCACTTGGGGCTGCTCTCCCCTCCAGCAGCCACTGCGCCTCTGTCACTTGCTCCTCGTCCGGCTCCAGGGTGCAGTCCAGCCTGGCAGGTCTCCGGGCCGGTGCTCCTAGAGCTGTGCAAGGTCTGCCTGGGTCCTCCGAGCACGCGCATCGGCCGGGGGTGGGGGGAAATGAGTGTGCACTGAAGAGGGGGGACAGAGGGGCTCTAGGTCCCCCCAGATCAGGGACATCATCACTCGCTTCATCTTCATGGAGGAGACGAGGGGGACGGAGGTATGTTTTAAATAGGGAACCAACACCTATCTGTTTTATTAAAATCTCTGAGCGTCTCTGCTCATCTGTGAAATGGGAGCCACAGTGGCTCCTACCCGGAGGGTAAGGGCTTGGCCTGAGCCTGACCAGGATGAGGGCTACATGCCAGGCGCGGTGGCAGCAGCACCGGGGCTCACAGGGGCTGCAGGGCTGGGGGTCCAGTCTGCCGTCTGGCCCTTGCCACCACCTCCCTCTGCAGCCCCGGGCACGTCATACAACCTCTTAGAGCCTTCGCTGCTTCACCTGAAAATGGGGCTGACACGTCCTGAGTGGAGGGCAGAGGGCAGAAGGACCACGGGCTCCTTTTCAGCCCCAAGATCCCTTTGTCGACTCATTCAGAATCTCAGTGCCCAACACGGCCAGGAACCCACGTGGTCACGGGGGTAACCACAGTAACAGTCTCCACTCCCCAGGAGAGAAACGATGACATGGCCACAAACAGCTCCTTCCTCTTTGCCCACAGCTTTGAGCTTCAAGTCACCTCGTAGGCTGCTGAGAAAGTAGGGCTCATGGCGGGGAAGAGACGGGGCACAGGAAGAACAAACTTGGCTCAGAGCATCCTTCTAGGAAAACGCCAGCTTCCTGTCCGATTTCCCACAGAACAAGGAAAGGCCTGTGTAGTCGAGAGAAAGACCACCTGGGAAGGGAAGGAGGCAGGGCAGACACGTCCCCAGGCTCGCGCTGTGTCCTCCGGGGAGAGCCCCGTCCCCGATCACCCTGCCGGCGTCCGAGACTCTTAGCACTGGCCATTCAACCTTCTGCCTTCCAGAGCTGCAAATGTGGGGGAAACTCACTCTAGGGGACCCCAGAGCTTTTATCAGTAACCTCCTCAGTGGTAAGGACAGAGGGTACAAGGTAAGCCCTTAAAGATGGTGAGGACAAGCACTGATGCATATACACTATCATGTGTGAAACAGGCAGCTAGTGGGGGTTTGCTGCGTAACACAGGGAGCTCATCCCAGTGCTGTGGTGACCTAGAGAGGGAGGGGGCTTCAGGGGGAGGGGGGCTTCAGAGGGAGGGGGCTTCAGAGGGGGGGGAGGGGGGCTTCAGAAGGAGGGGGCTTCAGAGGGAGGGGGGAGGGGGGCTTCAGAGGGAGGGGTGCTTCAGAGGGAGGGGGGCTTCAGAGGGAGGGGGGCTTCAGAGGGAGGGGGGCTTCAGAGGGAAGGGGCTTCAGAGGGAGGGGGCTTCAGACGGAGGGGGCTTCAGACGGAGGGGGCTTCAGAGGGAGGGGGGAGGGGGGCTTCAGAGGGAGGGGGGCTTCAGAGGGAGGGGGGCTTCAGAGGGAAGGGGCTTCAGAGGGAGGGGGCTTCAGAGGGAGGGGGCTTCAGAGGGAGGGGGGAGGGGGGCTTCAGAGGGAGGGGGCTTCAGAGGGGGGGGGAGGGGGGCTTCAGAGGGAGGGGGCTTCAGAGGGAGGGGGGAGGGGGGCTTCAGAGGGAGGGGATGGACGTGTACTTAGGGCTGATTCATGCTGTTGTACTGCAGGAACCAACACAGCATCGTAAAGCAATTATCCTTCAATGTAAAATAAAATAAAGATGGTGGGGTAATAAGACCAGGCCCAGGAAGGAGGGTAACCTGCCTGAGGGGTGCCTGCTGGACCCCAGGCCCTTCTCTCTCCCCCTCCTGAGAGCCCAGGGCCCCCACTGGGATGGGGGTGGGAGGTGAGGGGCTGCGGTGGGAGGCTGAGACCTCTGACAATTCCTGGATCCTCCTCCTATAGTTCAATGCCCCCTTTGACGCGGGGATCAAAGCTGTCGGGCTCAGTCCCACCAGCATGGCTAGACCCTGGGGAAGTTTCTTCAGGATGTCCTTGGGGAAGAAGCCCGTGGTAAGTCCTTGCCCAGGTCAGGTTAACTCCAAGTTTTCGCTGGAGTCCCAGTGTGAATCCACCTGTGGGTAACAAAACTGAAGTTTTCCTCCCCACCCTTGCCTCTCAAGCTTCTGATTCCTCTGTCCCAAACACATTCATCCCTCAGTACCCGCAGGGGATTGGTTCCAGGACATCCCCCCCCCACCCACTTTTAGGGGATGGACCCCAGTCACATGGTCCACACTTGGAGGCCAGTGCTCTCCCCGTGACAACATACCACATCCGCCAGGGAAAAGCCGGCTGTGCTGGCCCCAGCAGGACAGTGGACAAAGCAGGGGGCTTTTCGGTGGGCGTGGCTACACTGTGAGGCACGTGGGATGTTAGTTCCCCCACCAGGGACGGAACCCGTGCCCCCTGCCATGCAAGTGCGGAGTCTTAACCCCTGGACCGCCCGGGAAGCCCCAGACAACAGCACTTTGACTTGACCTCTCGCTTTTCAGAAAGCCCGATCAGCAAGTGACCGACCCTGAGGCCAGCCACCTCTCTGTTCTCCCAGAAGTGCTTCACTGGATACCAGAACACTTTTGAGACCACACCCAGCTCTGAGGGGTACTAGCCCAAGAATCAATGCTCAAACTGGATGCTGAAGGTGCAAAACGTTTACTTCACCAAAGAGGAAGATTTCACATTTCACTGAAAAACAACTCCCCCAGCCAGCCAATTCTTGGTCTGTGGTCAATAGGAAGAGAAAAAAATGAACATGTAGCAAGGTGTGCATGCTTAGAGAACCAAATTAGAGCCACACCTTCAGTGGAGAAGTTTACTGGGGGGATATAGGAGCAGAGGAGGGGGACAGAAAGGGGGAAGGAAGGGTGAGACAGGAAAAGAAGACAGGCAAAGGGTCCTTTAAATACCAGAGCTTCTCAAGTGCAAAGAAAGGTACATGAAGAGCTTCTTAACAACCAGTGAGGCCTGTGTGAGCAGGGGAACTTCTGGTGACACTATCAGAGCCGCTGACCTGACATTCAAGGGCAGAACAGATGCTGGGAATTGTGAAAGCGTGAGTCTGAAGCTGGACACACTGGGGTGCGAACACCAGAGCCACTCCCAGAAGCGGCTGACCTGGCCCCTTCCCCCTCCTCCCGGCCCAGCGGACACCACCTCACGTGGCCAAGGCTGGCCATTGCCTGGGCTCCTTCATTGACCTGGGGCACCAGGGCGACGTCCCAAAAGCCTTCCAACCCCAGCTCACAGCTGAAGTGAGCCTTGATCCTTCAGTTCCACCGCTGAATTCCAGTGAAGACCCAGTCTTCCCGGGGGGAATGTCCCTTATCAGTCACGTGGTCTTTGGTGTGAACTGACTCTCGAGCTAGTGACGAAGGATGGGTGATCACAAGGGGAGAAGCACTGCCCGCCTCCACATGTGTGCACCCATTAAAAACACACAGGACACCCCTCTGTGGAGCTGGGGTAGTGTCCACACTCTGGAGATACCCTTGTCACAGAGGGCTCCCTGTAGGAGCCAAGTATCTTCTCCAGTGAAATTCTGGCCACCAATCACTTAAGACACAGCCCTGTAGTGCAAACCACGCATCACACTTGATGGGCACCTGATAGCCCACCACCATCCCTCAGCGAGGCGCCACGCGGCCCGTGGGATGTCACCGTGATCAGGGAACCTCTTAGAAGTGCAGAATCTTGGGCCCCATCCTTGCTCTAGAAGATCAGGATCTGCTTTTTTTGTTTGTTTCCTTTTTTTTTTTTTTGGTTTCCTTTTTTATTGTAGTATAGGTTATTTACAGTGTTGCATTAATCACTTCTATTCAGCAACAGGATTCAGTTATACATACCTGTGTTGGTTTAGTCACTAAAGTCATGTCCAACTCTTGCGACCCCATGGTAACTCTCCAGGCTTCTCCGTCCATGGGATTCCCCAGGCAGGAATAATGGAGTGGGTTGCCATTTCCTTCTCCAAGGATCTGCTTTTTAACAAGACCCCAGGAGCATATATAGTGGCTTACTGCCCACAGGGTCCTATTCAGGCAGCAGAGCCTGGTGGCCCCACCTGACTTAGAACAGGTGTCAACTCTCATATGACTTAGGGAAATGCAGGGGACCCTCAATGAAAGGGAGACTGAATGAAAAGGCTATCTTGTTTCCTGTTTCACTTACCTCCCTGCACCCAACTCTCTAAGCTGCAGCTCTGCCATCAACTCCGTGCCTGTCCATTGGGCAGACCACACACACACACCCCTTCCATCTCAGGAACACACACATCACACACACCCCTTCCATCTCAGGAAAACACACACACCTATTTGGCTGTGTAGTGACTCAGCTCATCGAGCCCTTGGCTCTGAAAGCATCTGCCTCTAAGGGATGACCCTAGTTTGAAAGGCATTATCCCCATTAGGGGGGCTTCCCAGGAGGTGCAGCGGTAACAAATCCACCTGCCAATGCAGAAGACACAGGAGATGTGGGTTCGGTCCCTGGACTGGGAAGATCCCTGGAGGAGGAAATGACAACCCACTCCAGTATTCTTACCTGGGAAATCCCACAGACAGAGGAGCCTGGCGGGCTTCAGTCTGTTGGGTGGCAAAGAGTTGGACACAGCACACACACATCCCCACTAGAGGAATCTAAGGTATTGGAAAGCGCTGAATGATTTGGGTGGAGGGAGAGAGGAAGCGAAGTCCACCTCCAGTGAGCCAGCTTTTCTCTCTGATGCAGAGACCCATGTGTGGGCCTGGAGCTGAGGCACATCCCAGCTCCAAAACTTAGCAGGGGTGCCACCCTCATCGTTGCTAGCAATGCCAAGGGCCCTTTTCTGAACATCCAGAGGAGGAGCCCAGGCCCAACCATCATCAAACAGCCCAAGAAACCACCTCCTGACCTGGTGGAGAAGCAGCCAGTCAGGGTTCAGGGGAGGATGGGTGCCACGCTCCAAGGAATGCTGGTCACCTGTTGCTGCCCCACAAAGACAAGGCTTTACACCTTTCTCAGGGGGCACACACAAGCCTTCTCTCCCACTTGCCTAGGTCATTCATTCCAGAAACATGTTAAGCACCCACTCTGACGGGGCTCTCTCAGCAAGCCCAGGTGGCATGGTGGGGTGGAACGCTATGGGCCTCAGACTCGGACCCAAATGTGAACACCAGCTGTCTGATCCAGCCCATGACACTGAACTTCTCAGGCTCCTCCCATGTGAAACACCCACCTCCCTGGGTCACTGTCAAGACTGAACACAGTATCTCCCTGGAGGACATCTGCACACTGTAGGCATTCAGTTATCCTAACAGCCACCTTTTACTGCATTCCTGCTGTGCCCCAGGCACTGTCCCAAACACGTCTCACATGAATTTAATGTAATTTCAGTTAATTTCCACAACAAACCCACTTAGGAGGAAGAAGACTGAAGTCCGGAGGAATTAGGTGACTTCCCAAGGTCACATAGCAAACAGGTTTCCGACTTACCCAGAGCTGTGGCCTTGGGCCTAGGCTCCCCCGTGTTCTGCTGCTTCTCAACCAATGTTATCCTCTTGCCCTGCTACCTAAGGTAGCCTTTTGTTTCCATTTTTCATTTTCGTTCATAAGACATGGGATCAACTTGGAGTAGGCCAAGGACAATTTCAGGTTAACAACTGGAAGAAATAAAACTGATCACAGGGAAACAGGGGACACACTTGAGAAAATGAGCATTTCCAAACCTGGTCCCACGCCAGCCTTCTCACACCGTCTCCTGCCCACATCACTTCCCTACAACACTAACTTCTGGTTCTCCGAAGCAGGGATATTTACCCCCTGGGCTGAGCAAGGTGTTTGCACAGGAAAAACAACAACAACAAAAATGTCCTTATGAAAAAATTGTTTTATAAATTATATGCCCAGTACATTAGAATGATAATGTGTATTTAACTTCTTACACACACACACAGGGGTGTAAGAAATTCCTTTAGGACAGTGTACACAGAGACCCATGCTTAGCAACCGCACTTTGGTCTGAAATCACTTCCGAACACTGTTGACAAACGAGCATTTATAGCAAGCAAGAGGGCTGCCTGGCCACTGACCAACGGTTCTGCTGCCATCCTGGGCACTTTGTTCAAGCACCACACAGTGGACATTTGCCTGGATTTTACAGAAATGAGTGACATAAAAATGAAAGTGCTTGCAGTAAATGGTTACTATTGGTCCCAAACTTAATACACAGGGAAAGATGCCAAACACCAGGAAGGCCAAGAGCAGGCTCCCAGCTGCAAAGAGACTATCCCTGTGTCAGGCAGACACAGGTGCCATGCGCTCCGCTGGGACGGAGCTGAGACAGAGGAATGTGCTGGAAACACACAAACCAATGACTGTGCATCCCAGAGGAGACATCAACAGATTCCAAATTCATCAACTGTTCTTGGAACAGAGCCTCCCTTTGGACAGGCTTACTTTTGGCTTGAACACGTGTGTCCAAGGATACCTTAAGACAGAGCTGGAAGACAGGAGGAAGTTCTGTTTCACTGTGTGCAGAGTTTGCCCAGAGGCACCAGAGTTCACAATCCAGAGCCCACAGTGCAATGGAGTCATCAACAACACCGCTGTTTATTCCATTTTTTCCCCTCCTGTTTCATTGGTCGGGAACAAAGAACGTGTCTGTTTTTCAAGGCTAAGAAGCAGAAGTGTATCTGGGTGTTCCTGGGCAGTAAAATGAGAGTAAATGCTCAGAGGCAGCAGAGATCTGGAGAAGGTATCGAAGCTGCTTGCTTCCAGCTGAATTCTGCTGAAGCACAGACATATTTGAGAAGGTCTCCAGACCTCTGGATCCTTAGGGTACAAAGCTAGGAAACAGCCAAACCACTGCTAACACTCTGAGAAATACAAACAGACATGGAGACCATGGGTGCTGGCTGAAGATCCATCACTTTATTTTTAGAAAGAGATGGCCAAAGGGGACAAGGGGGCAGAGATAGAGAGGCATTCTAGCAACACAGCAGAAACAATCCAGTTGGCCATCCACAAACTAAATGAAAAACAATGCCAGCTGGTTTTCACCCCCCACCCCCACCCCGCCTGCCACAGGCCACGTTTCACTGTGTAACAGAAATGAAAATCCTTAGTCCTGGAGATAAAAGTGGATAGCACCTGGTGCTTCACCTCGGCAGGGAGACTGCGATGGCTCAGACGTCCAGAGTTGTCCCTCTTAGTCACCGCACGCAGGCCCGGCTGGCTTCCCTCGTTGGTGTGATTTCTAGGCCTTGTCGTGAAGGAGACGGCTAAGCGGCAGTTCATCTGGGGAACAGTGGAGCACTCTAAAACACTAAGTCCTCCAAATCTTCCAAGCAGAACAAGGCTCTGGACTCCCCAGATCTCAGGCACAGATGATGCACAGCTCATCCATGGAAGGTCGACAGTGCATCAAGGCCCACTTCCCAGGCCAGCAACTTAGGTACCAGGGCAAGGAGGAAACACCACACACGAAATGCCAAGTCCTGTTCCTTGCAGCTCATGAGGTTCCAAAGCACCTTCCACGAACACCTAGAGGGATCCAGCACAAGTGATGGATCTTACGATTTCGGCTACTGGTCTCCAAGAAACAGACAAAGGAGGCAGGGTGGCCTGTCTCACTGAGGAAGTTGGAATAAAGGATCCTTTTGTGCCAAGTGCAGAGCGTCCTCACTCTTACCCTTCGACTGTCATAACCTTCCAGGCTCTGTAAGGAACACACCTTGACAAGGCACCAGCAGGGCGCAGAGCACAGCTCAGAATTTGAGACGGCCTGGCTGCTCAGAGGCCGAGCAGGGGCTCTGACTTCCACCGTGGAGAAAGAACACAGTGGAGGCCAAAGTGAGGGAGAGCCCCAGGATGGGAAATGGGAGATTGATGGACACCAGGCCTCTTGTTCTGCATAGGCAATGGAACAGGGCTGGGCGGCGCCAGCAGAGCTTTGGAGAATTAAACTGGTTTGCCTCTTGACCTGGGTGGGGCGCACAAGGGGCCATTACAAGAGATGGAATGGGAGGAGTATTTTTGGTCCAACGCTGCAGGAGGAGGGGGCAAAGTGGAGGCCAGCGGGGCTGAGACCCTGGACGGCAGGCTAGCAGACAGTTTCTGCGGCAGACTGGACCCTTACCAGTTAATTCAACACAACTGAGCTGCAGCCCTGGGGGCCTCAGTAAGGGGAAGAACACCTTCCCTGGGGTCCTTGTCCTCAAACAGGCTTCCTCCTCAGGTCCCCCAGTCAATCCAGGTTCCCTCAGCCAGGACTTGCCCTGGATAGTGAACGCCCCTCGGCTCTCTCTGTGTCAACAGCAGTGGAACCAGTGAGACCGCAGCTGAAGTCCTTGAGTCAGTGCTGACGCAGAACCGACACTGGCCATGGTGCGGGCCAGACTGAAGAGCTACCCCGGGGAGCGAGGGGCTCCCTCACCGGCCACAGGAGCATCAGCCTCCAAGACAGGTCCCCGGCCAACGTCCTCCAGAGATTTCCCACTCGGGAGTTGTGTTTAGAGTAGAGAACCAGGAACCACACCACTGCCTCACGCGCACTAAACAAGGAGCAGCGTGACTTCACACGCAGACTGCCTGCACCTAAGCCGCAGACACAGGCACGGGGTGGGCGAGTTCGCTGCGCCCTCAGACCCTCCTCCTCTTCTGCCTGGGTCGCCCCGGAGCACCGTGGCCGGGAGGCCAGCCCGATCCCCGAGCCCACCCACTGCACCCACCCCACCCTCCCCCACCCACACCAGCCTGAAGCAGAGGCCTCCGAGGAGGTCTCGGGAAACACCCCGTCCGGCTTTCCTCCATCCCAGCCGGCCCTCCAACATCCTTGAGCAGGGACAGGGGCAGAGCTCACACGGCCTTTCTCCTGTCAGGCCACTGGTCATCCTGCAGGGTGTGGGGAAGAGAAAAGGATGAAGGTTACACTCAACTTCAGGGGCGTCCCTGGCGGCTCAGCAGTAAAGAATCTGCCTGCCAACCCAGGAGATGCAGGTTCGATCCACGGGTTGGGAAGATCCCCTGGAGAAGGCAACCCACTCTAGTATTCCTGCCTGGAGAATCCCATGGACAGAGGAACCTGCAGAGCTCCAGTCAACGGAGTTGCAAAAGAGTTGGACACAACTGAGTTAGCATACAAACTCAAGTTCACTCAAGACAGACCAGGCTCATTGCTCAGCCCATGTTTACCTGCTCCATATTTATAGAGACCAAGTCATTTTTTGTCTTGGTTTTGCAAAACTACATATGTAATGTGATTTCCCCCCACCTTTTCTAGGAGACTCCTGGCGGCACCCTCCCTGCTTAAAGACTGTAGAGGCGGCAGGTGTTCTCACGCAGGGTGGCCAAGGTGCTGGCGAGCGGCAGGTCTTTGACCCTGGCGATCTCTCGAACTGTGTGCAAGGCCAGGCCCGGGTGGGCGTACTGGCAAAGGCTCTTGGGAACCTGGAAGACACCAAGCATTGAGGACATCGCTGTGCTTCCTGCGCACAGCCGTCAGGCACGTGTCCCTCCCCGGCCCTCCCCGAGCAGGGCCTCTGGAGCTGTGTAGAGACCCCTTTACCTGCAGACGCAGGGAGAGTCCCAGTCATGGGGGCTCTGGGTGAGCAGGGTCCCACGCTTCCTGGACAACCCTCTACAGGGTAGGGCTTTGCACTGCCTGGAAGAGAGTGGTTACCCTTCAGCTTCTCAGCCCCCTAGACTTTGGTTCTGCAAAGCAACAAAGAGGAGACATCTACACAGCCAGGGGCAGGACCTGGAAAGGTACTGGGGGCTCTGGTCCTGCCAGCCTTGCATGGGTGACCGCCCACCTCCCACCCTCTCTCCTCAGCGCCTCAACTTAGCTTGAAGACGGCCCTACCTGTCGAGGCAGGAAATAGGGAGCGTCCGTCTCTACTATGATCCTCTCCAGCGGGATCTGTTTCAGAGCTTCCCGGGCCTCCCAGGCGGAGGAGTAGGTCAGGACAGCTGTGAAGCCCACGGACATGTTGGGAAAGTGGTCCAATAGGGGCTCGATGACCGGGTAGCTGCCGGTGAAGCAGTGCCTGCGAGGAGGAGAATCCCACATCAGGGTTCTCTCATTAGCCACTCTGCCGAAGCCCCAACCCCCTCTAGACATTGCGCCTCTTCTAATTTTGGTGGACAGATTCTCAGAAATGCAAAGACTGCATCCAAGGGAAGGACTCACAGTCAACACAGTCAGAAGCAGAACTGACAACTGCAGCCCCTCTGAATCACGGCGACTGTGGGCAGAAATTATGTCCATGTAATCGAATAAACGAAGGGGCCGACAGGTGAATTTTTCTTCTCTTAACCTGATACCTGTCCATGTTCTCAGTAGCATATACATCAGCCCAGAAGGGCCCAGTGACTGCCTCGTCTCATCTCTGGTGGCCGCTCCACTCAGAGGCGTCCCTCTTTGCCTGGGCGCCTGGAAGGCAGTGGTCTAGAGGCCTGACAGCCCCACCCTCTTCAGCCACCTGTCACAGTCGGGCTTGGGATCTAGACTCTGTGCTTTCTCAGTTAACCCATCTCGCCCGTCTTGAGAGAGCCAGCTGGGCATCGCCTCCTGGCCCCTTTGTAGCCAGAGGCAGCTAAGGGCCCGTGCTCTGGCTTCCTGGGCCCCCTCAGCCCCGCACCCTCTGGGGAGTCACCAGCGGACTGTCTCTCAGAGCTCCTCCAGGGCCCCCTCAAGCCATTCCATGCCCAGAACGGGCACATGGCCGGAGGCTGGTGAGTTTACCCAACTAGAGAAACCCTAGATAACATTTAGAGGAGATGCCTCCTGGACGTTAAGGTGAGGAGGGGTGAGCTTTCAAACTGCAAGCAGGGCTTCCCTGGTGGCTCAGACGGTAAAGAGTCTGCCTACAATGCAGGAGACCCGGGTTCGATCCCTGGTTTGGGAAGATCCCCTGGAGAAGGAATCTCTAGGTGAAAATCAAACTGCAAGCAGGAGAGAAAATTTCCTTTCCGGTGCCCTGGAATGTTCTCTGTGTGCCCAGCCACTGGACCCACAGTAGCTTCCCCCCAGATCAACAGCTCTCATTTCTGAGAACCGGGCCTCCGTGACAACCTGCTTCATGGGATGGGGGTCACACGGATTCAGGGTGTTAGCTCAAACCATATGAAGCTGTCATTTTTTAGGTAAAAAGTGGTCAAGTATCAGAAATTTCTCATGGGTCAAAATGACAGTTAATCTTTTGAAAAGATTCTATGAAAAGACCTAATATTATCAACGCTCTTCTCACTGCATTTGTTTTTCCCAGTAACATCCTAGACAGAGGGACATGTTCACTTCATTTGCCCGCTGAAGTTCTAGGCTCTCACCGGTGAATCTTGTAGTCTGGAGGCACAAATTTTTTCATGATTTTCAGCAGATCTTCATCAGCTTCTCGGCAGTGGATCACCAAGGGCTTCCTTAGAGACACAGCCAGCTGTAGCTGCCTCTCAAACACCTGTAAGAAGGCAGCGACAAAAAACTGTGGGTGAGGGCCATTCTGGATGTCTGTTACCTCCAGAGCAGCCAGTCCAGTGGGCAACCCCCACCATCTCCCACTCTTTGTTTTTAAACTCATGTAGTAATAGCTAACACTTACTGACTGCTTACTAGGGAGTAGTATTATTTAGGTGTATTATAACTTGCAATCCTTAAAAACACCCAAAGATAGGGTGCTCAGCCCATCATGTAAAGAAACGGACGCTCCGAGTGAGGTCAAACAATTTGCAGTTGATTAGCTGGAGCACCCCGATTCAAGCCTGAACCCAGACTCTGCATGGAGCAACCACTAGGCAATGCTTATTTGGGGCTCCAGGGGCAGGTCAGGGCTCAGGAGCATCACTCCAAGATACGTGTCCTCTCCTTCACTGTCCCTGCTCCTACTCCCACTCCCCAGAGGGAATCCATCACCTTGCACACCTTTTCCTACGCAAAAAGTCGCCATGGATACATCTGCACGATGCCGGACTCTCAGAGGTGCTCAACTACTTGTGGAAAGAATAAATACTAAAGGTATTTCCTGCAACTTGCTTTCTTAACCAAAATCAGATCTCCTGCTAGGTGAACACCTACAGATACATTACATTAAAAACACACACAAAAAAAACGAGGCCACTTTAAAAATCTTTAGTGGTAAAATACACATGTTGCTAACAATCTTAATGAAAAAAACTGGGCTAGAGCTTCTACTTTCCTCTAGCAAGTTCAAGTTTAGGAAAAAAGAACAAAAGGAGTAATTCATTATAAACAAATTACCTCATCTTAATATTTCCATGAGTAGTTTTTTCAATCGTGGAATATAATTCATGTTTGAATTTTTAACATCAAATTAGAAGATGTTTTTGAGTCAGGTGATTCACTTGAGAATGACATTTTCAAGTCCAACACTCAGTACTACCTCCTCTCAAGATAGTGGCAATGAGCCAATACCAATTCTGACATAACTCAGGTTTAACCTGTGGTTTCAACTAAAGGAAAGTGAGCCTGGAAACCAATAGCATGGAATGCTTTCAAGGACTTTAACGATGAGCTAATCCCAGTACCCACAGTCCACTGGAGCCCTCTTTAACATATCTGCCCTCCTTGAACTCCTCCAGAGGCAGAAGTCTGCAAGAGATTCTAATTCCAACACTTAATCTTTGCTTCTAGCAAAATGTTTGCTTCTAGCAAAAACTACTAGCATAATCAAACTATTATAGACTTGGGGTGCAACATGACATGGCTGTTTAAAAAAGCCTATTTTTCAAAGAATATTTAATGAAGCGGGAACATTTTCACGGTGGAAAAAACATTCAAACTACTCCTTTCTCTCTATAAATCTCCTAAATTCTTTTTTAAAAGGCACGTACATACAGCACTCATTTCCTTGATTCTTTGACAGGTGTTCATAAGACATGCCACCAACTGCCCCCTGCAACTCTCCAAGGGATGGCGACAATAAAAATATGAATTCCAAAACACATCTGAATTTCAAAAACTATTAAGAAAGAATTCTTGGGGGATAGGATCAGTGGCTGCAATGGAGCATGTGTCCTCCCCAGGAGCCAGCTGAAAAAGAACAAGAGGAATTGAAGCTCACTGCGAGGGAGAAGTCATGGTCACTATCTCTCCTGGATTGGGAAATGATGATCTTTGCTCATTTGTGTGTTTTGCAATATTCTGCAATGGGCACACTAACTTTAAAATCAGAAGAAAAACATATTGTTTAATTAAACAAACAAAATGTGTTGCTTCCCAAGAAGGAATTTAAGCTTTGACATTTGTATCATTAGCTATAAAGGTCATTCAGCCCCAACCCTCCTCTTCTTTCATAATACAACTGAAAGGAAAGAAACAGCTTGCAAAGCATTTGCCCAATGACACCTAGGGAGAAGCGGTCTGGATAAGAGCAATCACCTTTTTAGAGATTCTAAATTCTTTAGCTCCCAAAGTGGAGAAACCCTTATGTAACCACTAAGAGAGGAACGAACACTGTGAGCAAACCAAGGATGATATTACCTTGTGCTGCTCTGGGACAGGCGTGGTGCACTTGTGAGAGTAATCCAAGCCCATCTCCCCGAATGCCACGGCCTTGGGGTGCCTCAAGGCCTGCAGAAGATTTCTCTCTTGACTCTCACTGTAGTAACGTGCAAAATGCGGGTGGCAGCCAAAGGCCCCCCACACCAGATCCTCCTGCAACAGGTCCTCCCAGAGGCCATCGGTCAGGGTGCGAGGATCGCAGAAGTCGGAGATGCAGCCCTGAAACTCCTTAGGGAAGGAGCTGCTGTAAATCTTCCTGAACCTGGTGAAGGTCCCTTTGAATGACAGCTTGGAATAGAGCATGTCCAAGTGACAGTGGGTGTCGATGAAACCCTCCAGCCGCGGCTCCCGACGGCTCCTGGGCAGGGAGCGAGATGCAGGTTCTTCACCCGGACACGGCAGCACGTCCTCCTGGAATGTTCTTTTCTCCTTCACATCTTCTTCCGAGCTTCTGGAGAAACAAGACGCACGAGACTTCCGGGATCTGCCTTCCTTGGCAGGCTCAGGCTCCCTGGAGGTGAGCGGGGGGCTCACCGTCGAGGCGGGCGAGGAGTCGCGGCCGCCCCGGCCCGCCTGCGTCGTGCTGCCGCCGCCGCGGCCCGCGGAGGGGCACCCGGGAGCCTTGGGACCGCCGGCCCAGTAGCTGGCGTAGTCACACCAGGGACTGCTGTACAGGTGAGCCGGGTACATGACGTAGTCCGTGGGGAAGGCGGAAGCCTCTGGAACGGCGGAGGCTTTTAGGGAGACGGGCTCCTCCTGAGAGAACCTGGCCGTGGAAATCTCGTCCACGTCGGACCAGTCACTTCCTGAAGAGGCGCGCTCCATCACCACCTCCCGGTCCTTAGGCTGCAGAGGAGAAAAGAGACAGAAGGTTCGCCTTCGTCCTGTGTGCGGACAGCCTGCCAAATAGAAGCCCTGGCCGCTCTCTGGCCACGGTGATGGCACGGCATTGACTCCTTAGCGCACTTGTCATCTGGCTTCTTGATTACTTCCCAGAAAGTGAGCCGGGCTACCACGGAATAAACTTGGGATCATGGTGTCATGTGCCATCCCTGGAAGGGAGGCTGCGCCTGCATTCCCTTTCTGAAGAACCCCTCTTGGAAAAAAAACCGCCCTCTAGAACATACAGGGTGTGGGGGTGGGGGGGTGGGGCGGGGGGCGGTTTTTAGAGAAAAGCACCGTCCAGCATCTCATCACTAACAGCAGGTCTGTAGCACATTCAAAATGTAGCAGCATGCAGTCTGAATGGCTTGAGGGTGTGTCTGCAAATTCTTTGACATTACTCTCCACTGAAAGGTGGGGTCTGTGACCCTTCCCCTTGAACCTGGGCCAACCTGTTTGGTAACTGATAGGCCCGGAAGGGACGGCAGCTTCCAGGACGAGGTCAAGGCAGTCTTACTCCTCTGGGGGAGGTCGACTACCGTAAGACTTCTGAGCACCCACAACCACATGCTAGAGAGGTCACAGATTGGTGCCAAGCATCAGTTGCTGGACATGTTCACATGTGAGCACATGTCAATAAAATACCTCTCACATACTCTAACAGATAGTTAACATCTTTGCAATCTAGCCCTTCAAGGTATACTTCACTATTTTCCCCCAACAACGAAAGTTAATCTGATTAAAATTATAAAAAATATCCAAATGGAAGGTAAGGGTTTCTCCTCAAAATGATACTTCCCTTTTCTGAGGGTTCATTTCATATTCAAGTCATCACAAAGTCTCTTGTAGTACAAGATATACTCTTTTATTTGAAGAAGATAAATGACCCTAAACAAAACTCAGAGCCAAGCTAATTTGAGAATTTAAAGAGGTTCCCTAAACTCTTTTTTTTTTTAAGAGGGGGGAAAAAAATAAAAAAATAAAAAAGAGGGGAGATGGGAAGCAAAAAAAAAAAAGCTAACAGATTTAATAATTATTCCTGAGGGTATGACCTCACAATTCTGTAGTAGACATCATGTTAAACAAAGGTTTTAAAGGTAGTTTTTAGTTTTTTATAAAGATAACTTTTTAAAAAGCAGTAAGGTAAGTGGTTATGCATAAAACTACACTGGAAACTTAAAAAACATATATGTATGAGGAGGAACAGGGCAACACAGGGCCAGTTGGAAAGCTTTTTTTGGAAAGCTATTTTTCACTAAATACATTTTTTAGTTTTAAACAGTGGAAATATACTTCCTAAAATACTAACCAAAAGAATAATTAGACATGGTTACACTATAGGATGCCCAAAACTTTACCTCCAAAGACTGAACCAACTGAATGCAAAGGGAACGCTCTTTGCAATGTGGGATAGAATTTCCAGGGACAAAGTAATACAGACCAAAAAGTGCTACACTGTATCAGTGAGATCTCAGCTACAGGAAATTCTACAAGTCAAATGACATCTTTTTGTTTGTTTAATAGATGTAACAATAAATAAATAACATGGGGTAGGAGAGGGAAGGAGGAATCTATAGAGACCAAGAGATTTAACACTTTAGAAAATGACAGATATGACTCTTACATCCTGCTTCAAACAAACTGAAACAGTCATGAAACAGGGAAATTTAATCACTGACTGGATATGTGTGCTCAGTCGCTCAGTCATGTCCGACTCTTTGCGAGCCCATGGACTGTAGCCAGACAGGCTCCTGTGTCCATGGGATTCTCCAGGCAAGAATAATGGAGTGGGCTGCCATTCCCTTCTCCAGACTGACCAGATAGTTGACCCTATTAGGGACTGTGGGGACAGGGCAGAAGGAGAGGTTAGAACTGTAGTTATGCTTGTTTTTTCCCTAAAGATCCTAGTTTGAGAGATAAACACTAAAATATTTATGGGTGAAATGATATGGTAGGTGCAATTTTCTTCCAAATAATTTGTGGAGAGAAAAGGGATACAGAGCTGCTCAAACAAGACAAGACTGGCAGTGAGTTAACACTTACTGACGATGAGTGATGCGTAGGTGGGTAATTTTCATAAATGTTTTGAATATCTCATAATAAAAACTTTAAATGGAAATAATAACAATTAAAATTCCAATTCAGATGGAAGGGCAGAGCTGTCCCCTGGCTGCTTCACAGACTATCATCTCAGGGTACTGATTAAAAAAAAAAAACTAATTCCCCAGTTCCATCTCAGACCTCTTGAGTCAGATTCTTCTTCTTCTCATCAGGGAAGTTCAGGAAATCACATTACATGACTCAAAAAGTAACTCCAGTGACAACAAAGACCATGTCAGAGAAACATGTGAAAAGGTTCAATAAAACTAATCAAATATGAGGGGGTGGGAAATGGCAGAGTGGGGGGAAAAAAGACTTCAAAAAAT
Source organism: Cervus elaphus (assembly GCF_910594005.1). Lineage (NCBI taxonomy): Eukaryota > Metazoa > Chordata > Mammalia > Artiodactyla > Cervidae > Cervus > Cervus elaphus. The sequence goes on from NC_057838.1 coordinate 28,977,723, forward strand.
GCACATGTACCTAGAAATACATATGATAAACAGACTTTGATGACATCATCTAAGACCTTGAAAGACTTTATATATAGTCAAGTTGGCCAGGAAAAGGTTTTGGATTTCCTTTTTGGGAAAATTGACAATTACCTATACTTAAGACTGCCTGAGGTTCAAGTGCATATGGTGAGATTTAAAGCTGCATTTATTGAGAGTCTACTATACACGAGGCACTGAGCAAAGTATTTTCATGTATTAATTTAGGATTCAGCAAACTTCAACCCACAAGCCATATCCAATACACTGCCTGGTGGTTTAAGTAAAGTTTTATTGGAACATAGCCAGGCTCATTCATTTAAGTATTGTCTATGGCTGTTTTCATGCCATTACAGAAGAGTTGAATAGTTGCAATGGAGGCCTTAAAAGCTCAAAAAACCTAAAATATTTACTATCTGGTCCTTCACAGACTGAGTCTGCTGATCCCTGTAATAGTCTGTGATAACATTTAAAGAATCATGCCTTTTTATATAGAGGAAGAAACTGGGGCTCAAAGAGGTTAAGACTGCAGTACACCAGCAGAGCCAGGATATGAACTCAAAACTGTCTGATCTCAACACTCATCGGCTAACCTACCCAAATATATACTCAACAGGCAATCTAAGTGTCCAGTCTGACAAATGGGAGTTTGGGTATAGAAGTTTGGGAAGTTCACCCACACCAGGGAACTCCAGGCAGCAAAACAATGATCTACATTAGACAAGAAACACAGGCATTATACACTGGGTTGGCGGGGAAAGTAGTTTACAAAACCTACTGCTCTTGGGGTTTCCAATTAAATACAGCACATGTGGGTTTTGTCCTTCCTGCCAAAAAACTCTTATTAAAGTTACAGGAAATGGACTTCAAAAAGCATAAACCTATGAAGAGAAAGCAATAGAAAAAGAGCAAAGCAAACTAAAAAAATTATCAGATACTAGAATGCAGATAGAGGAACGGTCACTGGATAAGCAGATCCCAGATGGCCAGAACCTAGGCCTGCAGTGAGAAAACCCCCGAAACATGCTGAATCATACTACAGGCCCCCAGAAGACTCAGGAATTGGAGGTATCAGAGCTCTCAAAATGAAGGCAAGGCTGGAGATGAAAGAGGATTTGTGAAGTTAGAGCCCCAGATCCTTGCTCCCATCCTGTAGAGATGGGTCTGCCCCTTCCCCGCCCCGCAAAAGATAAGGTATGAGCTTGGAAAAGTTAAGCCAAGGAGCCTGTGGAAGAGTCAGGGGCAACAGACACAGCGCCGAGGGTCATCACATGTTAGACGCTGATGAACCGGGGCACCTCCCTCAGCCTGACTCCTAAACACCAGCAGCTGGACCTGTGCTCCTGAGCAGAGCACGGGAGGGTTTGTCCCAGGGCCCCACCCCTCACCCCCCAGCAGCCTGAGGATAAAGCTACAGGTGATCACCTGATGTTAAAGGCAGCAGGTGATAAGCCCACCCAGGCACCAAGACTTCCAACAACTGGTTTTTAATGCCTCATCGTTAAAATATGAACAGATACCCGAAACATCTGAGGAAAGGCCTACCACAAAAGACAGACACCAAATTATTTAGGGGAAAAAACAAAACAGAAGAAAACTCTGAAAAAAGTAGTGTGGAGAGAAAACTTCGAAACAAACTTTTAATTCATATTCTCAGAGAAACAAGAGAAGGTATTATAACCTCAAAATGAAACAGGATGTCTAAAAAAGGACAACTCAAAAAACTGAGCCAGTGTTTTATAACTTAAGTATGCCAAAAATTTTAAAAGTATGTGTTATCATATGCACTCTCCTTAATTATTCATAAAGAAAGCAGAGATGAAAAGAGACAAAGGAAAAAAGGAATCGTAAGGAATCAAAAGGAATATACCCTCAAAAAAAAAAGAAAGGTGGGGAGCAGACTACTTATTTTGACAATATTGAGAAGAATTTTATGGTACTGTTAGGGGAAGCATACTGACTGAAACCGCCCACCCTGGCCAGGCACCATAGTAACCATTTGCATGAGTTGTTTTACACAGGAGGTCCTGGTAAGGAACACGGAACTAATAAGCCACCACCAACCAGAAGAGCTCAGGAAAGGTCAAAAGGAGACACCCCAGGCCACCCACCTCCCAGAATCCTCCTCTCTGGCATCCATCTTGGCTGAACAAGGGTGCGCCACCAGGAAGGACTCTGAGTCAGAATGATTGGCTAAAGACAACCTGGAAACTAATCCCATCACCATAAAACTGCGAGCCAGTGGCAGAGCTGTTCTCCTGGGGCCCCTTACCCTCCTGCTCTCCGGGCCCTTTCCCAATAAAATCTCTTGCTTTGTCAGCACATGTGTCTCCTCGGACAATTCATTTCCGAGGGTTAGACAAGAGCCCAGCTTCTGGCCCTGGAAGGGGTCCCCCTTCCTGCAACAGTACTAGCAGTTGGGAGATGAAACAGTCACAAGAACAGAGAAAACTACAGGGAAGAAACAAAGCAGGATGAACTCCAAGGCAGATCAACTTTTATAAGGACAGAAATGTAATCAGAGTATACTAAGTCACTCAGCTATGAATACGGTCATAATAATTGTAAATAGATTTGACTAAAAATTATATTATGAACCAGGGAGCTACAGGAAGGCAGAGAGGATACATTTACACATGTGGGTACTGTCGAAGTGTAGAGAACTAAATTCTCGTCTCCTGTGTAGAAAGTCCACAGATGTCTAAATTTTAAAAAAATAAACAATGCGAAATTACTTAGAAACATGGACTAGAAGAAAGAGACGAGAGGGGCTACCTCCGAGCAGCAGTCACGAAGGATGGGCAGAGAGAAGTACCACAGAAGAATTTTTTTTCCCTCCGAATCAGAAAAAATGTTAAAAACTGCTAGTCTCCCTTCAGTGTTATTCAATGTCACTCTCTCCTTCCTCTATAGCTGCTGCTGCTGCTGCTAAGTCGCTTCAGTCGTGTCCGACTCTGTGTGACCCCACAGACGCCAGCCCACCAGGCTCCCCCGTCCCTGGGATTCTCCAGGCAAGAACACTGGAGTGGGTTGCCATTTCCTTCTCCAATGCATGAAAGTGAAAAGTGAAAGTGAAGTCACTCAGTCGTGTCCGTCTCCTCGAGACCCCATGGACTGCAGCCTACCAGGCTCCTCCGTCCATGGGATTTTCCAGGCAAGAGTACTGGAGTGGGGTGCCATTGCCTTCTCCCCCTCTATAGCAACAGAAGTTTATCTGAATGTAGTGTTTTCCAGATGGAAGTCAGTCTGGAATTTTCCAGACTCTCTTGCAAGTGTTGGCCAGATTCTTCTCAACAGATATGAGCAGACACAGTGGGGACTACCTCTGAGCCAAACTCTTAAAAGGGAGGGAATGTACTTCGCTCTTCTCCCCTCCTCCCGCCTGGAATGTCAATGTAACGTGTGGAGCCTGGTCACAGCCGCTCAAACCAACCACAGGACGGAAACCGCCGAGGGGCAGCAGAGAGTCAAGCAGAAGGCACCCGGGTCGCCCACACCGTGGACCCATCCTCTGTAAGGCAAACTTCTTAACTGAATGTTATTTTGGCCTTTGTTACACAGGAAAATCTGTATCTTAACATATAAATCCTAAAACAAAACTAGCACTGAGTTGAGGTTTCTTAATAAATCTGAAAGGCATGATGCAAGAGAACTATCAGTTTGTTTCCTGAGGCCCTGGGTAAGTCAAGGACTGCGTTGAATGAGTAATAGTTATGATCAAACTAAAAAGACCAAGGACATTTAAGAAAACTCAAAACTCCATGCTTGACCTGAGCTTGACTCACCTTTTGGCCGTTCAAATGCGAGTCAGAGTCATCCAGAAACTCCAGGGGTGGAGAGCACTCCTCGGTGACCATCCTGCGGCCACCCAGGGGCTCCTCGCTGTGTCTCTCCTGAGGGTCTATCACCACCCTCCTGTCACAGAAGCTGCTCTTCTCCAGCACAGCGGCCTCCTCCTCCGCTCTGACCTCTGGGGTGGACTCTCTCTCTTTCCGAGGAGCAGCCACGCTGACACCCCTGGCTGGTCCCTCTCTGCGGCGGGGACGCTCTGCTATGTGGGGTTTTGCCCTTGGGGCCGCCTCTCCCTTCCTCTTTGGCATCGACTTTCCCAGGATGCCCTGGATGGCCTTTAGGTAGATCATGGCAGAGCCCTGGTCTCGAAGTCTATCCCTCTGCCTTTTCTGGACCTTGTGTGGTTCCTCCGTTGTACCATTTTGACCCTCCGCGTCCGCTGCCAATTCAGAATCCACGGAGCTACGAGGGCTATCTTTGGAATCAACCTGGAGGAAAAAAATAAGAAATGATGAAAGGTGATTTCATATACGAAGCACTTAGCAAATGGGACATTAGTGGAGACGTCATGCCAGCCCTCAGCGCAGTCAGCCACTGTTAACAATTTCAGTAGAAACTGGACTAGAAGAACGAGCTGAAAGAGATGAAGGGGGCTATCTCCGAGCAGCAGTCATGAAGGATGGGCGGAGATGGGTACCACAGAGGAATGCCTCTGCCCATCCTCTCTCTACAGTTGCCACAAGGAATTCTACAATCTGGCAACGTGACACCTCCGCTTAACATGCTTCAACGGCTCTGTGTCTGCCTGACTCCTGAGTGTGACCCTGGAAGCTCTCCTCCCCGGCTGGCCCCCAGCCTTCCTTCCAGCATCATCTCCTGCCTTTCTCCACTCAGCCAGGTGTCTGAGGGAAACACTGGAGAAGGGGGAAAGGAGGGCCTTGGAATAAGCAGTGCCCCAAGCATCAGAACAGCATTTCATAATCCTCTTAGGACACACATTGTTTCCTGAAATGTCCTTGTCCATCAAGAGAACTCAAATGACACCTCTTCTGTGAGGACTTTCCCAATGGTTAGTCACTCACTCCTCTGACCCCCTTGTACTTCAAATATCCCTGTTACCACACTCCACGCATCGCACTGTGATGAACTGTCCTTCTCTGCACCACCAGCCCCAGCACAGCCTCACCCAAGCACTGAGACATCCCTGAGTGAAGCAGGAGACAGGATCCCCCGTGAAAGTCTCATCACTCAGGAGCCAAGATGCATAAGGCTTTCTCGTGTCTGGGTTGCGTGACCCTCTAAAAGACCCCTCAAAGGAAGGACGCTGCCCTCTTCATCTCCCTGCTCCTCCCATCTAATGCTGGGCCCAGATGAGTAGGTGCTCACAGGAGGGCAGGAGCCTCAAGAACACTGGCTTTGAAGTCAGACTGACCTGGGATTATACTGTAGCTCTGACCTGTACAAGCTGTGTGGCCCTGGTCCAGACATTTAATCTTTCTGAGTCTCATTGTCCCAGGGCCTACATACATAGTAGGTGCTCAAATATTTGTTCACTGATATCTAAGCATTTGTTAAGTAAGACAGAAAGATAACACTGCCATCAACTATACTTCAATTAAACAAACAAGCTTAAAGTCTTAAGGGTTTAGCATAACTATGGCTTTACTTCTCAAAAAAATAAAACAGATAACACTACCCACCTCACAAGACTGAGAATTATGTGAATGCACCTGATGTGAAGTGACTCACTGGAAAAGACCCTGATGCTGGGAAAGATTGAAGACAGGAGGAGAAGGGGACAACAGAGGATGAGATGGTTGGATGGCATCACAGACTCGATGGACATAACTTTGAGCAAGCTCCTGGAACTGGTGATGGACAGGGAGGCCTGATGTGCTCCAGTCTATGGGGTCGCAAAGAGTCAGACAAGACTGAGCAACTGAACCAAACAGAGGTCAAATATTGAGATTCACATTTGACAAGCTCTAGCTTCCCAGGTGGGATTAGTGGTAAAGAACCCAACTGTCAATGCAGGAGACATAAGAGACATGGGTTCAATCCCTGGGTCAGAAAGATTCTCTGGAAAAGGAAACGGCAACCCAATCCAGTATTCTTGCCTGGGAAATCCCATGGACAGAGGAACCTGGCGGGCTACAGTCCTTGGGGTCACCAAAGAGTCGGACCTGACTTACCTACTAAACCTCCTTCTCCAGCACATAATAAAGTTCAAACTTTTCCTTCCACTCTTCCTTCCCCAAACTGAATTAAAAATTTGGACATGTCATCAACAGATGGAGAGAGATTTCATGTTCCCAGGTTGGAAGAAACAATATTGTGAAAATGATTATACTACCAAATGCAAGCTACAGATTCAATGCAATCCCTGTCAAACTACCAATGATATTTTTTGAAGAACAAAAAAACTTCACACTTCATAGGAAACACACAAGATCCCGAATAGCCAATGCAGTCTTGAGAAAGAAGGATGGAACTGGAGGAATCAACCTTCCTGACTTCAGATAATACTGCAAAGTTACAGTCATCAAGAGAATGTGGTACTGGCACAAAAGCAGAAACACAGACCAATGGAACAAGATAGAAAGCCCAGAAATAAACCCATGCACCTATGAGTAACTTATTTTTAACAAAGGAGACAAGAACAGCGGGGCAAAGACAGCCTCTTCAATAAATGGTGCTGGGAAAACTGGACAGCTGCATGTAAAAGAATTGAAATTAGAGCACTTCCTAACACCATACACAAAGATAAACTCAAAATGGATTAAAGACCTAAATGTAAGACCAGAAATGATAAAACTCTTAGAGGAAAACATAGGTAGAGCATAAATCAAGTGATGACGTAAATCAAAGCAAGATCCTCTATGACTCACCCCCTAGAGTAATGGAAATAAAAACAAAAATAAACAAGTGGGACCTAATTAAACTAAAAAGTTTTTGCACAGCAAGGAAACTCTAAACTAGTGAAAAAACAACCTCAGAATGGGAGAAAATAATAGCAAATGAAACAACTGACAAAGGATTAATTTCCAAAATATACAAGCAGCTCACACAACTCAATACCAGAAAAACAACCCAATCAAAAAGTGGGGAAAAGGCCTAAAGAGACATTTTTCCAAAAAAGACATATAGATGGCTAACACACACATGAAAAGATGCTCAACATCGCTCATTATTAGAGAAATGCAAATCAAAACTACAATGAGATATCACCTCACACCAGTCAGAATGGCCATCACAAAAAGTCTACAAACAATAAATGCTGAAGAGGGTGTGGAGAAAAGGGAATGCTCTTGCACTGCTGGTGGGCATGTAAATTGATACAGCCACTATGGAAGACGGTATGGAGATTCCTTAAAAAACTAGGAATAAAACCACCATATGACCCAGCAAACTCACTCCTAGGCATATACCCTGAGGAAACCAAAATTAAAAAAGACACTTGTATCCCAATGTTCACTGCAACACTATTTACAATAGTGAGAATATGGAAGCAACCTAGATGTCCATCAACAGATGAATGGATAAAGAAGCTGTGGTACATACATACCATGGAATATGACTCAGCCATAAGAAGGAATGCATGTGAGTCAGTTCTAATGAGGTGGATGAACCTAGAGCCTATCATACAGAATGAAGTAAGCCAGAAAGAAAAAGATAACCATCATATACTAATGTATATATATATCATATATAATGAATCTAGAAAGATGGTACCGATAAATTTATCTGCAGGGCAGCAATGGAGAAACAGAGACAGAATTATGGATACAAGGTGGGGCGGGGGAGGAGGGCAGCCAGAGGGTGAGATGTAAAATAGACAGCCAGTGGGAATTTGCCGTATGACTCAGGCAACTCAAAGGGGCTCGGTATCAACCTAGAGGAGTGGGACTGAGAGGGAGATGGAAGGGACGTTCAAGAGGAAGGGGACATATGTATACCTATGACTGATCCATGTTGATATCTGACAGAAAACAACAAAAGTCTGTAGAGCAATTATCCTTCAGTTAAATTTTAAAAATTTAAAAAAAAATTTGGTTATGTCATACTAAAGGCTAAACATAAGGTAGGTGAAGGTGCTCATAACAGAGACATTTAACCTTCTCTATAAAGTAAACGAAAAAATAAAATAAAAATAAAGTAAATGAAAATCATCAACTACTGTTAGCATCTGAGGGACTTCCCTGGTGGGCCAGTGGTTAAGAATCCACCTGCCAATGCAGGGGACATGGGTTAGATTCCTGGTCCTGGAACTAAGATCCCATGTGCCACGGGGAACTAAGCCCATCTGCCACAACAAAGACCCAGCACAGACAAAAAAAAATTAAAAAAAAAAAAAAATCTGAGAAAACCTTGCCAACAATTATCCTGGAGGTAATAAGGCACAAACAAGGAGATGGCGGCCAGCAGGAATCTCTAATGATTCCAAAATGCCAGTCTAGCTATGGTCTAAATGTGTTGCCCACAAAATTCAAATGTTGAAATCTGATCCCATGGTGGTGTTATTCTTTGTGGTCTTTGGGAAGTGATTAGGTCATAAAAGTGACTAATTCTTATTGACAGGATTAGTACTCTGGTGAAAGGGCCCCAAGACAGCGTCCTTGTCCCCTTCTGTCATGTGAGGACATAAAGAGAAGTCTGTGACCCAGAAGAGGGTCCTCACCAAGCAGACACCCTCATCTCAGACTTCCAGTCTCTAGAATTATGAGAAATTTCTGTGGTTTATAAGCTACTCAGTCTGTGGCATTTTGTTACAGCAGCTAGAATGAACTAAGATAAACATCTTCCCTCGGAATATTCCATGACCTGGCACAGAGGCTTCTGTGCTGAGGGGGACGCACAAAGCTAAGTGTGTACCTCTCCAAGTCCACAGAGCAAATGCAAAGGGCAGGTGGACGGGTGGGAAGAAGGCAGGTGAGTGGTGAGGGGGCTTTGCCTTCTTAGACAAACAAGTCTGCAAATGACTGCAGAAAGAAGCGGGGAAGAGGGGCAGAGAGAGGGGAAGGTCAGAGACATTTTCAAATTCATCTACATGAGTAAAGTACTGCACCTCATTTTCAAACTAACAAACCCTCTCTAGGGAGAGCGCTTAGCAGCACTAGAGAAGGATAGTTGGGATTAATTCCATCAAGTCTCATAGTGTACTGACATGAATGATCTTCCAAAAGCGCAAATCTGCCTTCCCTCTCTACAGAGCTCCCTAATGGCTTAGAATAAATCCAAATTCCCTTGGCTCGTAACACCCCACTGCAAGCCCCTACCTAGCTCCTCAGCCTCCATTCCACCAAACCGTATCCTGAGGCAGTCTCGTGACTTCTTCAGGCCTCCCTCCAGATACCAAGCTCCTGAGAAGCCACCTCGTGGGGCCACCATCCAACAGGGTGCTTGACACACAGTCCTCACTCACATGCTTAGACTGACAGCAAGCCAAGGGAAGCACCCCACGACTTCTGAGACAGGACCAGACCACTCACCTCTCCGAGGTTAACCGTGACATGACTCTGGTAAAGCAGGCCCTTGAGGCCTGGAGGAGAGCGAGCCGAGTCTGCCAAGAGATGAGGCGGGGGCCACACCCTCAACTCTCCAGAGAACCCAGCCCAGCACGCAGCACACCCGGAAGACTACGCTAGATTCTTCCTCGCCTCACGATCTGGTTATTGAGATTCGATTTAATCAACTGATCGTTTTACCCTGTACCCCAAACCACTGAAACTGCATCAAGGATAAATGACAAGATCAAACTAGCCTCATATTTACCTCATTCACATGCATCATATTATATATACTTCATATTACCCACACTTATATCAAAGACAAAGCCTTTCAACTCACCATTAAATTTTTTTTAAAAAAATCAATGTGCCCATACAAGGGTTCTGACTGTGAGGGCCACATTGAAAACACATGGAACACTTCTCCTAAGGATAACAGCCTGCCAGCAAGGACACAGAGCTAAATACAGCCTCACTTCTCAGTTCCACATCAGAAACCACTCAGCAAAGGCTTTAGGACAAACTGTTTTCCTTCTGACTGGTTCTGGGTTTTTTAATGATAACTTTATTTAGGGGCAACCCATCTTACCCAAGTAAGACTTTGCCTTTCTTTGCTCCTCCAGGTACAGAACTCCCCACCTCTAAAGGCCCATACCTCCAAAACCTAGAAAGCAAATCCCAAGCAACTAGAAACACTGCCTGGCACAAGCTAGGACCTCGATAAACATTTGCTCAAAACCTAATTAAAGAGGTGGCTGACGCTCACACAGTAGCCGGCAACAAAAACTAGGACTCGTCTCCTCCCTCTAACCCAACCGCAGGAGACTGAACATCTCCAAATTCACGTTCAACTTTCTCTCTCACATACACAGTGCAGGTGTTGAGAAAATTTAATTAATCCTTTTAAAAAAAAGTTAAATAAGTGGATGAAATGCACTTCCTCCGTGAAGTACTCCTCAGTCTGCTTTCCAACATTATGAAACCCTCCTGTATGTTCCCACTGGGGAACTAAATGTTGAACCTCTAAAATAACCCTGCCCCACCATGCAAAAGCCCAACATGCTGGAAAACATAACCTTGGTGAAAAGCCACACCAAAAATCAAATCCTTTTTTTTTTGGTTCTGTGCCTCGAGGTACATGGCACAACTCCGTAAATTAACAAATACATACACACCTATGTCTCTGGGGAACGCCAACCACCTGGCACAGAGAATCTCCCCCATGACTGATTGCCAGTTACAAGCACCTAAGAAACACTTCAATACCAGGAAGCTGGGCCCACACCTGTGCAGAACCTCAAGAATTTTATAGTAGTTTCAAAGTGCTGGCAAGTTTGCAAACTACCTCTCCACCGAACTTCAGGCCATCCCCTGGCATCTACCCAGTATGCGCTTAGCCCCCTGGGAAGACCCCAGAGATCTTAACAAACATCTTTTTCTTAGCGTCCTTTCACCAAAACTCCACCGCCAACATCTCAATCCAAGTGGAATGGGCTTCGCCGTTTGCAAGGCGTTGGGGCCACCTACCTTAAGGCTGCAGGCTTCCTCCTCGAGAGAAGCCATTTCTTCTAGAGAAGGTCTGACAGAGCGCAGAGGGGATCCCCCTGACGAAAGGAACCCCTGTGAGCTCGGAATCAGGCCTCGTTTGCAGGCGGCCCCACCCGCACCTGGGCCAGAGGAATGGGATGAGGAGGAGGAGGTGGAACTTCTGCGGCGGGAATGCGAGGAGGAGGTGGAACTTTTGCGGCGGGATGAGCCCCAGGACACATCGTCGTCCTTCTGGGCTTTCAGGCGCTTGGGGCTGCTGGCCCCTCCTGAACGCGACACAGAGCTGTGAGCTGGGCGGCTGGAGGGGGCCACATCACTGGGCTCCCGGAGGCAGCTGCGCTTGCGGGAACTCCGATCCGAAGTGCTGCTCCAGTGGTACTTGACCTTGCGCCGCTCCGACGCCATGGGCACCTGCAAGGTAAACAGGCGGCCGGGAGTCCACCACCAGCCTGCTGGCTGCCCCTTCCTCAGCCTCCCGCCTTCCCGGGAACCCCTGGGGGAGGGCAGGCCACTAGGTCACAGCCAGGGGATGACTTCACTGACCTTTCCCCTTTTCCACTGCCCATCACAGTTCTCAAGGTTTCAGAGAGGTTAAAGCGCTTCGTACGTCGGCGATAGCAAAGCGCTTCGGAGAAGTCCAAAAGGTCCCAGGATTTACTAAAGGTTTCTTTCGATTAGGTTTCCGAGCCCACAACGTGCTTCCGCGATTACCAAGAGCTTCAGTTTGCAGAGCGCTACTTCGGGGATGTCAAAGCGCTTCCGGAACTACGACGCGCTCTGAGTTTGCAATACAAAGCCCTTCGCAGATGTCAGCGCTTCAAACGGCTACAGGGCGCTGTTAGTTCCACACCTGAAGGCCAGTCCTGCAGCCCCTGGGCGGGCCCGCGGCCGGGAGGCCCGGAACGCCGAGCGCGGGCCGCAGAGCAGGGCCAGACCGGCACGCAGCCCGCCCTGCCCCCGAGGCCCAGCCGACCAGCCCCGGGCCGGAAGGGGGCGAGCCGCCGCTCAGCCGGCGACGCCCGGGTCCGCCTGCTCAGAATATCCCCGGGTCTGCCCCGTACTCCGTCCCTGCTCTCACGGCCCGGACGTCGGCTCCGCAACCTGCACCGCCCTGACCGCCTGCTTGCCGTCCGCCCCAATCCTGCGGGGCCGGCCCTGCCTCCGCCGGAGCTGGGACCACACCGGCCTCTGCGGGACCCGCCTACCGGAACGAGCTGTGCGGCCCGCAGCCCGGCGTGCGGCGAGGGCGGGTCCTGCGCTGAAGAGCGGGCGCCCATTGCTCAGATCAACAAGGGGCGGAGCTCCGAGCAAGACGGAGCTCCTCTGTTGGTCAGTAAGTCTGGAGGCGGAACCCTTCGCCTTACGAAACTCGTCCATTGGTCGGAAGCTAGACGGGCGGAGCCACACACGTTAGCTCGTAGAGCTCGAATCAGAGGCGGGGTCGCAGTTCCGCAGGCCTGCGGATAGTGGAGGAGGGAGTCACCGAGTGATCCGTGCTCCCGGGGCTGTTCCCTGCTTCTCAGCTCTGTCCCCTTTAGCAGGGCGCCTTCAGATTCAGATGCGCTGATCAAACCCACACTCGCGTCATCACTCCATTTACAGAGCAGGAAACTGTGGTTCAGAGACCCAGTGGCAAACCCAGAAACTGACGGATTTGGAATTAGAAATTAGAAACCACGGGGGGGCGGGGGGAATAAAAGACTACACAAAAATGTGAACTATCCTCTGGCAAAGAAACATCAAAGTTAAAAAACAAGTTACAAACTTGGCAAGATGTTTGTAACACATAGCAAGGGGCTCATGTCCTTACTATGTAAATACTTTGGCAATAAGATAATTAAGTGGGCAAAGGAAATGAACTGATGAACGTAACAAATCACAAAATTGGTTAAATTTCATGTTGCCGTATGAAAAAATGGCTCCATTTTCAATCATTTAATGAGTACAAATAAAATTATGTTTTCACCCATTAGGTTAGCAGTGATCAAAAAGCATGATGATATTCTCTGTAGTTGAGGCTGTGCAGAAATGCACTCCCATACATCACCAACTGACCTTATACTGATGTAACCTGTTTGGAAGGTTTGGTTGCAAGAAGAATGAAAACAGTCTCAGTATCCAGCAAGTGAAGTTAGTTGTGTAAATTACAGAATAACCATACTAACTGGAATAGCATAACCAGAATATGGAATACTAACTGGAATAACCATAACCAGAATAACTGGAATAGCAGGCGAAAAGAATGAAGTGCTCCAAATGTACTGTTGAGGAAAAATAGCCAAGAAAGACAAGAAAACACAGAGGATCCAAAATAAATGAAAATACCCTGTGTGTAGCAAAAAATAAGTGAAGCCTCAAGATACAAAATTTCTTATGTCTGTGAATAACCACTCTGCGTCTAATAATTTTATTGAGATATAATTTACATACCATAAAGTTGACCAATATATAATTCTATTATATTTTAGTATATTTAGAGTTGTGCAACCATCACCATAATCTAATTTTGGAACATTTCATCACTCTAAAATCTTGTGATCATTACCACTTCCCTCCCCAAACCACTCCCTGCTCCCCTCCGACACACACTCCTAATTTCTGTCTCTATGGATTTGCCTGTTCTGGACATTTCACAAAAATGGAGTATATATGTTTGGCTTCTCTTAGCATTATCTTTTCAAGTTCACCCATGTTGTATCAGTACTTCATGTTTTATGGTTAAATACAATTCCATTGTATGCATATGCCACAGATTCTGTTGATGGGGCATTTCGGCTGTTTCTACCTTTTGGCTATCATGGATATTGCTGTTATAAAAACTGGTGTGCAAGTTTTTGTATGAACATCTTTTCCTTTCTTAGATACATAGGAGTGGAATTTCTGGGTCATATAGAAACATTACCCAATTGGCAACTGTCCTCTATTGCTCAAAATGCTTTGGAAACATACTGTTGGTAATTTGAAGGTGCTTACCACATCTCAGGTCCTTTTTGGGGTACATAACACAGATTCTAGTTGAATCCTCACAGCCACCAGAGCTTAAGACAAGGGTGTCAGTAGAAATCACTGTCCACCTGGGCTGGAGCCCACTCAGATTTCTTACGTACTAGTACAAAGCTGACTTTGCTGGGGGGCTGTTGAATGCCCTTTTACCATCAAACCTATGAAACTGGTACTTTTTATCCTCCCCCACTGTATAGATGAGGAAACAGAGGCTCAAAGTAACTCCCTCATTTGGCCCAAGATCATCCAACTATTAACAGCCAACAGTTTAGAGCCAGCGCCCAACCTCTTAGCTACCGCACTATACCACTCATGGATGCAGAGAAACTTATCCATATTATCTGGACACACAGCTAATTATGACACACATTAGCTTTACCAATGTATTTTTATCTTACAAAATAAAAAAAAATCACTACATTAGGCTTATTTAAAATAGGACACACTGAATTTAAACTAGCATTTTAACAAAAAGACTTGTAACATGACTTTTCAGAAATAAACCCATTGCATAAATGTTAGTTGAATGACAAAAGTAGACACTTAATGTCCGTTTTAAAAATTTATTTAATAAAACAAGATGTGCATTTTCCAAGTATTTCTGTAGACATGTCTCTACCTCTTCCTCCCCAACAGCCCAGGGAGGGAGAATGAATGAATGCATGTTACTTACAAGGAAACTGAGGTCCCCAAAATTAAATGCTTGACTTAATTAGCAGCAGAAACAATCATGAAACTAGTTCCCCTGGTTCTTCACCCAGCCATAAATAACACATACTCTCTAAATAACAGCTCCTTTAAAGTATTAGCATTAGTGGGGTGGGAAAATAAAGGTGCAGAGTAAGCATTAAATAAATATCTGTGAGTTGCGAGATTTCCAAAAGAGAAAGCAGAGAGACCTCCAGTGCCTTCTGCCAAGTGTCTGGCATGTGTAAAACTTGAGACCTTGAGGAAGGAGTGAAGAACCGAACTGGGACGCAAGTTGAAAGTCTTTGAGGTCATGGAAGTTTGCAGGCGGCTGGTGGCAAATATGACCTAGAGAGCTTAGCGTCGGAAAGTGCCAACAGCACTCAGAATGCTCCAGTGGTTGTCGAGGGTGAGAGCCAGGCAACGGCATCTGCGGGGGCGGATATCATCACATACTCCCCAGAACCACAAAATTGCCCACATCCTGGGCTCATGTACCAGGGTTTCCACTTCAGTGTCCTGATAACCCAGAGCTCTGATTGACAAATCCCAGAAAGGAAGAGGACTTCATGGATTTTTGTGTCTTGGAAAGCTGAGTCCTATCTCCCCTGACTCACTCTGGAAAAGTGGAAGTGTCTCTCCGCCTGACCAAAGGGAAGCTGATGTTTGGTGTTTCCTGGGAGATCTTGGTTCTTCCTTAGATCTTTTTCTTGATTTGATGTTCATCTTTCCAATGGAGGACAAGGGTCCTCAGCTGTGTTCAAGTCATCAGGGGCCAAAAAGCTCAATGCTATCCAGTTTCTCTTCTTTGTAAAGCAGGATATTCTCCATGAGTTTCCTTTTGGCCTCATTGATCTCAATTTTCCAGGAAGTCTCTGTAGCTAACATTCAACATAAAGAAAAGCAACTTGAACAAAACGTAAATACCTTTTGCGACTACTGACAGTTGGAAATAGTTACTATTATTGTAATTCTAAGAAAATCAGACTTGGTCAGAGTTTTTTACTGAAATCAGGGTTCTGAATCAGGCCTAAGTGGAATGAGCATGCCACTGCTTCTGCATTTGCAGGGAAAACCTGCCCCCTACCCCTACCTACAGAGAGGAAGGGCTTCCGTGTTTCTCCCCTGGAAGTGGGGGACAGTGTTAGAATGAAGCTTACACTCTCTCTTTTTCCTCTCACCTCCATGTAGGAAGAGGAACAACAGGAAAGGTCAGAGTCTGAGACACACAGCCACATTTACTAGGGGAAAAGGATGCTGAATTGTAAACGCCTTCTGAATGCTTATTTCAGAAGGAACCTGGTGTATTTGGACCCAGGAAGCAGAAATAGAAAGTATCTTTGGAAGCAGCTGGCAAGGTGTGAAGTGAGGATGAAAAGGCAGGTGGCGACAGACCTTTGCTAGTCCCAAGGGAGAGTTTTTATTTGGTCTCTAAGTGCAATGGGGAACCACAGAAGGGCTTTAAATGAGGGGTGACAGGAGTTGTTTTTAAAAAACCACAGCTGCTGGTCCTTGGAAGAAGAACTGGTGAGAGACCAGAGCAGATCAGGGAGGCCACAGGGAGGCTGTACAGTCGTCCAGCGAGAGTAGCTTAGATGAGGGGGAGGGTTACAGGGACAGGCCATGCAGAGGAGCAGATGGAGGTGAAGGATATTTAGGTCAATAGAGAGGCCTGAGTGAGGGACTGGACATCGGGGCTGGGGGGAGGAGGAGGAGGACTCTCTTCATCCAGTCAGCTGGCAGATGGACAGCTGAATAACCAAATGCATGAATGAGGGAGAAAAGGAATAAGTGACAGGCGGAGTTAAGGTACATAAATGACCGTGTATAAGCACTGAGACACCACGCTTACCATCCTGGGGAGGCTCTGGAGAGGCACAGGCCTCAGCGGAGGAGTCAGCGTCCATTGCTCCACCAGCCAGCAGCATGCCTTCTTCATCTGCGCTCGGGGGAGGCGAGGAGGTAGCCGCAGCCCAGGGTGCAGCCCTCATGGAGTAGGAGGCATTGAAGCTGGAATTGTCCACGTCATCTGTTTCTTCCGGGGTGTTGGAGGAAGAGCCTGTGGCCTCAGAAAGCCCACTACAAGGGAGCGAGGTCTCTGGACCTCTCAGCTGCTCCTCCACAGCAGTCACGGAGCTACACACCTGGGGGAAGAGAGATAGGAGCACTCATCAAGGATTCTTCCTGAAATTAAAAATCTAACAGATCTCCCAGGCAGGGGGAGGGGGAGAGAGACAGAGACAGACAGAGAGACTGAAGAACTAAATGATTGTTGCTTTGCCTGGAAGAACAGCATCTTCCCTTTGAAAAGAGCTGACCTCACCACTGTCCACCTCAGCACGTGACCCAGATGGGTCAATCACAGATTCCCACCCCTGTGATTGGTCCAGATTTGAGCATGTGACCCAAGTAGGCCAATCAGAATCCTTCTCTGGGACTCTTGCATCTAGTATTTATTGAGGAAACACTGTCTTTTCCTTCCTAGTGGCACAGACAGATTCCCCGCCTCACAAAGAAAACGTGTTTACAGTAGGAGAAAATGAAGCTCCCACACAGAGGAAAGCAGGGGCTAGAGACGGGGGTGGTGGTGCGGGGGCAGAGAGTGCGCACGGGAGCCACGGGCACAAGAGATTCCAATTGTTGTAGTTTTGCTGGTTGAGACCCTGGGCCTAGCTGTCCCAGCAATGCCTATCTTGCCTGTGGTGTGGTTAAATGAGCCAATAAATCGCTCATGCACAGGCTCCCTGCTTCCGTCTCTCTCTTTCTGTTTTGCATCTGTGTGTCTGTATCTAAGAATTTGAATTGAGTTTCTATAACTTTCAACTAGAAATGCCCTAAGTAATATAGATACTGCACTTGAGGGCTTTTCTGGTTAGGGAGGTTAGGAAGATTAAAGGCAGGCAGGGAAGAAATATTTCTTCCCTACACACATACTCTCTCTCATACAAATGGCATACAAACCTACCCTTAGTAAAAATGACAAATTTCAGTTGCTTGGTGCCTTGCAATTTACGGAGCACCTTTGGCACATGACGTACAATGAGTTTTTATAAATAAAAATTTACAAGACACGACGTACAATGAGTTTTTATAAATAAAAATTTAAAAGATCGAAGAGGTTAAGTTCCTTGCCTGAGGTCACCCGGTCAGTGAGTGGCAGAGCTGACCACTAAACCCAAGTCTGCTTGTCTTCAAGTACAGGCCTTACTGATCTCTCATCGTCCTAGCTTGGTTGTGAAATACTGGGGACAAGGACCATTTCTCATTCCTCTGTCTATATGTATAGTGCCCTGTCCCTTTTATTCTACATGGCAAATGCTTCCTCATGCTTCAAGGCCTGGTTAAAATGTTACACCTTTTGAGATAAATCTTCACAGGATATGCCCAATAAATATTTGTCAAGCTAAAAGCTACAAAACTACATAACTCAGTTCTGGCCTATGGGGTGTGAGAAAAAGTGATGTGTGCATTTCCAAGTCACACCCTTAAAAAGAAGAGGATATGTTCTCCTCTTAAATTGCCTTTCAGTGGTTGGAATGTAAATGTGATGGCCTGAGCTACAGCAGCCTTCTTGGACTCTGAAATGGAAGCCACATGATAAGGATAGCAGAGCCATAAATCAGGAGCCTGAATCCCTAATACTGCGGCACTGCCACATCAGCTCTGGACGGCCAACATTCAAACGCTTGAGCTAAAAAGAATAAACTTGTATCTCTCTTATTTTGGAGTCTCCTCATCATAGCAGCTTCTTTGAATGTACTTTAACTGATACCCTGAACAAAAGAATAAAACGAATGAAGGTTGAGGGAAAGAGATCTTTTTAAAGCATTAAGTCTGATTATGTTCTGCTCCTGCTTAATACCCCAATGACTTTCTCAAAATCCTGACTGTGCCTGCAAAGCCCTCTACTGTTGGGTTTTTACCCCCAGCAGCCTCATCACAAGCCACTGTGTCCCACGTACTTTGTGTTCTAGCCACTCTGACCTTCTACCAGGCCCCTGACCTTGCTGGGCTCTCTCTCAACTCAGGCTATTTGCATGCACTGTTCCTTCTGCTTGGATTGCTCTTCATTTGCTTACACATTACTTCGGGAAAGTCCTGGGTGGGGCTCCCCTGTCATACACCCCTCACCAGACAGTTACTACACAAAGTCTGTGAACTCCAGGAAAGCGGAACTGGGCTTGCCTTGTTCCCCATTTATCCCCAGGGCCCAGCACACCACTACTGAGTAGGTGAATGCACTCAGATAGCTGGAGCCAGCCCAGGCTGAGAGTCGGGACTTGGTCTCTGGCTCCTGCCACATCCTGGAGCAAAAGATGGTGAACCTGAGGCTGAGCCAGGAGTCCAGAGGGCTCTGACCAAAAATCCCTCTGGCCTCATCCCCCCTTCTCTGGGTCTCGACTTCATCTATAAAATGGGAGGCTTGGCTATAAGCATCAGTGTTTGAAGGCTTTGTTTGTTTGTTTGGTTTTTCAGCTACCAAACCCTTTCTTCAAATAAAATACTAAGAACCCAATACAGTTATGAGAAGTGACAATGGATGTCTGGTTGGAGTCATGAGTAGGGCCTGCAGCTCTCTTTCTGCTACAAGGAACTCCCAAGGAGCTCCTCTCTGCCAGACACCACTTAAAAATCACTCAGCAGGATAACCTCTAAGAGCCCTCTCAGGCAGTTATTTTGTCTTAAAAAGATCTAGCAAATTTGGTCCCCAAATTTATGCCTACTACCATGGAAACCACCTCTGCATATCCTAGCCATAGATAATGTTTTATCTGCTGTGGTGGTTGATTTCTGGTGTGTCTGCCTAGTCCATAGGCTAAGAAATGATCCCTTTCTCCGGGACTTGGCCCTGCCACCTGCCAGGCTTGACCCCCCTGGCCAGAAGGTTTATATACTGAACTCCTGATTGGCCCACAGGTGGACACCTGACTCCAGCTAAGCCAATGAGTTTCTCTCACTAAGAGGTTGAAACTGGGGCCTGGAGACTTGGCCACTTAGTGAAAACAGAACTATGACATGTAAATGAACATGGCTGTATCCCCTGACCAAGAGGATGGAGGGAAGGAAAAGGGGCCCACAGAGAGGACGAGGAATAAAGCAGGTTCAGAGAAAGCAGATGGACTTCTGTTACATCTGAGAGTATGGTCCAAGGCATCCTCCGGATCTCTGCTGTCAGCTGCTGTCAGCTCCAGCAGACACTGCTGTTTGCAACCAAATATGGCTCTGGAGTATGAAGTCACTTGTCGGTGAAGGGACTGGTAAAGGGATCCTAATGAGCCCCCGGTAAAGCCGACTCACAGACAGGGCTCATCGCTAGGGAAGGGCTGAGCTTCAGGCTCACCTCTGCCAGGCTGGCGTTGCGCCTCCGCAGACAGAGGCAGGCGGCCATGACCAAGGCCTCGGCACAGGCCTCCGGCAGCCTCCCTGCTCTCTTCTCCAGGTATTTCTGGCAGATCTCCTTGGCCATCTCTTTCTCCACACCCGTCTTCCTGGAGCAGAGCGATGTGGTGCTGCTGGGAATTTCATGGAGCAGTAAATCCTTCTGTGGGAGAGAGTGGAAACACCCCCATGTGAGGTCCAGGGGTGTGGAGTCCAAACACACGTGCCCCTCCCACCTCCAGGATGGCACCAGAGCTGCAAACACTTTGAAAACCAACATGGTTTTTAAAAAACAATTGCGAGGATCCCAGAAACAAGTAAAACAGCCAAGAACTGGAGAACAGCTAAATTCCCCACATGTACAGGGCATTTCGTAGCACACTCATATCATCAGGCAGGGGCTTAACCTTTCTAGGCCTGGGTTGCTTCATCAGGAAAGTGGGAATAGGATTAACACAAATTAGAAGACATAGTTCATAAAGTGTGGTACTTGACACAGGATCAACATTCAATGCTCTATTAGTGATTGTAATTAATAGTGATAATAGCTATCATTTATATAGTACAGTATAGCATAATTATACCAATATAGTACAGTATAGTATAATTATACTAATAACTCACCTCATTAACATTTACAGGAAAATGTTAGGATGTAGGATTCTGGCCCATATATATTTAATAGGAGATGTACTATATAAATAATACTATGTATATTTTTATATTTTATAAATTTTGTACTACATGCTATATTTTATGCTACTTAGCAGAAATCTGAACTATGCATAAAACAGAAGATATGCTATATAAATAACAATAGATATATTACTATATAAATATATAGATATATTTGTATAGCATAAATTATGTTACATGATACATTTTGCATGTATGCATTTATTTATATAAATAGGTTATAAATATATTACTTGTATTGATTAAATAGATTAAATATATATATTAAATATATAGATTTAATATATATATAAAAATATGGAAATTAATACACTACCTGAAACAAATGAGAACCTGTACAGAGTGGTTGCCCTGAAGGAACGGTGTAAGGAGACCCTCCCCAGTTGGCTACTGCCAGTGAAATCATGGATCTCGTCCTGTGGACGTGTGAAGTCTTAACCACCGGACCACTAGGGAGTCCCTATCGTCATTCTTTACTTATTTATTTTTGGCTGTGCTGGGCCTTCCAGAGGTGGGATGAGTGGGGGTACTCTCTAATCAGGATGCGCAAGGGCTTTTCATTATGATGACTTCTCTTGTGGCAGAGTACAGGCTCTAGGGCTCATAGGCTACAGAAGTTGTAGCACATGCCTTTAGCTCCCTCATGGTATGTGGGATCCTAGCTCATGGACCAGGGATCAAATCTGTGTTCCCTGGAGGCATCTTAACCACTGGACCATTAGGGAAGTTCCCACTATTGTCACTTTTTTAACCAACTCCCAACTGAATCCACTTGCCAGTGCAGGAGACACGGGAGATTTGGGTTCGATCCCTGGGTTGGAAAGACCCCCTGGAGGAGGAAATGGCAACTTGTTATAGTATTTTTGCCTGGAAAATACTACAGACAGGAGCCTGGCAGGCTATAGTCCATGGGGTTGCAAAGAGTAGGACATGACTGAGCACTTACACACGCATACATAAAGTGTCAAACACAGAGCTGGGCTATGTCGTTATATTTTTGAAATTGACACTATACACATACACATGTATATTTGAATGACAGTTGTTATAAACCTACAAAACAGAAATTATTTAGAAATTATTATAGAAACTTAAAAGGGCTGAAATTTACTTTCACCAATTTAAAGACAAACGCTAGGACTTCCCTGGTGGTCCAGAGATTAGTACTGTGTTTCCCTTGCAGTGGGCGTGGGTTTGATCCCTGATTGGGGAACTGAGCCCACATGCCGCATGGTGTGGCCAAAAAAAAAAAAAAAACCAAACAAACCCTATTTGATTGCCTGACATGTAGACAGAAGAAATGGATTTCCCCCAAACATTCTAAACTCTATTTTCATGCAAAAGTAGTTGTCGTCTGGCTGGTGAAGGGGGAAGGTTACAGCTGCTTTGTACAGGTACAAATCAAACCCTGGATTTAGGCCTCATTAGCAATAAAAATGGGTACAGATGGGTACAGTGGAGGTTCCTGCCCTCCCTACCCCTTGACCTCTCATAGCTGTGAGCCAGAAGGGGTTGGTTCCCTTACCAAGTAAACCGGGTTCCGGTTGTTATCCATCGCAGGGATGCCTGTGAGGACCTCGGCCAACACCTGGAGAGAATACAGAGTTAGCACGGTTCAGACACACACGCACAAGTTCACACAGGAGATTCTGGCCAAGAGAGAAGCTTCTTCTCAGGAATACAGTCTGAGCTTCAGGCCTGGCTCTGTCATTTGCCAGCATAGATATTTGCCCCAAATCCGGAATGTGTAAACATCACTAAACACCTCCTCTAGCTAAACACATCACCCAGCTGCTAGGAGAGGTTTAAATTGATAGCAAAGCAAGGAGGATGAAAACCAAATGTGTATGTGTTACCATCAGATAGATACACACACACACCCTTCTCTCTCTCTCTCTCTCTCTCTATCTGTATACACACATACATATGTATACACACACACTATATATTAAAGATTTTCATTTAAAACCCAGCAGAAATGGTAAGCAGGCACTGCTATGTTAATCTCAAGAAAAGGAGGAATCCACATGCAGGTATCTATTCCAGACAGAAAATCTTAGCAATATCCATAGCATTTTCATCCACAGGCTTTTATTAACATTATTTGCTCATTAATTCATCCATTCATGAAAGGAGCAGAGTCCTGAGCTGGTGTAAGCCACCACCAAACTGACAAACTGTGATTTGTATCTTAATAAATGGGAGACCTGCTTTGAACAGAAATTCTCAGCAGAGGTAACAGCACACTGGCTAAGGAGTCTACAGTCACATAGGCCTGGGTTCATATTCTGACTCTGTTCCTCACATGCTTGGGTGATCTGTGGGCAAGAAACTAAAATCTGAGCCTGTATCCTTATCTGGTACATGGTGATTTAATGACTGTATATATGAGGGGGTGGGTCTAACGACTGTATATATGAGGGAATGGGTACTCCAGCTTAGTGTTAAATCTCCCTCCAACAACCTCTCTCAAAGACAGAATAAGGTCCAGTTACTGCCATGAAGTACAAGCTGGAATCAAGATTGCCGGGAGAAATATCATTAACCTCAGATATGCAGATGACACCACCCTCATGGCAGAAAGTGAAGAGGAACTAAAGAGCCTCTTGATGAAGGTGAAAGAGAAGAGTGAAAAAGCTGACTTAAAACTCAGCATTCAAAAAATGAAGATCATGGCATCCAGTCCTATCACTTCATGGCAAATAGATAGGGAAACAATGGAAAGAGTAACAGACTTTATTTTCTTGGGCTCCAAAATTACTGCAGATGGTGACTGCAGCCATGAAATTAAAAGATGCTTGCCCTTGGAAGAAAAGCTATGACAAACCTAGACAGCATATTAAAAAGCAGAGACACTACTTTACCAACATAGGTCTGTCTAGTCAAAGCTACGGTTTTTCCAGTAGTCATGTAAAGATGTGAGAGTTGGACCATAAAGAGGGATAAGTGCCAAAGAACTGACTGAACTCTGGAGCTGGAGAAGACTCTTGAGAGTCCCTTGGACAGCAAGGAGATCCAACCAGTCCATCCCAAAGGAAATCGATCCTGAAAGGAGTGGTGCTGAAGCTGAAACTCCAATACTTTGGCCACCTGATGTGAAGAGCCAACTCATTAGAAAAGACCCTGATGCTGGGAAAGATTGAAGGCAGGGGGAGAAGGGGATGACAGAGGACGAGATCATTGGATGGCATCACTGACTTGATGGATATGAGTGTAAGCAAGCTCCGGGAGATGGTGAAGGACAGGGAAGCCTGGCATGCTGCAGTCCATGGAGTGGCAAAGAGTATGACACGACTGAGCTACTGAACAACTGCCAAGAACGCCTCCTCCACCCTGGAAGGGCCTGCAGGGTTACTGACAGACTGCAGTGGCCAGGAGGGGGCAGCAGAAGGCACCCCTGCGGCTGGCGGAGGGAAGCCAAGAGAAAAGGGACTCCAGTTGAGGTCCTGCCAAGACTGGAGAGAAGAACAAGAGGAAATGAACAGACACACTTCCTCTGCCTCTTCCACAGGGCAGGCCCTGTGCCAGGCCTTTTACAAAAGTTACTTAGCGCTCATCAAAAAAAAAAAAACAAAAACAGTGACTTACTACTATATTGCACAGGGAACTACATTCGATATTCTTGGATAAATCATGATGGAAAAGAATATTAAAAAGAATGTATATATGTGTATCACTGAGTCACTATGCCGGATAGCAGAAATTAACACAATGTTGTAAGCCAACTATACTTCAATAAAAAGATAAACAAAAACAACAACGGAGAAAGGCAGTGTTCCCCACAATAAGAACCAAAGTTGAAAATCATACCATCCATCAGCAGCAGGGCTGAGAAAAAGATCGAAGGGAGCCAGTAGGCACTCACTGAATGAATGAAAGGGAAAGTCAACTGTTACATCAAGAACTGAGTTAAAAAGTCAAGCATAAACAGAAATCAGGACTGAGGGTGGGAAGGCGGGGATAACTATAATAATTGACAATAATCCCCATAATAATAATCATATTGATCAATGCAACATACTCTGCTAACCAGTTTATATATGTTATCTTATGAATCTCACTAATCTCTATATGCATCATTACCTCCATTTTACAGAATATAAAACTGAGGCCCAGAGTTATTGGTGATACCCTGAAAGCAGCTGAGCTGGGACTCAAACGCACGCTCTTCAGCTCTACACTCTATGTGCCTGGCAGTCTCGGCGTTTAGTTCCACTCGTTCTTAAGGAAGGAAGATCCTGGGCTGACCCTGCTGAGCTTCACTGAGCAGCCCCCACAGTGGGGCTGGTGGGGGTGGGGAGAGGGTGAGGCAGGAAAGAACTGGGGGACAAGTACACCAGAAGGGCTGATGGGCCAGCAGACAGAGGGAAGCAGAACCTGGTATGTGGAAGCTGGGCTGAGGGCAGAAGGTGGCTCAGAGGAAGGGCATTAGTGGAAGAACCAGACAGACTGCGGTCAAAGAGAGGAAGTGCAGAGTTGGAGGCTGGAGACTGGAGGCTGAAGAGAGAAGGCAACGGCCAAGATGCAGCTGCTGGCTCTAGGCAGAGGTCAGCCAGAAACCTCACTTTTCTCAGCCCGAACTTCCCAGACTGGGATCCCCGGATCTCTGATGTTTAGAGATGCTAAGAAAACAAGGTTCCATAGTCAAGGGAATTTGGGACACGCTGTATACCCTTGTCTCACTATTACCAGATTAAAGACCATTACCATATGAAAGGCCCTGGTAAATTTTTTGTGGTAACTTTTTTTTCTGCATAACCTTGTTCAACCCAGCGTTTCTCAAACCTATTTGAACACATCAAAAACCTTTAAACACACCAAACCTATTGAGATCTCAGGGAACTGGTGTTTTATAGAAATGTGCTTTGGAGATTGCTAGATTCAGACCATGAACTCTTGGGGGAGGGACTGTGTTTTAGTTACATTTATATTCCAAGTGCCTGGCACACAGTAATGATGGACAGCAGTGGTGATTAGGACACGGGTTGGATGGCTGGATAGATTCTGAATGGATGGGTGGCTGTTGCATGAATGTTAGATAATAACTGAACTGATGGACAGATGGATTAAACAGACAGATGAACAAACAAGAAGAAATAGACAAGTGGGTGGATAATTAGATGGCAGGCAGAATGCACATCAGGGAAGTCAGAAGCTATCTGTAGCCTATTAGAATCTGGACACTCATGGGGAGGGGGAGCTTTACTTCAAGGGTTGGCAAACTCTCTCTAGAAAGTAAATATTTCTAGAGATATTTACTTTCTAGCCTAGACAGTAAATATTTTAGGTTTTGTGAGCCACAAACAATTTCTGTCACACATTCTTTTATTATTGCTTTTGTTGTTACTATTCAGTCTTTTTTTTTTTTTTTATTCAGTCTTTTATAAATGTAAAAACTATTCTTAATTATAGGCCATAGAAAATAGGCCGTAGGCCAATTCTGACCTGTGGGCCATAGTTTGCTAACTCCTGCTGTACTTCATGGAACATTTCTAGTTTGTGCTTACAGAGGGGCCATGGGAAGGACAGATGTGTGCAGGCCTTGATTTGCGCACAGAAGGAAGCTCTTACTATTCCACAGCTGAATATGTCCACTCGCTTTGTCAGCTGCCCCACTCTGATGAAATCTTCCGGAAGATATGCAGCGGAGGCCTGGAAAAGGTGGGTCTTCATCATGGTGTATTTTGATGTTCTGTTGACAGGACATGGGTGAGCCATCGAATGAGCCAGCTTGGGGGTGAAGTTTTGATCTAGCAAAACATTGGAGCTGTGGGAAAGAAGGCAGAGAGAACCTTCTTGTTTGGAGGTGGACAAGAAGAGGTTGCCATGGAGACCCTTTTGGAAAGCAACTTAGTAGTGAGCAGTGCCAGCAAGTGAGGGTCACTGAAGACCCTCAACAAGTTTATGAGCCAGTCCTGATGGGGGTAGGTGGGAATTGGGAGCCCATCTCCACCAGCAAATGGGGATGAAGCTAAGACCAGTCCTGCTGCCCCAGAAATGGCATTTGGTGGCCAGAGAGGTACGGCCATCCTTATCCCCATGGATGTCAGCCCTGAGCCCAGAGGCTGTACTGGCTCCATCTCTTCTGAAGCTGTTCCAACCCCCAGCTATGGCCTTGCTGACTCAAATCTAAACGTCAGCATTCTTTGGGACTGAACCTGCTCAGATCATGGGGAATAAGATGAACAGTAAAAATGTACTTAGACTTAAGCATCTAATCTACAGGAATGAATCCTTTCAGAAAGTACTCCAAAGGAAAAAAATTTAATTTTTAAAAACTAATCTACATGTATAAAAATATTCAAACTGGGGACTTCTCTCATGGTCCAGTGATTGACTTCACCTCCAGTGTGAGGGGGTTTTGGGGGAGGATGGATATCTATATGTACGGCTGAGTCCCTTCACCGTTCACCTGAAACTATCACAACATTGTTAATCGGCTATACCCCGATACAAAACAAAAAGCTAAAAAAAAAAAAAAGACTTTGCCTTCCAATGCAGGGTGTGTAGGTTCAATCCCTGGGTAGGGAGCTAAGACCTCACATGCTTCATGGCCCAAAAAAAAATCAAAACATAAAACAGAAGCAATATCGTAACAAATTCAATAAAGACTTTAAAAACGAC
This sequence comes from Cervus elaphus, assembly GCF_910594005.1. Classification (NCBI taxonomy): domain Eukaryota; kingdom Metazoa; phylum Chordata; class Mammalia; order Artiodactyla; family Cervidae; genus Cervus; species Cervus elaphus. The sequence continues at coordinate 29,004,977 of NC_057838.1, forward strand.
CCACATTAAAAAAAAAAAAAAAAAAAACCTTTAAAAGAAATATTCAAACTAACCCTAAATGGTTTTTAAAAAGTAGATACAGAGGGCAGTTCTCATGGGGTCCCTGACCCTGCTGCTGTTCATTTAAACACCCCTTTTCAACAAAGCCTTTCATTTTGTCACCCAAAAAAAGTAGAGACCAATTCCAATATCGGCTATTAGGAGCTGTTATGTAAATTATGGGCAAATACCTTCAATGGAAGACTAAGAAGTACCAAAAAATTGATGACATGCAACGTGAGGAAATGTTTAAGTCATGGGGAAAAAGAGACTATGAGTTGGTAATCAGGTAATGGTGCTATCTTGGGGCTGAGATATCTGTGCGGGCAGGGGCTGGAAAAAAAAAAAAAAACAGCAGAGAAATGGAGGCCATGTGGTGAGTCACAGTGACAGGGTCAGGAAGGCCTCTGGCCCCTTCACTTCCTTTCTTACTATTACAATTGTTTGCGCAATTCAATAAAAATCAGGGGGGAGAAAAGAGGAAAGGGTTTCCACTGGCCAAAAGAGGACACAACTCTGGGGAAGTGCGAATTCTATGGTTTCGAGGTCACTGCTGCCAGATCTTCTGGTATCTTCTGGAATCCATCTCCATGTTTCCAGTCTTGGGAGCATGGTACTGAGATGCTGGGGCACACACCTAACCTGTGTCACCGTATCTGTGACAACAGATGCACAAATGAGAGCAGGTCTCAAAAGCCCAGGGAGCCTGGCGGTCACAGCCCACAGCTCGAGGACCCAGTCCCGATCAGCTGCTGGAGGGGAAGTGAAATATGGCAGGGGAATGGAAGGCTTGTGGGGAAATACCAACAAACTTGTTGGGGAAATACCTTTGTTAGAGAAAGACAAACATGGAGATAGGCAGCCATGCTGACAGCAACCAGAGACAGAGTACAACCTAGAAACACTGACGTTTCAGGGTACAGCAAAGAGAGGCAAGGAGGGGAGAGAAAGTCAAAGAAAAGAGAGACGAAGGGAGAGGAGTGGGACCCAGCAGTGTGCGTGGCCTCGTCCGTGTCACCCCAGCCCTAGGCGGGGCCCAGCCCTCCTCTCTCACCTCTTGACATTGCCGTGGATGATCTCCAAGCTGTGCAGGTGCTCCACCGCGTGAAGCAGTCCTGAGCAGACGCTGATGCGCTGGGGCCAGGGGAGGGGGTCTGAGCCACCCTAAGAGAGAGAAAAGGAGGAGAAAATAGTGACATCTGTGCCTTTTTATAGTCTCAATGGCCTTTAAAGTGGCAGAGTTCTGGGCTCCTGTCTCTCCTCCAGCCCTCAGGTCCCCTACAACAGGGCTCTCAGCCAGCATGGTTTACTGGCAGGGAGCTGGTTTTGACATCAGACAGATCTAGGTATAAATCCCAGCCCAGACACACGCTAGCTGGGTGACTTTGGAAAAGACACTCAACGTCTCTGAGCCTCAGTTTTTTCTGATATAAAATAGAAACGTTAATCCCTATGCTTTAAGGTTGTAGTAAGGATTCAAAGGAGTGAATGGTATGCCCCCAGCGTAGTGCCTGCCACAGAGTGGGTGCTCAATAAATAGCAGCTATTCTTATCATGACTATCATGCAGCAGTTCTGGAATTCTTCTCTAAGAGGGGCTGCTTGGGAGAGGAGCTAGGGACCTTGTGCTGGCACATCAAGCACATGAGCTGATTTTATAAGTATTTGGAGAGATTTCACAAGAGCTGATAGAGATTATGGGTGGTCTAAAGCCCTCTATATTTCCACTGTTGTTCTAAGACTGAATGTCCAAGAAAAATCCCTTCTTATTTTGTAGATGACCTCTTAGATTCTATATTCTCTAAGAACTGGCCTTGCTAACAGATTTCTTCTCAAAGACTCTGGAATCTGGAGCCACATGAACCTCGTTTAAACTCTTGCCCTGATACACATCAGCTATGTTTCTTTAGGTAAGTTACTTTGCCTCTCTGTGGCAGAGGCTCCTCTTTTTGAAAATGGGGGAACCTCTGGGGTTGTGGCAAGGCCTGAAGGAGATGTACAAAGCCATTATCATGGTATAATGTGATAACTCAGCAAAGCTAACAATCATTATTATACCGTGAATAACCACTTTGTCTGATCCCTCCCAAGGGAAGCAATAATTCTGTTGTGGAATAACTTTTGTCACTCTGAGGACTTTATGAGAAGGAGGCTTGTTTGTCTTAAAAATCATAACAATAGATATAACACTCATATGGTATGATATGCAAAAGGTCAAATGAGTATGTAGTAAAAGTTTGTCTCCCAACCTGAGCCCTGTCTATGTAGTTCTCTCCAGAGGCAGTCAAGGCACCAGTTTCCTTTATCTCTCCATAAATATTCCACACATTCACAAACAAATAGCAATTTATTAGAATATCATTTTTAAGAAAAATTTACCTTCACTTTCCATATTCTGTATCTGTTCATTCTTTTTCTTGTCCTAGTGCATTGGCTTGCACCTTCAGAACAAAACTGGATAATATAGCACTATGGGTTACCTTTGTCTTACTCTTGACTTAAATGCCTCTTTGTCAAAAAACTTTTTAAATAAGTTTTTCCTGAAGATGTTTAGCCAGATCTTATCTATCTTGGCCCAATTCCTCTCCTCGAAGGGCCTCTCAATGGCTCCCTTCGCCTCTGGATTTCTTTAAGTCCTTAATCCTTGATTCTGTAAGTGAGCGCTGCCTAGTCCTGTTCTTTGACCATGACCCAGCCCCTTACCTGACCCTGGAGTCTGTCCTGTAAAGAACCATTTGCCATGTATGGGTATATCAAGCTGTAAAACTGTTCTCCAGTGCAGCAGCCCAGCAGAGGTAAGACGTTGGGGTGGCAGCATCTGAAATTAGGCATCAGTACAGGCATGAGGAGTCAGACAGAAAGAATAATCAAAGACTGCTCCATTTCCTACCTCCTCCACCTCTTCTGCCCTGTCCACCCCCTGAGGCCACCAGGAAGCTCCCACGTACGAAATGCTCTTACTCCTGAGGGTAGAGAGATGATAACTGCATGCCTTCAAGGAGCTTGAAAGCAAAGAACTTGAAGTACATGATATCCCAACCACCTGTGATTCTTCACAAAATCCTCTTCTGGTGGATTCAAAGTCACTGTTCCCTCCCAACTCTCCTACCTCTCTGACAGCTCTTCCTTGGCCTTTCCCACTAAGACCCTCTTCCTTGGCCTTTCTCTGAAACCTGAGTCTCCCGGGATGGGCTCATCATCTCATCTTATAAGCTTCTCTATCAGGGGTCTCTCACCTCTACAAAGTGCACCCTCTCTATGAGGACCACCCCTAAATCTCTGCAGGTCCAACCCACAGTCCAGACCTGAATGTCAAATTGCATCCCAATGTTCCGGGTGAACAACCTAGACTCAACAAGTTCCAAACCTGATTCTCCAGCCTCAGTTATTTGCTCAACCAAGGGCACCACCAACCATCCAATTTCCTAGGAACCTCCTTACCTCCCCCATCTAATTAGTCACCTTTCATTGTCATAAATAGCTTTCAAAACACCCCCTTCATTCTCCCCTCCTCCACCTCGAGGCAGACCCTGATGGACTCTCCCAAACAGTTTCAAGGCCCTCCTGCCAGATCCCTCAGCCCCTCTCCACTTCCCATTAGGCCATCCTACTGTATTCCTGCACACTTTTCACCATCATTAGTTATTTACATTTCGCTCTCCCCACGGCACCATAAACTTCCCCAAGGCAGAGGCTGTGTTTTCTTCATGTCTGCACTCCCAAGAACCAAGAAAGGCCTTGATGACTCACATTTGCCAAGTGAATGAATGAAGCAGTTACTGCTTACTCCAGGAAGGCACTATACCAAGATGGAGAGGGAATCAGATTTCCAGTTTCCGTTAAGAGTGTGTGTGTATGTGTGTGTGTGCGTGTGTGTGTGTGTGTAGATAAGGGTGTGTACATATGTATTGTGTGTGTGTTTGGGTGTAGTCATACATATACATGAAGAGAAAAAGGACTAAAGAAAATATATAAAAATCTGAATACTGTAGCAGTAATTTACAGATGCTATGGAAAATCGGTGGTTTCTATTTTCCTCTTTAAAACTTTCTTTAGTTCTTAAAATACACCACAATCATCACACACTGCTTGCCTGAGACTGCATACTTTGCAGAGAAACTCAGAGTGACTCGCCAGCCTGAATGGCCGCTGGCGTCCAGCACACTGCAGAGGCCTGGTGTGCGTGCTGTAAACCCAGCAGGCAGTGACAGCAGGGAGGGGACAAGTGTCCAGGTCTGCACGTGTCCTCCCCCTCTCTTTCCCAGTCCCCCTGCCCCCACTAAGCTCTGTGACGGGAGGTTCACTTTACTTCTCCAGCCTCAGTTTTGTCATCTGTAAAATGCAGGTTTGAGGATGACTTTTGAAGGCCCTTATTGCTCAAGACCAGAGGTAAGCAAAATTTCTCTATAAAAAAACTAGACAGTAAATATTTTAGCCACTGTAGGCCATCTGGCCTCTGACGCCATTCCTCCACTGTGCACGATCACGAAGGAGCAGCCACAGATGACACAGAAATAAATAGCACAGCCGGGTTCCAATAAACTTCATTATAGATGCTGACATTTGAATTTTACGTACTTTCCATGTGTCATGAAATTATCTTCTTTTTATTTGCTTAACCCTTTAAGAACGTAAAAACTATTCCTAGCTCTCAGGCCATTAAAACAGAGCTAGGCCAGGCTGAGCCTGTGGGTCGTCATTTGATTTTAGAGTTAGAATCAGTACATTTCTGTCCATCTCAAAAAATGGGACAGAAACAGATTCTTCCCCCACTGGAAGGAAGGAGTTGAGCCAAGTAAGCCGAGGTTCTTTTATAATTCTAATCCATGCATACGGTGGCTACAGAGAGAAAGCATGGAAGGAGTCAGATCAACCAACCAAATTTCAGCTCTGCCACATACTAGCTGTGTGATCTTGGACAAAACACTTAACATCTCTGTGCCACAATTTGTCTATGTGTAAAATAATGTGATAATAGTAGCCATGTTATAGGGTTCTTGTGAGGATTACATAAAGAAAACATGTTGCTTTAAACATGTTGCCACACAGGAAGCACTATATACAGGTTAGCTGTCATCACTATCAAACAAAGTATTTTCCAAACAGGAGGCTTACCTGCGACAAATTTGTATCTCTGCCTGGAAGAATTTCTCAATTGATCCTGGACCTGAACAGGCCATCTGTGGGAAAAGACATTGAAACATGAAAATCCAGCCTCACCATGCAGCCTCCACCTCTTACTGGGAACCAAGAAGTGCCCACCTCTCTGAGCTTCTTGAAGATAAACGGTGTGCCATGCTTTTGCCCTCTGTAGACGTCAGCAAAGGTCCCCTCACTGATTTTGTGGCTTGGGTTGAAGTTATCAGTTGCCTGGATCACATCTACCTCACTCCAGAAAAGGTCATCTTCAGCGAGGCTTGAAAGTGTCTCTTGCTTAGGAATGGAGGCACTGAAATCCTGGAAATTCAGAGAGAAGAGACAGAGATTAATATGGAATTAATATGGAAAGTAGTATTTTCCCTACTACCTCAGGGAATCTCAGAACAGCAGAGCTGAGGGGTGAATGGGATCATCTCATCCAGTGAGGAGGAATACAAAAAGGACAGATCCCAGCTCCACTTCTAACTTACTCTGTGACCTTGGACAAGTTATTTAACCTCTCTGAGTCTTCACTGCCTTATCAGCAAAAATGAAGATAATCATAGTACCCTGAAAGGTAGATTACCTTTCTACCTATAGATTAACTACAATGTGAGTATTCCCAGCCCATGGTCAATGTTTCCTTTATTTTTTATTTTCAGTTTACAAAGGTGAGCATCAGAGGGTCAAACAACTGAAGTCAGATTCCACTCCAGGTCAGTGGCTGGGCTGGTGCCCCTGATCCTACACATGGTATACATGCTGAGAAGCAGGATACAGGTCCACATAACCTATGTAAGTCTAAGAAAAGCAGCCCTCCTTAAAATAGGTAAATATAAATTTCCATTTTTTAAAGTTATATATGCTTTATAAGGAACTCCCTGGTGGCACAGTGGTAAGGAACCCACTAGCCAACGCAGGAGATGTGGTTCAATCCCTGGGTCAGGTAAATCCCCGGGAGCAGGAAATGGCAACCCACTCCAGTATTCATGCCTGGGAAATCTCATGCACAGAGGAGCCTGGCGGACTACAGTCCACAGGGTCATAAAAGAGTCAGACACGACTGAGCATGCACGCACAGCACGGCATGCTCTTATAAACAGTTTTAAAGAATTAGAGTCGGGGACTAACTATGCATGATCCCATTATCCTTTTAACTGTTATTAAAGTTTGGTGTAATTCTTGCCAGTTAGATATATGAGGACTTCTTTTTTAAATTGGGATTGTGGGAATTCCTTAGAAGTCCAGTGGCTAGCACTGTGCACTTCGGCTTCAGGGTTCATGGATTTGATCTCCGGTCTGGGAACTAAAGATCCCAGAAGCTGCAGTTCAGCCAAAAAAAAGAAGAAAAATAAAGGATAAATAAATAAAAACTGAGATCATATCGCACATATTGTTTTGATTTCTGGTGTTTTCTCTTAACATTACTTCATGATTATTCTCTCAATTATTCAGTTGTCTTTAAAAATGATTAATTATTAAAATATAAACCTCCTTGCTTAGGTGACAGTCCCATTTAAGAAAGAGCTCCACTGACCAGATCTGTGTAGCACTGGCTTCCCTGCCAGGCACCATGAAAATGTCTTAACATAATTTCTTTCAAAGTCTAAAGAATAAAAGTGTACTTTTCACCTCGAAGAAAATGTTGAAATTTTTAATCCAGCTTGGATTATGTTCATCTTTATACCACTGCAGTCATAAAATATGATTTTAAAAAAACATTTTTAAATGAAAGAAAGAGCCTAGAAAGGCAAAAAGTGCTTAACATTCACAGAAGTCACTTGTGACCCTGGACCCAAATCATAAAAATTCAGGATAAATCAGATATATTTTTTTGTTGAAAAAAGGTTGGAGGGAAGGCATGTTCTAAGCAAATGACTACTGCCGCCAAGATATTTCAGGGGGTGAGGAGGATGCCAATCATCAGCTCTCATTTAAACAAAAATAATGGAAAAGCTCATTAAAAACTAAAGTGCACCCTCTCCCTGACCCTCTCTCCTGTTTTATTGAGGGTCAGCACTTAAGAGTCTTAGAAGTTTAGAGTAATTCGATGGGGTTCTCCCCTTCACTCTGACCTCTAACCCCCAAACTGGTCTCAGGGAATAAACACGTTGCATTTTTGAAAGAAAGCCGGGGGTTACATTCAGGGTGGGGGTTTTACCTTTGAATCAGCTGAGGCAGGCTGGTCAGTTTTTAAGGAAGGAGAGGCATGTTCAGGAGAGGCTGGGAGGCTGACTCTGGCTGCAGCAGGTCCTGGAAAGGAAAGACAGTGGATCAGACCTCAGCTGCTGGAGGAAGGTGGGAGGGGTCCCTGACTGGTCCCCAGACCCAGCCAGTATCTCGTTCACGCCACTGACACTGTCGATCATGACAGCAGCCATTTCCTGACACCCAGGCACTAGCCTACAGGCTGCTCACATGTTACCCTGTGGAAGACTTCCGACAGCCCTGTGGGTTGGTCCCATACAAACTCCCCATGACAGGAGGAGGAAATGAGGCACTGGAGGCAGCTAGTGGCCCCGGGTCACACTGATGGTAAGTGGCAGAGTCAGCCTTCAAAGGGAGCTCCTTGTGCCTTCTGAGTCCTAGCCCAAACCCAGCTCCCTCGAAAACAGCTGAGAAGGACACAAGTGAATCAGCTACGGAGCCTGACTTCTAGAAACCTCCATGTGGCAGGAATGGCAATAACCAGCCTCCCAGGGGAGAGGCGAGAGAGGTCTGCCTCAGGGAGTTGTGAGATCAAGGAAGGCTTCACAGAGGAAGGGACACTTGACCTGGACCTCCAACAGGGGGAAACGTTTGCAACAAGTAGCTGTGAGGAAGGGAGGGCACCAAGGCCGTGGAACCAGCCCACGAGGAGGTATGGCAGCGGGAAAGCCCAGGCTGCGGTAGACATTCCAGGCAGGCTCAGTTAGCACACACTGAGAGCATGCCCGGCTCTGCTCCCAGCGCCCCCCTGACCTAACTCATTTCACCCTCACGGCAGTTCCAGGAGACGGACTCATCATCTACTCCTTACACGTGGTGAAACTAAGGCACAGAGAGGTGACCCCACCTTTCCAAAGACACCCAGTCAGTGGCTCCAGAGTTTGTGCTTTCACTCCCTTAGTGAATGGAGAAGATTCACAAGAGACACGTGAAAGTGGACCTTGGCCAGAAGCCAGAGATTCGGATGTCATCATCTGGAAATACCCAAGTGGTCTTACCGCAGGGCTGGCCTCTGTGTAACAGGGAGCCGGCCCTTCCAAGGGAACCTGACTTTGGCCCCAGGGTTGCGGACAAAATCCACCTGCTTCAATTATGTCTGGCCTACATCATCAGGAAAGGAGTGATTGATGTAGAACTTTGGCCATAAAAATTAATTCAGAAGACTGAAAACAGCACCCTCGTGAAACTAGAACCAGCTTTTCAAAACTATTTACCCAGGCAGCTAATTAAACAAAACTCACCTGATACAAAGTCTGAAGCTCTTCCATTCTCTGAAAAGAGGGGCCACCCTAAGCCTCTCTCCCTGAGTTTTCTGCTGCTTCTAGAGTTTTTCTTTGTTTTTTGTTTCCCTTTTCTTTTTTTTTCCCATATTTTCCAGCACTGGCTATATTTGAAAGGACTACACTTGAGAAGGTACCATGTTGGTACACCCACACTGCATCAGAGACCCCCAGAATGGGGGTAGTAACAACAAACACCCCCCAAAATACACAGGTGTACACACAGTCACACATACTCTCTCTGTCCATCAGTACACCTCAACTTAAACTGAACTTCGTAATAAGAGCTATAGCTCAGACATGGATATTAAACTTTTGACCAATAGAAAGGAAAAAATAACACCAGAATAAATGAGTAAAGAAAGATGGGGTATTTTTACTCAGCCATTAAAAAAAATGAAAGGGAAAAGGTTGAGGGAGAGATAAATTAGGAGCTTGGTTTAACAGATACACACTACTATATACAGAATAGATAACCAACAAGGACCTACTATATAGCACAGGGAACTATACTCAATATTCTGTAATAACCTATAAGGGAAAATAACCTGAAAAAAAAGAATAGAAATATATATTTGTATAACTAAATAACCCTGCGGTATGCCTGAAACCAACCCAACATTGTAAATCAACTATACTTCAATTTAGAAAAATAAAAAGGTAAAACAAATTAAGTAAAACCAGCAACACAGTGCAGACCAGCGGCTGGCGGCATCACTGACCAGAGACCAGCTGCTCATTCAAATCCCTCTGTGCATCTGCCCCAGGCTGAGCTTCCCACAGCGGCGCCCACCCCACCCCACCCCTGGTGACTGGGTGCGGAGGGGAGGCTCCCTGGGTGGGTGCTCCACCCACAGCTGCTCCATCTTCAGAGGCCTCCGCCGCTGCCCTGCCATCTCGGCTCAACGCCCTTGGCCTGAGTCACAGTGATCACAGCTGTCCACCTCCTGGGTGTGGGTCACGCGTCCGTGCTGCTCCGCGATGTTCTCTTTCACTCTGCTCTAATTCACACCTGAACTATCCAGCACTGAATCCCTAGTCTTCCGTGCATGTAATACATGCTCTATCACCTGTGTTCCATGTACACTGGCGGGCAGAGGCTCCACACTCTGGGAACAGCTGCTCCAGGCCAACTCGACTCCCCTGCTGCTTCTTTCCTGCATATCTGCACAATCCGCTCTTCCCACCCCGGGGTGGCCGCCCTAGGCTACACACATGGTCCCTCACCCTCTCCCACTGCCCAGCAACACCAAGGTCCGCACGGGCCTCACACAGCCATGATTCTCTGGTCTGATACCTGGGGTTTGCTCTGGGGGCTGCACCAGGCCTCTCAGTGGAGGGGGATCACTGAGGCCTGCTCTTGTGACACAGGAGAGCTACTAGGGGTGGTTCAGTCTGTTTATCTCTCTGGTGTGGGGAGTGGGGGAAAAGGGAGTGGAATTTGGGCCAGTACTGCAAGGCTGAGAAATCAGGTAAGAACAAGCCTTTGCTTTCTTTGGAAACACTCATGGAAGACACTGGTCTACACAAATGTCATTTCCAAAACACTAAGAGTTCATCTTTCACGTGCCATTTCCCACAGAAATCTTTCTAGAATGTTTGCTTGCTCAAGCAGGATGCACTGAAATCTCATCCTGCTGAGTTGCGTCACTGCAGGCAGGGTGCTGTATCTCATTCTGGAGTTTTCTGGATCCTTCCCTGTGGCAGGCAGTGCGTCAGTCTCGACAGCTTCCCCATCTCTTTCTTGGTAGCAGACAGAACCGAGCTCCCGCCCTGGCTCTGTCATTGCTAAAGATTTGAACTTGGGTGAGTTGTGCCTCATTTCAGTGTTCTCAGGTGTGAAAATGAAGAAACAACAACAAGAAAAGAAAACAGTAATAGTCCATTCTTTGTAGAGTTCTTTTCCAGATTAAAAGATGGCATAAAGCACAAAGATCAGCCTCTGGTTTATATGGGGTACCAAGGCTGGTAAAACTACATACAGAATGAGAGCAAATCAATTCTGATGAACAGCTGATGCCTCTCCTATAGGTAAGGCTTTGTGACAGTTATTTCAGCCACTCAGGGCCCTTTTACCTGAAATCTAGCTTTGAGCATTTGTTTAAGGAGGTCCTGAGAACTTGTCCATGGCTCATCTGCTTGTGTATTTTCCTTCTCCATGTCTCTCCCTACTTCCTTCCCACCTACTGCCAGAGGACCAGGAGATACAGAGGTTAAGATGTGGACTCTGGAACAACTCACATGAGCTGAATCCCACTCCCACCGCTTGGTCAGCCGTGGAGTTTTGACAGGTTATGTCTCCTTCCCCAGCTACCAAGAGCCCTCCGCCCTCGGTTGTCAAGCTGATTCAGTGACTGCCAGGAGGCGCCGTTCCCACCTGTCAGTCCTCCTCCCCAGCTACCTTTGCCTCCACATTCTCCACTCCTATGAGAGAAACAGCTGGAACTCTGGGGCCCAACAGAACCTTGGGGTTTTCCCAAGAGAAGACTGGCTTTGGATTACTTAAGGAAATTAATGATCACACCCATATTTTCAGCTTGGGCAAAGATAGACAATAGACTTCCTGTCTCTGTCTACAGATACTTATCGTCCTGACTTCCCTAAGAACATTTCCTCCCAAGTGCCATTCAAGAAAGCGAAGGGTGCAAAGGCTGGTAGAGACATAGAGTGCTTGTTTTCACAGCAGCCAAGCTTAGGAACCTCCAAAGAAGCTGCTATATCAGTAACCTTCTCTAGCCTCACCTGCACTCTCCTAGAATTTCCCTATTTCATTATTTTCCTTCCCTTTGGCTATCAACCACTGTCATATGAGCTTTAGGACCATATCCCCTTATCTTTCATCACTGATCAGACTTCTGTCCTTAACAAAAAAACTCTTTAGCTGTAGAAAATAATTCAGACTACTTGGACTAGAATTAACTTTTCAGACTCAACCTAGCTGGGGTGTCTGGAACATTCCTAAGATCAGCTAATGCTTAATGAGCATCTACATGGTGGCAACCCCAAGGTGTTTGATTACTTCCCATACAGGATGATGTGGTTTCTATTATTATGTCCGTTTCCTAGATGAAGAAAATGAGGTACAGAGAGGCTAAGGTAGTCAGTCTCCTGCTGGTGAGGACAGAGCTGGGATTCAAATATAGGTCTGCCAGATGCAAAAGCCCACGCTGGCTCCTCTCAGCTGACACTTACCCTGGCTTCGGGGGCCACAACAACGAATTTGGGAGGTTTCATGGATTTGGGGTCTCCAGCTCTCTACTCAGGAGACTGCAGAACAACAGAAGGTGGGTGGGACTCCAGGGGAGATGTGGGAAGGATGGCATGAAGAACAGGTCCCCTGCGGAAGTCACCTGCTGGCTGAGTCCTTCCCCGGGTACAAGGAGGTGGAGACAACTAAAGTGGGTTGAGAGGCTTTGGGGTAGTGGTGTGTGCAGTGGCTGGGGACATGAGCATTCAAATCACATGGCTCAGATGCTACTTCCTACCCACATGACCTTGAGCAAGTCACTTTCACGCTCCGTACTCAAACACCACAGAACAAAGCAGCAGATCTGTGCCAGGCAGAGGGGAGGAAGACTGTCGGGCAGGCGGCACCCCTTGGCAACCCCCAACATCGCTGCAAGGGCCAGGGGCCTGGGGAGAGCAGATGAAGAGGTCACTAGGCTCCCTGCCCAGAGCCTGTGCTGGGTCTTGGGGAACCAAAGGTAAAATACCTGGGCCCGTAGCATATGAACTTGGTAGGCTATAGGAAATAATTCAGACTACTTGTCCTAGAATTAACTTTCTAGACTCAACCTAGCTGGGGTGCTTGGAATGTTCGTAAGATCAGCTAACGTTTAATGAGCATTTACATGGTGGCAACTCCAAGGTGTATGATTCCTTATCACACATGATGATAACTTCTCCTGTGCTTCAGTTTCCTCATCTGTGAAATGGAGAGAAAAATAATACCAAACTCCTACAGTTAGTTGGAGGTTAAAAAGGTCAACATCTTTGAAGGGTAAATTTAGAACGGTGTGTAACACATACAAAGCCCTCTGTAACTGAGTTTCTTTTTCCTTTTTACAAAAACGGGGGACTTCCCAGGTGGTCCAATGGTTAAGACTCTGCTCTGCCAATTCAGGGAACAACCACTAGTTGGGGAACTAAGATCCCACATCCTGTGCAGTGAGGCCAAACAAAAAAAAAAAGGTAATAGATGGCATATATCCTTCTGTCACCTGACATTTTTAACATCAACATATCACGAGCATATTTCCATGTGTATATACATGTGCTCTGTTGTGTTTGGTTGCCCAGTCATGTCCAATTCTTTGCAACCCTATGGACTGTGGCCCACAAGGCTCCTCTGTCCATGGGGATTCTCTAGGCAAGAATACTGGAGTGGGTTGCCATACCCTCCTCCAGGGGATCTTCCCAACTCAAGGATGGAACCCAGGTCTCCCACGTTGCAAGCAGGTTCTTTACCATCTGACCAGGGAAGCCCATGTATATACATCCCTACATCACTGTTAGCAGGATTTTACTGTTACCACCATCTGTGATTAATTTTGCCACCCACACTCGTTGTTTCCAATTTTTTGCTATTATACTCTGAGCTAAATAGCCTTAGAGATAAAACAGTTCCTTAAATAAATCTCCTTTAAATTGAAAAATTAAGTTTAATTAAAACTACCTGAGCCTGGAAAGGTGGGTGGCCTCACAGGCTGCCCCGTTTCTTGCTCATCCTCAGTGTTTCTTACAGAAGCTGCCAAAGGCTTTCCTGGCTTCACAGTGTCCAAGAAGTCTGGGATGGAAGACTTGATTTCAAGAACTGGTTTCCCTGAAATGAGGTAGGAAGAAAGCAAGCTATTATCATTCAATGAAGTGGGTTAGCCATCGAGAGGTTGGATGGAGAAGTCAGAAGACTTGGTTCGGAGTTTGGGCTTGGCTTTAAATTCATGTGCCCCCGAAAGTTGTTTCCTTCTCTTGGCCTTGGCCTCCCCACGTGTAAGGTATAGCACTTGGACCTGACAATCTCTGCGACCATCCAGCTCAGACACTCTTGAGTCAGACATACCTGACTTCCAATCCTACCAGCTGTATGACCTTAGATAAGTCACTTTCCTTCTCTGAGCCTGTTTCCTCACCTATGAGACAGAACTGACAGTCATGATAACATCTGCTTGCTCCCCTCACAGGGCTGTTGGGAGGAGGGAATGAGAGTGCAGACATGAAAGGGCTCTGTAGACCATGCAGTCCCCTGGACACATGGGGGAACTCAAAGACCTCCACCCCGCTGAGTCCCCAGTTGAGCCCCTAAGTATAAAAGGACTGCCAGTCTTCCAGCTTCCCCTTCCATGAGCAGTGCAGACACGTGCATCCTTCCCTGTTTTAGAGATGGGAAGCCTGAAAATAGCAGCCACGTCAACTGTGAGCCATGACGTGTGGTCAGCCCCAGTTCTGCAAGCATGAAATCCTCCCAGGGTCCTTCAGTGCATCCTGCCGGAGATGAGGACTCTGAGGCCAGAGCAGGTTAAGTGGCTTGTCCGCGATCACACAGCCTGAGTAGGCAGGACCTGCTGAAGGAGCCTGGGTGGAGGTCAGCTGCCTTTTGAGAGTAATCACTTCCTCTTTGCAGTGATTTGGGAAACCCAAAGGTGCTGGAGGGTGTGTCTCCACCAGCTTCCACAAAGCCTGCTCCTAAGAACCGGCTTCCTCTCCCCTCCCCCAGCACTGCCGTCCTCTCAGGTTGGTCCCGGCCTCCAGCTCCAGTGGCCTCCAGAGCCCTCCCCAGGCCTCATCTTACTGAGATACCTTCCTGGCCCTGCCACTTCCCTGCTTAGAGCCCTTCTGACTCCCCACTTCCAGGATAAAACACACACTCCCCACATGAACCCTCTGACACCCACCCCCCACCCCCCACTGCCTCCCAGACCAAATCCAAATTCTACAGCCCTGCATTCAAGGCCCTTCACCTCCTGGTGGTGGGAGGTGGACCCGTATTTTTTGAGAATCAAAAAATCAGAGTGCCCCGAAGTGTGGGGAAGACTGGCCACTCGCTCTTTCTCACATGGGCAGCAGGTGGGGCTTCAACAAAACACCTCCAGCCTTCCGGTCTGCAGGAGCGTTTATTCCAACAGGTAAACTGCATCTTGGGGCTCCCTGGGGCGGCTCGGCGGTAAAGAGTCTGCCTGCCAATGCGGGAGACTCAGGTTTGATCCCTGGGTCTGGAAGATCCCCTGGAGGAGGAAATGGCAACCCGCTCCAGTATCCTTGCCTAGGAGAATTCCATGGATAGAGAATTCTCCTAGGCTAGGCTACAGTCCATGGTGTCACAAAGAATCTGACACGACTGAGCACACACACAAACTGTGTCTCTCAGTAAATAAAACTGGTCATTGCCATGGGACCAAACTTCTCACACAGGAGCTTTGGGACTAGAACAATAATAAGGCCTAAATTCACGGCACTGCATGTGGAAGGCCATACAGATTTATTTGATGTTCTCAACAATCTCTGGTGGTTGACAGATATCTCTGCCTTTTACTTTTGAGCATATTGAGGCTCAGATGCGTGAAATGGTTTGTTCCCAGCCAAAGAGCTGGTGGATTCAAACCTGGGGCTGGTTTCACTGTCATTCACCCAGCTAGGACAGAACCACTCACATGCAATGTCCTCAGCACTCCTGTTCCCCTCTGCAGGTGGCTCGGCTCTGGGGCGGCCCCACCCGAGGAAAAGCAGGACAAAGGGTACAGGGTGGGAGCAAGTGAGGAACAGCCAGAAGGAATGCACAAAAGTATCCAGAAGGCCGAAGGAGGGATAATGGGTGACTTTTCCCCTGTTTCCTTTACTGGCACTGACATACTACTCCTTTAAATGGAACTATCTTATAAGATGGGTTTCCCAGTTAGCTCAGCTGGTAAAGAATCCACCCAGTTCAATTCCTGGGTCAGGAAGGTCCCCTGGAGAAGGGATAGGCTACCCATTCCAGTATTCATGGGTTTCTCTGGTAGCTCAGATGGTAAAGAATCCGTCTGCAATGCGAGAGACCTGGGTTTGATCCCTGGGTTGGGAAGAGCCCCAGGAGGAGGGCATGGCAACCCACTCCAACATTCTTGCCTGGAGAACTGCCATGGACGGAGGAGCCCGGCAGGCTACAGTACATGGGGTCACATAGAGTTGAACATGACTGAGAAAGTAGGCACAGCACAGCATCTTATAAGACAGCTTTTATCTCATAAAGAAGTAGCAGAGCTTAGCTGCTCAGAGTCCAGGTTCTGGCACGGACACCAGTTTCATCACCTCCTAGCTGTGTTGGCTTTGGACAACTTCCATGAGACCAGAGGAGTCAGCACATGTTAACTGATTAGCTCAAAACATGGGAACTTCATTGGTGGTGGTGGTATCATATTTTTTAGATACTGGGTTATCTCTTCTATAAAAAAAAAAAAAGACTTGTTATTTAGCTGTGCTGGGGCTCAGTTGTGTCATGTGGGATCTTCGATTTTCGTTGTGGCATGCAGGATTTTAGTTGCAGCACATGGGATCCAGCTCCCTGACCAGGGATCGAACCCGGGCCCTCTGCATTGGGAGCATGGCGTCCCAGCCACTGGACCACCCGGGAAGTCCCATGGGTTATCTCTTAAGCAGCCCACATACTCGGTGTAAAGAATGTAGGGCTAGAGTCTTTTTTTTTTCATTTAACATAACTCTGAATCATTTACAATTTTTTGTTGTTGTTTTCCTGCACTTGTTTTTTTAAGTTGTGGTAAAATACATAAAACATAAAATTTATCATCTTAATAATTTTACAGTTTAGTGGCGTCAACTGCATTTACACTAGACACAGCTAGAGAGAAGCCAGCATGCCTGCGATGAAGAGCCCACAGGCCACAATTAAGACTCGACACGGCCAAATAAATAAATAAATATTATTTTTAAAAAGACAAGTTCATTTACACTGTTGTCCAACCATCACCATCACCCATCCAAAACTTTTTCATCGTCCCAGACTGAAACTGCCCTCTTCCCAAAGTGAAATTCATGCCACCCCATATGGGGGCCCCCAGAGGTCACACACTTCATTTCTCCCCACCTGGGGTTCTCAGGCACCACGCTGCCCCCATTGCCAATCCCATCAGGGAGAGGCCCTTCTGGCCCAAACTGTGATCCCAGAAGTGAGGTTCCTCCCCAAGGCCAGCCCTGCCCCAGGATTCACGGACTCCCATGTCTTTGCTCGCGTCATACACTGCCTTCCTCAGGTTCTGGGTGACACAGTTTCTTGTAGAGACTGACAACAGGGACAGTCACCAGTGGTGAACACTGATTCCTGGGAAGATACGGAGCAGAAGCGAACACCCTAGGAGGAAGGGGCCTCTGGGCCTCTCAGAGCCCTCTTCTCCCCTCTCTGGCCCGCGGAGATGGCCCCTTGACACACCCCGCTCTCCACCAACTGCCTCGCGTGGGTCTCATTTCTCAAAGGGCCACGTCCAAGCCGTCCTCATGACAACATCTGTGTATGATGCACAGGGCCAGAGGTGGCTCTTCTGTGGCCCCAGTTCCCCTTGCACTGGGCCAGTCGGACCTGCTGGTGAAGGGGATCCCAGACAGCCCAGCACAGCAGAAGCTGCTCCCAGATACATCAGCTTCTAAAGGTCCCACCTGCTCCCAGCTGGCACCTTTTCCCCATCCGAGGCCTGGCTGAGCCTGTTTCGTCATCAGCCAAACGGGAGTGAAGGTGACCATTCCGGCCTGACCTCACTTCAGTGACCTATCCCTTTCCCCTTTCCTTTTCTGCACAGACCTTTGCCCTTCGGTCAAGATCTATTTGGTAGGAACACCAAGGCCACCCACCCATCTGTGGCTGACCTCTCTGGCCTCCACCCTCAGGAACAGAAACGGCTTTGTTACATTCTCACCCTAAGGAGAGTGTGCAGTGACGTGCAGGAGCCTACAGCCGGCGCTGCGATTTGCGCAAACATGTGGGGCTGGGGCACACACCCACGGGGAGGGAACAGTCCTGTGGCACCCAGCGGGGGCTCCAGCCTGAAACTGAACTCGTCAGAGCATTTCAGCTGAAGTCCACCCCAGGCCCACCCAGTCACACACAAGGGCAGAGAGGACAGCTGACGGAGTCCAGCTTCAGGCCTGCGGTAGCAAATCAAATTGAGAAGCTTCAGTTTCCTGTGAAACCCCCGTCTCAGCACTCTGCGGGTTTTCAGATGGTTTTGAGATGCAGACAATAAATAAATATGACATATCTTCAGTTTGACTCTTGGGTTGCTAGTGCCCGATCTGAATTGGAAGGTGCAGGGCACACTTTTGCTTGTCCCTTTTCCTATCATCAAACCCAGGAGTGGGAGAAACTGTGGCTTTTCCCCTGTTACTACCTGGAAACTGATCCGTGATAGCTGAGCGGATACAACGCCCACTCCTTTGGGCCAGTACATACAGCAGAGTGTCGTTGAAATAAAAATAGAACATCAAAGGCAGGATGGGGCAAAGGAGGA
Source organism: Cervus elaphus (assembly GCF_910594005.1). Classification (NCBI taxonomy): domain Eukaryota; kingdom Metazoa; phylum Chordata; class Mammalia; order Artiodactyla; family Cervidae; genus Cervus; species Cervus elaphus. The sequence goes on from NC_057838.1 coordinate 29,023,133, forward strand.
CATAACGCTCACACAAAAGGGTCATGATGATCTTTAAATCTCACAAGTTTCCTGTCTGCCAAGACCAAAAAACAAGTCAGTGACATCATTTATTCCTATGACTGATGTACAGGAGCAGCCTCTCGCTTCCAGGAGACAGCACTCTTTTCTCTGCTGCAATTACATGTTCAAAAAGAGTCCACACAAAAAGTTGATTTTGCTGGATCATGAGAACCAAAAATAGGAATTGTGATCACCAAGTAGAAGCGAGAGGAAGCCAGAGCCAGCCCCTTTTAGGCTGGATTTCTTAACCTTCCGAGCTTCATTTGCATCGTCTATGGAGTCAGAATAATTATAACCCTTCTATCCCAGGACAATCCCAGGACTCAGTGGGACCAGATACAAAAACCAGATACAGAGCTGGGCCAGTGACGGGAGAGGGCACAAACTATGACTCATTCATTCTCTGTCCTCTCCTGCTGCTCAAAAGACACAGAGGAAGAATCTCGGATCCCAACTTAGGTTCTCTGAAGGAAGCATCTGGGGTGGACAGCTAGTTCCAATAGTTTAAACCCTCCAATGGACACGTGAGTCTCAGTGGGCAGTGGCAGGGCCTTGAAGGAGCAGTGGCCGTGGCGCTGAGTATTACTGAAGCCCAAACAGGGGAGAGCTGTGCCCTGCTCTGTCCGCTGTGTCGTTGGCAGCTGGCCTGCTCACGCCCCGGAGGACAGGCAACTTGGGGTTCTCCTGTCAAGACCCCTGGGAATGGGAGGAGATGCCAAAGCTCAAAGTAACATCGTTGGTGGCTGTGGGTGCCAAGGGGTTGAGGTGTTGGTTCTCAGATCAATTAAATCAGAGTCTGGATGTTTTCGAAAGCTCCCTAGATAAGGCTCAGAACTGCTGGTTTAACCCAGAACGATGAGGATTGAGCTTCCAGCTCCAAGGGGCAGAGGAAGGGAGTCAGAAGCGTTTCTCTCTGCTCTCTCCATAGTTCCCAGGGGACAGTGGGTCTGATTCCTTTTTCTCTCTGCTTTGTATTTTCAGGATGTCCCACTCTCTCTAACGAGCCACAGATCACATGTGCTGTGGGGCCCCATAGTGAACTCAGGGCTTCCAGCCCACTCATGCACACCACAGCCAGGCTCGTGGGCAAAGGAAACTCTCCAAGTTTCATCTGACAAGTGGGACAAGGAACTGTGCCCTCCACCCCCAGAGATGATGAAATAAGTAAGTGCTCAATAGTTATAAGCTACTGTTGTAATTTACTATTGTTATGATCATCACCCCCAAGTTGAGGTCAGGCGTTTTTTTCTCCTAAGTGTTTTCCCATATGTGTAACCTACTGAATTCTGATGACAACTCTGGGGGGAAGGGCCAGCTGCTATCTCTAGGTAATACTTCAGTAAAGTGAAACCTGACATAGTTCTCTTACTTATATTTTGTTTATGGAGGCCCCATTTCCTTTGGTCAAAAGGCTTGGCAGAGGGCCCTGGGGTCTCCTCACTGGGGCTGGCAACTCGGGAACATTTGATACAGTGGCAAATCCAGGAGCCACACACTTGAGCAAAGGGCAGTCCAGCTGTCGGTAAGGTATTTCCCCAATGAGCAAGTCTGGAATTTCCCCCATTCTTGACAGCCCTCAGCTGAGGGGTGTTACCTCAAGGTAAACAGTGATGTAGTATTTTTTTTTTTTTTTAGTATTTATATATTTGTCTTTATTTTTTGTGTTTATTCTGACTCATGTGGCTTAAATGGATCCCTCTGAGAGCAAATAAAAGTGATTCAGCCCCTAAGTGAAGAACCCAGGTGACGGCAGGCCGTGGCAGGACAACCAGAACTTTCTGGACCCGCTCGTTTCCTTTTCCTTTCCCTCCCTGGGCATCCAAAGTCCACACACACACACACACACACACCCCTAGAAAGTCCCAGCTCAAGCTAGACATGAAGTTAGGCAAGTCAGAGAACATGACCTGTCTTCCCAATCACCCTATCTAGGATCCTCCATTGGAACTGTTACCCAGCTGCTAAAATGACTCATCCATCCTCATTCACTTACTCATTGTGTTAGGGACAGGGGATGCCAACCGTTATAAAAACCCACATGATAGTTCAAAGACATCTAATTATAAACTGGGAGGAGTTCTGTGCTGAAAACAAGCTGGAGGAAGGGAGGGGTGCCCGACACTTACTTACATGGGGTGTCCAGGGCAGGCTTCTGTGGACAGGTGCCATTTAAGTCGAGACTCAGAAGATGAGAGGGAGGAACCACGGAAAGAATGCAAGGGAGTTGGAGGAGGGGGGTGGGCAGGGACCAACATTGTAAAGAGAAGGAACAGCATATGCAAAAATCCTGAGGCAGAAGATAGTTTGGTGTATCTCCCTAAAATGAAAGGCGACCCTAGTGGCTGAATTGAATAAATGGGAGAGTGGGGGGAGCAGCCAAGATGAGCTGAGAGAACTGGGCAAGGGTTAGACCCTGTGAGACCTCGTGGGCCATGGGGAGGTAGAATCTTGTAATAAACCCCCTTGAACTGAGAGGTACCCTAGAGCTGAGACGGTGCTTACCAAATAGTCATTTGTTCCCCTCAGACCCCAGCCTCCCTTGCAATTAGGCTGGGGCCACGTGACTAGTTCTGGCCAATAGGTTTTAAGTGGAGATGCCATTGTCACTTCCCGGACAAAGCAAGCCTCGTCCACCCGTCTCTTTCCCTCCACGGTGACTGTGGAAACCATGCATTCCTGATGGTCTACCAAGTGCCAGAAGGCAGGAGGCAGCCCTAGACTCTGAGAAATCAATCTTTGCTACATTGAACAGCTAAGATTTCCAGGTTTATCTGTGACTGCAATGTTCCACAGTCTATCCTGATTAATGGGCAACCTCAACACACGTCCAGTGCTCGTAACCCACAGGAGCTGCTTTCCACAGCGAGGCATAAAGCGGGGGCTCAGTAAACCGCAGCTCCCCTCCCTCTGGCTCCCACCTGTCCTCTCTGAAAAACTGGGGACTTCTTGAAAGGCGCCGCATGCACCCCTCTGTCCATGCTCACACGGACTCCCAAGAAACCCACAGTGATCAAAGCCTCGCTCGTTTCCAGTGGAATCACTAATGCGTGGAAGGAGGGTCAGGAGACCATGCTGACTCACACAGCAAGGATGTTCGAAAAGCCTAGCACCGCTTATGTTCTGAAGCTTCCCCGTTTATGAGACAATCAGACAGGACAATGTCTACGCCTGTTTTTCAGAGGGGAAAGTGAGACTTGATGCCATCTGGTGATGTCCCCCAGCAGGGGTTAAGGTCAAGCAGACCTGCATCCCTTCCCAGCCCATTGCTTACTCGCTATGTGGCTTTGGGCGACTTACTTAATCCCTGTGTCTCAGTTTCCTCATTCATAAAATGAGAATAGCGAGATTTGTGAGGTAAGATACTTGCCCAGCACATTAGGTGCTAAATACAAGTGATGACTAGCACTCAGGTAGCGTGACTCCAGGCTGGGATGCGGTGGGAGGAGGGAGGCGGGCTCTTGGTCCAGCGCAGTGCCACCATCAGAGGCAAGTCTCCTGGGGTCCTAGGACCTGAGTCCTTCCCTCACTTTGTTGTTCCCTAGTGGTAGGAAAGGAGCGGATGTTGGGGAAATCTCCAGAACACACACACCAGCCCTGTCTGGTCCTTGCAACTGCTCAGCCTCTTTGGGAGAGAAAGGGTTCATTCTCTTCCGTTTCACTTTAGGAAACTGGACAACAGACAGAAACTCCCCATCCAGCGAGAGCTCAGCTCCAGGAAGGAAATGACTTTGGCTGAGCCACCAAACAAAAGTTAGAAATTGTGAAGGTTGCTCAACTAAGAAGAGACTGCGTGAAAATTGGGAAACTTGAAAGAACAAACTCCCGGGAGGATGACAGCAGCAGATGGGGAGAAGAAACCTGCTTCACCTCCCTTGGAGTCCCTTCAGGTTCCAGAAGCTTCTTGCTCTCCTATTCAGCTGACACCTGGAACTTCAGAGGCTCCTGTTCCCCACCACGGCCAGAGCAGTGGGGATACTCCCTCCCAAACCTTCCCTTCACTCCTGATGAAAGCAGACCTGACCATGGCCAAGCATCGCTCCTTTCCACCAATGGGCCTTTGCACACACTGTTCCCTCTGCCTGCAAATGCCTGTGCGGTTGGCCCACCCTTCCTCTGAGTGGAGATGGAAGTTTCAGTTCCTCAGGGAAGCTTCCCCAGATGAGATCAAACCTTCCCCTCTCCCACCCTCCTACCTACCTACCCACTGGAGCTACACTTCTCCTTTGAGCACTCCTGCTGCGGCTGGGTGCCCATCTCTATGCTATCACCCTGTTCATATCCAGCTCTCAACTAAACTGCAGACTCCTTCAGGTCGGAGATCTATTTTCACTGTATTTTCACTGCTGTGTCCTCAGCACCTAGCACATGGCGGGCGCTTGATAACATGTCTCAGTTCACTGCTGACTCTCTTCTCCAGATTCTGTGTATCTAACTTCCTATGGAGAAGAACAAGGGAGAGTTTCACCTCACAGGTCAGGCACAGCTGGTTTCATGCCTTCATGCTCAGAGCTAGACCCATCAGACCACCGCTGTTGACAGGTTCAGCTCCTGTGCCCACCTTAGTGGCATTTCATCAGCTCTGAAGCTCAGCCGTGATGACAGCCAACGTACCTCTGGCTGGAAGCCACAGCTCTGATACTTTGGCCTCTGTCTTGATTCCAGCTCCTGAGACCCCCAGATGCCAGCACACAGCCCTCTCCCTAAGCCTGGTGGTCAGGAAAAGTCCCCATCAGGAGAAGAACTCTCAGGTTTTAAGCCCCAGGGTGATGGCTGACCCTAGGTCCCAGGGTCAGACTCTTCTGATGCTGGCCTGACCACGCGAATGCCGCCCCTGATGCTCCAGGTTCTCCATCATGAGGCTCCCCTGGGATGCCCAACAATTGCACCATGGCCACCATGTACTAGAGCAGTGACTCCCACAGTGTACTGGTTCCGTGGGAATATTAATAAGTATCAAATGAAAAGAGGGCTCCATAGTCAAATGTAAATGGAAAATGCTGGCCTAAATAGGTTCCTTTACTATAGAACTTATCAGAGCCTTAAAACATTGGTGTGTATCTTAGGGGGCACTGATAAAGCATTCAGATTGCCCAAGGTTACTTCTTCATGAACACTTTGTTTGCAGGTGGTAACTTGCTGGAACACACGGGCACGTGATTTGGGAAATGTTACTCTAAACCATGAGTCACCCTGCGGACATCCTATGCATACGGTACTTTCCCCATCACAAAAAGACATTTTTCAATCCAATACAAAGGCCCCATTCCTCTTCCTTTCCTGACCCAGCGACGCACTTCACTTAAGGCCCCGTTCTTCCCTGTGGGCTCAGAAGAGCCTGGATGTGAAGACATCCACGGAAAGTCACTTTATGTCTGGTCTCTGCCAGAAGTCGGCAGGGGAAAGTGGAGAGGGGGGAGTAACAAAGGGCAAGGGGAAGTCACTTCATTTTACAAAGTGAAGCATCAAGAGGTACTGCCTAGGCACTTCTCTGGTGGTTCAGTGGTTAAGAATTTGCCTCCCAGTGCAGGGGATGCAGATTCAACTCCTGGTAAGGGAGCTAAGATCCCTCTCGGCCAAAAAACCAAAACACAAAACAGAAAATAAGTTGTAGTAAATTCAATAAAGACTTTAAAAATGGTCCACATCAAAAGAAATCTTAAAAAAGGGGGGGGCCACTGTTTAGAGCGGATGGAAAATTCATTAAATATGTAATGATATTCATTAGAAGTTAGAACAACAATCTACAGACTATAGAGGAACTAAAAATCCATCTACAGATTACAGAGGATATACATGTATTGCTATAAACATATTGGGAGGAACAGGGAGGGGAGGTGTGTATGTTGCCAGCCAAAACCTTGGCCTTCTCTGCCTACCAAAGTACGGAGACAGAGTTTGGAGGAAATAGGAAGATGGCTTTTATTCTCAGCTGGTAGACAGGAGAACATAGTAGGCTCATGCCTCCAGAACTGCGTCCCTCCTCCATGAAGATTCTAGGGACTTCTATAAGGCAAGGGCTTGCAGTCAGGAGATGGTGATGAGGAAGGAAGGTGATGGGATCTTGATTTCTTCCTCTGGCATTGTTTCAAAGACAGTCATAAACTGGCATCGGTAATCCAATAATTGAGTCTGATAGTTAGGGGGCTCTGCGGCCCTCTTTTTGACGTGTAACTACAAGGGGAAGGATGTTGTAAGGGTAAACACCAAATAGGGGATGTACTTAGCATAGAGTCAAAGGAAAAAATGTACATTGTAGCTCCTGCAGAGTTAGGGGGCAGAGAAGCAAACTTAGTTACCGACATGCAAAATTAAGAGCAGTTAGACTGAAAAAACAAGGAATGTTCAGGCCTGCTCACCGATTTTTATCATCTTATTCTCAGAAAAGGGAAAAAGAAAAGCTCATACCTCTTTTTTCCTTTTTACTGCAACATGTAGAGCCAAACTCTCTTCTAGGAAGTTAATGGATAATATTTAAATTGATACATATGAAAAGAACAGGATAAGCACATTATTTAGGGATAGTGCAAATGTGGTGAGAATATCCATTCCCCTTGTCTTCCTACATTTTAGAAGTTTTAGCTAGACTGACAGCTGCCTGGATAGAAACCACATTTTTAAGCTACATTCAGAATTCCCTTGCAGCTAATTATGGTCATGTGACTAGGTTCTCGTTAATAGAACTTAATGAAGAGATGGGAATACCAGCCCACCTGACCTGCCTCTTGAGAAATCTGTATGCAGGTCAGGAAGTAACAGAATTAAGACATGGAACAACAGACTGGTTCCAAATAGAAAAAGGAGTACATCAAGGCTGTATATTGTCACCCTGCTTATTTAACTTATATGCAGAGTACATCATGAGAAACGCTGGGCTGGAAGAAGCACCAGCTGGAATCAAGATTGCTGGGAGAAATATCAATACCTCAGATATGCAGATGACACCACCCTTATGGCAGAAAGTGAGAAGAACTAAAGAGCATCTTGATGAAAGTGAAAGAGGAGAGTGACAAAGTTGGCTTAAAAAAAAAAAAAAGTTGGCTTAAAGCTCAACATTCAGAAAACTAAGATCATGGCATCTGGTCCCATCACTTCATGGCAAATAGATGGGGAAACAGTGGAAACAGTGGCAGACATTATTTTTGGGGGGCTCCAAAATCATTGCAGATGGTGATTGCAGCCATGAAATTAAAAGACACTTACTCCTTGGAAGGAAAGTTATGACCAACCTAGGCAGCATATTAAAAAGCAGAGATACTACTTTGCCAACAAAGGTCCATCTAGTCAAGGCTATGGTTTTTCCAGTAGTCGTGTATGGATGTGAGAGTTGGACTATAAAGAAAATTGAGTGCCAAAGAATTGATGCTTTTGAACTGTGGTGTTGGAGAAGACTTTTGAAAATCCCTTGGACTGCAAAGAGATCCAACCAGTCCATCCTAAAGGAGATCAGTCCTGAGTGTTCACTGGAAGGACTGATGCTGAAGCTGAAACTCCAATACTTTGGCCACCTGATGGGAAGAACTGTCTCATTGGAAAAGACCCTGATGCTTGGAAAGATTGAAGGTGGGAGGAGAAGGGGATGACAAAGGATGAGATGCTTGGATGGCATCACCAACTCAATGGACGTGAGTTTGAGCAAACTCCGGGAGTTGGTGATGGACAGGCAAGCCTGGTGTGCTGCAGTCCATGGGGTCACAAAGAGTCGGACACAACTGAGCGACTGAACTGAACTGAACTGAATGAAATGATAAAAGTACATCTTTCAGCTTGTACCCTTAGAAGGAAAGAAAAGTCCCCACCCCTTTCTGCTGCCTGGAATATGGAAAAGAGGAGCTGGAGTGAGTATCTCAAACCACAAGCTGGAAACCATATGTTCAGGATAGCAGGATAAGGTAGAATAAAAGCTTGAATCCCTGACACTGTGGATCCACCCTATCAGCCTTTTTGCCCACACACATACTACTAATGGAGATAAACCTTCTAGTTTAACCCTTTGTTATTTTGGCCTTTCTTATAGGAGCCAGGGCTTCTCTGGTACCTCATCTGGTAAATTATCCGTCTGCAATGCAGGAGATCTGGGTTCAATCCCTGGGTTGGGAAGATCCCCTGGAGGAGGGCATGGCAACTCACTCCCGTATTCTTGCCTGGAGAATCCTCATGGACAGAGGAGCCTGGTGGGCTAAGATCCATAGGGTCGCAAAGAGTCGGAAACGACTGAGTGACGAAGCACAACACATAGGAGTCAGATCAATATAATAATGTTAGATGTGGCAAGGACCCAGATATGGCAGGCTGGAAAGCTGATTACTCTCCTTATACCAAAGCAAAACTGTCACCTGTGACCCTCGGAAGGCAGTCGATGTGCTAAGAAATCCTGTTAACTCTAAATGGAGAAGCTGAAAATGTTCTGAGGGTTGGTGTATGTGGCTTCTTTTTCAAGAGACCTCCAACAAAGGGAGACGAACTCCCGTGGAGCCAGATCATGTTAAAGTGGAGATGAAAATGATGATGCGGCCTCTAGTAGAAAATCCAAGTTGACCAAGAACCACGTCCCGTGTCAGGGGTCCCAAAGGGAAAGTCCCAGCAGGAGGTGATAGCATGGCCCCAACCCTTCTAATCCACACTCCACAATTCTCAGTCCACCCCTATCTGCCAGATACAGAGCCCAGAAGCAAGGGTCAAAAGAACACTTCTGTCCCATCCAAGTTATTGTTTCAGGTGGCCTCAGGGGAGGCTCCAGGCGTGCACCTTAAATTAGGAGGAGGTGGGGGCGGGGCAGGCTGAGTACATAGGCCACTGAGTTAAAAAATCAAACCTTTCAGGGCTAAGAACTAAGCTATCTAGACTGTATCATTAGCTGTGGTTACCACATACAGAACTGATTAGAAGCCAAGAAACCAGAAATTTCTAGCATTTTAAGGGAAATGTACTGCCAAAGAAACCACAAGCCTGGTGTGACAAAAGCTGGTCATTATTTGACCCCACAGCTTCCCTGAGGCCCCTAAACCACTTCTCCCCAGCAGGAAGGGAGCTGTAAAAGCCATGTAACCCCCTATGAGGGCAGCCTCTCCAGTTCCCACTTCTGATGAGACCACAGGGAGCAGGGAGCAGGGAAGCTCCGCCAATACCTACCCCACCCCTCAAAACAGGGTCAGAAATCACAGAACCAGGTGCTGGAACAGCAGTTCTTAAACCTTATCTACACCGGCAGCTGAGGTAAGGCCCAAGAACCTGCATTGCTAACAAGTTCCCAGGGGATGCTGAGGCTTAGAAGTCTAAGGAATGCACTTTAAGAATCACTGGTCAACTAAGAAGAACAAGGGACTACAGATGTACCAAGCAAAGGGCTCACTCCCCTTGCCGGAAGAGACTCCCCTGGGGAAAGGGTGAGCACGTTGTGTTTGTGGGAAGAAGGATACATACAGATGTTTGGGTGGCCCAAAGCAAAGGGCCAAAGGAAGCCAGCTGTCCCTCCAATATGTACCCCTCGTCGTCTAGAGTAATAGACACTTCAGTTGTGCACACAGGGTCCCAGCTACAGATCACATTTCCCAGCTTCCCTTGCAGCTGCGTGTGATCATGTGACCTACCCTGGCCAATAGCCTGTGAAGGGAGGTTACACTGCGGTTCCCAGGGAACGTGCCTTTCTTGTTGGCTGGAAGGCATGTGTGGAGGCACAGTGTCTTTTTAAAGTCTTATTTAAGTCACTGTAGTCTGCCCTTAGTAACAGCAATGAACCTGGGATGCTAACATAGGAAACTACCAAGAAACAGCTAAAGGAGTAAAAAAGGTTGACACTGGCAAGCAGATTTACCAGGAAAAGGAATGGTAAGGCTTCTGTACTAGTTTTTTCTAATTCTTATAACATTTAATGTCTGACAATTGAATATTAATGCTCTTGGCAATTAAGGCTGAGAAAATATCAAGGAACAGAGCCCCACACACTCAGCTCTTTACACAATGGGACCAGCAGCCCCTTGAAGGACATGATTTCAAGAGACAGGACACACATGTGGCCCCCCATGAACCCCACACTCAGCCTTTTGGTTCAGGTACAACCTTCGGAAGGTCTCTGCTAAGTACAAATACATTACCTAGTTTTCCAGTTCTGTTTTACTCAAACCTAGTCTTAAAGTTCTCTGAAAAGTGGTGGGCAGAAGTCAGGTTCTCAAACTGCTATGGGCAGCTGAGCAAACTCATAAACAATCTTCAGCAAGTAAATGCAAAGCAAGGTCTAACTAATGCTACAATTAGGGTCTCCCAGGTGGCACAGCGGTAAAGAATCCACCTGCCAATGCAAGAGACGCGGGTTCAATCCCTGGGTCGAGAAGATTCCCTGGAGAAGGAAATGACAACCAGTATTCTTGCCTTGGAAATCCCACGGACAGAGGAGCCTGGTGGGCCACAGTCCATGGGATCGCACAGAGTTCCATTGGACATGTGGACTAAATAAAAACAATGTTACAATTAGGGAAGGGAAAACTGATCTAATTGGCTGGAATAACAGAAATTTAATATGCCTCACTCATGCCTTTTGTATTCAATTTCAAAAAATGACCAATTTTCCTAATTAAAAAAAAAAACAGAAAAACAAAACCCCAAAAAACCCCAAGGTACAGAAAGGGGAAGTGTATTGCCTGAGGACTGAAAGCAATAGTGAAAACACAACCGAAATCCCAAAACAAATCTCTCTTCCTCAGGCAATTTTAATCAGCAGAGCTAAGGGGGACTGGGGAACACAGGCAGACTCTCACGGTCCTGAGAGGCTACAGGCAGTTGGAACAGGGAAGTAGGGAACTAAGTAAAGTTCTAGGAAGAAAGGCTGACAGATAAATATTAGTTTCCTGGAAGACCAAACACTGCGTGCAGTGAGGTTCCCATGAGAAAAGCTAAGAATGAGGACTCTGATCCCGACGCGCCTGGGTGTGACCAGCCCTGTGCCCGTGGGGGAGGCTCTGAGCCATTCCTGACCTCAGTGTCCTCTTAGCGGGAGAAGGGGCTCCTTAGAGCACCCACCTCGAGGGGGTTCTGGGAGGAGCCAAGCGCAGCGCCTGGTACCTCAAAAGTGCCCAGTCAGTGTCAGCTTCAGAGTGTCACACTGCAGTGAGTGTGTTTCTCTGAATCTGACATTAAGCTGTGTGTTGACTTCAAATTGTTAAGAATATGTTCAAGATTAGTCAACAGTCAGGTTCTGACGTCAATGGCAAGCTGGTGTGCCCAATGAGAGATGTGTCTCACTTCCTGGTACATGTCTGCCCCTGGGCCTCCAGACACCCCTGCAGCATCCCAGTACCCTAAACCAGTGTCCTCCCCAAAGTGGCCTGAGCGGGAGGTCCCTCCATTCTGGCTGACATGACCCAACAACAGCTTTCCTGCTCCACTCTGCAGTCCCCACTCTCCACAACTCTCTCTCTTTTTTTCCCCCTCTCTTTCTTTTTAGCATCCTTGGACAGGCACAAATTTCCTCACCTCTTTTTGAACCCATTTAGAGTTTACCACTAATTCTATCAAAACATGAAAAACGTGTGAAAGCACATCTACTCAACTCAGAGTGTGCCACATGTCAGGTTCTGGGGCTGCAGACAAGCCAGAGAGGGATCTGCAAGCAGCTACACAGGACAGGTGCTGGTCACGCCAACCACTGTGTGTCTCCACCTATCGGCCACCCTGATAGCTCCTGATTTATCTCTGAGGATGGAGGTCTCTAAGCCCCCACTCCTCATCCTCGTAGCCCTCCCTGATTCCAGAAGGCAGGTGCTGAACTGAGGTCTGTTGGTTCAGTCCGGTTATTCCCAGCTCAGGAACCCCAGATAGGACAATTCCAGGGCCCACAGGGTGGCCCGCAGGCCTGTGGGGCTCTGCATGCCCTGCTGTCTGCCTCTCACACCAGCGTTATGCTAGTTCCTTCAACACCCCCGGACCTTCGCACAGGCTGTTCCCTCTCCCCTGGGCTCTCTTACTCCAGCTCCTCTCATGGGTGCCTTCTTTTCACTCCTCCAACTTCACCTCCTGAGATGGGCCTTTCATGACCACCATGTTCTAGAAGGCTCCTGACTCAGTCACTCCCTCCCATTATTTTTACCTGTTTTCCTATCTGCCATCTCCCCATCACTATGCTCTCCATGAGAGCAGTGACCTGTTGCTTTCCCACCTGTATTCCAGGACCTCGGACAGCACCAGGCCCTGGGCAGGGGCTCAGTAAGTACCTGTGAGAGGCCTGGCCCACTGCCCCACACGGAAAGGGTCTCTTTGGGAACATGGGGCTGGGGGGCCCAGGTGTAGATAATCAGGCCCCCCTCATCCCCCTGCCTCTGCTGAGCACTGGCTGAACACCAGGCCCTTGACATATTCTATTTCTTCAGTTTCACCGACACCCTTCAAGGTAGGGAGGTTATTATTTATTACCTGTTAATATAGTCCCACCATGGCCATATCTGTAGGGGAGCAGTTTGTAACACTGGTACTGAATTAAACAAAACTTAAAATATACAAACTTTCAACACAGCCATTCCAATGTTGGGAAAATCATCCCACAACTAGATTCACATGTGTGCAAATGGGGTGTGTGTCCCACACTGTACACAATAGGCAACTGCTAGAAGCAACCTGAATACCTATCAATAAATCACCATACATCTGTCATAGGAATACAATGTCACTGCTGACAGAAGATCTCAATATGAAACAACCTGGAAGATCAACTGCCAGGTGAAAACAAAGGGGACATCTGAGTGCACAGTGTTCTCTCTACCATCTGTATTAAAAGTGTTGCAGATACATATAAACATTTGCCTAGAAAATTTCTAGGAAAATAGACAAGAAATTGTAACTAGTAGTTACTTCTTGGGATGCCAAATTGGGAAACGGGATGAGGCTATAAATAATTTTTACTGCCGACTTTCTTGAATTGTTATGTTATAGCTATTTTTAAATTTCTACTTATTTTTGGAACAGAGAACCAACATGTAAAAGGTGCAAAGAGACTGTCAATAAAAAATCAATAAAATAAAATCTCCAACACCTGCTTCTCTGGCCACACCATTCCTCTCCCTGGGGGTCGTGACCACTGTTATTAATTTCTTACTGGGGTGGTAAGAAATGTTTTTAAGATCAGGAAAGCTTTCAAGGCCAGCAAGCACAGCTCCCGCCGGCCGCGAGGGGCGGTGGGCACTCACAGTTGAGGATGATCTGGGCCGCGCGGTAGAGCTCCAGGTGGCACAGCAGGTCCAGGAGCTGCTGGACGGTGGCCTGCCGCATGCCCCACCACCACAGGAGCTCTCGTGTGATGCTCACGCCCTGGGCCCGCTCCATGGACTTGATCTTCCGCAGCTGGGTCAGGTCTGTGATCACGTAGGAGGCTGGAAGGTGAGCACGAAAAAATACAAGAGTCAGAAGGGCAGTCCCTCCACCAGAGGGTCCCCATGCTGGCCCGGCTCTGTCCATCACCAAACCGCCTGCCCCTCACTCCACCTGAAATTCCACCAGGAGTTGGGCTCCACCAGCAGCCCAAGTCATTCAACACTGCCAGGACCAGCATGCTCACACTTGAATGTAAATGTCACCCTGGGCGGCCACACAAGACTTAGGAGAAAGACCACTGGACAAGCCGGTGAGGGACCTTGAGCTTTAGCTGCTTACTTGCTATGGGCAAGACACTCCCCCAGGGGGATGGGAGCCTCGGTTTCCTCAAGTGTAACAGAAGGTAAAAGAACTTTGCCTGTCTTCCCTTCTAAACAGAAGCCCCGTGTAGGCACTGTTAGAGCCTCAGAACAGAGAAGAAGGCCTGGCATAGAGTGAGGGCAGGGCCAGGACCAAAGTGAGGCCGTGGAGGAAGTGCTCACTCTTAGGGCTGGTCCTGCACCTGAAGCAGCCGGAGAGTAGATGTCTCCTATAGTTTTGCCCTGGGCATCCCATTCTCCTCACCTAAGTCCCAGCCCTGGCAGGGGGAACTGAATGAATGAATCAATGAATCCACAGCCTGCTATCCTCGCAGAACTGTAACAAGGAGCAAGAGAGCCATGGATCTACAAGCACTCTGCCAACTCTGAAGCAGTGTACAATTTACAGGGGGCTACTGTCTACAATGGGCTTCCCTGGTGGCTCAGCCATAAAGAATTCACCTGCAATGCAGGAGATGCAGGAGACTTGGCTTAGATCCCTGGGTCGGGAAGATCCCCTGGAGGAGGGCGTGGCAACCAACTCCAGTATTCTTGCCTGGGAAGTCCTATGGACGGAAGAGCCTGGTGGGCCACAGTCCACGCAAAGAGTTGGACATGGCTGAAGCGATGGAGCATGCACACACTGTCTACAATACTAAAACTAATGCATTACTTCTTTTCATTTTCTATTATAAAGGTAATGGTTGTTTGCTAAAGAAAACTTGGAAAAGACAGGGGTAAAAAAGCTAATAAATGACACAGCATCCCACTAAGATACTTTCCATTTCTGAGACTGTCCCCTTCAAAACACACAGGGGTGCTTCTGGATGCAGTTGCTGCCAGACTGTAAGAAACAATGTGTATCTAGACCTCATTTACTAACACTATACCATAAGCATTTTTCAAGTTGGTTACAAGCACTTCATATTTAGCATTTTTGAGTGGTCACATAATATTCTGCTAAGTTTTCTGAAGTGAGGGAGGCACCTGTTTATTTATTTTTAAACTAGGACTAAAACAATCAGACTTCAGTTTCAGGATTTCAGAAATCATGGAGCAGATATCTATGTGAACATCAAGTCATACATTCATTCAACAAAATATTATTGAGCTCCAGGCCTGCGACAAGCTCCAGAGATACAGTGGTAAGTCAACCCAAAGTCCACAGAGCTTTTCTGTTTGAAAATATACCAACATAAGTGAACTGAGTGGGGAAGAGCAAGACAAGAGACCAGAATTACATAACGATGGAGTTCGAATGCCAGGCTACAGTCTGAACCTGATCCTAAGGGTCACGGACACCAGGACACTATGAAACACCTCAGAACCGGGGAGGGACGTGATCCTATTATACCGTCCCTGTTCCTCTGGAGGAATGGGGAAGGTTGTGACAGCCTCCCACAGAGAGAAAGCCTCTGGGAGAAGTGCCTGGTTAGAGATGGAAAGTTCTTGAGTTGCAACCTTAGTCACTGGAAACCCCGGGCCAGATTCCTGGTCCGTGGGATGTGATGTCAGCAGGGTCAGGGGCTGCTTCCAGTGGCAGAGAGAAAAGAATGAAGGGAAGAGGAAAGAACCCCTCTTGCCAGCCCTCTGTGCACACAAGCTCTGTCCACAGGTTCACCTCCCACTCTCTGGAGGCAGCATGACGTCATGGGAAGAACAGAAGCCACCCCCAGGGCTCCACTGCGGCAGCCCTCACTCCTGTGGGCTCCACTTTCCTCACAGGCAACGTGGGAGGAAGAGGGGTTAAACCCGGAGTTGCCCGGCAGTGTGGACACTGTAGCTCTGTGAAAGTGACATCCCTCACAGCACTGACCTGTCAGCATTTAACAAGGCCCTGAAGCCAGGGTCAAGACAAGATAGAGATCTTAGCGGGGTGAGTCACTGACAAGTGGCCTGCTGAGTCCTTGGCTCTTGGCCCAACACTCACAAGCAGTACCTGGTTATTACATGTGGAACATGTGGAAACTGGGAGAAAATCAAAGCCCCTGTGATCACCCCACTTGGAAGACCCCAAGGAAATCACTGGTTATACTCTTGTCAGCTCTTCTATCAGAAATAAAAATACACACTTATGTCAGCAGGAGGGATGTTATAATCGCAGGCTCAGAGACCAGACTTTGGATTCTTTTCTTTTCTTTTTTTTTTAACATTTATTTGGCCGCACCAAGTCTTAGTTGCGGCTCTCAGGATTTTTAGTGGGGGCATGTGGGATATAGTTTCCTGACCAGGGATCGAACCCAGGTCCCCCACATTGGCAGCGCAGGGTCTTAATCCCTGGACCACCAAAGAAGTCCCCAGACTTTGGATTCTGAGGCCTGGGTTCAGATATTCTCTCTGCTACTTATTTGCAGTGTGCTTAGGGAAGGCGCCCCCTCATCTCCCCAGTGCCCCAGTCTCCTCATTTTCATATGAGGCAAACAATGCCACTTGCTTTCAGCGGTTGTTTCAAGGATTAGATTGGTTATACGTATAGGATAACATACCTGTGATAAAATGCTCAATGTAATTGTTAAGCCATCTATACTTTATGAAAACTTGCTTTCATCCCTGACGGTTAACACTATGTGATGACCATCCCTCCTAGTCTGGGATCCTGAGTCCTGCAGGACACAGGAGAAAACCTTGCCCATCTTCAAAGCTCTCTGGGGCAGGGAGGGAACAGTCTCCTGAAATGATCCACCCTTGGATGAAGTGTTCCTTGTCTGGACTAACCAGACTTCTTCCTGATTGAGGGAAAGGGAGAGTGTCTTGCCCTCTAAGCCTCTCAGCAACTCATCCCCATTTTACAGATGAGGAAACTAAAGGCTCAGAGAGAGGCGATCACTTGCCTGAAGTCACACGGCTGGGCAGGGACAAAGCAGGGCTGTACACAAAGACCGGCATGTGCATGAGAGAGGAAGAAGGGGAGCCATCCAACAAAGGAATCCCTGCCCCAGCACCCCGTGAAATACACCTGGGATGAGTGAAACTGTGAGAAGCCAGTCTTCCCCCAAGGGGAAGCATCAATGCAGTCACAATCATAGGGAAACAAACAGGAGGCAAACATGTTATCTGCCAAAATGGTCAAATCCAAAGAGTTTGCATATTTGTGACAGTATGATTTTTTAATCACTTTATAGATTTTTCCACCTCCACTCCCCAGTATCACAATCTGCCCTAAGGAATGATCGCTTCTAAAATGACTGGCATTATCTCTATTAGTAAAAAGCTAGAATGCCATTAAAGAAAAAAAAAAGAATAAATTGTGGAATTTGCAGTAAGGTCTTTCAACCCCAACAACAAAAAAGGAGACTCGCAGAAGCCAAGACTCTTCAGGGCTGGAAGGACAATCACAATTACTTGTGCTGAACAGAAAACCATGAAGTGCTGCCTTGGCAAGGAGCTGCTACCTGGGGGGCATGGCTGGCTCCGAGCCCAGTGGCCTCTGATTCATCACAGACAACCGGCTGACCACCAGGCTCCAGGTCATCTTGTGTCCTCACCATTCCCACATCCTTCAGCCCATCCTTCACTCAAGTGGTACACAGTGTACACTGCTGGCCACTGGGGTGATGTCCCTGCCCTTATGGCGCTTACGTTCCCTGGGGACAGACAAACATAGACAAGTAAGGAACAAGGTCATAGCATGTTAAGAGAAATGAAGAAAATAAAACATAGAGATGAGATTAAAAAAAAAAAGAAAGAAAGGGGGACAGGGTCAACTTCTCAAACAAGGTGTCGTATGAATTGAGAACTGAAAGACTATGCCCCCCAAAGATGTCAGTGTCCTAAACCCCAAAACCTGTGGATATGGCACCTTACATGACAAAAGGGACTTTGTAGATGGCATTAAGTTAAGGGCTTTGAGATAAGATTATCCTGGATTATTTGAGTGAGCCCGAGAGTCCTTATACGAGGGAGGCAGGAGTGTCCGATTCAGAGAAGACTACAGAAGCAGAGGTCAGAGAGTTGAAGGTGCTACCCTGTTGTCTTTGACAGAGGAAGAGGGGCCACAGGTCAAGGGATGCAGGCAGCCTCTAGAAGCCGGTAAAAGCAAGGAAATAGATTCTCCTCTAGAGCCTCTGCAAGGACAGCTGCCCTGCCAACACCTTGATTTTAGGCCTTCTGACCTCCAGAACTGTAACACAATAAAGGCTGTTTTTAAACCATTAAATTGCGGTAATTTGTTACAGCAGCAATAGAAGTCTAATAGAGACTAGAAAACCAGCCCTGGGGAAGATGGGGGAAGAACGTCCCAGACCGAGGGAACAGCAAGTATGAAGGCCCTGAGTCTGGACCAAGGAGGCTAGCATAGCTGGAGCAGGGTGAGCAAGAGCTGGGTGTGGGAGGAGAGTCACACAAGTCAGTGGGGCTCATGTTGTGCCAGATGAGGCAGGCCTGGTGAGGAATTTGGATTATAACCTAAATCACAATGGGAAGCCTCTGAGGACCTTGAGCAACTCTGGTGTCTCCAGAGTGCAAGGGGTCAGAGGATGTACAAATGCACATGAAAAGACACCCAATATCATTAGTCATTATGGAAATGCAAACCAAAACCACAGCAAGAAATCACTTCATACCTCCTCGAATGGCTCCTCAGATGGCTAGAAACTCAGAAAGACAGATAGGAACAAGTGCTTGGATGGAGGGGGACATGGAGAAATTGGGACCCTCGTACACAGCTGGTGGGAATGTAAAATGGTAAATGCATTTCCGAAAACAGTGTAACACTTCCTCAAAGTGTTAAACATAGTTACGCTGTGACTCAGTAATTCCACTCCTAGGTATCTACCCAAGGGAAATGAAAACATACAGCCACGCAAAGACAGACACAAATGTACACAGAAGGATTATTCATAATAGCCAAACAGTGGAAAGAACCCCAAATGCCCATCAACTGTCAGATGAATAAATAAAATGAAGTATCTCCATACAATGGTATATTATTCAGTAATAAATAAGAAATTAAGCACTGATACACACTAAAATATGGATGAACCATGGAAAGGTGCTAAATAAGTCAGTCGCAAGGGAGTACATATTTTATGATTTATTCCATTTATATGAAATGTCCATAATAGGCAATGCCTAAAGCTGGGGGGAAACAGGAGATGTGTTTGGGAGTGTTGGGGAGACTGTTGAGGGGTATAGGGTTTCTTTCTGGGGTAATTAAAATGTTCTAAGATTGATATGGAAATGGATATACAACTTTGCATATACTAGATGCCATTGGATTGTACACTTTAAATGTGTGAACTGCATGGCAGGTGAATTATACCTCAATGAAGTTGTGCTGCCTTTTTTTTTTTTTAATCATCATATATGGAGAACAGGCTTGTTGCCAAGAGGGAGGGGGATGGGGGAAGGATGGATCAGGAGTTTAGGATGAGCAGATGCAAAATGTTATATATAGAATGGACAAACAACAAGGTCCTACTTTACAGCACAGAGAACTATATCCTATATCCTGTAATAAACCACAATGGAAAATAATTTTTATTTTATTTTATTTATTTATTTATTTATTTATTTATTTTTGTTTTTGGCTGCACCATATGGCATGCGGGATCCTAGTTCCCTGACCAGGGATTGAACTTATGCCCTTTGCATGAGGAGCATGGAGTCTTAACCACTGGACTGCCAGGGAAGTCCCGGAAAATAATTTTTTAAAAAATATATAGATATATATAACTGAATCAGTTTGCTGTAGAGCAGAAGTTACAACACTGTATATCAACTATACTTCAATTTAAAAAACTTTTTAGTCTAAAAAAAAAAGAGGAAGAACTTCACAGGAGTGCCTTCTAAATCAATATCCTAGAAACAAAAGTTGTTCTGGCCTTCATAACTGAGGCCAACATGGAAAAAACTAGAGAGAGGCTCTTACATAAAGTGTTTGTCCACTACCCAGGAAACAATAAAAAATAGTTAAATCACAGATCATCTGAGCAAAGGGTCACAGTGTGGTCTAGATAATCAGATGGTGACAGACTTCTCAGAGATGCCCTGATGTGTTACCAAGGGACTGCTTCTGCAGGGAGGAAAGGGGAGGCTGAGGGCCTGGGAGGGGAAAGATACCACTTTCCAGGGGCCTGATTTGTTCACTGAACCTAGTACCTCTGCTATTTTTTTCCACTAAACAGTGAATAAGAATGCACACTGAAATAAAAATGGAAGTCTGTGTTCCTAAGGAATACTGCTTGGCAAGGAGAAATAATTGTGATACAGTGTAAGTGAAAAAAGTAGGCTAGTAGAATGTACAAAATTATATGATTTTTGGAAAATGTATATTCATAAATAAATATGCTTAGGGGAAAAAAAGACTAGAAGGTATAAGACACCTAGCACTCTGCTGGAACATGGTGAGAAGCCAATTCATGTTACCAGCTGTTGTTGTTATTATTATTATTGTCGGCACCCAAATGATAGGAATGGTATCACTGAGTGGCAGAGTTTGAGCTAACCTTTGTTTCCTCAGTATTTTGCAATAAGCATGTATTATTTTTGTGACTGGTTTAAAGCAGGATTTCTGAACCTTAGCACTACTGACACTTCAGGCTGGATAGTTGTTTGAGGAGGGTGCTGTTTTGTGCATGGTAGGACAATTAGCAACATCCTTGGCTTCCCTGGTGGCTCAGACGGTAAAGAATCTGCCTGCAACGCAGAAGACTTGGGTTCGATCCCTGGGTTGGGAAGATCCCCTAGAGAAGGAAATGGCAACCCACTCCAGTATTCTTGCCTGGAGAATTCCATGGACAGAGAAGCCCGGCTGCAGTTCATGGTGTCGTGAAGAGTCAGACAGGAATGAGCTACTGACACACTTGGCATCTACTCACTATATCCCCCAAGCTGTGACAACCAAAAATGTCTCCAGACATTAGAAATGTTCCCTAAAGGGATCAAAATTGCCCCTGGTTGAGAACTGTTAGTTTAAAACATATATTATTTCAAAATATATATATATATATATATATATATATATATATATATATATATTATTTCCTCAAACTGGACGGATAACAACATGCATGTTCATTTTATTATTATTCTTTCCACCATACATAAATATTACATTCTTTGTTCAACTGGTATATATCATAATCTCCGTTTTTTAAAAATACAGATATTAGCTTTCAAATAAAGTGGCACCAGTCGCATGGTTTTAAAAAAAAACACAAAACTAAGAATGGTCATTGTTAACACTTCCTTAATACTTACAAGAACCTCTGACACACAGGTGTCAAGAGCTTTTTATACAATTTTTATTCCTCACAACCACCTCCAGTTTACAGATTAAGAAACTGAGACTCAGATTAAGGTTAAGCAACTTGCCCAAAGTCACCAGTTGGATGTGGTGGAGCCTGGAGTACAGACCTCTGTTTGGGCGCCTGAGGGCCACATGCTCAGCATGCCCCCAGATGCCAAGCCCTCAGTCAATCACCAGGCGCAAACAAAGAAAATACACCAAGGAGTTAAGGATGTCCTGGCGGAGCCAAACGCCGGGGTTAAAGCCAACTCCGCCACTTAGGAACTGCGTGACACAAGTGACTCTCACAAGTGGCTGCCCGCACCAGTGACTCTACCTCTAAATCCTTTTCTTGGTCTGTAAGATGGGGTGAGAGAAATAATGCACTTTACGGCTGCTGTGGGAATTAAATGAGGTAATCCGTGTCAGGTGCTTGCGTCAGGGCCGGCACACAGTAAGCACCAGTCACTGCTGACAGCAACACTTTTCAGCTTTACCGTAAACAGCGAAGTGCAGCCGGTCATTACTTAGCGACAGACTGAGTAACAGCAGAAATCGTCCGAGATCACCTCACACCTTCCAGATCACCAACAGAAAAGGGGCAGCGCCTGCCCAAGGATACACAGGAGGCCGGACCCAGGAGAGCAGCACAGAGAGCCCTAGACATCAAGGACCACGGTAGACACGCGGGGAGGGGGCTTAGTGGGGGTCGCAGGAAGGACCACTCACCGAACTGCATCCAGTCCCACTCGCTCAGCGTGTCCATGTTGCGGCACAGGTCGTCCAGCACCCAGGAGGGCAGCTGGTAGATGTAGCAGCACATGGCGAGGCTCTGAGGGCTGGCGGGCAGGCGGGCTGACAACTGAGTTCGACGCACCCAGGACTCCGCTTCTGTACCCGCCGGCCGGTGGGTCCACCCACCGCGGGCCGCCGGGAAGTGGGCGGGGCCGGCCCTGTGTGCCACTGCCCCCTGGCGGACACCGGGGGCGCGACGCCTCCCGGCCGGCTTGACCAGTGGCTGAGAAACCAAACCGTCAGAGCCGGAGAAACAGGCCCACGGGACAGAGGAAACATCTTTAAGACCACACGTGAATTCATTGGTGATCCCAAGAGACCTCTGACTCCACCTCCAGGGCTTTAGCCCTTCAGCCACATTCGACTCATTCAAGAGATAGTCTATTAATAACCTGCTATCAGTAGGGCACTGTTCTAGGTGTTGGAGATGCAAAAGTGCAGAAAACTTACAAAAGTCCCTGTTTTCATGGGACTTACAGTCTAGACGGGGGGTGGGAGTGGGTGGAGGAAACTAGCAATAAATAAAACAGTACTGAAGAAATAAGTTACATGAAATGCTAAAAGATGCTAGTGTTGGGGGGGAGTACTTTAAGAGGAATCAGGAGTCCAGAGGAAGCAGGGGTAGGACTCTGTATTAAACAGGAGACTCAGGATAGACTGTGACTTTAAGGGCCAATACTTATTGAGCAGCTACTATGTGCCAGACACTGCTCTAGGTGCTGGGTTCTTTCCTCCAGAGAGGCCTGAGTAGTGCAGGGCCTAAGCAGGCCATCTTATGGACATGACTTTGTCCCCATTCTTTAGAATAAGTTCTTCAAAGTAAGGTCTTTGTTATTACTAATTAATAGAGTTGCCACTCACCTATCAAGTACCAGGCATCTAACACATATTACCTATGTGTAGATCCTTACAATGATCCTACAGGATACATTTATCATTTCCCTTCTACAGATGAGGAAACAGGCTTGAGTCAGTTGTAACTTGTCCAAGCCAAACTGGTCAAGTAACAAGAGTCTGATCCCAAGGAAGGGCTCTTTGTTCCCTATTTTGTTCTCTGAAAAATTTTCTGTGATCCTGAACAATACACAGTTTCTCCTAATTAGCTTTTCCATGACCAACACCCTCCCTACCAGGGTCAGTTAAAAACAGTTACTGAACCTAAATGTAATTAGTGATATAGTTGTGCCATTTTGACCTGTTCGTTTGCTGCTGCTGCTAAGTCGCTTCAGTAGTGTCCAACTCTGTGTGACCCCATAGACAGCAGCCCACCAGACTCCCCCGTCCCTGGGATTCTCCAGGCAAGAACACTGGAGTGGGGTGCCATTTCCTTCTCTAATGCATGAAAGGGAAAATGGAAAGTGAAGTTGCTCAGTCATGTCCGACTCTTAGCAACCCCACGGACTGTAGCCTACCAGACTCCTCCATCCATGGGATTTTCCAGGCCAGAGTACTGGAGTGGGTTTCCAGTGCCTTCTCCATGTTCATGTTTAATTCCCTTGAAGATACAGAGGTTTGCAATCCCTGCTACACCTTAGAATCATTTGGGAACTTTAAAAAAAGAACCTACAGGCCTAACCCTACCTCTGTCCAGAGATCCAGGTGCGATTGTTCTGGGTTGGAACGCAAACACTGGCATTTCAAAAGGCTTCCCAAGTAGTTCTACTTATGTGCAGGCAGAGTTGAGAACCCGTGGGACATCAGTAAGATGGAAGTGAAAGAAGGCTGATAAAAAGGAAATAATGAAAATAATGCTTTTCGGTGTACTTTGCACATATTTTTCTTCTCTAATAAAAATAACTTTATTGGTTTTCCTGATAGTGTATGATCATTGTCCTCAACAAAGGAGTGAAATTAAGGGAAAAAGGCCAGGCCTGGACTTATGTTCCACCTGCATAGGGGAAAACCCAGTTCTCGCTTCTGTGTTTCTTTACTTTTGTAACTGAGCAGGGCCCTATGGGGCGCGTTCTCAGAACAAGTCCCACTGCCCTGCCATGTCCTCTGCCTCCATCTTGTCTGTAGACAAAATTTAGCCTCTTAGACCCTCCATGAGTTCCAAACAGTAAATTTAATTAGAGAAGTATGAAAATGAAGAAAGGGAGACAGTCAAGTGAGACAAAATAATAATAGTTTAGCCATTAAACTGTTTCGCCGTTCATCAAGGACTGTTACTTCCTCCTCAAGGGCTATATATAATATTCTGAGCCAAATTCTTTGAACTATTTTATAGATACTGAAACCCCCACCAGATGGAAGAAGTTAACCGTATGCTGCATACAAGCATGTAGACCCCAGGCCAGTAGGAATTAGAAGGCTGATGATGTTAATTCCTCATTATCTCATCACCAACCAATCAGAAGAATATCCATGACTGGATAACACACCCCACAACCCCCACTTCCTCACCCTATCTTGAAAACCTTTCTCCATTTGAAAATGAATAGATACATGTCTAGACATAACTGCATCACTTTGCTGTATACTTGAAACTAACACAACATTGCAATCAACTATACTCTTACATAAAAGGTTTAAAAAAAAAAAACCAAAAATCTTCTCCTGAAAGGCTTCAGGAAGTTCAGGATTTTTGAGCACTAGCTGCCTGGACTCCGTTGTTTGGTGCCCTGCAAATAAACACAGGAGTTTCCTTCACCACAACTCAGGGTTAAGTAGGTTGGCTCTACTGCATGCGGCAAATGGACCCAAGTTACTTTCAGTAACACTGTTACACACAACACTTCACTTGGGACACTTTTAGTCACCAAATGAGGGAGAGGGGGTAGATTCCCCACAGCAAGCAATCCTCTAGGACACCAGCTGGGTGTTCTACAATTTAACTCAATTCTAACACTATCTACTGGGAGATAAGTGTCAGATCCCAGAGGTTAAGGGCTCAGTTCCATGAAACTGTCCCCACCCGTTTCAGATGCCAGTCCAAGTAGTTGTACTACTCATTATATACCCCAGGTTATTCATTATTTCTGTCCAACATGGCTACAAATCAGAAGTCCCCAGGAC
This sequence comes from Cervus elaphus, assembly GCF_910594005.1. Taxonomy (NCBI): domain Eukaryota; kingdom Metazoa; phylum Chordata; class Mammalia; order Artiodactyla; family Cervidae; genus Cervus; species Cervus elaphus. The sequence continues at coordinate 29,047,868 of NC_057838.1, forward strand.
CCCTCCTTAAGTTCAATTAATTTGCTAATGGCCCAAAGAACTTACGGAAATACACTTACCACTTTATTAAAGGATATGATAAAGAATACAAAAAAAAAAAAAGAATACAGATGAACATCCAGATGAAGAGAAATATGGAGTTAGACCTGTTAGATCCTGTGTCCTAGGCTGGAGAAGGATAGCAAGGACTGAAAATTCCATGCTTTCTTCCAGGAGTCATACAAGAGCCAGCCCAGAGTCCTCTCATTAGAATAAAAGATGCTCCTAGTGATCTTATCACTTAGAAATTTGTTTTGTTTTTTTTTTAAATATGGAACGCTTCACGAATGTGCGTGTCATCCTTGCGCAGGGGCCATGCTAATCTTCTCTGTATTGTTCCAATCTTAGTATATGTGCTGCCGAAGCGAGCACTCACTTAGAAATTTGAATTCAATGGTTTTAGGAGCTGTGTACCTGGAGTTCAGGCAAAGATCTACATATATACATATATATAATTTTTTTCCCTGTTATGTCAGAGAGACAGAGACAGAGAAATGAACACCTTCCCATAGTCTCATCCTGGAGGCACAGCATTATTAATAGTTTAGTGTATATACTTGCATGTATTTTTAGACCTCTACAAAATTAACTTTTTAACATAAAAATTTTAAAAACACATTTAATTTTCTATAAATGTTTTTCAACTAATAATGAATAGTTTTTCATGTCCATACATAAGAATCTATCTTTTCCTTTTTAATGGTTTATTTAGGAGCACCACACACGATTTGGCCCATCTCCTATTAATGTACATTTGTTTCCAGTATTTGGACTCTTCCAGAGGTGTCTGCTTTCTCATCCACAGGAAGGGTAGGGGTTCCCTTCCCTCTCTGCATTTGCTACGGGACAAGGGTAACCCAGACCTGCTAGAATAATTCTCCACTCTAGTTTCCATCTGATTGTTTCTGAGCACTGGATAACTGAAGCACAAGTTTTTAGTATTTCCAAGTTGGACCAGGGTTATCTGACCCCGCTCCTTCAGGTGAAGAATGTCATCTTATGTCCTCCCTAGCAAATTGCTGCTAGGCTATCCTTTGCCCAATTTATTCTCCTTCAATCTATCTAAAGATAAAATAATTTGCTAAAATGATTTCCTCTGAGTCTTTCAGCAATATTAGGTCTGTTGTGAACATTTGTGGGTCCAGTCATCAGGGACTCAACTCTTCCCAACTGGAACAAAACAATCTTTTGTGTTTTCTACCTGAATAGGGAGAGAGCATATTGCTATTTATTTGTATGTTAACTTGTACTTTCCTGAGGTTTCATGTTCCAAATTCTGAAACAAGTTTTGCAGGTTTCTCTCTCATTTAAGTGTCCAGTGCTATTGCCCAACACTTTTGGTTAACATCACAAGCATATCTGATAATCTATTCTGTCTGATATAAAAGTGGATAGATGTCATTATAAATTTGTCCAAACTCACAGAATGTACAACACAAAGAGTCAACTGGTGTGATCTGCCTATGGATTACTGCGCATGTGTGGTGATGGGGGAAGTCTCCAGGAAAATGTTCTGTTGAGGTAGGGAGCTTAGCTGACAGAAAGGAGAAATAGTGAAGGGGTAACAGGCAGCCCAGTGACTAGTATAGAGCAGGGCTGAGGTGTTAAGAACAGGATACAGAAACCTAACATGAAATATCTGAAAAGTTCATACTGGTGTTCCTATTTCAGGACTGTAAAATACTGGTATTTATTTCATGTCCTTAGTGAGCTGAGCGCCCTGTTTTCTTTTCATCTTCTCAATATCCAGTAAGTCCTAGTGAGATATTAACCACTTTTTTTAATAGACTATTTTCTAGAGCAGTTTTATGTTCACAGCATAATTAAGAAGGTACAGGATTTCCTATATACTTCTTGCTCCCAAAGTCTCTCCCATTATCAACATCCCCCATAAAGTGGTATATTTGTTACAACTGATGGACCTACACCAACATAGCATTATTACCCCAAGTCTACAGTTTACCTTAGGGTTCACTCTTGGCGTTGCACATTCTGTGGGTTTGGACAGATGTATAGTAAAATATATCCACTATTATATCAGACAGAATAAATTTACTACCTCAAAAAATTCTCTGTGGTCTACCCATTCATCCCTCCACCTCCTCAAACCCTCTCTGCCCTGTAAAAAAATTATTTATTCTTGGCCATGCCAACTGCACATGGGATCTTAGCTCACCATCCAGGGATCAAAACCATGACCCCTGCATTGGAAGTGTGCAGTTTTAACCACTGGACTGCCAGGCAAGTCCCCCCAGTCCCTTTTTAATCCAATTCTGCCTTTTCCAATATGTTGTAGAGTTGGAATCATAAAGTATGTGACCTTTTCAAGCTGTCTTCTTTCACTTAGTAATAAGCATTTAAGTTTTATCTGTGTTTTTTCTTGGTGGACAGCTCCCTTCATCTTAGTGCTGAACAATATTCCGTTATTTGGATATATTACATATGCATCTATTCACCTACTGAAGGACACTCTGCTTGTTTCCAAATTTTGGCAATTATGAACAAAACTGCCATAAACATCCATGTGCAAGCTTTTGGACGTACGTTTTCAACTCCTTTGAGTAAATACCCAAGGAGCATAATTACTGGATATATGATAAGCGTTTAATTTTGTAGGAAGCCATCAAACTGTCTTCCAAAGTGGCCATACGATTTGGTGTTCCCATTAGCAATGACTCAGAGTTCCTGTTCTTCTACATCCTCACCAGTATTTGGTGTGGTCAGTGTTCTGGATGTGAGCCTTTTTGTGTGTGGGGGGCGAGCATTCTAATAGGTGTATAGTAGTATCTTACTGCTGTTTAATTTGCAATTCTCTGACGACATACTACGTGGACCATCTTTTCTTTTTTTAAACACTTTTTTGGTCACACTGCTTGGCATGTAGGATCTTAGTTACCCGACCAGGGATCAAATTCACACCCCTTGCATTGGATGCATGGAGTCTGAAGCACTGGACTGCCAGGAAAGTTCCTGGAGCATTCTTTCATATGCTTAGTTGCTATCTGTGTATCTTCTTTAGGGAGATGTTTGTTAAGGCTGATTCTATTTTCATGAAAATAAAAAAAAGCCTTTGTTCCCAATGTGAATGCTTTTCTTCTTCATCTTTTTCTGTAGTGCTTAAAATTTTTAGTGATATTTCATCTTTACAAGAAAAGAAAAGCTAAAAGAATTAAAGTTCTAAACAAAATCCAGGGTTGGAAAGAAAAGGGACAGGGAACCAGGTTGCTTTGGTTTCCTCTCCCCAAGCCCATTAAACAGTCTTCACACCTCTCCAAGACAGAAGAACCTGGCAAATGACATCCTACCTATTTCCTTTACTCAGCACCATTTACTGTATCCAAAAGAAGCTTTAAAAAAAAAAAAAAAGAACTGAAAACAGGTAAAACCACAGTCTCTCAAGAGCAATACATTTAATACATTCATAAGATTTCAAATGAGTACATACATGCTACAGGTTTTCCATTTTCTTTGGACAACACAAAAACCACAGTACTCAAATTGTAAGTTTTAACAGGAACATTTTGACACATGGCAGGTTAAAAAAATAATAAAACCAACACTGAACTAATCCAGCACCAATAGACTTCCTTAAATCTCTCATGCTATCCTACTTTTGAAATCATATGGCTGCCTTCTATACCAGCATTTTTTCTTCTCCACCCAACAATTCAACAACAAAAATTAGATAAAAAATTAGAGGTGTGTCACTGAATGAATAACACAACAGATTTTTTTTTTTAAAGCCCCTTATTTGTTGAATGTTGAAAGAGGAGAATATGATTAGGTGGAAATACTGTAAGGCATTTGATTCATTCACTTCACTCTGATATCAGAGCACAGGAAACGTGCTCAAAGGTTAGCAGAAGGATCTAATAAGGATGGCAAGAAATAGTCCCACATTATTTATAAAAGGAAGGCTGCACTCATGAATATGAAGAGCTTATAAGACCATGGAAAAATATTTTAAGTTATAAAGTTAAATGAGAAAGTAGAATATAAAACTGTATATTCAGTATGATCTCAACTATGTAAAACCAAGCCAAAAAAAGGCTGAAAGTTCAAAATGTTAAGTTAGTGGTTGCATTTAAACAATGTATCTACCTGGATCTTTTTTTCCTTTTATTTTTCTGTCTCTCCCAAAACTTTCTCTACTGGGAAGGATCCTTTTTTTTTTTTTTTTAAACCATTAGCTACTAAAAAAGGATGCCTGATAAAAGTATTGAATTCAAATTAATGAATTTAAGTCCAGCCTATAGGCAAGGATCTGGGCATGTACAAAACTATAAAATATTCCAGGCTACCCTCTAAATCCACAGTGTGTTACCTGTAACATCCCAGAGGCTAGAGGGCTTCGTCTTCTCCTCTAGCCAGGTGCAAAGTGTCACCAGATCCTGCCTGATGAAAAACTGCTGAATTAAACAGAGACGTCATGGATTTACAAAAAGGAACAGAAATACCCACACTTGGCAAAAACCAATTTATAGCACAGGAGTAGCTCTTTAATACTATGATTAAACAAGGCAATGGCTATTTTCTCCTATCTCCTGTGTGGATAGCAAGTTTCAAAAAGCTATCACCACAAGAATTGTAGAAAGCTAATCCTGGCTTAGAAACAGAAGTAAAACAGCCCTGTGACAACAATGGACTAAGAAAAGTCAAAATTTAGAAAATCATAAAAAAAAAAGCTGCTTTCTATAAAAATGATTCCCTTTTAAACATCTGTTTACTGTATATACTTTAAGGTCCCCACTATCACCCCCCTCAAAAAAAGGGTCAAAACCCCTAAACACTTTCTACCGAAGGACCCACTGGTTTGTTTTTTCAACTAACACAGATGGAAGGCTCATAATGTGCGAGGCACTAGGGTCTCAAAGAACAGACAGATTTTCCCCTGCCCCAGGGACATTTCCGTCTCTCAGAGCAGCAGGCGGGCACATCACCAACCACAACACAACAATGAAAAGCAGGCGGCACTGCTTCCTTACAACTCAAGAATAAGCTACAATTCTCGCTGTAATTACTTCCACCAAAGTCCTTACACAGAAACTTTCCTGACTCACCAGGAAGCAAGGATGCAACTACTTTTCCTTGATAAATATTTCTACAAGAGGCAGGCATAATTATTACATTTTGTGATATTTGCCCTTAAACATCACCATGCCTAGTAGTGAGGTCAGTTAACTTTAAGCAATGGAGCATTTTCACTCCAAGAATGAGACACCTTTAAGCCGAGAAAAGGTGACCAGTCCTAGCTCTGGATCAAGACTTGTCAGGACCGTCAAAAGCTGAGACCGAGGAGTGTAACTTTTAATTAAAAATCTTCAGTCTCCCCTGCCATCCGCTGGTTTTCAATATGCTCCTGTGTCAGCCGCGCCAGGTCCTTCTGCACATTGGGGTGGTCTTCCAGATCTTCGTAGAGGGATCGCGCAATGTCCAGTCTCCTGTAATCCTCAGGCTTGACTAGGCTTCGCACAACCTGGAGGCACCGCTCTTTCAGGGTGTACACTGTAAGGGCAGAAAACCGACTCAGCAGCAGACTCAGGCCTGGGGATTGAGCGCTCAAGAGGCTTGGCCAACTGAAGCCATTACATTTTCGACAGCTGGACCTCACGTTGGACAACAAAGGTGAGTACGTGGGTTGTGGCAGGGTGTTAACGTGATGGCTCCGATAGACATCTCACAGCATTCATGACCCTGTGGAGGAACTTTCCTTGAGAGTGGGCTGAGCCTATGATGTGCTTTAATTAAGTGAATGTGGGCAAAGTGACGCTGTGGTGATTCTGGGCTTCAGCCTTAAGAAACTCTGGCAACGATCGCTTTTACGCCCTCAGGAGCCCTGAGTTATGCAGCAAGAGAGACCACATGAAGAGGGCCAGGCCCTGAGACAACACAGCTGAGAGGCCCAGCCCTCAGCCAACCTGCCGGCAGAGAGCAGCCACACCAGTGACCACCAGAGAGTAGAATAACCCGAGTTGAACTCAGCCCTGCCTGCAGAATTATGAACAAATAAAATGGCTGTTGTTGGGTTAGGGGTAGCTGTCACACAGCAAAAGATAACCAAAACAGCATATAACTGGATTTGGGGGGATCTCAAATCCTATGTTTTTGCTTTTTTTTGTCACACCTCACGGCTTGCAGGATCTCAAGTTTCCCTGATCAGGGATCGAACCCGTGCTCTCTGCAGTGGAAGCACACAGTCCTAACCACTGGACCACCAGGGAAGTCCCTCAAATCCTTTTTTTTTTTTAGTAATTAAAAAATTTTAACTTTTCCTAGAGTAGCATTAAGCAGCAAACAGAAAAAACACGGTAACAAGTTGTGAGAGAGACACAGAAGAAAGGGAAAATATTTTAGCATTTTAAATGGTAGTTTTCCTGATTTTTGGACAAAAGGTCCCACATCTTCATTTTGCACGGGTCCCACATATTAGGAAGTCAGCCCAGCTGCTGACTACTCTGTTCCTCCTGAGGCAGGTCTCAACCTTTCATTATTGAAACCTCCTTCTGTCTATAGCCTTTTGGGGATTCCAGCTGTCACTGATCTCCTCAAATCCTATTTTTAACTCACTGGGGAACTTATTCTTTAAAGGTCTCCTATAAGGCAAAATTTCCTGTATTTTAACTTACCAGTGTTCACTTCTGTATATCCACTGCCTTAAAACAAAATCTATATACACATACTAATTTGAACCTTATGAAGCCACAGATATTTAGGTTTTTTTTTAACCCAAAAGATCAGTTTCTTAGGGCTCAACCTAATAAAATCACTTGAGTTTTAAACAAGTGTAAGCTATGAAGCTAATGTTCAGTTTGCTGAGTTTTTTTTTTTTTTTAAACCCCTGACTGGCACAGTAAGCTTGACTGGATTAAATTACATTAAAAGATACAACACCAGAAGTCATAAATAAGCCATGATATCTCACTCTCTACACATTTTTTCTCCTGAGATTCCAGGGCATAATTCTACTCCAAGGCCAGGGAAACAAAATGCACTCATAATTCTACAATCAGTTATTTTAATTTAGCCCACTCCTGACAAGCCCAAAGAGCTTCTGAGACACCACAACATCTTTGTTCAACATAGAGAATACCAGTAAATTACTTACATTTTATTTATGGTGGAGGATAGGACACAGAAAAGTTGGATACCTTGCCCAGCATCAGGCAAAAATCACTAAGGACTGAGCTCCGTCAAGGGCCCATCCTCTACTTAGCACAACAGCCTATCTTTTTAAAAAGTAAGATGGAACATCGGTATACCTGGCAGTGTGATGTTGGCAAAAATAGGCTGCCCATCAACATTGAGAGATGGCACAAATAGCTCAGTTTGGTTAACTAGAAGCCCATCAGATGTCCCAGCATCTCGGAAGAGCCAAAGGTGACCTGTTAAGACAAGCAGAGGTTAAGTAGTCACATATCTACTGCCTTCATGTCCCCAGGCTCAAATACTTGCCTCTCATTGTGCTCAAATACCATACAAAGCCCTCCCAATAATGTTATTCTATGGAATCCTCACAAAAGGCAATGCAGACAGTAGACAGAAGAGCAACTATACCAGGTTCCAAAACGAAGGCCCTTTCTGCTACCTTGGTGCAAAAGCAAAGTATCTGAACTGCAAATCACATCCAATGGTGCAAACTAAAGAGAGGTCACCAACCCCTCAGATCTGTGCTTCTCAAAAACAACAAGGTACAAAAACATCACACTGAGAGAAAAAAGCCAGACAGAGAAGGGTATATTCTGTGTGAAGAGATGAAACTAATCAAGGATGTGAAAAATCAGAAGAGTGGAAGAGGGCAAGGGAGAACTTTCTGGGATAATGGAAATATTCTGATCTATAACTTGATCTAGGTATTGTCAAAACCTATTAAATGCTAGGATCTGTGTATTTTACTGCATGAAAATTAGAAAAATGGATTTAAGAAATAAATATATCTTTTGAAAAAAAAAAAAACAGAGAGAGGGGGACAGTTGGAAGGAGACAAAAATCCCAGACCTAAGATTCTGTTCAAGGAAAGAAGGAGGCTGCCTCAGAATAAAAACAGCATGAGATCCTGGGCATATGTTTACATGACGATTTGGAGGCAAAATTTAAGAAACGTCAAGTGAGAAGTAATGTTTTTTATTGTGATAAAATATACATAACATAAAATTGGCTATTTTAACCACTTTTAAGTGTATAATTTAGGAACATTAAGTACATTCAGAAGGTAAGTAATTTTTTTAATGTTAAAAAAAAGGCACTGATAAATTTTGGAGAATAAAAAAGTCACACAATTTCCTGGATAAAAGACTGCAGAAATGTGGGTCTCTGGGAGAATTGAATTCTTCCTCATTAAAAAAAAAAAAAGTATTTTTTCCCCTAGGATACTATGTGGCCTGCAAGGATCTTAGTTTCCCCACCAGGGATCCAACAGGGCCAGCAGAAAAAGCACTGAGCCCCAAAACATTGGTGCTGTGCTTAGTCACTCAGTCATGTCTGACTCTGTCACCCATGGACTGCAGCTCGCCAGGCTCCTCTGTCCATGGGCATTCTCCAGGCAAGAATATTGGAGTGGGTTGCCCTACCCTCCTCCAGGGGATCTTCCCAACCCAGGGATTGAACCCAGGTCTCCCGCACTGCAGGCTGATTCTTTACTTTCTGAGCCACAGGGAAGCCCAAAGAATTCCCATTCCTCATTTAGCATTAGGAGAAATTTGGTGTAAAAGTTTGAAGAGCATCACTGACTGTGCTACCCTCAAGGAAAAAAGATTCATCAAGATCCTCTGAGAAAGACAGAGAAATTTTAGCAAGTGTTAACTTTTTTTTTGAAAACCAAGGGAAGATTACTGCCTCCTTAGGCAGTAAGCACTAGACACCTCCAGCCTGGGTTATTACAACAGTTTTCTAAGTCTTACCAGTAGTCTTCCCCTTCCAAATCACCTTGCATCCTGGGGAAGCTTTTCAGTATTAAATCAGGCAATGCCATTTCTCTGTTTAATAATTTCCAATGGCCCCCATTTTCCTAGGGGTAAAATCATCTTTCACATTTCCTCTCCCACCATTCCATACCCTCTCCCCTCTCCCAGGTTCCAGGTGTCAGGCCATGCGGTTCCGTCTACAGCTCTTAACTCCTGTCTTGGGTTGGTCAGATTCCATGCATCTTCCAGGCTTCCCCTTCTTTTCCGGGAAGTTCCCCTAACTGAACGCACACACCCTTTCCTTTCACTGAGCAGGTGCAATGCTGTGCTCCGTTCCTACTGCAGCAATTATGACACTGGCTTGCTTTAATCTATTTACGTATTTGTGTCTTCTGCCCCACTGAACAGAAGAGACACTTCATGAAGGCAGGGACCCGACGCGGACCGGCTCACTGGGCACACCGGACAATGTGGCATTCTCCTAATCACAAACTGAACAAATGGGCGTGAGGGATGGAATACACGTGGGGTTGATCTTCAAATGCAAACTACTCAGTCTTAGAAAGATACTGTCACTTACTAGTTGCGTCAACTTGAATCTGTCACAACCTCAGTTCCTCGAGTGTAAAATGGGAATAAAAATGACAACAGCAGCAGCCTCCCCTAAAAGGGGTGGGGATTCGGTGAGACCGAGCCACCGTCACCGTGGTTTTCAGGCCTAGAGCGCGGCTCGCTGCGCTCAGCTCAAGGGGGCGGCGCGGCCGGGCGCGACAGGGCGACCCCGGCCCGCCTACCTCTGTAGCTGTGGATGCGGCGGCCCGTGCCGGGGGGCAGCGTCGGGTAGGGTTGCGGCTCGCCATCGAAGTTGAGCCACACGGGCAGCACCACGCGCGGGCTGCGGTTGCAGAAGATGACCTGGGACGGCTCGCGCGTGTTCACGGAGCGCAGCACCGGCCGCAGCCGCCCGGCCTCCATCTCCTGCTCGGCGCCGGGTTCCTCTGCACTCGCCTCCTGGGCGCCGGCCTCAGCCTCTTCCGCGTCCCCCGCCTTCCGGGGCATTACCTCCGAGAGCCTAGACTACCCCGGCCTCGCGGGATTCGCCGGCCGCGCGGGGCGGGGCGGGGGGTGCGTGCGCGTCCCCGGGCAGGCGTACGTGCGGCTTTCGCGCGCTCTGGGTGGAGGATGGCATGCACCCTGGTAATAGCAGGCTAGAGGCGGTGCGCATGCGCAGATGTATCACCTAACCTTAGGGGACTCATCTTCTCTGAGGCGGAGGGTGGCGCTAGGCCATCTTGCCCCAGGGTTTCCTCTGAACGTTGGATTTTTGTGCCTCCCATAGGTTTTTCACACAGCGTTTCTTTAGCTTCATTCCTTGCTTTAAGACCGTCGTGGTTTTTGCCATATTCTCCCTACCATCTGCGCTATTATTTATTTGCTAATTTTATTAATCAAGTTGTTTGGTCTCCATTTTGGATCACAAAATTTGAGTTTTGTACAGAAAAGTAGGATAAAGTGAAATTTTCCCTTTCATCCTAGTTCCCCCAACCACCTCAAAAGAATCCCTGGAGGCAATAAGTATCATCAGTTTTTTGTACTTCCTTTCAAAGTTTTTCTAAGGCATACCCAGTTGAACACATCTGAGAAGATATTTTATACCACCACCATCAATGGAAATTCTTTCATTTGCCACAAGAGAATACAGAGGAAGTAAGTTAAAACAAGTTATTAAACAAACACAGACCTTAACACTGACATTGTATCATTGCAAAAGTTTACATATTTAAGAGGAAGGAAAATGTATTTTGGGTATTCTAAGTCCAAGCTACAGGCTATGTTGTTCTTAGAGTACATTTCACACTATGCCAAACAAGTAGAGACAAAAAGAAAACGTGCCCGTTTTTCAAAACAACTAGTGATTTTTTTTTCTTCTACTTCTCTGCCTTTTCAGAATTTTCTTTTAATATATATTTTGCCTTGTTTATGCTTTCCTGGTGGCAGAGCGATAAAGAATCCATCTGCCAAGCAGAAGATGCAGGTTTGATCCCTGGGTTGGGAAGATCTGGAGATGGAAATGGCAACCCATTCCAGTATTCTTGCCTGGGAAATTCCATGGACAGAGGAGACTGTTGGGCTATAGTCCATGGGGCCCCAAAAAAGTTGGATACAACCTAGCAACTAAACAACAATATTTTGACCAATTAAAAAGTATAGAGTAATAAAGCAAACACTGATAATCTCACCATATAAAACTAACAGTACATTGTCATATTTACTTTTTAAAGTTAAGACAACATAAATGATGAGGCCAAAATTCCTTTAACTTCCACCTTGTTTCCCCTCCTTCTTCAGAGGCAATAACTACCATGAGTTTGATGTGTCTAACCAGGCTATTTTTTCCCCCTAAATTTAAATTTCCATATGGTAGAGTTCACTCTTTTTTGGTGTATAGAGCTGTGTTTTGATAAAATGCATAGTCATGTAACTATCAGGACAATCAAAGTACAGAACAATCCACCCTCTCCCACCCCCCAAAAATGAGTGTAATCAAACCCTACCCCCAGGCTTAAATCTTGGCAACTATTGATACATCTTTCTTTCATCTCTATAGTTTTCCAGACTGTCATATAATGGGACCACACAGCATGTAGAATTCTGAATCTGGCTTTTCATTTAGTGTGCTTGAGATTCATCAATATTGTAGAATGTATGAAGTTTATTCCTTTCATCGCCAAGTGGTACTCCACAATACACTCACCAGCTAAGGGACACTGAGCAATCATGAATAAAGCTGTATTTGTATACAGGTTTTATGTGTGTGTCCCTTAAGCTTTCAGTTCTCTTAGGTGAGAATCATCTACAGATGAGACTGCTGAGACAGTCAGTACATGCTTAACTTCATGAGAAATGGCTCAACTGTTCTCCCAGAGTGGGTTATATCATTTTGCATTCCTACCAGCAATGTATAGGTGTTCCAGTCGCTCCACATCCTTGCCTGCATAGTATTATCAGGATTTTGTGCATTTTGAAAAACTTTAGCCATTCTGATAGAGTACATAAGGTGGTATCTGGCTGAGGCTTCAATTTATATTTTCCCAATGACTAACAATGTTGAAGATCTTTCATGACCTTGTCTGTCATCCTTTTGTTTTTGAAGTATCAGTTCAAATCTTTTGTCCATTTCTTTATTAGCTTGTTATCTTAGCTGTTGAGTTTTGATAGTTCTTTTATCCAGAACAACTTTGTTCATGATGATGAGATGACTGAGAACAATCTTGATTGAGAAAAGCTGGGTACAATATTAACATTTAACCTCTCTGAACTCCTAATCTCCAATGGGTCAAATCAAAGGAGCTATCCTATCAACATCTTAATTTGTTATAAAAGGATAAAACATTTTATGTTTAAATTTAAAAATCTCAGTGACTTAGTATAGATTAAAATGCAAACCATAACTTTAGCATCATCAATGAGAGTGAAATGTATCAGAACTCTAATTAAAGTTGAAGGGACACATTGGGGTCAAAATAAATGGTGGTTTAGTGTAACACTATTTATGGGCTGAAATGACCTATGTGCAAAATGTGTATAACCTGAGAAATAAATCCCAATTTCTGGAGCCTGACCAAATACAGTCTTTCAGAAGGAAACCCACAGATAGCTAGGCAGAGTGCCAGAGTTGATAAAATTCCCTAGGCAAGACTTCCAGAAAAGACAAGACACAAGCATTCAGAGAAAGGAAGCTGGAAGAAGTGAAACTTGACAACACAGACATCAATGTGAACAGCATTTGCCAGACACAGCCAGGAAAACCCATGAAGCCTTCTTTACCAAAGGAAAGACAGTGAAGAGGCAGAAAACTAACATTGGTGTGTAGCAGCTTAAAAATTATTTAATAGCATTGAACTAGGAATGAGAAAGTTGTAGATCTGGGTATACCACATTCAGAAGTAGAATCTGAGTCAGATACGTCTAGGTCCATATTCTAGCACCTTTACTTACTCTGTATGACTTGGCCCGTTTCAGCCTCTCTAAAGAAGTGCATGGAGGGACTTCCCTGGGTGGTCCAGGGGTTAAGACTTTGCCTTCTAGTGCAGGGGTTGCAGGTTCGACCCCTGCTGGGAAGCTAAGGTCCCACAAGCCTTGCAGCCAAAAAACCAAAACACAAAATAGAAGCAGTATTTTAATAAATTCAATAGAGACTTAAAAAATGGTCCACATCAAAAAAAATCTTAAAAAAATTTCATGAAGAAAGCCTACTTGTTAGGGCTTTAGGATTAAATGACATAAAGTACACATAGCACTTAGAACGTCTAACACATGGTAGCACTCAATAAATTATAGATAATGCTAGTTATATATCCCCGAGTGAGCTGAGGCTCAATATATAAAGGGGGTGATTACACATGAAAGCATTCTGACACCTCAAAGTATCAGGTAGGATGGAGCAGTTACCTCTACTAGAGGAGGCTGGGCTCACTGGTTTCCATACCAGTTGTTTTCCCTGCAACTAGTAGCTTACCATTAGCAACATCATATTATTTAGGGCACTATTTTTCTTTCAGAAATATTATTTTAATATCAATAAGGAATGTCTATAGCACCATAAAAATGATCATTTTCACATGTCATCTAATGAAGATTACCATCATTTTTGCCTCTATTACTATCTCATTATAGTCACTGAATATAGTGGGAATTTGATAAGTATCTGCTTAACTGACTGCAGAGCACCAGATAATCTAAAACCTGAACTTCAGGAATAGTAACTTTTTTATCCCAGAAAGGACAGGGAAGATATTATGAATAACAATCTCAAGCAATTGTTAAAAGCATATCAGATGAGCTCAGTAACGTTCAAAAACAGCCATTACCAAAGTAAAGGATGACAGTTTTGCCTCCATTGTGACTCACCTTTTTAAATGAAGGTACTACTTCAGATGGTCTTCCAAAGGTCTAAACAAGGATCTAAGCACAGGTGTGTGCTCACAGCTTGAGCTCTGCAAGTCACTTCAATTGCTATTTACTGACTGCCTGCCTTCTGCAAAGTACCCAGCTGGACAATACGAGACTAAGGTGCTCAGATATACTGTAAGATGCAGACGCTAAGTCGGAGAACAAGATCAAACTCAGGGCTGAAGTGGTGTTAGCACAGCAGGATGGGAGGGACTGAGAAAAGCAACACTGCAGCAGTCAATGAAAAGGTAGTCAGGAGAACTTCATGGAGGATGTTTGCCTTAAGCTAGACCTTCAATGGCAAATAAGATCTGAATAGGGAGGAATGACTTCTATGTGACTAAAATGAAAATTCTAAATGGGGGTTAAGCCTAGTGGGTTGGCACAAGTTTATAGTAAGCTTTGATGCTAGAATGAAAAGTTTTACACACTTCTGTTTAAACGATTTCCTTTTTAAAAGTAGACATTTATCACCAGCCCAGGTGGGATGCATGAGACAAGTGCTCGGGGCTGGTGCACTGGGAAGACCCAGAGGGATCGGATGGGGAGGGAGGCGGGAGGGGGGATCGGGATGGGGAACACATGTAAATCCATGGCTGATTCATGTCAATGTATGGCAAAAACCACTACAATATTGTAAAGTAATTAGCCTCCAACTAATAAAAATAAATGAAAAAATAAATAAATAAAAGTAGACATTTAGCTTGTACCTAATAAAACTCATTGTCTGCAATGGATTGCAGTTAAACTGTGTAGATGCTGGTATTTCAATAGACGGTAAGCATCACACCTGATTCAACACTATATATTTTATTGGAGCATTAAGTCCCTACATAGTAAGTACTTGGTAAATGTCTGCTGAATGACCAAAGGATTCCCAGGATGAATGAGCTCAAAGTCCAAATATGGGGGCTCCAGCTTGCAAGCCACCTAGGCTTTGATCAAACGGCTACATCTGAAAGTTCTGTTAGGTAAAGAATCGCACACATCAGATTTCTGTGGAAGAGGTGCACCCCGCCTCTAGCTCCTCTCCCCACCACAATCACAGCAGTCAGATAAAGTTGAGGAGTTTATTAGGGAAATATGAGAGGTGAAGACACCCCAAGTGACAGACAGAAAACTCTGAAAATGTCCCTTTTCAAGCCAACTGGGGGCCTGGCCTTGACCTCCCCAAAAGGACAAGAAACTGGTGGGTGAGCATCAACATTCTCTGACAGCCACCTCGCCAGGGCATTTCAGCCAGGACTGCTTCCCACTCCCAGCCAAAGGTGGGAAGAAGACAAGGACTGTTTATAGAATCAATGCACAGGCAATAAGAGCTAGAAGGAAAGACTGAGAGAGAGAGAGAGAGGAGGAAAGAGAGAGGTGGGGAGGACCTTGACAGAGTTCCAGGCTTTTGGCTCTCAGTGCCTCAAATGTGTTGACAAGTAGTTCTACAGAACGTTACTGAAGAGGTAAAATGCCTAACAATGTTTCCGAGAGGTCCCCTGGACTGCTCCCCACATGCCACATCACACTTCTGGGTGTGCATGGCCGAGCCCAAAGGCCACACTTTTGAAAAAAAGAAAAACAAGAATAAGCCCTGTTGTTCTTTAAGGAGAGAGGAAGGAGTTGAAGGCTGCTGGGGCCTTTCCCACGAGAGGCTGTGTGCTGTTAAGAGCAAACTTCCCAGCAGCAGCATGGCACAGTCCTAGGTGAGGGTTTCACCTTTTGTCACCTGTCAAAGGAAAACTGACAATTAGATAAATTCAAAAGCATTAGCAGGGTCTCAAATTTTATTAAACTTTTATATCCTAGGTAGCTGGGGAGTGGTAGAAAAAGGCGACAGCTTCGGAGTCCCAGAAAGCAGGTTTAAGTTCGGGCAAGGTACTTAACTTCTCTAAGCCTGTTTCTGCTTCCAGGTTTTTGCAGCAACAAGTGAGAACGTGCATTCTCTCTCACACAGCCACGCCTGCCTCATGAGGAAGCCCCGTGCCCGGCATACTCACCCTGGCTTCTATGTACTCTATTCTCCGTTCAAGAGCTGTCAATTTCTCGTTCAGTGTTGCGAGTCTTGAGCGACAAGACATATCTGGTGAAAGAAGACGGACGTTTAGGATTAATGCCATTCTAGACACAGACATACGCCAGCCCCCTAAGATGAAGAGGAGGAATGCTGTATCATGCAAGGCACAAATGGGAGCGAGTGGGCAAAGCAAGGCAGTGGGAGGATAAGGTGAGAAGCATCTTAGGAACACAGCTGCTTAGGGAGGATCTGCTTAACCTCCTACCAAATGTGACAGGCAGAGAATACTGCTCCCCCTCAAGATGTCCAGGCTTTAATCCCCAGAACCCACAAAGACGTATCTCACAGGAAAAGGCACTTTGCAGGTGTGGCTGAGGTGAAGGACCTTGAGATTCTGGATTACCCAGATGGACCCCATGTAATCACAAGTCCATAAATACAGACATGAAAGGCACGAGAAAGGCAGAAGAAGGATAAGGGATGTGAGAGGGACTCAACCTGTCACTGCAAGCTCTGAAGGTGGAATGAAGAGGCCATGAGCCATGGGATGAAAATGACCTTTAGAAGCTGGGCATGGTCCTTAGCCGACAACCAGCAAGGAAATACGGATCTTATTCTTACAGTTGCAAGAGAATGAGTTCTAACTACAAGCTATGGGCAAGGAAACAGCTCCTCTCCTAGAGCCTCCAGCTGAGGAGGGAGGCTCTGGGCTGACACTGATTTCAGCCCAGCAAACCACTGCTGGACTTCAGATGTACGTGACTTAAGATAACAAATGTATGTGGTTTGCGCCACTACATTTGTGGTAATCTGTTATGGCAGCCATAGAAAATAAAAAACTGGTACACCAAGGCTGTAGAGATGGCCACTTGATAATTAATGGGCAAACCAAGAGTTTCCAAGAGAGGGGAAATGACACGAGGAAGAAAATAATCTCAATAGGGAAGAAAAGCAGAGGCCAAGGAAGCCTCAGACCCTGAGAAGGAGAGAAGGTGTGGTGTTGCTGAGCTCATGGAGGCCCTGCCACGCTGCTGCTCTTGGGGCACTTGATGACCCAACAGTTCCTGCACAGGCCTTTTGGAACAAGAGAAAACCTGGAGAGTATCAAAAACCCTGTGGGGCCCGCCTTCCATCTGCAAAAAGTTCCTTTTCTTCCTCTACCTTTTCCAGTCTCTTTTACCACCTCGCCCAAAAGGAAACCTAGACATGCCCTAAGATACCTTTTCCCCTACAAAACTTCTCCAACAGAAATCACTTGACCACTCTTTCTCCAACTGTTCTCAACATTCCAGGCACGCTAATTATTCCCACCCTCCTCCAACACTGATGTTCAGTCATCACTCAATAATCCTCACTTCTGAAGTTCTAATTATCTGCTCTCCAAGACAGTCTCCCACCCAGTGATTTAACACTTAGCTCACGATCCTCCAACTCTTCCCTAGATGTTATGCAAAAGTACTTCAGCACCCAGTGTAACAAATCTCCCACGCCCTGATTCTTGCCTCGACTTTCATTTCATCAAGTCCAAATCTTAACTCATCCTGCCTAAGTATTCTCCTTCAAGTCAGTTCAAAGTGGACATAATCCTCCCTCTTCTGTAAGGATCTGCCTATCCTGGACACTGTTCCTTCTTCTTTTAAATATTGGGTTTGTTTTTTTTTAAACACCAAAACTAGTTTGTACTGGGGTATAGCCAATAATAATGTGTGATAGTTTCAGGTGAACGGTGAAGGAACTCAGCCATACATATACATGTTCTTAGCAGGGGGGTGGGGGGTGGGGTGTGTGTGTGTGTGTGCGTGTGTTTAATCTGCAAGTGCTGCTATTTCTAATTCCCAGGGCCAACAGGACCTCTTTTCAGCCTGGTTTTTAGAAGCTCAAACGCTATTCAGAATGAGCACGCATGTTATCACTGACAACCTGTCATTTCCCATAAAAAAAAGTCATGGCCAAAATGAAGGGGTGGGGTGGTGAGAGGGAGGGTTCCTTCCTGGGTGGCTGTTCTGTTCCAGTTCTGTCAATCTGGTGATGAGTCAGAACCCAAGAACATCACCATGTTACTGGCCTACACGGATAAGCACTGCTGAAAATTTAACATGTTGAACTCTAGAAACTTCAGTTATATTTCATATTCCATTAAATACATACTAGTTCAAACAAAATACTGGGAAAGCACCTGACAGCTGGACAAATTTGAAACCACAATGCATTTATATGTACATTATCATCAGCCTGTAACTGAAAATGCCATCTGTCCTCATCAGGGTGTTTAATGGTGTGCATACATGACCACCGCTAACAAATGCCAGTTATCAAATAACTTCTCTCAACTCTTACTGCACATAACTTTAGCCTACAAAAATCAACACTATCTTTCTCATAAGATCTTATTTCTCCAAAGTGAAAGTGAAAGTGTTAGTCAGTCATGTCCGATTCTTTGCATCCCTATTGACTGTAGCCTGCCAGGCTCCTCTGTCCATTGGATTCTCCAGGCAAGAATACTGAAGCCACTTCCTTCTCCAGGGGATCTCCTCAACCCAGGGCTCGAACCCAGGTTTCCCGCATTGCAGGCAGACTCTTTATGGACTGAGCCACAAGGGAAGACTTTATTTCTCCAACAAAATTCTAAACCTCTTAGAAGTGGCTCTGTCCATTTATTCTTATTTATTCCTTTCTCACAGCATCTGACACACAGCTGGAGTCACAACAGGCAACTAATATTTGTTGGCTAAGTATTAAAAAAAATCGAGATTTAAAAATAGCTACACACTCTGTCTTTTTGGTTACATGTCTCTGCATGTATTAGCTTCAGTCAGGGAAAAAAGGTATAAAAATAAAAAGCTATCATTTGTAATAATCTAGTTTTAGAAACTTCATTCATTCAAAGTACAGAATAGGCCCAGTGTTAGGATGCTTGTGGTACATCATGATGCGTGTGATGCTTTGAGCGTCCTCCCACACTCAAAGAGAAAACCACAAATGAATCAAAACCCTACTCTCACCAGCCAGAATCACAGGGTAAAGCTGTTCAGAGTCATTAGGTATCCTGGAAAAACAATTCCCTCTCCAAAGCACATGGCCTACACAGCGTATTATGGTCAGGATGAGAACTGTAGGTTTGTTGCCACTTTCAAAGAGCTACAGATGCCCCCTTAAAGGAAACACCTGCTAAACCTCTGTGCCACCAAATCACATTACACATATGATACAAGCCCCCCAGCCACACATCAGAATGGAGGAGTCATGCAAATGGCTTAGAACGGGAAAATACACCCCACACTCATTTATCCTGAGTCATCCAATGCCAAGACAATGTACTCAACTATCTTTATGATTTATCCAGTTTCTCAGCCTGTTGGTCTTTGTCTAAACTCTTATATCGTGATATCGTCAATCTTTGGGACCTTGCCTCAGGTATATCTAACTGCTAAGTCAAATTGCTTTAACCTTTAATTGTGCTTCCTAATTATTCCTATTTGTAATTAACTGCTCTTTTCTTTAAAAGGGCTAAATCCACTTTCTAAAATCTTCAAAAATCACCTAGTAATTACTAATATTAGGCCATTACCCCCACCTTAAAGGAAAATAATAGCCAAAGTCAAGTGAAACTATTTCTTCCAGCTCCTGAAAGACTGGAATCCTGTGTGTCTATTTCCTTAGTCTAGGACTTGCTGGAAATTAAAAAGAGAGAGAGAAAAGCCTTTGTTTTCTATCTGATATAATGTAAGTCACATGTATTTGATAAAATCTCACAGCAGCATATATTTCCTTGCTTATATAGCAAGAAAAGAGACATTTCTCCTCCACAAATTCTAAGCTCAAATGCTTCAATTTTTGGTTAATTCCAAGACTCACCAACTAAAACTACAGTAACATGCCAAAAAGTTTTATGTCAGAGATGAACGCATGTTTATTATGTTTATTAATATGACTGAAAGTGAAAGTTGCTCAGTCGTGTCTCGACTCTTTGCAACCCCATGGACTGTATGTAGCTTGCCAGGCTCCTCTGTCCATGGAATTCTCCAGGCAAGAATACTGGAGTGGGTGTAGCCATTCCCTTCTCCAGAGGATCTTCCCAACCCAGGAATCGAACCAGGGTCTCCCGCATTGCAGGTGGATTCTTTACCAACTGAGCCACTGGGGAAGCCCAAAAATACTGGAGTGGGTAGCCTATCCCTTCTCCAGGGGATCTTCCTGACCCAGGAATCTTCTTCTTTGCATTGCAGGTGGATTAATGTGATTGAATGCTCAGAAATGAAGTTATTACATTACCTAGATACAAACTGGGGGAATTGAGACACTAGGTCACTTTTAATTATGAAAAACAGCCCCAGTTTAACTTATTTTAGATGCTTTATTTACTGAATTGACATTCTTAATACTCTGTTAGGATATTCTGTGTCTACGTATCAGATATTAACTCCTACCATGTAAATGAAGTCTTTTACTTCTGGTTTTAAAAGTAAAAGCTCTCAGGACTTCCCTGGTGGTCTGGTAGCTAAGACTCTGTACTCCCAGTGCAAGGAGCCCAGGTTCAATCGCTGCTCAGGGAACTAGACCCCACATGCCACAACTAAAGATCCCAGTTGCCTCAACAAAGGTCAAAAAGCACAGCCAAATAAATAAATGTCTTTTAAAAAGTAAAAATTCTCTGTCAGTTATTTGTCCAACCACATTCCACTGCTTCTCCAGTCTAAGCCAAAGTTTCAAAGATGTCATTCGGTCATCACTCTATCCCTCCCTGCGCATGGAATATTTTGTTTTATCTGGTCCTTCGTCTGAGGAAAAGTTATAAATATAAAGTGCCCTGAAGAACCCCCATAATAGTTCAGCTCTCTAGGGAAGCAGAAGAGACAATCAGGAGAACTAACACTGGAAGAGTCTGCACCGAAACTTAAAAAATAATTTCAGGATACATGAGTTCTATGATTTCTTGCCTACCATTTCCTATTACAACCACTATAGTAAGTTATATGTGTGAATTTGTGTCACTGACATAAAATTTATCCTCTTCTTGTCTCTCATTAATACTAACATCACTCCCATTCCCTAAGTGAGGAAATCCACCATACCAAGACACCTTGTATGTAAATATATTAAAACATAAACAATATTCTGCTTTGTTCTGAAGCTGTCATTATTTCATTTTCAAGACAGAAATTCTTTAAAGGCAGGAAAATTATGCTTTTTCCCCCACCGAGCCTAAGAGAGAGGCTTGTACTCAAGACTTAGTTTCTCTTGCAGATGCCTTCTGATCAAACTTGCTCTGTCTTTATACTCCTTAGGATGTGTCAGGTTCTCTAGCTAGAAAATAATTCCTTTTGAAATCTTTTCTTATACATCATTGACCCCTCCTAATCTTAAGCATTTAACATTGCTATAAAAATAGACCAGAAGCACACCAGTTGAAAAAATGTCATTCCCACTCCTTGTGATGACATAGAAAGTCTACCGAGTGCTCAGTTCTGTCAAAGAAACACTTGGAGGAGGTAGGGGGTCTCTGCTACGGGCTTGCTGTCCAGAAGGATGTGGGACAAAGCGGAAAGAATTCAAGACTGTCACGAGTAGGCTAATGCCTAGGAAAGATTTTGCTAGAAGCAGGACACCCACTGTCGGTTTCATACTAGCAACGCAGAGATGTCCATGGCATGACAAGATGTGGATCTTACTTTGCCCTCGTCTGCTCCCGCTCAGCACAGGACAAGAGGGACTGACAGGAGGGGCCGGAGGGGCGACTGGAAGGCTCGATCCGAAAGGAGATGGGAAACCGCTAGTCTTTACAGGGCAGTGACAAGATCATGCTGCGTTCTGAGAGCCAAGTGGGAACTGGAAACGAAGCACAGAGGAGGAAGGGAGGCGACTGAAGAGAAGAAGAGGCGCAGACGATGGACCGGGTTGCCAGGACGTGTCCGGGAAAAGGAAAGACTCGATAATGGATCCGGGGTAAAGGCAAAGCTGCCGATGAGCTCAGTGTGGGGCAGGACAACCCCACAGGGACTGTCCAGTGGAGCCCGGGGTCAGGGCGAGAGGGGGAAGGTGCGGCCTGAAGGAGGAAGCGAAAATCAGCAGGAGCCTAGGGCACTCAAGACTCCCCTTCAAAGCTCCTCGGCGCCCTCCCTCAGCGGGCTTCCCTCTTCCCAGCCTCCCCCTGCTCGCCCGCTGACCGAATGAGTTGAGAAAGTCTGCGATTTTCTTGATGCTGCTGGTGATGACCTCAATGTACTCCCGGTTCGCCCAGTCCTGGTGAATCTCCCGCTGCACCGGGTCCTCTTGTCCCGCCATGGCTGCTGCCTGAGGAAGCGCGACTGCGCAGGCGCTTCGACCCTCCAGGCCGCCAGGGCGCCTGCGCCGCTCTCCCACACCCTGGCCCGGGTACCCACGAATCCCAGGGCCTTGTGGCGCGCCTGCGCGTTATCAAGTTCTCGGTGGCGTCTTCGCTTCGCTCTCACGCCCCTGAACAGACCCGCCCCACGCCGACGAGGAAAATAGGGTGCGCAGACGCAAAGATCCCCCTCAATTACCCACCTCCGTCTCTGGCGGTTATGGTCGTTGGGGATGGGGGGCGGCGCATGGGGCCGCATTCACCCCTTCTCTCAAGTGCGCCCAAGTAAGCTTGCGATCTATGTCCAAACCAAGCTGGGCATAGCCAATTAAACCACATTAAATACAAATCATTTTTTAAATGCCTTTTAAACAACAGAACATGATGTGCCACTTTGCAATTATCAAATGAACAAAATGTTTTTTTCAGTTATGAAGAGGCTTGGGGGAAATCGATAAACGTCGCAATTAGCTGATCACACTGTAAACTGACAGTCTCTTCAGAAGGAAATTTGTAAATTGATAGCAAGAGCTGTATACATTTTCAAACTTTTTGAATTATTTAACAAAATTATTGAAAAAAACACTTTCAGTGCAGAGGTGTTCTTTGAGTTAATCTGTTTTTAAAAAATCTCAACAGTTGCTGTTGCTGCCAAGTCACTTCAGTCGTGTCCGACTCCGTGGGATCCCATAGACGGCAGCCCACCAGGCTCCCCCATCCTGGAGATTCTCCAGGCAAGAACACTGGAGTGGGTTGCCATTTCCTTCTCCAGTGTGTGAAAGTGAAAAGTGAAAGTGAAGTTGCTCAGTCTGTCGGACTCTTAGCGACCCCATGGCCCGCAGCCTACCAGGCTCCTCCATCCATGGGATTTTCCAGGCAAGAGTACTGGAGTGGGGTGCCATTGCCTTCTCCGTCTCAACAGTTGGGGAATGGCTAAACTTTGGTATAGCCACTCAGAGCAGTATTATGCAGCCATTTAAATGCTAATCAGGAAAAATACTATGGCAGCATAACACATATGATAAATTGAAGGGGAAAACAAAATACACTTTTTTTTTTAAATTGCAACTATGCAAAATTATTCAAGAGGAAAATAAAACTTACTGGGGTAAAAAGTGGTAAGTTAAAATCATTTTAGTCTTTTCCAAGATTCATCATTCTCTGTCCCTTTCCCCTCTCTGCCACCAGCCTTCTCCAACTCTCTCCACTTATCTCTCCTTCCACAGGGACGCACATACACACAGTGGGCATCTGACAGTCCTTGACAAGTCCCTCAAGACTGTCTGGTCTTCCAAACCAGGATCTCAGCCTGACCCCATCCCAGAGATGCCCATCTCCGCTTCAGCTTCACCCAGAGTCACACAAGCCTGACAGCTGTTTGCACTGTGTTCCCTGGGTTCACAAAGTGCATGGGCGGTTTCTGGGTAAGGGAAGGGCAGGTGGGCCATTGGTTAATTCTTCCTACAAATGCAGCACCCTGCCAGGCACTGTGATAGTCAGGCACTGTGGATATAGGCGTCAACTGGGTAGACCTACCTCCCCCCAGCCTTCCCGAGTAATTGTTTGCAATGAAGTTTAAAAGTAGCCAAATCACTCTTTTACTAAGGTGAAAGTGTCAGTTTTTCAGCTTTCTGAGAATGAGAATCTTCCTTTTTGAAGTTTAACAGAGAGCAAAGTTTTTGGTTGAGAAGTCAAGGAGAGATGCATCTTTCTCCATCTTGACAAGGGAGCACCTGTCTGAGTCCTTGCACTGGGATTATTCAATGCAGCCACAAAAGCCTTCAGAACTCTGGGTAACTCAGGGCAGCGTTTAAAGGGTAGCGCTTACCTTTTAATACTAACCACAGCTCCCCCCTCCCCTGACATTTATGCAGGCAGGTTCCTGGCTAGTCTTTGAAATGGGCTCCGTAGTCCTCTTTGACCAGATAGATCAAAGGCACATCGCTGTGGCGAGGTGGGGAAGAGGTGGAGGGGAACAGAATTCGGTTCAGCACTCCTGAAGGCTGAATCCCGGACCAGGTGTTCCAGTGAGATGAGGGCTCCGAGCGAGCGGGGCGCTTCGATCCCCCCGCTCCCTGCGCCCCTTCCGCGGTTCGGGCTCTCCCCGCTCCCCACCCCCCAACCCCTCCCACCCCGCCGCTACGGTCCTGGGTCACAAAGGTTGTTGCCAAGCACCCGGTGGAGAAAAGATGCGGCCAGGGAACAGCCGCCGCCACTCTGGAGCGTGAGGCCCGCGGAGTTCAGCAGGTGAGACCACGGCCCGGATGGTGGGACCGGGCCCGGGGTCCCACCACCACCTCCGCCTCGGCCAGATCCGTCCGGCCCCTGCCTGGGGGTAGGGGTCCCTGGGGGACAAGCCCCTCTTCTGACTGGGAGGGGGAGCCTGCCCCTCTCAAGGCAGCTCCAGCCCCTCGGGATCACAGTTCATAAGGACCTCAGCTGCACTTTGACGCGGTCTTCCCAGTTCCCAGGTGCGGAAATGAAGGGACTGGGTTTCTTGACATGGGAGGAAGGGTATGAAGGGAAAACCTTTGGTGCTAGAAGCAGGTGTTCCCTACCTGGGAGCTCTTAGAGCAGCTTGAACAGGCTGGCTAGGTTCAACTCCTTCTGAAGTGGATGATGGAGACTCGTGGCTGGTAGGAGTGAGCGGTGAACTAGCTTTATTTGATCCTTATGTAAAAGTGGTGGAAGGGACCTGGGGTCGGACGCCCTCTTTCATCCTATGTTGGTTCTTTTGAGTATTCCGGCTGGACATTTGATAAAGTCTTTCCCCTCTGGCCCTATTTCCTCTCAAGAAACAAGGAAGAAAGACTCCTGGATTTTTTTTTTTTCTGTATCATATATTCAGAGTTAACACTCTCCACCCCCACCTTGCCTTGATGGGGTACCAGAGCAGCCCTGATCCTGGATGTGTGCTCTTAGGGTCAGAATATCAAGTACCAGAAGCCTTTCACAGGCTGTTTCGAACAGATAACTATCCCTTGGTTGTCACCTTCTCATCCTAAGGCAGTCCTGATATTTGAACACAGTATGCACAAGAGCTTGCATACCTCAGGAGAAACATTCCCAGCTGGAGGAAATCAACAAATCTTCTTTCTACTAACCACTGTCAGGGGCAGGTCTTCTGTTTCAAATGTCACCAACAATTCTCTTTTCAAAACAAAACTTCACTGTCTCACAAACTATGGTGAGGGTGTCAAACTTCTGGGCCATTACTGGGTGGGATGGGATCCCATTTGCTGCTACTTTTGTGGAAGAATAGTGAAGGTACAGAGAAATATACTTGACTAGAAAGAAAAGGGTCTGCCGTGCCCCTTATCATAGTAGGTAGTGCTGAATAAATGTTACATTTCTCTTGAATTCAGTGAAATCCTTTATATACTGACAATTTTAAAGTAGAAAGATGGAAAGTCTAAATTCTACTTGGGTAAATTTTGAGTTAGCAACATATCCTCCACGCCTTTTCCTTTATCTTCAAAGAAGAAAGGAAAAAATCTCAACCAGTGGGTCTTTCACAGATAAGAAAAAAACAAAAACAAAACATATCCAGTGAAGTGAATGTCGTTTAGTCATGTCCGACTCTTTGCGACTCTATAATTCTTTATAGTCCATGGAATTCTCCTGGCCAGAACACTGGAGTGGGTAGTCATTCCCTTCTCCAGTGGATCTTCCCAACCCAGTCTTTGAACCTAGGTCTCCTGCATTGCAGATGGATCGTTTACCAGCTGAGCCACCAGGGAAGCCCAATAATACTGGAATAGGGAGCCTATTCCTTCTCCAGCGGATGTTCCCGACCCAGGAATTGAACCAGGGTCTCCTGCATTACAGGCAGAATCTTTACCAGCTGAGTTACCAGGGAAGCCCAAAAAACACACACGTAGGAGAACCAGAAAAATCTTTAAAAACTAAAAAACGTCTGGCCTTGGGAACTTTTTCCCCTCCTGCCTGGTGTAATTCCTCTGAGGTGGTGTAGGAGTACCTCAGGGCTCTGAGAGAGCTGGTCACTCCTGTCAAGAGGTTCTGATCTTCTGTCCATAATTAAGAATAGTAAACGGTGAAGTTCCTTAAAGGAACAGCGTAAGTTCTCAAACTCTAAGGTGCATCAGACTTCCCTAGAGGGTTTAAGTGCAGAATGCAGGGGACCCAAGAATCTGCATTTCTTCCATGTTTCCACAGGCACTTAAGGCGCCAGTCCCAGAATCACACTTTGAGAACCAACGGTATAAAGTACATGTGATTTAGTCACAAATATCTGGCGAGACAGGCCTTTCTGAGCACTCATCCACAAATAATGTCTCACCGTGGAGTGCCAGCAGCCTCTGCCACCTGAGAGGCACAGATTCTGTCTTTAGCAGTTATCAACACAGCACAGATCCTAATACCACACAGGGCTACTCTTTTGGATAAATCCATTTCCTCATCTGTACCATGGGTAAAAACCTATCTTCAGAGGCTTATGATTAGGTTTAATAGAGTACACACAGCAGTTACCATATTCAATACTTGCCACTATCCTCTACTGCCCTTTATAGAATTACTTGTATCCTAACAAGTACTGGAATCTGTTCATGAGAACTACAGTTAAGGTAAAGTTAATACTGAGACAGAGATGTGAATTTGAACAGCCCTATCCTTGCCAAAAGCATGCTAGGGAAATTCCATGTTCTGATTCCTCTCCTCTAGGACTGTCAATGGCAGGATACCAGCTCTGGTCACCATGGACCCCACTGGATGAGAGCTTCCAATGGCTGCGGCATACAACACCTACCCCTTCTTCCAAGCACCCCTTTAGGGCTCCCCCCTGCTTCCCACATACCCCTTCTGACCTTGAAGTGCAGCTGTGCTTTCAAGAGGTCACTCTAGTCCTAGACAGCCCATTCCTGGAGCCTGGGGTGAGTCCCAAGTTGCCCTGTCACACATCAGAGCTCCGAACCATGAACAACAAGAAAAGGCTGGTCAGGAAGCCTCAGCCTGTCCGCCTCAGTGGAGTGGATTCTGTCTTTGGCAGGGTCATCACGGCTCAGCCACCAAAGTGGACTGGGACCTTCAGAGTTTCAGACAAGTCAGCCTTTTGCAAAATCATTAGCCGGGAGCACCAGTGGCCCACTGGACTTAAGGAACCGCAGATTCAGATGACAGTGACCATGTGCAAACAGATGTTACGCTCCATCCTCTTGCTGTATGCAACATACAAGAAGTGCACCTTTGCCTTGCAACATTCCAAGTAAAGGGTCCCATCTGATCCCTGTTCCTCACACCATGTCTTTCACTATGTGCCTGAAGCTTACATAGAGCTGTCCCTGTAAAGGAAACTGTGCTTGCCCCAGCTATTTTGCTTTTCAGTCAGGCGGTGACAATTCAGGAGCCCTTCTCCTCCCTTCCCCTCCAAAAATGGGTCAGTGACAGAGCAAGGGAGGAGAACATTTCCAATGTAAAGCTGAACAACCATTTGAAAGAGAGTCAAACTAGCACTGACATGTACATGTGATAAAGAACCATTAAACCATATATACCAATGAGCCTACTGTGAACTCATTTCAACACTAAAACCACAATGAGGTGGGGAAACAAAGAATGTCAAGGAAGATTATGGATTCCTATGTACATGAGGGTGAAGGGGTCAAAAATGTGTATGTAGGTCAATGATTAAATAACCTACCCCACCAAAAAACAACGTAAAAACCTAACCAGCCACACCCTAACACTACTGGAGAGTATAAAGTAGGTAGAAATATTAACAAATATTAAATATTAACAGTCTGGCACTGAAATAAGAGCAGAAGACATGAAGAGTTCCCCATTTTAGCTGAAGTGTATGCTTAATGTTCTATTTTTAATCAACTACAAGTAATTTTGTAGTATTCTTGTAACTAGATTATAGGTATAAGTCAGAATAATGTGGAAATAAAAATTATTTATGCAAAGTTAACATGAGTTGGATGCTGCCCTTTTCACCTTTGTCTTATATGTCTACATAACCACCAAAAACTTCAAAATGCAGCCAAACATTTGACTTTCTTTGAGCACTGAAAGAAATCTGCCACTCCTCCAAAAAGATTCCAAATGTGTTTTCATCTCAAATAAGACAGTCCTTTTAATAGGGAATATGTGATTTTAATTCTCCATTATTTCTCTGCACAAATTCCAATTCAGTTCCACCTACGAAAGAAATTCTAAAAGGTAGCTAAGGGGGTACTCTTTTGCCCCCTTCTGATGCCTATGTCAGAAGCTTTCTCTATCTCCTTTATACTTTAATAAAACTTTAAAATAAAATAAAATAAATAAATAAAAGGTAGCTAAGGCAGAACTTATAATTTATTTGAAAACTGGTACAAGCTTAAATTGTAAAATAAATCCAGAGTTTGAAAACTAGCTCCCAAAGCTGCTCGTGACTGTGGTGCAGCACAGCACTGCCATGTTCACCCAAACAGGTAAGTAATGCTACATTCGTCTTTAATATAGTAGACATTAAGCCACCATCTTTAAGGTTAGTAGACAATCTGTGTAATCCACAATTGAGTTGATTCAATAGAACCCCCTTTTTAAGGACAAAATAGGATGCTTCCAGTTAGAAAGACAGACAGGCAGCAGATCTGTAACCCTGAACACAAAATGGTCAGTGGTTGGCAAAGATGGGGAAGGAGCATCTTTCTGTAGTCTAATCAGAGTCGTCATCACTCTCATCATCATCACTCTCTTGCTCCTTTTCTCCATCACTTGCTTTATCTTCTTCGCCCTCCTAAGAAGCAAAGGACAGTCATTTTAGGTCATCTGAGCAACCCCATAACTTGCAACACTGCTCCCACAGCCTGCACAACTACACTGTTTCACTGTTAAAACCAATGATAGGTTTAAACCATTCTTTTGAGGAAAGAATCAGAGGCTGCCCCATTCTCATATCATGGCCTTGAACCCAAGATGATAGAGGGAGCCATTCTGATGTTGACTTAGGCCGTTTGGCAACCCAACCATGTGTGATTTTTACAGAAGCCCACAGCCCTCCAGCACTACAGCATGTATGTGACATAGAAATAAAATAGGCATTCAGTATAGAATGAAATGTTAGTTAAATTCAAAATACAATAGGAATCATGCATAAGATTCTCTCTGATTTGCAAAATCTAATCTGAGAGGTTTGCTTAGGATAAAGCATCAAAGTAACAGAATATTGTCTGCCTCAAACTTTTTTATGAGAACAAGGTGGAGGTATTCGATACAAATAAAATGGAGAACCATGTAATAAAAGAATTTTTCATACTAAGTGATCTTTTTGCAGCCTCAAATGGCATTACAAATTATATCCAGAGCAGGGTTCTTAAATCTGAGATTCTCGGTATCTATAACCTGCCCAATTGTAAGAAACTTTTATAAATATATTTTTCTTTGCTTTAAAATCTCAACAGCATCAGGAGTAGCCCAGAAGAGCATAAGGACTACCACTATTATTTTAGTCCTCAGTGGTGACAGCTTTTGAGTGTGTGCTTTGGCTTTTACATTTCTATTCTGCATATTCAAACAACATGTTTAAAAATGGTTTAACTCATTCTTCTCAACACTCACAAAACACTTTGACCTCTTCCTATCTCCCCTCTAAAATGGTTTCAGATACAAATTCAGGGAAAATAAGAGGCTATAATGGAAGAGGATTTTCAACTGTATAACATACGGCACACCTTGAGATACTCAAGAGTGATTATAATATTGTGTGTATGTGTTTTTTTTCTGGCCCTCACAGAATTCACTTAAGTGCAGAAGCCTTTTCTAGAGGGAATAGAGATGGCCACAGAAGGAAGTAATTATAAACTCAGGCAGGAAAGTCCTGCACATACCTTTGCTGCTTGGCTCCCAGAGACGTGGAATGATGTATCACCCTCACTCTCATTTGCAGTGCTCTCCTGGGAATTCTGGGATATAATCTCTTCCCCCTGAATGTGAATGGGCCAAGACAAATGGTGGGTTATAATGATCACACATGGGTCTCAAGGGGAGAAAAGCTTAAGTTTACAGGCAAGGCAAAGAAAGTCATTCAAATATGATCAAACACGGACACCAACCTGTGATCCAGCACCTAGAGAAGTGATAATCAACCCAAGGCTTCTGAGATGCTTATGGCTCTCACACAATATGTAGTTTTACAAAAGATTCATCTTTGTATTCTAGTATCATACTAGCTTCACAAGGCCAGATTGTATTGGTGACTCTTTCAGGTAATGCTCAATACGATTCTAAACTCTCTCAAATACCTTAAAGTATGAGAACGTGAACATCAACACATTAACTATATACAGGGCTTCCCTGGTGGTCCGGTGGTTAAAAATCTGCCTGCCAACGTAGGGGACACTGGTTC
The DNA here is from genome assembly GCF_910594005.1 of Cervus elaphus. Lineage (NCBI taxonomy): Eukaryota > Metazoa > Chordata > Mammalia > Artiodactyla > Cervidae > Cervus > Cervus elaphus. Next base: position 29,078,434 of record NC_057838.1, read on the forward strand.
AATCCCCGGTCTGGGGATATCCCATATGCCTCAAGCACCATGCACCACAACTATTGAGCCCACATGCAGCAATTACTGAAGCCCAAGAGCCCTGGAGCCCACGCTCCACAAGAAGAAGGCACTGCAGTGAGCAGCCTGTGAATGGCAACTACAGAGTAGCCCCTGTTTGCTGCAATGAGAGAAAGCCCTTGAGCAGCAATGAAGACACAGCAAACCCAACAATAAAAATAATTTAAAAAAATTGAATCTTAAAAAAAAAAAACCCACACCAATCACAAATGGCCATTTAGAGGCTGAAAGAGAGTATACTAAAGTGATTTAGGAATACCAAATCTGGATGAGGACTATTTGGACTCAAATCCTTTCTCCACTCATATTGCTGAATAAGTTACTTAACCTCTCTGAGCTTCAATTCTCATAGTAACAACAGTATCTACCTAATAACACTGAAGTGAAGAAAGGAAGCTAATTCTCTGGGGATTTATTATTTTCATGTATAAATTATGAGACTCAGATAATATAAACATGAATGAGAAGGCCTTGGAATGTATTTGAAAAATGGTGTTACATCAAAGAAATAGTATAAACAACACAAGATTTCAGCCCATCAGTCAGACAATTGAAACAACTAAGAAATGCCTACTTGCTAAAATCAGCCAGAAAAAAAAAAATCAGTACGGAGAATAATTTCAGGAATAGAACAGATTGGTTTTAGAGTTAAAAAAACAAAACTAAACAACAAAAAAAAGTTTCTCCATAGTTGTAGAAAAAGGTTTTCCTGATCTGCTCCTCTGTGTCTGAAGCCTTTTTTACTGATACATTAATGGTATGTTTTGGTGTCTCTGCTGCTGCTGCTGAGGGGTGCAACCTGCAACCAGGGCCCAAGAGCAAAGTACGTTTAAGAGCTAAACAGTCACTTAAGAGAAAAGCAGTTTTGAGTATTAAGAGAGTGGAGCTTAGGTCACCTTCCTTAGATACTTTCCAATGCTCTCACAAAGAATAGAAGAGGACAGTAGGAGATTATCATTGGTAGGGTCCCAGGCTTACCTGCAAGTCCCGATTCTTAAGATTGCCCAGCCAGAAAGCCTCTCTGCAATTGTTGAGGATGAGCATGGCTTTCACTCGACAAACTAACAGTTCCAGGGTCTTTTTGAGCAAAGGCACATGTTTGGTGAGTTTTGTGTCCTGGTGAATCTGAATGGAAACAAATGCAACCAATTCATCTGCATTTATCATCGTGCTTTCATGTTTCCTATACAGAAACTTTCAAATTCCTAACACCCTGAACACTGAACAAGAGCCCAAGCCCTGCCAGTACGGACCAGAGACACACCCCCAACAGCAGTCTGGTAGAGCACTCTGAGGACTCTCCAAGCCAGGCCTCAGCAACACGTGAATCGTCAACTTCCAGATGTTCAAGCTGGTTTTAGAAAAGGCAGAGGAACCAGAGATCAAATTGCCAACATCTGCTGGATCACTGAAAACGCAAGAGAGTTCCAGAAAAACATCTATTTTTGCTTTATTGACTATGCAAAAGCCTTTGACTATGTGGATCACAATAAACTGTGGAAAATTCTGAAAGAGACAGAATACCAGACCACCTGACCTACCTCTTGAGAAATCTGTATGCAAGTCAGGAAGCAACAGTTAGAACTGGACATGGAACAACAGACTGGTTCCAAATAGGAAAAGGAGTACATCAAGGCTGTATATTGTCACCCTGATTATTTAACTTATATGCAGAGTACATCATGAGAAACTCTGGGCTGGATGAAGCACAAGCTGGAATCAAGACTGCTGGGAGAAATATCAATAACCTCAGATATGCATATGACACCACCCTTATGGCAGAAAGTGAAGAACTAAAGAGCCTCTTGATGAAAGTGAAAAGAGGAGAGTGAAAAAGTTGGCTTAAAGCTCAACATTCAGAAAACTAAGATCATGGCATCCGGTCTCATCACTTCAAGGCAAACAGATGGAGAAACAGTGGAAACAGTGGCAGACTTTATTTTTTTGGGCTCCAAAATCACTGCAGATGGTGGCTGCAGCCATGAAATTAAAAGACACTTACTCCTTGGAAGGAAAGTTATGACCAACCTAGACAGCATATTAAAAAGCAGAGACATGGAGAAGGAAATGGCAACCCACTCCAGTATTCTTGCCTGGAGAATCCCATGGACGGAGGAGCCTGGTGGGCTACAGTCCACGGGGTCGCAAAGAGTCGGATATGACTGAGCGACTTCACTTTCACTTTCACCCCTCAGCTGAGAAGACTTTCAGCTCTAGTGTTTGCTACTGATTGTTTTCTTGAGTTCTCAAAGACCTGTGACCATATTTTTTTAAGTTGCCTGTTTTCTAATTGCATCACTTTACACACTGTTGTCTAATAATATGTGGTATTTAGAATGCCCTCTTAATTATTTTGAGCAGCCATTGCCTGTATTTTCTTAGCACCTCCTTGGTTTTCTTATGTGAACTCGTCTGACAGGGAAATGCAGCTTTTTTGTTTGCCCTCTCTGCATACTGGACCGTCTGAGCCAGTGTTCTAACTAATCCCTGATGGTCTCTGAGCTACTGTCCTACCAGACTCAGTAGTTATGTGCTTCAGGAATTTTTCGGTAGAATTGGTCCTATTAGGAGACTCTTGGTGTCACCTTTGTTATCTTAAAAGCTGGTCCCTTCGCTGAGGCTCTTAATTTTTTGAAAACTTGGTTCTATTTCAGCTAAAAATTGGCAAAGCTATTTTAAAAAATTGATGGAAGCCATTTAAGAAATTGAAAAGTAATCGCAAACAACATTGGGTAGTTGTGACTTTCAGTTCTGTATCAGTTGAATTTTTGTGCTCTTTTCCCTGTGTACGTGGTGGTTCTATTTTTCTCCAATAAAACTTTTTATTTAAAAAAAAATAAAATAAAAAGCAGAGACAGAGGGAGCTAAGATGGCGGAGGAATAGGACGGGGAGACCACTTTCTCCCCTACAAATTCATCGAAAGAGCATTTGAACGCTGAGCAAAGTGCACAAAACAACTTCTGATTGCTAGCAGAGGACATCAGGTGCCCAGAGAAGCAGCCCATTGTCTTCGAAAGGAGGGAGGACAAAATATAAAAGATAAAGAGAGAGACAACAGAGCTAGGGATGGAGACCCGTCCCGGGAAGGGACCCGTAATAGAGGAAGTTTCCAAACACCAGGAAACCCTCTCACGGGCGGGTCTGGGGTAAGTTTTGAATCTCGGCGGGCAACCTAACTGGGAGGAAAAATAAATAAAACCCACGATTACATGCCTAAAAGCAACTCCCAGCAGAAAAGTAACCCAGACGCTCGCATCCGCCTTCAGCAAGTGGGGGCTGAACGGAGAGGAGAGGGCGGCATTGCTTAGGGTAAGGACCAGGCCCTAATGCCCTGAGGGCAATCAGAGGGAGCAAATGTGAGATAAAAAGCAGAGACATTACTTAGCCAACAAAGGTCCAGCTAGTCAAGGCTATGGTTTTTCCAGTAGTCATGTATGGATGTGAGAGTTGGACTGTAAAGAAAGCTGAGCACCGAAGAATTGATGCTTTTAAACTGTGGTGTTGGAGAAGACTCTTGAGAGTCCCTTGGACTGCAAGGAGATCCAACCAGTCCATCCTAAAGGAAATCAGTCCTGAATGTTCATTGGAAGGACTGATGTTGAAGCTGAAACTCCAATACTCTGGCCACCTGATGCGAAGAGCTGACTCATTGGAAAAGACCCTGATGCTGGGAAAGATTGAAGGTGGGAGGAGAAGGGGATGACAGAGGATGAGATCGCTGGTTGGCATCACTGACTCAATGGACGTGAGTTTGAGTAAACTCCGGGAGTAGGTGATGTACAAGGAAGCCTGGCATGCTGCAGTCCATGGGGTCACAAAGAGTTGGACACGACTGAGTGACTGAATTGAACTGAGAGTACTCTGAAGAGAATGGTAGCTGTACTTTAAGCTAAAGCAGCCTAGAAGACATATCACCAATATCTCTCAGTTCCTCATCATAATCTCTCATTGATCAATTATCAATGAATTTACCTAAAATATTCTTGAACACATATTATACTAACATTAATCAATAGAAAGTACCCCTGTTTAGTGGAGGGAGTCCTTAAAATTCCACTGTTTAGCACCTTAAAAATTTAGAAGCAGGGGAGGAAGTGAATGACAGGACCTGGGTGGAAGAATCATGGGCTTGCCAGTGACTTCACAACTCCACAGTTCTGTGCCCCTTCAGACAAAAAGTGACAAGGGCTCAACTGTATACTTTAAGTGAAAAAGTCCTTGAATGCTAGAATATTCTCACAAGAGACAGATGTGTTCCTTGACTAGGAAATAATACAGCAGAAAAGCTCTAAAAACAGCTGCTTTTAGAACTACTTCTCGGCTCCAGTAGAGTCATCACTTCCATAATATTCCTCCTGCCCAGAGTATAGTACGTAGTTACTCACCCACCAACATTCTCTCACCAAAGAAGAGATCCTAGAGTAAACAGGGCTATGGAGTTTGAGTCAAATTTCAGATGGAGAAGTTTCCCTCGAGACGATTACCCAATCTCAGCCAGCAACTGAGGCTTTGACCACTCTGATAAATTGCCATTGGAGAGACATAGTCTCAGAAATAAAGACTTAAGAAGGGTAAAAAAGGAAGGCGGCACTGGAGCCCATGGATCTCCAAAGAGCAACCAGATTAAACCAATTGTGATCTGCTTTCCCTTACCTTGGAATGCCCACACAGGTGATGAAGCAGTCTCGTGCTCAACTGGAAGGTTTCCAGTAAGCTCAGAACATCTTTCTACAACCAACAACATGCACAAATGCCATATGAAACATTCTCATTTCATTTTACGCCCAAGATATCCTTGCACCCAAGAGTACCAAAGAGGATCAAGCCTCAGGTTCCAGCCATAGATGGATAATCATCTCTTTTTCAAACTGAGGAAGTGTTGATTTACAAAATTTTACAAGTTTCAGGTGTACAACACAGTGATTCAAAATTTTTCAAGTTTATATGGATTTGGCCCTCAAACAGAAGGAGGAGTGCTCACTGGCTGTGCTCCCCCTTTCTCTTTCTGAGCTATGAGGGACCAGCCGAATATTGTGAGTGTTCTGCAAAGTTCAACTTGGCAGATATATGCAAGAAATCATCTCCTGGACTTGCCTGGCAGTCCAGTGGTTAGGACTCCGGGCTTACAGCGCAGTTTATGACAAAATGAGTTTTCTTTCCTTTTTCTGTAATTCCTGAGACCAGACCCAGAGAAGTATACAGAAACAAATGACACACTAATATGTGAGGTCCTGGGACTGCAGTAGCATAATAAAATCAGGCTAAAAGAAACAACCATCCTCAGATCTGGAGCAGAAGTTCGGAAGGTGGGTCCACTACGGAATATTCAGTCCTCCATGGGCATCTCTGGGCGAGCTGAAGTGACCAAAGGTAACTGTGTCAACCTGTGGCCCAGAACCAGAATAATGGAGCTATCCCCATGGCTGCCCAAGAGTTGCTGTGGACATATTTTCTGAACAACTATACAGAGCATGCCTTTGCTCTCTGCTCTCAGTTCTTACCCGGTGTTTTCTAAAACTGAAGTCTAGGAGCGGCATACACTGCTTCAGAAATGCTTCCACAAAGAGACGCCCATACTGAGGAAGAGAAGAGAGAAGCTGGTGAGGACCTCTAGTTGAAGTTTTTCGTGAGAAATGCCCCTGCCTGAGGCAGCATAGCATTTCCCAGACCAGAGGGTTTATTTTCTTTTATATGCAAAAAATAAATCAGAAAGTGTTCAAGAGGTTAATTCAGAGAATATAGCTTAATGTAAAGGCTAAACAGGCCTGTTACACCCTGAATTAAGCAGGCTTACCTACCACACACACAGTCAATGTGCAGGGGTATTGCTCAGTTTGAGAATGAGGGCACAGGGGAACTGAGGGGAATCCCAGCTCCCAGAGGACAACTTAACTCTCAAAAGGAAAAAAACTGGGTAGAGCTGAGGAAGCACATGACCAACTGCCCAATTTACCCATCAGGAAAAGGACTCCCCCTTCTCAATCATCCCTCACACTGGCACCAGTGGGGGTGTGAGGAAAGAGGAAGAGAGAAGCCAGGAGACAACAGTATGGGGCACCATCTACTGGAAGGAACTGCTGGGAAAGGGGAGAAGCATCCTCCATACTGCCCTCCTTAGCTCTTAACCCAGTGTGTTTATCACCAAACCTACGGCTAATCCAGGATAGTCCCCTGGAGGATAGCAGAAGGCCAGCTCCTACATCAATGAGGCCACGCACGGGCTTTAAAAAGAGGAATCACCCACTCCTTCCTTCTTTCCTGTTGACTGGGAAGGAATGGCAGGGAGTGACTACTGCTCCTTAAGCCAATCACCCTAGTTCTAAGACTAAGTTGTCAAATTCATAGGAAAATTGGCTTCTCTGGTTATCCAATTAATATAGGAAAACATATTCATGGTCTTTTCTAGACTACCTATCAGCAGAGATTCTGGAGACTGGCTTGTGGGCAAGGTATTAAGCAATTCCACTCAGCTGACCCAAAGGAAGAATAAACACTTAAAGAGGGCCCAGTCTATTGCTCACCTTCAAACACGCATACAGAACAGGACGACTATCAAACACCTGGAAGATGAAGGACAAGAAACCAGAGCTGAGATCTGCTCCTCTGAGCACCCCAGCCTCTTCCCCACCGTGCAAAGCACAGCTCTGAGTGTTGTACGCATGTCTAAAATGAAGGAGGCACATCAACATGTCAACAAATCAATCACAAAGGAGAATAAAGTAATCACTGTAACTGAAGTTCAAGAAAAGAGGGGAGCATAGAGGAACAAGGAATTGATTCCAACAGGGAATGTTAAGAAGATGGCATTGAAGAGATCCCAAATCTTGATGGGAAGCCTGAAGAGGCAGAAAGGAAAGAAAAACATTCTAAGCTGGGGGAACAGTCTGGGCAAAATCATGGAGTGGGGGAGAGCAGAGAATGTAAATGAGGGATAAAGAAGACATTCAAGTTGGAAGACGGAGACCATGGGGAAGGTGCTCAGATTCATGGTGCGGTGAGAGAGCATGGGGGAATGACGGGGGAAGGAGTCATTAAATAGTAAATACTGTGGTACAGACTGGAAGGAGGAAGGCAGAGAAGGAAAAGACACTGCACGGAAGCAGGGAAGGTGTTGTCCAGGATGGGCAGGGCACAGTGGGGGAGATGGGGGTGCTCAACGAAGGGCGGGGAGAGGAGCTGAGGGGTTCACTTTGGAAGTCGGGCCCCTTGGCAGTTTCTGCAGTTAGCCAGTGAGATGAACAGGGAGCCTCTCCATACTCACCTTTATCAGGTTGATGAGGATACTGAAGTCTCGAACAGCCATGTTCCAGTAGAGGAGCTTCTCTTCATGAATCTGGGGGCAGCCAAATATACGGCATCTTTGAATTGCAGCCATATACTTCTTTTACCATGTTGCCACTAATACATGATTCTTGAACTACAGAGCTATACAGTGATTTAAACCAATTATCTTCCTAAAGAGATGTGGCAACCAGTGAACCCACAAGATGGTTCGGAGTCCTGCATATATATGGTATCACTAAGGTACCTTATTGAGACCCTCCAGGAAGACAACTCCTCTTCTATAACTTACAAGTCAGAAAAAGCCTCTGCAATATACCCCTGTAGTTTCTCTGATTCCCTAAGTAAGCTCTTGCTCCCAGCAGGCTAGTTCTGTTCTGGTTAGCAGGTTGCCAAGGTCTAGGACCACAGCATCTGAAACAGGCTCGTTCACCTCATGCCAGCTCACAAGTTGCAGCTGGGTACATGAGGCTGCAACCAAAGATATTTTTTCCCAGACTAGCTCTATGGAGTCCAAGGTTACCCCCAGGAAGAAGCCAGGGAAAATTGCCTAATTCTCACTTCCAACTAGAGGAAAGGAAATCAAGAACTCTGAAAAAAGTTCTGGATCTCAGTAAGTCAAAGGAAATAGCTTAGGAGAAAATTCCAGACCCAAGGAGAAGAGCCACTAGCATCTTCCGAATAGTCCAGAGTCTGCTTTCTGAGGTGGGACAATCTGACTCACCTGCTGTGAATCTGCTGCTGTTCCAGCCTGAAGACCTTTCACTGTCTTCTCTAGCTCAGTCATCATTACTCGGAAGAAAATGACGAACGTGGTCCTAGAAGAGAAAAGTATGACACTCACACAATGATGCACTCATCACAAAGAAAGTCCTGGGAAGAAACCAGGGAACCCAAAGTGATTTCCCTCCCCACCTCTCAAAACATGCTTTCACCAGGGTCCACTTGAGGAGGATGTGAGAGCAAGAAGGATTTAGAAATGACCCAAGAAGACGGCCTGTGAAACTATGGGGTTAATTTCACAAAGGGAGAATGTGGTGGCAGAGTAAGAGGAGGAAAGTAGTGGTCAGAAGATCCAACTTTTAAGTTTCCAGTTCCAAGCAAGCTCACTCTCTAAAGCGCATTCTCCTTATTCGTAAAACAGGAGTAATGATATCTACCTCACAGATTCATCAAAAGGATCAAAAGAGATAAGGGATATAAGAGTGATTATAAACTGTAAAGACCATATGAATATCAGATAACCACTGATACTCTGAGACACAAAACCCATTAACTGAGACATATACGGTTAGACACAATAATCACTGTATCCTTCTAAAGGTGGTTAAAATATTGTAAAAATAATCTCACACATAAAGGGTGAAAGCACTGAAAAAAGTTTGGTGATTAAATATCCAATGTCTCTAAAAACTGTAACTACTGAAAAGTCATTCCTCAATAACATCCTTTCATATGGGCGGGGTGAGGGCTGCTTGGAGAGAGTTCACAGCAGACATTCTGTATGTTGAACAAACGACTGCACATACCTCCTGTATCAGAACTAGCTGAAGAGTAAGGTCGTTATTTGGAACCTACATACCTTAGTATGACTCTAACGTACGGAAAGGACTAGAGGAGAGAACTCCCTTACCTGGTCAGTGTAGGGAATGTGGACGAGGCTTCTTTAGGAGAGTTGATCAGCTCTGGGACACCTACACCAGCAATCTCCTCTATGGCCTTCAGCACACTGTCTGTGTGCTCCAGGTAGATGCTGCATTGACAGCCATAGGAGTATGAACACACGTTACAGAATTTCTAAATCAAGGTTTCTTTCTTGAGACGTATCCAGGTACTAAGCTTTAAACCAACTGTTAGCAATTATTTTATTAATTTATTTTTCACTACGCCACACAACTTGCAAAATCTTAGTTCCCTGGCCAGGAATTGAACCCAGGGCCACAGAAGTGAAAGTGCTGAGCACTAACCAGTGGCTCACCAAGGAATTTCCAGCATTTATTTTTAATAAAATAAAGATTCCAATTACTTGTCAGGAGTAAAGGAAATGATGTCTCCATAAGAAATAGTTAGATATCTTGAAAGTGATGGCTGTGTCTTAGATATGGTAGGCAATATCTGACTCATGGGTTAACAAGGCAGGATACAACAGCAGACCCCTCCACTTCCTCTATGATTTGATTTACTAAAGAACTGACAGTATAAAACAGAACTAGAGGATCTCAAAGTCCACATATTCTAAATTACATTAATTTCACACCTATTTCACTGAGTCCAAGTTATCATCAACCACGATAAATTTCTCAGTTTTTGACCAGACAAGGGATCCTAACAGGGGCAAATGGAAGGCTATTTGGCTTGTGGACAAAAGCTGAGCCTCTTACCCAAGCAAAGACTGGAGCTGGTCATTAGGAATGCTGCTCCTCTCTTTCTCTCCACTAGGCCACACTCGACAGAGGAACTGTTTGGCCAGGGAAGCTGTTGGTGAAACAAGACAAATTTCATTCATGGAAAATGAACTTGTTTTGCAGTCTTTGGGGGATGATTTTGCATTCTTGTTTTGAATGCAAAGAATGTTTTGCATTCTTGTTTTGCAGTCTTTGGGGGATAATTGATCAAAAAGGTTATTCTTTTACATTTACTATGAAATTCCTAGGCTAACAGACAACTTTGGGGGGAAAAAAGCTCTCATGAGTTCCTGTTCTATTAGTCCTTCTACCAGAAATAAATCCATTTCTCTAAGACCTAACATGTCCCACCCTCTTATCCTGTCTTGACACAAACATGAACCATACAGACACACAGAGTAAGGGAATGCTGTTGGGCAGTGGGAAGTCCATCTCGGGTACTCCTTGGCAGGCCAATAAACAATAAATAGTATGGACCTCCAAGATTCATATAAAACCCTCCCCCTTTAAGCAACAGGAATAATAAAGATTTTGCATTTTCTTCATGCTTTCTGCCTGTGCTGCCAATTAAGATTTATCAGTGAGATGCATTCTAAGAGCTATGTCAAAGATAGTTAAAGAAAAATATCAGGGATAGGACCAGACTTTTCTTTACACTTAATCCTGATTTCTCCTTTCTGTCCCATTTTATTAACTTAATGGCTTTTGTTTTTCTGTCAAATGTCTCAGATACTTAATAACAACAACAACAAAGGAAGGATATGAATAAACAAAAGTTAAACAGCAAATCCAGCCAAGTAAACTAACCACACTCAGTTTAAGCCATGTCAGCAGAGCTCAGACATAGCTTCTACTGGGACTATGTCCTTCTTGGTATAGTAAGAGGGCATATCCACAGTGATGGAGAGACTTGCTTGTAAAATTTATAGGGTTCTAGGAAGCCCCAAGTTTACTAGTCTATTCATGAAGGAAGAAAACAGGATCCATCACCAATTTGTCTTTTGTTCTCAGCAGGAGCTGTAGATTTCTCCAAAATGACCATCAAAAGTCTAATGAGATAAAGAGCACACTGGAAACTGGGAATGCTGGCATGGAAATTCTGCAAGTAATGGAAGCTCTGCCTGTAAATAGACAATGAAGAAAACAAAACCCACCACAAGTATTACAGATGTGTCTAAATCCATGAATTATACAAGTCCACTGAAATGCTTGATGGTCTAAGCAGAATCCTCCTCATTTGCAAGGTGCTTTAGTAGAACCTTCTTTCAAGATCTTACAGAGAAATGTAACTTTGTATGGAGAAACCCAGGGTGTAGAAGCCTGACCCAGTGTATGGGGTGCTGGCATTGAAAAGATACCCAAGTGTTAGCCTAGGCTATGCTGACTTGTGCAACCCCGGATAAATTATTTGCTCTTTAAGGCAACAGGCAACACACTGAGTATAATGTTTAAATTATGGGTTCATAAGGACAAGGTGAAAGGAAATGATAAGGCAGAGCTTCTGATAAATGTATCATATGTGGTTAGCTTTTCATATTCCGAAGTAATGGCAGATGAAGAAACACAATCTAAAATTGTAGTTATGAAAAAAAAAATTAAAAAGTAAAATTGTAGTTAAAATAAAACCAGAGTCAAGTACTGATTGACTGGTGGAAAGTAAGTCAAACAAATTTAAAAGACTATATTGAAAATGAAATAAGGTTCTAAAGGCAGACTGTGGACTCAGGGATGGCCTAGGCACTCAGGGGAGGTAGGGGAAAGACCAAACTGCTCTGGGTGAAGCTGGGGCAGAGGCTGAAGCCATGCTCCCAGAGCTCCTCATCTCCTGTGCTCTTAGTCTAGGCTCCTCTTCTTTCAAGGTAAGGGAAGTGATAACTGACTGCTACCTAATTATCCAACCCAATTAGGAGACAGAGTAGGTACCTGGATAATCAAGAGTTGACTACAGATGGCTAGCACTTTCATCATCATTACCTGAAAACGCAAACTTAACAGGATGAAGGACACATGAGGATTTAGTTTGATTTATTCAACAGTTTCTAAAGCTTCAGGATATATCTGAATACACAGATGAGAAAGCTCACATAAATGAGGAAAAGGCAGTGAAAATACCAAGTTATCTCCAAGAAATCTTGCCAGTTTTATTCCTAGGAATTTCTTTAGATAGCTCTCAGGGACATGCGGTCCAGCTCACCTGAGCAGCTCCTCTATGGATTGGTCACGCTCTCCTGGCTTCAGTCGGCTAGCAAGGATCCCAAGGGCTGAGTATAGTAAATTATTATTTTGAAGTTGACAGAATCCACTCCTAAAGGAAAGGCAAGGAAAGGTGGCCGAGCTCAGTTTCAGACAGACCATGTGGACAGCATTTAAGGATCCTGGCCACTGCTCTGTACCGTCGATAAACCAACAGAAGAAAAAGTACTAAAGCACTGAAGGTATGCAAGTGCTAAATCCAGTCACAGCTCTGAATGCCAGACTAGAAGCTGACGGGCACCCAAAACAGCCTCTTCCTAAGGGCCTAACAGTCCTCCTCCTAGGTTTATTTCCAAGGGGAAAAAACTCTACTCTCCACATTTTAGAGATAGCTGTCAGTATTCCCCAAAAAAAAAAAAAAGGAACAATTCTGTGAAACTGCTTAAATCAATGTCTAATCCATACCACATTAAGTCAAATCTTGACAGTTCTGTCTTCTGATTATCTTTCCTACTATCTCTTCCTTTCCAAGCCAAGACCATCACTCTAGGCGAGGCCCATATCATCATCCCATGCATGGATCTCGCCAACATCTTTTCACTGGTCTTTTTGGCTGCCTTTCCAATCCATTTAGGCCAGCATGTTGCTGCCAAGAGGATTTTTCTAAAACACTGCTTTCACTATACCGTGGATGTGATCATAAAACTGCAAAATTGCCTCCCTGGACAACATTCAAATTCTTTCGCCTGACCTTCAAGGCCCAGCACAACCTGACCCCCTGGAACTTTAACTCCTCTAGAAACATTTCCGCATCACCAGTGGTAGTCTCTCTTCCTTTCCACAAATTAATTCTGAGGGCCTTTTTTTTTTTCATGAATAGCTTTATTAAAGTGTAATGGACATACAGTAAACTGCATGCATTTAAAATGCTGAATTTGATCCGTGACTTATATACAAATCCAAGAAACCATCACCCCAATGAAAATAATAAACATATCTATTCCTCTCAATAGTTTCCTTGTATTCTTTTGTAATCTAGCTCTCCTTCCATCCTCCCACCCAATGAGAGGCAACCACTGAACTGTTTTCTGTCACTACATGATTATGTGCTTTTTCTAAAACTTAATATAACTAGAATCAAAGTACTACATACTCTTACAGTCTTGGTTTTTATTCAGTATAATTCTTTTTTCATCCATGTTGTTGCATGTTGTAGTGTCCACATAGAGACACTACAATTTGTTATCCATTCACCATTTTATAACATTTGAACTGTTTGCAATTTGAGGATACTACAAATGAAGCTCCAATAAATATTCATATACAAGACTCTGCAGACATATGCTTTCATTTCTCTTGGATAAATTACTACTTTTACTAGCAGGAAAATGGTTGGGTGGTATGGTAGGTGTATATCTAACTTTCTGATGAACTGCCAAATTATTTTCAAAAGTGAGTATACCATTTTACAGTCACACCAGCAGCATGTGAGAGCTCCAATTACTCTATATCCTCACCAGCACTTGGCAAGATAAATCTTTTTACTGCATCCATGCTCTAATTTTAATTTGTATTTTCTTAATAACTAAAACTGTTGCATATCTTTGCATGTGTTTATTTGCCACCCACATATCTCCTTGATTAAGCATCTGTTCAAATCCTTTATCTGGCATTGTTTTTAAGTACTGAGGATATGATAATGGCTGATCTAGGCCTTCATAGAGCTCACAGTCCAGCAGGGAAGACAGATGAACCAATAATTATAATAAAAGGTGAGAAGTTTTATCCTAAGAGTATTAGAAAAGAAGTGGTGATGAGAGAGGCAGAAAGATTTACCCAGTCTAGGGGTCAGGGAAGATAGTCCTGAGGAACTGAAGTTTAAATCCAAATTTCAAGGATGAGTTAAAAAAGACTGGAGGGTGGGGGGCAGTCAAGGAAGGTGAAGATCCTGGCAGAAGGATGAATATGTGTGGAGCCGTCCAGGTAAATGCTCTATGGGGTGCTGAAATTATTTCAGTATAACTGGAGGGCAGAGTGCACCACAGTGAGTAGAATAGCAGGAGTCAGATAATAAAAGTCCTCAGAAGCTAAGTAAAAGAGACTGAATTCAAGAGAAATCTAATGGCAATCAGAACAAAGGTGGGCTAGGATACAATCAGATTTATGTCGGGAAGATCACTTTAATTGCTGTGTGAAGGGACCAAAAGAGGAAAAGTGGAAGCAGAGAGACCAACTGTAAAGCTGTTCTAGATCTGGTGAGAGATAACAGGAGTCTGGAAGCAGTGGAGAAAGAGAGGACAGGTGGCCATCTAGATGTAATCAAGAAGATAAACTCAACAGGATTTTGTGAACAGATGTACAACAGAGAAAGGGTAGAGAGAAGGAAAGGGACAAAGAACAACTCCTGGCTTCTAGCTCAGGCAACTGGTGGGGCCATCTGTCTCGCCAGGGAAAGCTGAAGGAGTGGTGGGGAGGATGAAGCACGCTTTGGATGTGATGAATCTGAGCTGTCAATGACAACAGCTATAAGGAGGAGCTGAGTAGGCAGTTGGGAGTTAAATGCCTGTAGCTCAGAAGTTAAATTTTAGCCTGAATTTAACTTTGGCTGATACTGCCCAGGAAACTTACATGAGAACAGAGAGGCCAAGACCCAGCCCTGAGGAACAAAAGCATGTAAGGAACACACCTCTCTCATTTCTACTCTTGTCCATGCCGTGCCTTACAGTTTCTTCCTTTACCTCCCCAAAGCCATCTACCCTCCAAGGGCCCCATGAAGTCCCACGATTTCATGAAGGCATCCCTAGACACCCTGGCTTACATTGCCTACAGCTCTTTACCACACAATCTGGAATTTATCTACAACTTGTTTAGTAACAACTTCTTACAACATTCTCTCTGGTGCTATTAGGGAAAGAGTGTCACAGCAAACTAGCCAAGAATCAGATGGCTAGATTTGTTACAGGTTAGAAAAGAGCAAATCATCTGATTTTCAAAAGAGTTAATAACAGATAAAGCGTGCCAAACCAAATGAAATCATGCAGACAAAAACACTCCAGAAAGAATAAGGGTCGTATTGACACAACCTTTTGGAGTCCTTTTCTTCTTTTCTACACCTCAGTGCCTTGGTGGACTGTCAGGTAGAAGCAAGGACATTCTTGATTATCTCTACCTACTGTACTTGCCACATACTTACCAAGCAAAAAGCCCATGAAAAATCTGCAGTAGCCTCAGATAGCAGGAAGACATTATGTGGCACTCTTGACCTGTAATTCCGGGTCCATCAACTACACCATGATTCTCAGCAGTTAAGCACTACAAGGGAAAGGTGCTTTTAAGACTGTTGCTTTAGCAATTGCCCTCATTTTCTTTCAAGATTTTTCAGCCAAAAATGAAATCTCTTGTTCATTTAGCAATTTCTAAGTCTCTATAATGATTAATATAGGCTTCTGACCTGAAAATAGTTGTGAATGTTCTCCAGATGGTTACACATAGGGTTCAGCAGTTGAACAACCCTAAACGCGATTTCTGGGGCAGATCTCTGGTGGAGATGTGAGAATCCAATATTCCGGTTTCCTTTGCTCTATAATAAATTCAGAGTTACTAGGGAAGAAACTGTTGGATAACTTCTTTGAAACTAAGAGTCTGTTATGAGGTTTAACCAAATCTGTGCCAGCAGGTAGAGCGGAAAGAAGAAACTAGGGATATATTTTGACAGAGGAAACTCAACTCAATCTTCAAATAACAAGAGATTGGCTTTTATAGAGTACACAGTGTTTGAGAGGAGACTTCTCTGGTAGCTCAGCTGGTAAAGAATCTGCCTGCAATGCGGAGACCCAGGTTCAATTCCTGGATTGGGAAGATCCCCTGGAAAGGGATAGGCTACCCACTCCAGTATTGTTGGGCTTCCCTGATGGCTCAGATGGTAAAGAATCCACCTGCAATGAGGGAGACCTGGGTTCAATCTCTGGGTTGGGAAGATCCTCTGGAGGAGGGCATGGCAAACCACTCTAGTATTCTTGCCTACGGAATCCCCATGGACAGAGGAGCCTGGCGGGCTACAGTCCATAAGGTCTCAAAGTCAGACACAATTGAGCAACTAAGCACAGCACAGTGTTTGAGAAGTACAAACCCCAAACTACTAATGAGAGAAAGCTCACACAAAAATAGAAATCATTTAGTCTAATAAGAATGTAGACCAAATAGTAAATTCAAGAAGAATCAAGTATCTGGACATTTTAAACATTTACACCTAAAACTTTCACATTTTGCTGTTCCTATCATCCACTGACTTCCCCAGATGCTACATGCATTTGTCCATTAGATATACGCTCGAGCTTGCGGACTGTTCTAGACAGCCAACTACTATCCTGAGCCTTGGACAAGGGCTGTTTGGGAGGGTATTAAAACCAAAACCCAAGCAAAGAACAGGATTCAGGAATTCTCAGGGCATTTGGAAATACATCTTGTTTTGGATGGCTTTTTTTGTTTTCTCGGTTTTAAGAGTTCTTTTCTAAAGCAAAGTGACTGTGGGCTGGCAACAGGGCTGCTACCACGCTACCCAAAAACAATATCAGAGAAACTGACAACTTATTCACTACTAAGATGTCTTTGTTTCCAAATCTACAGGATAGGCCCTGTGCTCCTGTCTGTACTAACCTTGAGGAAGGGGACTCTCCTGGCCACAGGTGTTAGCATGTTGTCCAGCTTCTGGGCAAGATCTTCCAGCAAGAAAAGCAGTTCAGGGGGCTGAAGCTGCACAACTTCTGCAGCCTGTTACAGGAAAGGAGGAAAGAATAATTCCCAACATGCTCTCGCCATCTTTTGGGGACACAGTTCATGATTTTACTGTCTACAATGTGTAAAGAATCTGATCATTACCAAAAGGAAGGGGGGAAATTGCCCCCACCTCACACAAATGGCTGCTGCGCTCTGTCAACAAATCAAAGCCGTGCATTTCCTAAGTAAGACAAAACTTAAAACTATTAAATAGGAATGAGGCAGCATAGTTTTAGAAGACACATTTCTTCTCCAGAAATAAATGCCTCTGGTATCGCCTTCCAGCTATGGACCAGTGATGCCTTTCCTAAATACCTTGGGATTTTTTAAAAAAATGACTAATTCAAGGAAATTTTGCTTCTCTCTGTTCATTAAGTAATTCTTTTGCATTTTCTCTCCCTGAAATGTTTCACTACTATTAAGATAAGACTGGCAGAATCATTCTAAGTGCATTGCACTACCAAAAACAGAACAGGTCCAATGCAGTCTCACTTCAAATTTTTCACTCAACCGTACATTTATGGAGAATCTCCAAGTACAGGCTGATGTAGAAATACTGAAAAAACAATTCATTCTTATAAAAATAAACATTCTTGTAAAAATCTATGGCAAAAATCCACACCATTTCCTATAAAAAAATTTTTTAACCTGGAAAACCTCTACCCTCTGGTGAAATCCCGTATCAAAAGGTACCTTCTCTGTGTAAATGTCCTCCACTTTCAATTTCATTATAAATACCATTCTGTCCTCAGAGTTTCACTGGTACTTGGTTCAGATCATCCACACAGCATGTACTAAGGTTGTCTGCTTGCTTTACTTCATTATGAAGGTGAGCAACATGCTGTATGTACTACTGAATTGCCAGTCTAGGTGAGTGGCAAATACAAAAAAATTACTCAACAAGTATCTCATGGACACTGAACAAATATCATGAAAAAGTGACAAGAACACTGAGTAACTAGTAAACCAAAACAGTGCTGCTTTATAAAAGTAATCCAAACAGCTGGTTATTAGTAACTAAAGTAAGGATCACACCATTAGCATGATCTTCTGTAATGTCTAATGTACTATAAAAAAAACCCCGAAACTTAGATTTATAAACATCAAGATGATGAGGATAATTATTCATCTACACTTTCACATATAAAGGCTTTGGAAGCCAGGGTCCAACTTCTCCCAGTGTCATGGTGTTTTTTGTGAAACAGGAAGAGAGCTGGGGAAATTCCTGAAAAAAGATTAAGTTCTGGGATCTCAGTTCTGTCACTTACTTCAGTGTGCATTTCAGTATCTAAGATGAACTTGGTCACAAGCCCACAACGCAGAATAGAGAAGACCTCAATGTCCAGCTCTCGGAAAAAAGCGTGGTAATTCTGCAATGACACTGATGTCTTTTCTTCTTTCCCTTTGAATTCCTAAAAAGTACGAGTAACCAACAGAACAAGGCTTCTATATTAATCTAATTTTAAATGAAGGTTTCAAAGTGCAGTTAAGCATTTACTTTATACAAAAAGTTACACTTCATTACATTCTTTTTACCAATTTTCTTTTACCAAGGTCTCAAAATATTCCCGAGACAGAGTACCTAATGTAACACTGGGATATAGGTTGCACATCGAGAACTTTTGGTTGGTTTCCACTTAAGGATGAACTATTAGGCAAATCAAGGCACTATGGTGTGGACCAGAAAACTGTGAGCTTAGGGACCAAAAAATCTGGCTTCAAACCCTTGCTCAAGCACTTATTAACTGTATAACTTTGAACAAGTCACCTACTCTCTCTGGGTCTTAAGTTTTCTCATCTATTATATACAGGTATCAATACTAAACTTGATTTTGGGAAGATTAGAGGAGTTATACATAACAAATACTCACTAAACAACAGCTAAAGAACAGAAATAATTGGGATCCATGTGGTTTAAGCAATTTCACAAACCAACTCTGTGAGTGGTACAATTATAGGAAATTGTTAAGTATCTGTATCAAGAAATTACTAAGCATTTCATGTTATCTCAATTCACTGAGAAGGGAATAATCTGGGATCAGAAGAGGAAAAAAGGCTAAAAGAAGTATATTTAGAATACATCCAAAGACAGAACTTGATAATTGCTACGAGATAATTCAAAGTACTCCTGGGGTGCAAAAAAGCGAGTAATATGATCAAGAAAATAATGAGAAGAAGCAGTGTGTGGTAGTGATTTCGAGTCTCACCCAATATTTCGAGTCTCACCCAACCTCTGCTACTGAGAGGGTCACTCCAAGGCCTAGGAGAGTTTGTTCACCTCTCCTTTCCGTAACTTTTCTCTCTGTAAAATGCATAGGATAATGCTGGCCCTTTGCTAATTTCACTGGGTTGTTACACACCTTCATAGAGACCCATCATTCCAATACCTTTTCCTGCTGGCTCCTCTCAGCTGGTGTAGGGTCACATTCTGAATTATCCTCCTTTGAAAGCACATCAGGGGAGGATGTTTTGCTGCCATCTGCTTTTCGTTTCTTTCCTCCTTATGTTTCAAGAGGAGAAAAGTAACTGAAATAATCAGTAATCTTGTTTGCAAAATATCACTGCCTTCAAGAAACAACCTGCTAAAGACTACCTAGAGATGAAGGAGGTTAATTTTATGACCCTAAGTTACAGTTCATTGATAACCATGCTAAAGAAAGGGTTCAGTTATATAATCTCTCCAATTACTGATGCCTTGATGCACATAACCTCTAAGTCAATTCAACACAACACATAGGAGGACACAGAAGAGGAAAAGAAAATACCTGTCTTTCCTTGTATTCTGATTTTTGCTGAAATGGCAGTACTGGTATGAGGTGTTACTTCTAACGTTTCCAAGTCAAAGTTTGCAAGGGGAGGAACATAGTCTGGGGTGACTGAAACAGAACAGGAAGGTCAATGTATACCAACCATACACCACTGTTAAACTTGAATGATAACCACCAAAGTAGCTAAAGACTAGTTTCCAGAACTACCAAGCATGGCTGACTGTCTATCAGATGCTTTCAGGTCATTTGACACTAACCATTCTGGCACAGTAAAATGGCCAAAGATCACTTATAGAAATATTGCATTAATTGATTATGGTCAATTAACAAAAAATAATTCTAAATAAAAGATATAAAGCATCCAAACAGTTAAGAACTAAAAATAAACTTACATTTAAAATCTAAAGATAACATACAGATGGCTAACAAACACATGAAAAGATGCTCAACATCACTCATTATCAGAGAAATGCAAATCAAAACCTCAACGAGGTACCATTACACACCAGTCAGGATGGCTGCTATCCAAAAGTCTACAAGCAATAAATGCTGGAGAGGGTGTGGAGAAAAGGGAACCCTCTTACACCGTTGGTGGGAATGCAAACTAGTACAGCCACTATGGAGAACAGTGTGGAGAGTCCTTAAAAAACTGGAAATAGAACTGCCATATGACCCAGCAATCCCACTCCTGGGCATACACACCTAGGAAACCAGATCTGAAAGAGACACGTGCACCCCAATGTTCATCGCAGCACTGTTTATAATAGCCAGGACATGGAAGCAACCTAGATGCCCATCAGCAGACGAATGGATAAGGAAGCTGTGGTACATATACACCATGGAATATTACTCAGCCATTAAAAAGAATTCATTTGAATCAGTTCTAAAGAGATGAATGAAACTGGAGCCCATTATACAGAAAGATATAAGACCAATACAGTATACTAACGCATATATATGGAATTTAAAAAGGTGGTAACGATAACCCTATATGCAAAACAGAAAATGAGACACAGATATACAGAACAGAGTTTTAGACTCCGTGGGAGAAGGCGAGGGTGGGATGTTCAGAGAGAACAGCACTGAAACAAGTATACTATCAAGGGTGAAACAGATCACCAGCCCAGGTTGGATGCATGAGACAAGTGCTCGGGGCTGGAGCACTGGGAAGACCCAGAGGGATGGGATGGGGAGGGAGGCGGGAAGGGGGATCGGGATGAGGAACACATGTAAATCCATGGCTGATTCATGTCAATCTATGGCAAAAACCACTACAATAAAAATAAATAAATAAATAAAAAGCAAAAATAAATAAATAAAATCTAAAGATATTAGCAATATTTGGTCACATAGTAGTTTGTTTTACACACAATTATTTAGATGAGAGCCTGAGGGAGGCTCTGTGTTTGCCCCAGAAAATCAAGCTAGAACTGTAAAACAAGTTTTCTTAATGGTCAGAGGGTATCAAGAGGCCTCTCAGCTTTACTCCTGATGATGTTCAGGAAGGTAAAGGGCACTGTAAGTTTGAAGTCTGAAGAAGCAAAGTAATTTACAAAAGCCCAACCAATGTTTTGTATCTTATTTTTTCTCAAACACCAAGGTCTCCTGGAGAAAACAAAGGGAGGAAAATGGCTGTATTCATTTTTTAAAATTTCTGCTGAGCAAACATTTTCTTGTCCCACATGAGTTGGGGCAGCTATCACTGAGTCTGGCTTAAAGGCTGTCCTCCATCTCCTCACTACTGCCCAGCAGGGTGCCCAGCGGGGACCACTCCCTTACCCGCCAAGTGCTTTTCCAGGAGTTGCTGCAGCTCCACAATGTGCTTTAATCGGGTGAGCACCTTCCCCTTCATCTCGGGCAACTTCTGCCGACAGAAGGCATTTACAACCTGTAGAAGTACAAATTGTATCTGTGAACTGTTCAGATTTTAACCTCATTTGCATTATTCAGCAAGAGCTAAAAGAGCCATTCAGTAAAAGGATCTGTGAGCCTAGTGAGCAATGTCAAAGTCTTCTCAGCAAGGTGTGCAGAGAAAAAAAGCTCTGTATGGGCCGATACAGGAGGATCTAACTTTTAATACCAGTTCTACTTATTCCTAGCTAAGTAACAAGGCAGAACAGCTCTGCAGCTAGGGAGTACAACCTTTGGTGAAACAAGCCCAGGGCCTGCTACTTACTAGTTGTGTGACCTTGGCCAAGTCTTAAACCTTTCTGAGCTTTTATCTCTTTAACTATAAAATGGGAATGTAGTTGTGTGGATTAAGTGTGAATTAAGAAACTAGTTCAGCATTTGGCACATGTGTTTGATAAATTTAATGACTTTGAACTCTCTGTACCTGCAATTTCATATGTATAAAACAAGGACAGTAATACCTACCTTGCCTATATCATAATACAGTTGTCAGGATAAGAAGGGACCATACAAGTGAATAAATAGTCTTAGAAACAATATGCATGAGAAAGGAAATGTGATATAGATATAAGATATTATTTTCATTTTCAATATATTTCATTATTATTGTGCATTTCATTAAGTACAAATATATTCTAAAGGATACTGGAAACTATCTTCACTTGATCTCACTAAATCAAAATATTAAGTGCATTCCTGTAAGAAGGAACAGTATTTTCACAGTGGAGAAGGTGAAGTTATTCCATGCAGGAAGCAGAATAGTGTGAAAAGGCTTGGAAGCAGTAAAAAATGGGCAACATTAAGTGAATTCTAAGCATTTTGATTTGGCTACATTAAGAGGAACATGTGATTAGGGAAGGGTGGGACACAATCACTGAAGAGACACATAGGGGTTAGAGGTTGGTGGACAATTTTTAAGAAGTCTCACGGGAACCAAGAAAATAGTTTCCTTTCTAGAGAAATTACAGACAGTAGGTGAGTCCCAGTAACTCTGCTCACCTCTCGGAACCAGTTGAGAGTAAGAAATATGAGTGAACACAGGAACGAACGCTCTTTAACAGACATGGACTGGAGTCTCTCTCCAGGCTCCAGGTCAGTGAGGAATATAGGACAATCTGAAAGAGAAGAACAAACATTTCTAATCTTTTTTAGTTGAAGTCAACAGAAGCTGGATGCTGCCCCCAGAGCTAGGTCTCCTTCTACTTATTTCCCCCTTTAATTCGTATTTGAAGGTCAAGTTTCACTTAGTCTCAAAAATACCCTCATACCATGCAGCAGTCAACAAATATAATTTAAAAGTCTCGGTGAAGTTAGAAAATTCCCTCCCCTCCCCCCACAGGTACCAATGTACCACTTCCCTAAGTTTACCAAAGAAAGGTTACAAAGAAGAAAGATCTGGTAACTTCATTCTATACCTAATAAACCATCAATCTCCTCCAAGTTTCCATTATGTTGTCTGTCCACACAAAGTCTCAGTAACCGGAAATAGGGAGCCAGGCACAACGGAGAAACCAATCTGGGAAAGAAAATCCATTTCTAGATCATAGTTTATAGACATATTAGTCCATGTTTATAGAGAGCCCGATCTGGTAATTAACGAGTTTTACCCAAAATAAATGTCTACTTTTAAAATCATACGACCAAGAACATAGTGGATGCTCAGCAAATAGATAACGAACTGAAAGGGAAGAAGACACAGGTAAGAGTGAAATGTCCGCAATGAGATAAAGTGCAGGTTAGACGGAAGGAAGGCACATGACTGGCAAAGGCAGACAAACACATTCCCAGGTGGGAAAAAGGAGGAGAAACAAAAGCAGCCTCACAAAGTATCTGTTGGCTGTCATGAGCCATTGCAAATCCCAATCCCAGGATCTGGGAGAAAACAAGGAGTCTGATCCATTCTTGGTAATACATCCAATACATTCTTAGGAAAAATCCTTTTCAATCAAGTTGCCAACAGATTACAAGAACTGTGGATTCCTTGTGAACATTCAACATACCAACAGAGGTTTTAGAGAAGAAAAACTATACTGACTTTTGGTCTGATTCCTGCGAAGTCAGTGTACTCCCATCTTTCACAAACTCCTGAGAGAACAACAGTGGCAGGAGGTTGATGACAATCCCATCACAACTATTGTAGTCTTCTAGTCCGTAGAGCGCTTTCACAGGAAATGGATAATCACTGCAAAGAGAACCCAGAATCTGAGGTTCCAGCATCAGGGTATGGTAACTCTATGGGAAAAACCACTAGAACAAACCAATCTTCTCTATTATGAGGAGAAGTGAGAAAGAACATGTGGGGAATCTTCTAGCAATCCTGGAGCTGGGACTGCTGGGGTGTTGGGGTTGGGAGGAGGGAAGTTGGAGGAGTAGGAGAGACTTGGCTGAAGTCAAAAACATTCGGAGACTGGTACCAGCTATCGACATAACTAACAAAATTTCTTTACCAATACAACCATGTCAGTGGGTAAACAGCACTTACCCTTCTGGAACAACACAGGCATCCACCACAAACGCATCTTGGAAATCATTAAAGATGGTCTGCCCAAGCCATTCCTTCAAGAAGCAAACAAAAAGGTCGGTGTAGCCCAGGGTGTACTCCTATAAAGCCCTAAATAAACTATTAACCTTTCTGAAGCCTGTTTCCTCATTTCTGAGAAGAAAATAACAATAATACATACTGCATTATTCTGATGTGGAAAAGACATACTACATGAAAAATGCTTAATACAAGTGCCTGGCACAGAATAGATGGTGGCTTTTAACAACATCATTAACCAAATGATCATGATTCTCACCCTTAGTATGTGAAGGAGGCCTCAGAGGAGAAGCCTGGGGCAGACTGAATCAGAACAGCCTTCCCAATTAGAATATGGGAGAGCTCACGGGCAGATCTATTTTTGCAATACAACAGAGAGAAGGATTTGAAGAATGTATAGTAAAAAAAAAAAAGAATGTATAGTAAAACAGCCCTTGAGCTTCACTGTTTTAAGAAAAGATACTTGGCCTCACCAGGGCTTCTGGAGCCAACATCCTTCCATGGATCAGGTTGGCAAATTCATCATAATAAAGTCCAGAGGCCTGAGGAGATTGCTCACTGCAGGAATGAACCAACTGCAGCAAGGAGATCACCTGAAACAGTCAAAGAGAGAGAATAGTTCAGTCCTTGAGTTGCTGATGCTTCCTAATTAAAAACTATTCACCCCATTCAACAATAAGTTTTTCCCTTTCCAATTTCACTGGCAAAGCTCTTATCACCACCTCTCACCTGAGGTTTCTCCTAAGCTTCCTGACCAATCCATTTCCTTTCAATCTTACCTCTTTTCCAATCCATCAGACACATGAACCAGATTAATTTTTCTAAAGCAAAGCTTGGATTATGCCATTTCTATGCTAAAACCCTTAAGGACTACCTCTGTGTAAAAATTAAATCAAAATGTCTTGATTCACATTCAGAGCACTCTGTTTTCTATCTCCAAACTAGCTGTATCTCTAGCTCTCCAATTATACACTTACTTGTCCCTATGCTCTAGTCAATCTGTTATTCTTCAAACATGGCCCACCTATTTTGCTCTCTAGGAATTTACAATTTAATTAGAAGATCAGACAGATATAGAATTAAAATAAAACCCAAGCCAGGGGATTCTAAAGGCCAAATAAGTAGTACAAATTACAAGAGCTATGAGTTCAGGAAAACATATTTTGAAAAAAGAAGCGCTCTTTGGAAAGGTGACAGTTGTTGTCCAGTCGCTCAGTCGTGTCCAACTCTTTGCGACCCCATGGACAGCAGTGTGCCAGGCTTCCCTGTCCTTCACCATTTCCTAGAGCTTGCTCAAACTCATGTCCATTGAGTTGGTGATGCCATCCAACAACCATCTTGTCCCCTGTCGTCCTCTTCTCCTCCTGCCTTCAATCTTTCTCAGCATCAAGGTCTTTTCCAATGAGCCGGCTCTTTGCATAAGGTGGCCAAAGTACTGGAGCTTCAGCTTCAGCATCAGTCCTTTCAGTGAATATTCAGGACTGATTTCCTTTAGGATTAACTGGTATGCTTTCCTTGTAGTCCAAGGGACTCTCAAGAGTCTTCTCCAACACCACAGTTCGGAAGGATCAATTCTTTGGCACTCAGCTGACAGTGACCAGAAGCAATTTCTCAGTTACTCATAAACATATCCAACCCTAAGACAAGAACTCACCTGGGTGCACTCTTCATTGCTCAGGTCTCCACTCCCTGAGGTCAAATTGGAAGATCTACTTCTAAAAACAAGTTATTTTAGATTCACTTCTGCAATATTTTGCAACAACCAGCAATACATTTTTAAAAATTGCCCTCCCTAGGATTAGGGTGGAGATGAAACTGCATGAAAGCACAGCCAAGTATTTATTAAGGCCTTACAAAATGTGAACTAGAGCAAATGATGGCTACCTTAGATTTTTTTTAAGTGTACACTAACTAAATTAGTAAAAATCATAAGAGCAAGCACTTGGCATTGTTCCATTTAATGCTCTCAACAACTCTATAAAGTAAATACTATTAATATCTTTACACATGTGAAAATATAAAGGCACAGAAAGGTAAAATGACTTATCCAAGACCATTCAGCTAAGAACAATGGAGCCAATATTTGATCCCAGGCAAGCAGTATGGCTCCAGAGAATGAACTTTTAACCAGTATACTATGCAGGCTCTACAGATTACTAATGCTAACTCTAAGGATGTTTCTTGAGTTCTGAGGAATTCATGACAAATCATTTCCAAGAAGCATGAACTAAATTTCATGACTTCACAACGGTAACTGATCAAGCCCCAAGCTTCTATTAGATGTTATAATTGTGGAATCAAAGAACTAGTACTAGGAGGGAAGATCCACAAGAAGACTTTATTTATATCACAATTAAAATAAATTAATTAATTTTTTTAAAAAAGAAGACTTTATTTATATCAAACAAAGTGTTTCAGACAATAACAACACAGTAGTGGAGAAATCTGTATTGTCTAATGCTTAAGATTGGAGCAGATGCAGAAAAAAAGCATCCCAGGAGGATCAGGGTTCACCTTTTGTGGAAACAATTTCTAAAACTTAATTTCTTAGCAATCCCTAGTTTTAAACAATGAGAATGTAATGACTATAATCACAATTTTGTAAAAATTATAGGTAGCATATACAGTCAAGATTAAAAAGAACATGGAAAAGTAACAACAAACATTTGCTAACTTCTCTTATTATGGTTTTAATTCTTCTGTTATAATGATGTCTAAACAATATGACACTTTATTTTGTAAGACAGCAACTTGATTAACCTCAACCATGAGCCACAGAATCAGAATCTCCACACATACCTAGCTGCTGCCATGACGCCAGCCATGGTGACAGCACCGACAATACCAATCAGCTTGTACTTGAATATGGTGCTAGAGAGCTGTTTTCGTATCACCAGGTGCATGTCATCCTGCAAGGAAATAGTGGTGAAGATGCTGGAATGGTACAGCAAAAGAGTCAAATATTAGAACCAAACAACCTAGAACAGCAAGGTTTCTATCATTTATTAACTGTGTGGTCTTTGATGAGTCACTCAATCTTTTTGAGTCTCAATTTTTTTCATCTATAGCATGGAAAAGGTTTTGCAAGGATCAGAGACCAAATTACAAAAAATTCCAAGAACAGTGTCTGTCATATGGTAGACATTCAATAATAATAGATATTACTGTTACTGCTGGGATAGTTGCTTGTTATGGATAATGTGAATTATCATGTCGTTGGCCGCTCAGGCAGACATAATCAAACAGAAAAAAAAGTGCTTAGGAATAAATTTAACAAAGGAGGCAAAAGACTTGCACATTGAAAAAACAGCAAAACAGTACTGAAAGAAATTAAAGAAGACCTAAATAAAAGGAAAGGTATTCTACGTTCATGGAACTAAAGACTGAACACTGTTAAGATGATGATATGCTCATTCAATGTAATAATTTAAAAAATTCTAACAGTATTTTTAAAATATTTGTTTTTTTAGGCTGCACTGGGTCATAGTTGCGGCTTGTGGAATCTTCACTGCGGCGCTAGGGCTTCTTAGTTGCAGCATGTGGGATTTGGTTCCCCAACCAGGGATCGAACCTGGGCCCCCTGCATTGGGAGCTCAGAGTCCTACTCAGTGGTCCACCAGGCAAGTATCTCTAACAGCAATTTTTACAAAAATAGAAAAACCCATACTAAAATTCATATGGAATTTCAAGGGACCCCAAACAGCCAAAATAAATCTGAAAAAGAACAAGTTTGGAGGGCCCACACTTTCCAATTTCAAAATTACAAAGCTATAGTAATCAAAACATGCTACAGCATAAGCACATTAAGATCAACAGATAGAATAGATCCTAGAAATAAACCCTCACACATATGGTCAACCAATTTCCCACAGAGGTGCCAAGCCCACTCAACAGAAAAAGACAAACTTCAACAAAAGGTGCTAGAGAAAACTGGATACCCACACACACAAAAATGAAGTAGAACCCTTACCTTATACCATATACAAAAATTAACCCAAAGTGGATCAATGATATAAATTTAAGAGCCAAGACTGTAAAATTCTGACAAGAAAACATAGGGGAAATTTTTCATGACTTCAAATTTTGCAATTTTTAAAAAAATAAGCATGACACCAAAACCACCAGCAACAAAAGAAAAAAAAGATTGAGTGGACTTCATCAAAACTGCACCAAAGGACACTATCAAGACTGAAAAGACAATCCACAGAAAGGGAGAAAATATCTGCAAATCATTTATCTGATAAGGGACTAACATCCAGAATACATAAAGAATTCCTACATGTCAACAACAACAAAAAATAACCCATTTAAAAAGTGAGCAAAAGGACTTGAATAGACTTTTTCTAAAGAAGATATACAAGAACTGATAAGCATACAGTAAGACGTTCAACATCATTAGTCATCTAATGATGACTTTCAAATTTTCATCTGGAAAACAGAAATCATACCACAGTGAGATACCACTTTACACATACACTTATCAAACAAGTGTTGATAAGGATGTAGGAAAACTAGAACCCTCTATTGCTCATTAGAATGCAAAATGGTATAGCCACTGTGCAAAACAGTTTTGTGGCTCCTCAAAATATTAAATGTAGAATCTTCATATGATTCAGAAATCTCACTCCTAGGTATATACCAAATATATAAAAACAGGGACTCAAAAGTAACACTTGTACATCAATGTTCATAGCAGCATTCTTCAAAATAACCAAAAGGTGGGGAAAATCCAATATCCATCAATGGATAAACTAGTTACAGCCTATATATACAATGGAATATTCAGCCATAAAAAGCAATAAAGTTCTAAAAAAAAAAAAAAAGCAATAAAGTTCTGATATATCCGACAACCTGGAGGAACTGTGAACACATTATGCTAAGTGAAATAAGCCAGACACAAAAGGACAAATATTGTATGACTATTTAAATGAAGGACCTAGATCACACAAACTCATAGAAAGCAGGTAAGAGGTTACTAGGGTATAAAGAAAGGGAAATGGGGCGTTATTGCTTAACGGGGACAGAATTTCTCTTTGAGATAATGAAAAAGTTCTGGAGACAGATAATGGTGATGGTTGCACAACACTGTGAACGCACTCAATGCCACTGAACTGTACAATTAAAACTGGTTAAAGCTGTAAAATGTATCTTATGTATGTTTTACTGCAATTAAAACACAATGATATAGCTCTATTATTCCTGATATGATGAAATCTTCAAACTACACTGCTAGATGAAACAAGCAAGACACAAAACAAGAGGATAAGGTGTGGAAAAACAGGTATATGGGTAAATACAAATTTGTCAATGCTCAGCACATCTCAGAAAGCTATAAGCTAGTAACAGTGATTGCCTTTAGAGAATCTCAGCCTAGAGGACTGAGAGGGAGGATACATTCTTCACTACCTTTCCATATCTTTTGAATTTTGTACCATGGTGTATACTACCTTGCCAATTCTTTAAACTTAGTAAAAAAAGAAAAAAAAAAAAAGTTGTTCGAAGACCAGTATGGATTACTGCCACAAGGTGGCACTGAAGATGCAAAAGAGCTATGAGTTGATTCCAACCCAATCTTTAGACACTTTGCTTGGCTTTGGCTTTTTCAGTGAATGGTGTTCACAAATTAGAGACGGACCAGACAGAGCTCACGTTAGATGGAGATGTTCCTTACAGAACAAGAGTATTCCGTTTTTCCATGGCACTTGGTACAGTACCTGAATGGCTTTTCTGACTCAGTTTCATAATGAGCAGAATTACAGGCTCATTTCCATACTAACAGTCTGAGCTCCTAAAGGGCAGGTCTAAAATATATCTACTGTCTTGGTGCTTGGTATACAGTAAGCATTTAATGTTTGTAGTAGGAAAAGAATAAACAAATACTAGGATTATGGCTCGGAGGAGGCAATGGCACCCCACTCCAGTACTCTTGCCTGGAAAATCCCACGGATGGAGGAGCCTGGTGAGCTGCCGTCTATGGGGTCGCAGAGAGTCGGACACAACTGAGGAGACCTAGCAGCAGCAGCAGGATTATGGCTATGTACTTTAGTTATACTACTACACAGGCTGTGGGAATTTTGTTCAACAAATTTCAACTGTAGAGGTTTACAAGATTCTCTCTCAACACACTGTCACTTACCTGGATGTGACTACTGGCTTCATGCTCTTTACCAAATGCCAGTGTGCTGAGAATACAAAAGAGTTTTCGTATTTGCTGAGGGGACATATTATCTAGATAATCCAGAATGCCCTGGGAGAAAAAAATGTCAATGATGAGATTAGCAACTAACTTTTCTTTTTCCTTTAAATAAAAAAATGAAAATTCTCATAAAAGGCACACACACAGATAGCCAGGCATGTTTCACAAAAGCTCAAGTTCTCTAAAACTATGCCTCAGAGCCCAAAGCGTTGATATTCTACTTAGTCATCCTAACATAGCTCCTAATTCTCCCTATACTTTTTCTCCACGCTTCCCTTTTTCTTAGTGAAAACAATATTCTGCCAAAAGTTATGTCTCTGACCTTATTTCTCAGCTTGTACTCCATGAATTACTTATTCTTTCTTTACAGATACAGAAGGACTTAAGTCAAACTCCCTTAAAACCCTTTACCAGCTCCCTCTTGTCTATAAAACAAGAGGCTTGGTACTTAAAGACCCTTCACAGTCTGCTCTCCGCCCCCCACCTACCCACCCACCAGTCATGCTGACCTCACTTGTCCCGTCTCAAGCGCACCGTGCGCGTGGGCACTAGTGTGCTTCTGTTCAAACTATTCTCTGCCCAGACAGACTTCCTTTATTTTTTCTTAACTAATCTCTCCTACCTTTCAAGAATCACTGTAATATTATCTCTTATTTGAAGATTTCTCCAGTTTCCCAGGCCAAATTAATTATTTCTGCCCTGGTGTATCTACAGCACTTTATTAGAGAATTCATCATGTTGTATATATATAGTGACTTACTTATATATCTTACTTTCTATCATCAAAGGCAAAGACTACCTTTTATATCCATAGCACCCAGAATAGAGCCTGGCACATCATTAGGTATAAAGAAGTATTTGCTGAATTAATAAATACACAGACAGATGAGTTATTTTTTTCTACTATTTGCCCCATTACCCCACCTTCATCCCCTCCACTTCTACAAATTATAGTGCTTGGTATCTCAAGATAAAAAATAAATTGCTAACAAGTTATCAACAGTCTCTCAGATATATGTAAGAAAGAAAAATCATTCAATATATGTCAACGGTAGGACTATATACCTTCACAAAGACAGCATTCATCCTCATAGCAGATGGGCTTAAAACTACCAACTCGAGGAGGATATCCAATGCAGCATCAACTTCGACTTCATTTCCACTGCAGACATGGGTCACTAGGGCACCAATCACTTCCTATGCAGAGAAAAGTCAACAGGACTGTGTGAAGCTAAAATACAGCACGGTCATCTTCTTTTAGATGATGACAAACCTCTTTTGGTTTGTGCCCGAGGCCATTTCAATCTCAACCTGGTTAAAATCCCAACCCACCTCATTCTATCACCTACTTCTATAAACTGGTTTCATTAACATTATATTCAGGAGGTTTAGGATTATGTCTCTAACTACACTACCATCCAGTCTTGATTTAGTCCCCATATTTTACTGGTGAGCACTATCTAAGCCCTCGGGATTTTGCTTCCTGGTATAATCTTTCTTTTTTCTCATAAGTGTCAAATATTACCCATTAAATTGTTGTTGTACTTAATCTATTAAAATTTACTGAAAAGGTGGCACTCAAGAAGCTAAAGGTTTCAAAAATTTTTTTTAAAGTTAGACTTATTGTTTCAAGTAAACGTGGGTCGTGATGGTGTCTCTAAGACATTAAGATGGTTCTCCACAAATGTCTTAGATGTCACTCTTCCCTTCCTTTATACTGCTGTTTCACACAAAGTCACAAGGTTTTTCTCAAATGCAGTAGCAATCTCATGCCAGATGTCTATTACTCTGCTTTAAATGTGTTTTTTTTTCCTGCTTTAAATTTTAAAAATTTTATATTATTCACTTTAAAATTCTCTCTTTTTTTGGCCACATCGTGGATCTTAGTTTCTTGACCAGGGATCAATCCTGCTCCCCTGGTATCAGAAGTACAAAGTCTCAACCACTGGACTACCAAAGAAATCCCAGTATTCATTTTTAAAAGTTCCCCATTCAAATGTGCTTTAATGTTGTTAATAAAGGTATAACATAAATGACCAATACAAAACAAGACACTTTGTTCTTTGTTCTCCTAATCACTTTCCACAAGTACAGCCTTCCCTCTCTGGATGTGTACTAATAAATGTGGTGTCTGGTATTCATGGAAACAGAGTTAGGCCCTCAGGCATTTCTCTCTCATTTCTTTCTCATAACACCTTTTTCTAGAGAACAATTTCAGGATCAAGTGGCAGTAGATTATTAGCAGGTAAGTTTAAAACTGCCATTCCTGTACTGTGAAACCTACATGATAATCCCAAGGCAAATGTTTGTTTCAAGTAAACTAGAGCTGGAGCTTCATTTTAGACTGAGAGAATCTTAAAGCTCAAAACACACAGTTAGATCCTCAAGTCCAATTCCTTCATTCAGAGACCAGGACTAGAACTAAGTTTTCCCAACTCCCAGTTCAGAGTTCTTCCTTCTTCAATGCCTTTCAACCAATAAGAAATAAATATTGGATCACATACAAGTCATTTGGGATGGCATTTCTTTCCTTTTCCCTGTTCCCTCCTTCCCAAGATAAATATTTCAACATACCTGCTGGCAGTAAGTGTCAAAAAACATAAATGAATATCTGTATAGAAGACTGCCAAACGAAATTATGCTCTGGTCTAGGGAGTTCAACAAACTCTGAGCCAGCGACAAAATGGATGGACAAACATCCTTAAGAACCTTGAGGAGACAGGAGTAGAGAAAAATGAAGCTGTGGGAGAGACTTCGTTATCACAGCACCTACAGCTGCTATTGCTAACCCTTTTAAGTTGTCAGAGTTCCCCCTAATTCTTATTTTAATTTAAGGAATCGTAATCTCTGTTTTACTCAGAATAATTCTTCATTCTGAGCTTCTCTTAGAATCAATGAAATTCAATATATGGGTAAAAATTGACTTTTAAACTCAAAGAAGTTAAATCACAAGCCTAATAGCTTATAATCTGGCCAGCTTGGGACAAGAACCCAAATCTTCTAAATTCAAATTTCCTCACTTAATCATATTGCTTCCCTGGGGATACAGTGGGCCTGTTCTTCCCTGGTTATGGTTTTAAATCAGTCTATAAGGTTCAATCTAATTAAACTGATTACTTTTAAAGTACATCAAGAGGAGAACTGATTATGTCGTAACAAGAAGGCAGCAGGTGGACATGAATGGAACCAGAATAAACAAGCAGTTATTAAGTTCAGTCTCTTTAAATGGGTATAATGCTTTACTGAGGAAGATGCAATAAAAAATTATATATGGTTTCTGCCCTGTGCAAAATTATAGACCAAAACACGTATCAGGGCACAAATAAGCACAGAAAAGACTGTAAGATAAAATAATACAAACTTTAAATCCATTCCTAAATAATAAAGTTTTAAGACTCAACTACATATTCTCATTAGTTCCTAAGCCAAGTCCCAAACCTCTGGTTCACCCAGTTTTCCAAGGTGTACACTGTTAATATCCTGAATATTCACCTGGAAAATACCATTTCTAGATTATAAAATTCCATATCAAATGGTTTATACTTCAACAAGAATGATCACAAGGGTCATATGCTGAATGGCTAAAATAGTGATAATTCAATAGATATATAATTATGTCTCTACTAGCATTCCTCTGATAATGTTATACTCAGGGGTTTTTAGAAACTACTTAAAACAGGAAACAGAAGGCAGGTTTGTCAAAAGTTACAGATCACAGAGAGCTAGACGATTAAAATGATTAATATAAAATTAAGATTCAAAAGTCTCAATGGACTTGAACAATGGGTTAAAACTAGTATGACGATTTCTAAGGGAGATGTGAAGTTTTCCACTTTAGGTCAAAAATGAAATTATAGAAGACCAGAATTACAATATTTCCTATAAAAGAGAATACATGAAAAAAAAAAGAGAGAATACATGGTTTGAGTCTAGTGTTCAACAAATTGTTGAACCAAATTTTGTGCTTTTTTTGCTAAAAAGATGAAAACCAATCTTAGTTTGATTGTATTAATAGTTATTATGTCACAGTCAAGGTGGTAACAATCCCACTATGTTTTGAAATATACTAAGCTCCCTGTAAAAGATTATCACCCAGCAAAGGTGGCGGTGTCATGATTTCCACACAAGGTAGGAAAGGTTAAAAGAACCTCTATAACTTTCAGACTAATGCTGCCTGATTTCTCTGACAACTTACCAAGTAATGAATATAGAATGTACCCTGTAGTAGATCTTCTTCAAAGCAGCCTGATCGAATCTTATTTCTTAGCACCCTTTCAATGTACTTCTTTGTCTGAGTGTTGGTGCTATAGATGATGAGAAGCATTGCCAGGTCAAAAATCTGTTGTCAATAAATATGCACCAATAGAAAAACAGTTTACTAAATCCGTACATTTACTACAACAAAACAGCAGCTCTCAACTTTTTCCATTAAGACTACGCATTAGCTCAACATAATCCCATGGGAGTACCTACATTTTTCATAAAACCTAGAAGATTTTTCAGAGAAATGAACTGTCACAACTATTAGCCACTGGTATACTTTAGGAAAACACTGAAGGGCTTCCCTGGTGGCTTAGTAGTAAAGAATCTGCCTGCCAATGCAAAAGACACGATTCAATTCCTGATGGGGGAAGATCTCACATGCCACAGAGCAAATAAACCCATGTGCCACAACTACTTAGCCTGTGCTCTAGGGTCCCAGAGCCATGACTACTGAACCCCAAAAGCCCAAGAGTCCATGCTCTGCAACAAGAGAAACCACTGCAATAAGAAGCTTGAGCAGGGCAACTAGAGAGTAGCCTCCACTCGCTGCAACTGGAGAAAAGCACGTGGAGCAATGAAAAGCCAGTACAGCCAAAAATAAATAAACAAATAAAATTATTTTAAAAATATTGGAATACAAGTAAAAGTAGTATTATTACAGAAACAACTTTGAATAGCTTCACATTTATTAAGGAAAAAAAATCACTTGCCAAATTCAGTATATATTTTCATTATCATTAGGAAAATTACTTTGTGAAAAGTTAGAGACTGAAAATGTCTGTCAATATGAACATGGTTATATAAATTATGATGGTCATTTTCAACATATTATATGGCCATTAAAAATGAGATATACTAAATTTTTTGACAAGGACATTCACATTATATTGTGAAGCAAAAGAAAAGCAAACTGCAATAATCACAGTAAGATTCCATTTTTATAAAAACAATATACAAGTACAAATATGTGTAAGTATAAGAGTGAGTATGCTTGTGTTTGCACACATATACAACTCGGGTATGAACAAGAAAAATCTGGAAGAATGATAATCCAGAAGAGTGGCACAGAGATTGGAAGTAAACTTTATTTTACAGATATTTAGATACTTATGGTGTTTTTCCCTCCCCAATTGGCTTGTATTACCTGTGTTTAATTTAAAAAAAAAAAAAAGGAGAGGGAGAGAGTTTAAAAAGCCAAGCAGGACAAAAAAGAAAAGAACAAACTACTTGGGACTTGCACAACTCAAAAGCAAAAATACAATCCAACTAAAAGATGGGCAGAGAATCTGAACAGTTCTTTTTCCAAAGACATACATACAGCCAACCAACATGAAAAGATGTAAAACATCACTAATCACCAGGGAAAGGTAAATCAAAACCACAAAGAAGTATCATGTCACATCTGTTAAAATGGCTATAATCAAAAAGACAAAAAATAACAAATGTTGGACAAAAATAACGAAGGAGGTACAGCAAAGGGAACCCTGTGCACTGTTGGTGGGAA
Organism: Cervus elaphus; assembly: GCF_910594005.1. NCBI lineage: Eukaryota > Metazoa > Chordata > Mammalia > Artiodactyla > Cervidae > Cervus > Cervus elaphus. The sequence continues at coordinate 29,114,340 of NC_057838.1, forward strand.
TGTAAATTGATGCAACCACTATGGAGAACAGTGTGGAGGGGCCTCAAAAAAATAAAACTAGAACTACTAAGGTCCAGCAATTCCACTTCTGATTATGCATTTGAAGAAAACAAACATAATTTGCAAAGATGTCTGTACCTCCATGTTCATTAGAGCATTATTTACAATAACTGAGACATGACACAACCCAAGAGTCCGCTGACGGAATGGGTAAAGAAAATGTGACATATGACATACAGAGAGACTATCATTCAGCCACTAAAAACAATGAAATCTTGCTATTTGCAACAACATGGATGATTCCTGAGGGTATCATTCTGAAATACATCAGACAGAGAAAGACAAATACTGTATGATCTCAATTATATGTGGAATCTAAAAAATAAAACAAAAATGAATTTACAGATACAGAGAATAGATTGGTGGCTGCCAGAGGTGGTGGGAGGGAATTGGTAAAATGAGTAAAGGTACAAATTTCAGCTATAAAATAAATAAGTCACAGGGATGCAACATACAGCATGGTGAATATAGTTAATGATACTGTATTGCACATCTGAAAGCTGCTAAGAGAGTAGATCTTTTAAGTTCGTACCACAAGTAAAAAAAAACTTGTACTAGCAACGTACAGTGATGAACATTACCAACTACTGTAGTGATCATTTTGCTAATGGACTTATACAAATAACAAATCCTTGCATTGTATGTCTAATATAATATTATTAGTTTATCAATTTTATCTCAATTAACAGTAAAATATATTTTTAAAAAGGTTAGATGTTCTAATTAATAAAAACAAAAAACAACAAATTACTTGGGACATCCTTTCACTGATGGCCCAACTCAGACACCAAAATTAGGATAGATTACAGCAGAAAATACAGCTGTTAAAAATGAAAATAAAGACAACGCAGAAACACATAAAATGCTGATGATACAATGTGAAGAGAAAAAAAGTCAGAACACAAAATTATATTTATACAATGAATAGAAATCTGTAAAAATAGCTATGCAGGAGGCCAAGGGTTATGCAATAATAAAATAGTTGTCTTGGATATTTTGATCCCCTCCTATCCTGCCACCACACAAAAAACTGAGTTTTTCATTATTTTATTCAATATCACAACAGCTTTTAGAATAGTCATCCAACAACTGGATAATCCAACTAACAAAACCCTCCAAAACAAGAGATTTCAACTAAAGAAAATCCCTAAACGGAACCAATGAGCACATAAGGAACTCAATCATCTGTCTTCTTGACTGAAGAAAACATCTCCAGAATTAAGACAGATTCAGTATCATCACCCCACTAACAAATGGGCTGTTTGGTTCACTCATCAAGTAAAAGAAAGTAAAACATGAAATGCTACTATCCTGACAACTCCATGTGAAATTGGAGGAAGGACAATCAGACAGAGGAACCTAAATACTTGACTCATGACCCAGGTGACTCTAGTGCTCATCTCCTCATGGGAGGGGACTTAGCTTCTTTGACTGCAATTCACTGTGACTGTTTGGAATATTACTATTTCCTCTTGTGGATATTTTATTTCATTGTATTGCCAGAATAAAGACCATCTGGCAAGCCATCCCTTCAGATCGTCTTTCTCAAGCAGTTAATGTTTACTAGAGCAGCTACAAAAGCATGACTGGAAGATGTCAGAGCAAACAGCAGGGAAGAGAAAGTCAGGCAATATCACTAATTTTACATCTATAATATTTAAAATTCACAGAAGATGAACATTACCTTGTGCTCAGTCTCCGAGGGGGTCCTTTCAATTGCCTGGAAAAACAAGGGTCACAAAAATATTACAACACATAAGAACACGTTTGAACCAATCTGCTCAACTGGCAAACCATCATCTATTATTTCTACTTGACTGACTTTCTTTTCTTTTTTTTTTTGACTGACATTCAAGACTTTTATTTCAACTACCTTTACTTACACATCCGTCACTGATTGCCACCCACTTCTTCCTCAATGTTCAAAGATCTCACTCACCTTAATCCAGGCTTCTGAAATGATTTTCTCGTATCTAATAGCTGACTTTATTACATCAAAGAGAAGAGTAACACAGTCTTGACCGCTGTTTTCTCGATTTCCTGAAAAACTACAAGTAGCAGAGGGAAAGGAAATCATTCTTACCAGAGAAGAACCTGTAAGATCTGGATTCCTGCTTCCTAGGCATGTGCCTTAAAACTAGTCACAACTTCATGCGTAAAATGGCTAATAAAAATTTATTGCAGTCTATCAGGGATTGATGTGAATAGCAAAGTGAATACACACAAACACATTCTTGTATATATACATACTTATAAATATTATCTGAAAAACAATAGCAGTACATTATTGTGATATTACTACATAATTTGTAGTTGTAAATATTAACATCTTCTGTCCTGGCTCCACAATAAATGTCAGAAAACTTTCCGCTCATGTGAGAAAAAGGGTGATAACTGTCCATGAGTTTATACCTTGCTTGTCCTTTATTTCTCAACTTGCTTAGAGAAACCTGGAACTGTGAAGGCAAAATACAGTGCTGCAGATCCAACTTCTCTCGAAGCTCAGAAATTACCTACAGCAAATAAATGTGTTAGCTGTGTGTTCTGATCATTCATAGCAGCTAGGCACAATTTATTTTTCCAACAGAAGAACAGTAACATTTTCCTCAAAGACTGAGAAAGAATTATTAAATTAAATGAATTATTAAACAAGGCAGTTAGAAAAAGACAGTTGATGAAAATAACTAATGCGACTACAGTATGTCATGCTCCTTAAAATTCCAGAATTCCTTGAGGCATTACACTGAAATAGCAAATATAACCAAAGCAGCTTATATAGAACAATAAGTCTGACTAGTACATCCATTCTCTCCCCTGAATACTATCTGGACTAATCAGCATTATCAATTAGTTTCAGGACAGAGCAGAGCAATCAGAACCTTTTAAACAATGTATCTTGATATATCTTCCTCTAGGTTAGGCTTCTTTTGACTGCTGAGTTTCACAAGAGCACCACAGCTATTCTCTGTACTCTCCAGGATATAATACCCTACAGTATTTGTCGGGAAACAGCAGAGTACCTCAAGTGCATCTGTGGGGGTTACCGAATGAAGAATGAATTTGATGATCACAGGTAAGTCGTCCAAACTGACAGATGACAGCTTACTCATCACTAACTGGCGGACCTAAACACAAAAACACAAAAATCTTACATATTTCCATGTTAATATCTCAATCTAGTAACAATCATTAGGTAAAATTAGAAAAATTATTTCTTTCACTCAGCTTCTCACTTGCAATTTCAGAAGAAAAACACATTTTATTTTTTTCCAAATTACAAGCTCTCAACTGTTAATGCTACAGCTTCTTAAAAAACAGACAGATGATAAATATAGAGGTGTTATTATCCTACATTTTGGAGCCTGAATTTTCCACTGGCTACAGAAAGGCATAAAAATTTGTTATTCCTATGGGAGCAGTTTGTAAATACGCAGGCAACACAGAAGATTTCCACTAAAACTTACTGCTTAAAAACAAAACAGTTCATATATCACAGTATAGCATATGAAATTCATAAAAAAAAAAAAAGAGTAGGTGTCATTCAGCACTGTTTCAAAATGAAATTTTCATTATATACAATTGGTCCAGGGCAATGAATGACTGACATTGGTTCTGGGAGGCAAGAAGACTAGCTCTGTTTCTGGAGAACCGAGTCCTCCCTACCTTAGTCAGGAGCTTTGACTCAAGTTGGAGGCTAGAAAGGACATCCAGGATCGGGACGGTGAGCAGAGTATTCTCTGTTAGAAGGTCACTGGGAACAGTGGAAAACAAATTATGCAACTTTTAACAGAACTGAGCAAGTAATGACTTGGGAAAATCATCCAAGGTATGCAAAGAGAGGATATACTTAGCTCCCATTAAATTCTATCTGTAGTATGTTTCATTAAAATTCTCTTGAGTAAAAATAATACATGCACATTTTGAAAAATTCAAACAACAACAAGAAACCCTATCTCATCATCCCCACTACTCAGAGGAAATCACTGCTGAGTTTGGTACATATCCTTCCTCAGAAAAGGAAAATGAAAAGCCACAACAATTACAATGAAGTATGATAAATATGACACCTATACGTGCAGGCTGCTACAGCAGCACAGAGTAGAGAAGGATAGCAATGGATTCTAAAAGAAAGTTATACAAAAGGACAGGCAGGCAAAGTGAGGGGTTTAGTGCTACACACAGAAGGAGCAGTCTGCCCAAAAGTACAAAGGAACGAAATCACTAGACATTTGTGGAGATAGATTTACAGATAACTACAGAAAAGGAGGTATTACAAATCGAAGTTTTTAATTACTTCTAGGATAAATACACAGTTGCATTACCCTTTCTTCATTACTGCTCTATCAATTAGAATTTTTCACATAAATGTTAGAAAGCAATGGATCTCTGCAATGGATCTGACACAACCATGTGCATGAGAATGAATCATTTAGGGACCAAAGAACGTTGCTGTTTAATAGGTTCCATAAACCATGTGGATGTGCAGTCATGATTGAGGACACCCGTGGGTAGAGGAAATGCTGACAAAACAAAAAAAATGCTAATAAACAAAGGAAAGTTTACGTCTCCACAGATCAAATTTATATACCTAATCCTAAGCCAGACTTCATATTCACAACAGATACATAGATCTACTTAAATATATATTATTAGAAAAACAAGTCAAATTCAATATCCCAGTAAGACAAGTATTATTCTCTTTTATACAGAAACACAATATTATTACTCTTTTTATACTGCGGCAACAGGCTCCCACAGTGAAGTCTTGCTCAAGATAGCAACAAGGTGCTTACCCACCTGAGCTCTTTCCCCACATCAGCATGCTGGGAATCCCCTAGGATCTCAGGTAGGCTGATGACAAAGTCATGTTGCAGGTACAACGGAGCAACACTGATCAGCTGCATGATCTTGGTGGTGAGATCCTGCAGTGGAGGACACTATTTATAAGAACTGTAACACAGCATCCAGAATAGAGAAAGACTTCCTACTCACAAAATATAGAGCTGGAATTATTTTGTGTACAATCTGACAACTACACATACTAAGTCACTTCAGTCGTGTCTGACTCTGTGCGACCCCATCCCGGGATTCTCCAGGCAAGAACACTGGAGTGGGTTGCCATTTCCTTCTCCAATGCATAAAAGTGAAAAATGAAAGTGAAGTCGCTCAGTCATGTCCAACTCTTCGCGACCCCATGGACTACAGCCTACCAGGCTCCTCCATCCATGGGATTTTCCAGGCAAGAGTAAACTACACATACACCCAAGCTCAAAATCTAAAATCAGAAGTAAATCACCTAGAGATTTTTCACAAATGAGACGGTATCTATATTAAAAAAAAGAAACAAAAAAGTAGGCTGGATGGCATATTATCTAGTATCTTTATTTCACTTAATATTTACACCTCTACTCCCTTTTTTAAAAGGTAGGGATCTGTGTTGCTCAAGGATACACAATTAATAAGTGCCAGACCCAAAATTCTAGCCCAGATGAGACTCCAAAACTCATGTTCTTCCAAATAAAGACTTAGCCTTTGAATGTGGCAAAACTTAGTAGAATGATTTTAAGAACTCTGAAGAGTAAGCACAAGGCTCAAAACAGATTAATCTTTACCAAGGTACTTAATAACAAAACTCCCAAAGAAACTTTCCTCAATATGTAATTAAATCAAAACATCTGCAGTGAAGTAGGATGGTTTCAGATCTCACTTTTTTTGAAAAATAAAACATAATAATCTCTGTATTTTGAGAAATTCGTGAATTCCATCCAAACAATTAATTTAATAAATCACATCCAGTCATCATAGTTATGGGCTTCCCTATGGGCTTTTACAGTTTTTAATATCCACATGATATACCTATATGGGCTTCCCTAGTGGCTCAGCTGATAAAGAATCCGCCTGCAATGCAGGAGACCTGGGTTTGATCCCTGGGTTGGGAAGATCCCTTGGAGAAAGGAAAGGCTACCCACTCCAGTATTCTGGCCTGGAGAATTCCAAGGACTATCCATGGGGTTGCAAAGAGTTGGACAAGACTCTTCACTTCCATCACAGTGAGATATATTTCTTTTTTTTGAAGACATTTAAATAATGAAATAACCGTGATTTTCAAACTACGAAAGCTAAAAAAGCTAATGGATAGAAAAATATGAATTTCCTGTCTAGAAAGGCAAAAAACCCTGCAAATTCCAAAGGTTTGGTGTTAAGTGTAGAAAACACACTCTCTAAAGACAAGAGACCAAAAAAGTCCCCAAGCCTACCTTACTATCCACAACTCGGTCCAGCCACTTCAGCTGATTGATGATGAGTCGAGGTATGCTGATTCCATCACTGTTCACTCTGAAATGTTAGGGTAGATGAGAAATCAGGAACGTAGCCTGTCTGACCTACGCAGCAGGAAACATTAATACTGCATCTAACATCTCAGCCATTCAATTAACATTTACTAAACACTAACCTACAGGTTGCACACTGCGGTAGACATACAGGTGATACAAAAAAACATAAGACATATGCATGTATGTTGAGAAAGATGTCTGGAAGAAGACACACTGAACTGTTAGTGACTATACCTGGGGAGGGTTGAGAGGGGAAGAAAGGTCTGAAGAGTATCTCTTAAAATACATAAACAATTTTAAAAATAAAGATTATTAATAAATTGGGCAAGAGAAATTATTTTAAAAGGTAAAAACTAATTACCTAGATGTGATAAGTACTGAAACAGCAGAATATTTTTTACTGGTATAGAAACCTAGAAGGTCAGATGAGATTATGTCTGTGGAAGTATCAAAAACCATCCATATATGGATGAAAAAAAGTTGGCTCAGTATTATATCCCCTAAGGTGACAGTCTTTGCCTTCTTCCGAGCCTCCTGTGTCTAAGTTTTGGATTACCCGCAACTCCTCTTCTTGACAACACTCAATTTTTGTTTATAATAGTCAAGTTTAACTACTAAAAAAGACTAGCCAGGACACAAATCATCTAGTGAAATCTATTCAGGCAAAGCATGAATTTTTAAAGATAAACCTTCAAGTTTACTATTAATACATATAAGACACTGAAAAAGCACATTTTAAAAAGGAGAAAAAAATGACCTGAATCCTCTCATCCAGAGATGTCCATCACTGACATACATGTCTATGTAAATGTATGTGAATGATTTTTTGTAACAAAATATTGAGTGAACTGTAAATATGACTTGCAACCTGAATTTTTTTAATTAGATGGTATTATATAATCCTTTTTATAATTTTTAATGTCCACATGATATACCTATACTAATTTACTTAACCAATCCCTTATACTTGAAAATCTGTTTACAATTTTTATTTTAAACAGTAATAATATTCATTACTGCTTTCATTCAGAGCTACTACCTTAGGATAAATTAGGAGGTATAGCTGAACATAAAGCAAAATCTAAGGTTTTGATACACACAACTTCCTGATCTTCAGAGTGATTATATTGCTTTATATTTGTTTACCAGTGACGTACGAACTGGCTTGTTCATTACACTCAACAAGGGAGATCCTTTGAGAGTAAAAAAAACATTATTTGAAATTGTTGTCTTTGATTTATTAATGAACTTGAGCATTAAAAAACATTTAATGCTCTTATATTTCTTCTCTGTGAATTATCTATTCATGATCTTTATCTACTTTTCTATTAGGCTGCTCTTTTTTTCCTTATTTTTTTAAATCAAACAAACAAACAAACTGTGTTTGTTTTTCTTTTTTGGCCATGTCACATGGCTTGCAGGATCTTAGTTCCCCATCCAGGGATCAAACCTGGGCCCCTGATAGTGAAAGCCTAGAATCTTAACCATTAAAGTACATTTCTAAAAAATGGTAGCACACGTACAGTATAAAACTGAAAAGGTAAAGAATAGTACTAAGACAACATCTGACTCCAACCAACTGGCTCCCCTCCTTGGAAACAATCACTACCACCAGTTTATCGTGTATCCTTCTAGGAAAACATAGACATGTTACTAAAATTTCAAAGTCACCACAGTTAAACTTGAGTAGTCACTTAAAAATCAGGAGTCATGATAAATACGACCAATGATGTTTCAGAGCAATCTTTTCAGAGAAACATAAGTACAACAGGGTATATAACTTCACTTACTTTTCAAAAAGAAATTCTGGCAACTTTTCAAATAAGACTTTGATAATGGCAGGCTAAAAAAGAAGACACAGGGAGTTAGGAGATGGTCTCGAATGTACAAAAGAAATGAACAATTAGTGGTAATTCTCTCCATCAAGATTCTTGGAGGCAAAACCCTGCTATAATTGAAATCCTCATTTTAAGAATGTCCACCTGAATGCTTCCTATATTTTGAACAGAACATATTGGAATACAAAAATTTATCAATAATCCACCCTCTGAAAAATTGCAAAATGACTACCAAGGCAATACTAAAATAATCAGATAATCAATAGTATGATTAATTATAATGACAACTGTTAACCCATGACATGCAAATTTTAACAGATTATCAAATAGTTTGCAATAAAGAAGATTTTTCTTCAGGAGAACAAGGGAGCTCTTATAGATTTAAGTGAACTAAATGATATTCAAGATTTCCAATGAAAAGGAAGAGAGAATGCTAAGATTAACAGTGGGAGAAATTGTCTACTAAATAGAGAGACAAAGAGGAGGAAAATGGCAAAATCTAGTTAATAAGCAAATACAAAGCTAAACGGGAGATGATGCAGATGTGAATATAGCAGAGACATATGTGGTATACAGAGCACATAGCATGAAGCTTTACAAAATAGGAAGCAGAGGCTGACCGAACAAACAAGACTTCAGGATATAATACGCTAATCAGCTCAGTCCAAACCACAGATATTGCTCTCCAGATTCATCTCAGCAACAGGGCTGTGGGAAACTGCTACAAATTCAAATGCTCCTATTAACCCTGCTCTATCCTGTGCTCCAGCCATTTATACTTGGGCATGCACCACAACTCAAATCCATAAGATGTTCACACAAAAAGTGGCACAGCCTTACCTGTAATATGTCAATCCCCAGAAGCAGTTTAATCAGGCTCTTACAGTAAGATGTACCCATGCTGTTAAAAAAAAAAGAGAGAGAGAAATTTGTTTTCTATTTTGTGTTACTGTTTTTATTATCCTTTGTCCATAAAATTGGTTAAATATCTAGTTTTTTAGGAGAAACTATCCTGTTAGAGAAGAAATACAGCACATGAGAAGACAGCTCTTAAGTCACAGAGAAATAAAGAGTTGAAATTGTTACCAACAGAGGTGACATACATTCTAGAAAACATTCTGGATTCTTAGTCTCAGTATCCTGAACTTAATAATTTAAAAGTTAGGCTAAAACTCTGAGAAAAAGAGAGCTATAAATCAAAAGCAAACTTCAAAAAAAAAAATTGCATTCTATCTAACCTCCCCACACCCCTCAATCCAACTAGTGTAAAATTTCACCAAGACTCAATGACTCATCTCCATACCTGGTTTCCTCATCCTGCAGACGTTCACAAGACAAAAGGCAATTCCTGAAACTATCCTGGTCCTCAATGTAAGACTCCAGGCCACTAATGAACTCGTCTATTATCTTGGTAACATTAAAAAAAACAAAAGTAAAAATTTTAGTTTAACATTTGCTGTGGGTTAGTAAAAATGATTCTAGCACATTCAACTTAATGCCAGTGACTTTAAATTCCCAACTGAAGAGTACTGCTGGCAAAAAAAAAAAAAAGTACTAGGGAGAAAATACATACTGTGGGATAAGAAGGATGTTTCCTCAGAGTCTGAAAGAGTTTCTTTTGGAAAACGATTTGATCCACAGCTATGAGAAAAGAAGACTAGTTGGTCCCCAGTGTCTTGAACACTTCTGACTATAGTCTCCCTTTCCTAAGACCTACGTTCCTGTCTGATGAAACCAATAAAAGTATTCTCAACCTAATAAACCCACAGCAAAACAGAATTAGCATTAGTAAAGGATAGCCACTAAGTATTAAAAAAAAAAAGATGCCATAACCTTAGCTGAATGGAATAATCTATGTTCCCAAAGTAGGGCCTTTTATGGCTTTATTTAGAAATTTTCCTCTGCAATTATTCTAACCCAGATAAATACTCTATGGGTATTTATTTTGTCACAAGAAAAAAAAGTAATACTATATATAACATTCTTTCTTTAAAAAAAAAAGAATTAGACATACTTCACTTAACATGCATTAACTAAAATGTAATTTCAATTTCATCCTTGTCTCAAGACAGATGGTGCTCCCATTTCTAATCTTCACTGCCTCTCTAGAAAATCCATTATTCAGTTCTGAGCCCTTTCACTATACCCAGAGAAAAGATTTTCATTAAAATATTACCTAGTTGGTTCTGACTCTCTCCTGTTTTAAGAGTAATTCCTGATGTCTTAAGAAACTTTACAAAGACACTGTCATTTTCTTCAACTTCATTGTGAAGATGAGATTTCTTTGTCTTTTTGGAAAGTGGCTGCTTCCTGGCTTCTGAAAATAGAAAAAAATTTCAAGAATACAACAAAGAGTAGAACAAAGCTTTAAATGTAAACCCTAGAACAATAACCCTAGGATAATTGATGGGTTCCTGAGAGACTATACTGGAACTGATGCTGCAGTGAAATTTTATCTCTAACAAGGGTCAACAATAATGGCTTACAAACAAAACAATTAACAAACAGAATTATTTTCACCTATCGAGTTTTCTTTTGAAGAATTCAAAATATGCCACCTCTAACAAGAATAACCACAGAAATGTTTTCCACCCAAATTCTAAAGCAGTCAGGGTCTCTCATGTACTCTACAAACCACTACATTAGAATCACTGAGAAGCTTATTGGAAGCAATATTCTTCCAATTTTCTTAGGTCACATCCCAGATGTACAGAATCAAAATTTCAAGGCTGGAGCCTGGGAATCAAAATTTTTAATAATTTATATTCTGCAGGTAATAATCCTTACTTGCACCGAAGCTTAAGAACCAATGATCAGGATGCAGAGGTAGAAAGAATATGGCAGATTCTCCTACCTCATATCTTTGAGTACAAAGTCCAGACTGATTTCATCCCAAAGCTTTCAACCCATGAGAAGTAATTTTAAAAAAATAAGCAAACATAAACAAAAAGGTACGTGAGGTTCAGTACAATTATCTACTCTCCTCCCTTAATGAAGCAATGTTAGAATTGCCTTAATAGAGTGGATGAGTATAATACACAAAAGACAATCAACTACTTCTCATAGAAATACTTAGGGCTTCTGTCAATTGCATTCTCATTATAGACAGACTCTGTCCTTTTTCTTTGCCTCTGGTGTGTTTGCTTTGATATGCTATTCCTTTATATATCACCATCACAGTATTTATTCAGATCATTAATTTTTTTAAGGGAGGAAAGATGACCATAGTTTTTAAAGGGTTAGGGGCTTCCCTTGTGGCTCAGATGGTAAAGAAGCTGCCTGCAACACAGGAGACCCAGGTTCAATCCCTGGGTCAGGAAGATACCCAGAGAAGGGAATGATTACCCACTCCAGTATTCTTGCCTGGAGAACTCCATGGACAGAGGAGCCTGGTGGGCTACAGTCCGTGAGGGTCCCGAAGAGTTGGACACGACTAAGTGACTAACACAACAACAATAGGATGTTTTGGGCTTCCCTGATGGCTCAGTTGGTAAAGAATCTGCCTGCAATGTGGGAGACCTAGGGTCAATCCCTGAGTTGGGAAGATCCCCTGAAGGAGGGCATGACAACTCATTCCAGTATTCTTGCCTAGAGAATCCCCAGGGCCAGAGGAGCCTGCTGGGTTGCAGCCCATGGGGTTGCAAAAAGTCAGACACGACTGAGCGACTAAGCACAGACTATGCAGTTATCTTTGTGTCCCAGCACCTAAAGGATGTACGATAGGTAAGTTCTTATGTATGCAGATTCCTCTTATGTGGAGACTGAAACTCACAGACTATAGGTGAAAGTGAAGTCGCTCAGTCATGTCCAACTCTTTGCAACCCCATGGACTGTAGCCCACCAGGCTCCTCCATCCATGGGATTCTCCAGGCAAGAGTACTGGAGTGGGTTGCCATTTCCTTCTCCAGGGGATCTTCCTGGGCATGCCCGAAGTCATACATGCAATTAGAGGTAGAAATTCCAAATCTCCTGACACAGGATTCTGTGTGTCCTACCTGTTAAGCCTTGATGACTCCAACACTTCAAAGGAGGAACTTTATATCCCTTTTAGTGCCTCACACATTTGCTACAAAAATAAAGCAATGAATGATTAGACACTTACCAGAGGTATCTGCTGTCAGGCTCTCTTTATCCTCTGACACTGACAGTCTTCTTTTGGAAATCATTCTGACCAGTCTCCTTCAGTTAAGTTACTTTGCAGAACAAATCAGAGAACATAAGTTAGTCTGTAGAAGCTAGATAAATTCTGAGAAGTTAAAAATATTAACTCGAAGAAAACAATTAATGCTCTATCCAAAACCAAGGACTTTACAAAATGCTCTCTAAGCCAGATCTTGAGAAAATTTCAACTCCTCTTTCTGGTCAATACTTGCTTATTTTCACGACTTGTTTACCTAGTTGCTTCTTTAGCCAGATCACTTTTCTCTTGCTGAAGAATAAAACCCACAGTTCTCTGACATTGAAGATCCTTCACCATTTAGCCCCAATCTACTACTCCTTTAACTCATTAATCCAAAACTCCAATGTTGGGGCCTGGGCTAGGTGTTGGGGTTACATCTGTGAATGAAAAATGATTCCTGCTGCAACTGAAATGCTGTTCTCTGCCTGCAAATTACTCCTTCTCCTTAAAGTCTCAATCAAATGTCTTCTTCCTTGAAAACTGGACTCCTATCCCCAAAGGAGATTACTCCTCCAGCTTTCCTGCTCCAGAGTATATGTAAGAAACCTTAGGACACACTAGACTGAGGGGCTCCTTGAGAGCAGGAATCCAGTGTTGTTTATCTTGGGTATCCCTAGGGCCCAGCATGGTACCTAGCATTAAAAAAAAAAAAATTCTGAGAATATTTGCTAAATGAGAATGGCTGGCAGGAAGGTAAATACTAATATCTAACAAAAACTATTGAGTCTTTTATATCTAATACTTCGTTTATTTCTCCCAAAACTTTTTGAGGTAGGTACCATTACTCTCAAGACGCCTGAGTTCAATCTCTAGGTCGGGAAGATCCCCTGCAGTAGGAAATGGCAACCTACTTCAGTATTTCTGCCTGGAAAATTCCATGACCAGTGGCAGAGCTGGGATTCCAATTTAGCAATCCGGCTCCAGGAACTGTCTGTCTCTTAACTACCACCCAATATATAGTTCCAACAATATTTACCATTTACTACTTACCAAGAGTCATGCTAAGCATTTTCTTTATCCTTTGCCTCGTTTACTATTTATAAGCATTATCAACCATTCTACAGAAGGAAAAACTAAGGCAAGTCATGGCCTCAGGACTTCAGGGAACACACCCTTAACACGTGCTAACCCGTCCAGCAGCCTCAAACCCGGGGAAACCAGGAGGGCTGCCTGGACTAGGTTCTCCGGGGAGGGGCGGGGGGCGAGGATGGGGGTAAAGTCTCTCCTCGCTTCGTCTTTTTAATGACTCAGGAAGGTACCTCGAGGTATTATCCCGCGACTAGACAGCTGAAGAAGCTGAGGTTGAGGGCACGGAGGCTCAGAGGTAAAGGCCAGACTCTGTTGGGACCGAGAAACCAGGCCGTAAGGTCGCGAAGCCTCGAGAGACGACGACCGCTGCCCCCACTCACCCACAGAGGCGGCGTCGCCGGCCCTCCTCTTCGACTTTCCCGCCCGGTACGACGCCACACTGACGCCACTGCAGCGCGCCCTCGCCGTGACGTAAAACATCCGCGCCGGAAGTGGGCGGCCCGGCGGCCCGGCTAGGGACAGGATTCAAGGGACACCGCCGCCGTAGGGTCCGGGGCTCGCCTGGTTGAGGGGCGTGAGAAGGACCAGAGGCGGCCTCAACTAGGACCCGGTTCCCAGACGGAAAGAAACCCGGTTACACTCGGCCGGGAGCCCACTCTCCGTGAAGATGGCGGGGCCGGAGCTCTTGCTTGACTCCAACATCCGCCTCTGGGTAGTCCTGCCCATCGTCATCATCACCTTCTTCGTGGGCATGATCCGCCACTACGTGTCCATCCTGCTGCAGAGCGACAAGAAGCTCACCCAGGAACAAGTCTCCGACAGGTCAGCGCCCTCCCCTCTCCGGCAGTCTCACTCTCTCGTGACCTTGGGCAAGAAAGTACAGGGGTTATGTCAGTTTGCCCGGCTTCATCAGGCCCCGACTAGCTGAGTTTCCTTGGCTGAGTTACCCCTGTGTTTCACTTGTTCATCTGCGAAGTGGGGATGATAACTGGACATGCCTCATGGAGCAGGAGTGGGGACTAAATTTTAGATGATGTCTGTAAAACTTTCCTCTAGATACGGTATAAGTTTCCATGAGCTTGAATGATCACAAATGGGACATTTGGTTTCATAAAATAAGGTTTTGCTGCCTCAGAAATTACTAAAATTTTTCTAAAATGTGTTAAACCAAAATTGAGAAATATATAAATGAAAAAAACATTAGACCATATTTGGGAATAGAATGTATGTAAAAAGTGACTCTCAAGCTTGTAGAATATAGTGACATTTCGGAAAGGAAAAACAAATAGATCCTTAAGAATGTGAAACTCCAGTTTGAAAAATACTGACTTTGAAAACTAGAGTTTTATTTTAAGAAAATGTTTTTCACTTGCAAATTATGACTGCAGAAGATAAGCTTTACCTTTATCACCAGTTGTTGTCTTGTTGTGCTTAGCCGAGCAGGGACTTATTTTTAGATACTAATGGAAATAAAAATGCAAAATTCAAAAATTCTTGTAGCATTTGCAGACCTTAAGAAAAACTGAATATTTAAAATATATAGGATAATTTAAGTTGGCCTTATTTCAGGGTTTAAATGCCTCACAATTCTCAACCCCACTTTTGCAAAATTGCTCAGCAATACAAATAGAGATCTATCTGAATTTCTGTTCAGCCTGTGGAAGTCCTGAATTCTCTATAGTGAACAAGGTTTTCTTGACGACTTACTATGTGCCCTGCACTGTGCTGTATGCTGCTGCTGCTGCTAAGTCGCTTCAGTTGTATCCAATTCTGTGCGACCCCATAGACAGCAGCCCACCAGGCTCCGCCATCCCTGGGATTCTCCAGGCAAGAACACTGGGGTGGGTTGCCATTTCCCTCTCCAGTGCATGAAAGTGAAAAGTGAAAGGGAAGTCGCTCAGTTGTGTCCAACTCTTAGCGACCCCATGGACCGCAGCCTACCAGGCTCCTCCGTCCATGGGATTTTCCAAGCAAGAGTACTGGAGTGGGGTGCCATTGCCTTCTCCGGTGCTGTATGCTAGGGGGTACAAAATATGACAAGACCCTATTCTCAGGGAGTTTTAGTCCAAGTGATAAAACATGCAAAGAGAAAATAGGAAATACTATTATTTTAGTGCTCAGGGCATGCTAACTACAGTGGTAATCACCTTAAGTGACATATGTGAAAAATTGAGCTTAAAATTCTTTAATATTTGCTTTTTGCTCTTTAAAAAACTATGGTAAAATATATATAAAATTTTCCACTTTCTTTTTTTCTTTTTTTTAAATGTATTTATTTTGGCTGTGCTGGGTCTTCATTATTGCACAGGCTTTTCTCTAGTTGCAGTGAACAGGAGCTACTCTCTACTTGTGGTCCGCAGGCCTCTCATTGGGGTAGCCTCTCGTTGCAGAAGACTGGCTCTAAGTGTGTGGGCCCAGTAGCTGTGGCACACAGGTTTAGTTGCTCTGCAGCATGTGGGTTCATCCCTAACCAGACTGAACCCATGTCTCCTGCATTGGCAGGCAGGTTCTTTACCACTGAGACACCAGGGAAGCCCCACTTTGACTGTTTTTAAGTATACAATTCAGTGCCATTAAGTACGTTCACCTTGTTGTGCAACTGCCGCCACTATACACTTCCACAATATTTTCCTGACCCCTAACAGAAACTCTGAGCCTATTAAATAGTAGCTCATTTCCTTCTCTCCCAACTCCTGAAACCCATCATTCTACTTTATCTCTAGGTACTTCATATAAGTGGAATCATATAGTATTTGTCCTTTTGGGTCTGGCTCATTTCATTTTGTATAATGTATGCATGGTTTATCCATGTCGTTGCAAGTGAATGGATTTCCTTCTTTTTCAAGGCTGAATTAATATTCTGGTGTGTGTGTCTACACATATATCATGTCTGTATCCTTTGAGGATTTTTTTAGAATTATTACTTATTTGGGGTTGTGCTGGGTTTTCTTTGCTGTGTGCAGACTTTCTCTGTGTGCAGAGAGAGAGGGCTGCTGTCCCGTTGTGGTGTATGGGCTTCTCCTTGCTGTGGCTTCTCTTGTTGCAGGGCACAGGCTCCAGGGCATTTGGGCTTCAGGAGTTGCCACACTTGGGCTCTAGAGCTCATGGGTTTCAGTAGTTGTGCACCGGCTTAGTTCCCCATGGCATGTGGAAACTTCCTGGACCAGGGATCGAACCCATGTCCCCTGCATTGACAGGTAGATTCTTAACCACTGGACCACCAGGGAAGTCCTCGGGGTTGTTTCTGTATCTGGGCTATTGTGACTAATACTGCAATGAACACAGGGTTGCTGTGATTCTATTTTTATTTTTTTTAAGAACCTCCATATTGGTTTTCATAAAGGTTGTACCAATTTACAGTCCCACCAACAGGGGTTTCCTTTCCTCCCTCCTTTTGCTTTTAAGATAAAGATTAAAATACAGTGGAACCCTTAAAAAAGAAAGGAATCATGTCACATGGTCACAACACAGATGAACCTTAAGAACATGAGGCTAAACAAAAGAGACCAGATACAAAATGGTAATATCTATATGATTCCACTTATATGAAGTATCTAAAATAGTCAAATTCACAGGAACACAGAGTAGAATGGTGGTTACTAGGGGCTGGGAGATGGGGAATGGGGACGTTATTGTGCAATGAGAATAGTTTCAGGTTTGCAGGATGAAAAAGTTCTGGAGATCTGTTTCATAACAGTGTGGATATGCTTAACACTACTGAACTGTGTGCTTAAATGTGGTTAAGGTGGTAAATTTTATGTTGATGTTTTTCACACCAATTTTTTAAAAATAGCACTGAGACTCAGACGTAGTCTAGCTCTTGCCAACCTCTCAAGCCTTGTCTCACCATGTTTCTGTAGTCCTCTTTCTTCCAGCCATATGGCATTTTCCCTGGTCCAGAAACAGCAGTGCTTACTCCTGCCTCAGGGCTTTTGCCCATGCTCCAGCTCTTTGCCAAGGTTGTCTCTTCTCATTAAGATTTCAGCTTAATGATACCCCCTTAGGAAAGCTTTCTCTAAGACCTTGACTTCTTAGACTCCGTCACATCCCCCTGTTAACACACTCACATTATCCGTCTCTCTTTCCTGGTATGTAACAAATGGATTTGATATTTATTCCTGTGGTTATTTGATTAATGTTTTTTCTCCCCTACTAGGCTTTAACCTTCTTGAGATACTTGCCTCTTTTTTTTTGGCCGCAGCATACAGGATCCCTAACTAGGGATCCAGCCCATGCCTTCTGCAGAAGAGCAGATTCTTAACCACCAGACCTCCAGGGAGGTCCAAGATACTTGCTTTTTGATCGCTGTTGTTCATGTCACCTACCATGGCACCCAGAAACTCGAAAAGTATTTGTTCAATGAGAATAAGCCTGTTACTGTGTATAATATGAATGGAGATGTAGGAATTTTAAGGGACTCACCCAGAATCACATAGATAACAAGTGGCAGAGCTAATATTCGAACCCATCTGTCCAACTCCAGAGCTTAAATTGCTACTCATTATTCTAGACCCAGTGCTACTTATACTGTCCATGGTAAAGGACCAGTTTTGGTTTTTTAATTTTCAGTCTGTCACTGGCTGGTGCTTTGGTAAAAATTTTTGATCACATATTTGGATGTTTGGACAATGTCACATACTGTAGAAGTTTCTAAACCTTTAGTCTCGGTGTCTGTTCTCACCTCATCACAGACCAGCGTTGCAACACAGGCCGGATTTTGAGTAGCTTTAGTTCCACCTCCAGGGAATGGAACGTCTCACCTCTCAACTCTTTAGGCTTGTGTTTACAGTGTTCTGTTTTGTTTCGCTTTTCAAGGAGGATTTCCATTAAGGAGGTTTTTTCCTCCCCTCATTAAAACAACTTTTGAAAACCTAGAAAAATTAGCATTTTGATCTCTTCTGTTTGGTGTTTGTTCTGACACCGCCCACTTGGTACACTTTGTTATCTGTAAGGATCAACTATGTTCAAATATCACCAGATAATTTCATTTATTAATTCAGTAAGTGTTTACTGAGAGCTTACCAACATCTGCACCCTGAGTAGAATTTGTATTTGTTGTCTTTCAGGTAACAACCCTGTCATGCCCTGTAATCATTTCTCTGGTTTTGTGTTTTTTTTAAACTTCCTTCTTTTATCCTCACCCTTCCTCCCTTCTGCCCCCAGGTCTTTTGAGAAGCATCCAACTGCTACTCTTTTTACTCAGAGAAAAGTTCCTTCTTAGCTCATTATAAAGTAAGAAAAAGCATAATGTGCCTTCTTCAGAAATCTTTGTTCAGAAAGAGTCACTCCTGAAAACTTCTTGTGGAAAGCTGTGTTGGGTTAAGTATGTCCTGTTGGTGTTAAGGGCACTTGTATTTTGAAAAGTTTCCACACAGAGCTATTGCCAAATAGGCCTTCTCTTGTGTTTAAATAGGTTTTCTACTTTATTCTCTCATTTTCTTCTAGAGTTTCACTTTTAAAAATCTCATTGTCTTGGTTTGGTTTTTTTTTTTTTTCCCTTCAGTCAAGTCCTAATTCGAAGCAGAGTCCTCAGGGAAAATGGAAAATACATTCCCAAACAGGTACTCATTTATCTTTTATTACAAGCTCCACGATTCACTGTTGAGGACAGTAGATATCTGAATGTTTTATAAGGGGACTCTTTGGGGAAAGCTGAAAGCAGGCAAGTCAGTAATTAAGCTGTGGCCTAGTGGTGTTTGCTGTCATTTTGACCTTGCTCTTCTTGGGAAATTGTTTTCAAATGTGACTCAGCTAAAGTGTCAGGTCGGCTGCCAAGTAGGCTGCCAGCTCTGAATGTAATAGCATATTCCACGGGCCTTCTGACTAAACCTCAGGGAAATAATTTGACAATGTTCTATGTCACAGTTTTTTTGGTTTTTTTTTTTTTTGTCACAGTTTTAAGACTTAAAAAGTTCTTTTTTCTACTAGTCTTTCCTGACACGAAAATATTACTTCAACAACCCGGAGGATGGATTTTTCAAAAAAACTAAAAGGAAGGTTGTGCCGCCTTCTCCTATGACTGGTATGTTTATTCCCCTCTCTCATCTTTAAGGAAGATTTTTAACATGATGGGGGGATGAGCAGGGAGGATGTCCTTTTATTTGAAATTTAAATGGTATAAGACAGTAATCTGAGGGAACTTAGGGATCATCTGATACAGGGATCTACAAACGAGGGATTCTCTTTCAAATAAATCTTATACCTTGAGAACTCCAATGTATAAAGTGGAATTAAAAGCAAGAGCTCTCGGCTAAGGGGACGGGGAGTAGGGCCATTGTCCCCAGGTCTCTCCCCTTTGCTGTTCCTCAAGACCCAGGGTTCTGAGGGCCACGGCTGGAAAGCATTCCAGTCCCAGGTCCCACCCAGTGCAATCCTGTTGCTGGCAGATGACTCCCAGATTCTGCCTAATTGCTTTCCTCGGTGATTCATTTCCTTGTCAGACATGATTGCTTGTTCTCCCCCTACAGTTTTTCCTCTAACAGATTTCTTACTTCCTCTGATCCCAGTCATGTGAAAAATACATCATCTTTAAAGTAAAACAAAAATAACATATTATTTGGTTTTACTTATCCATTTATTTCAGTACCTATTTCTTTAGGTTAGATAACCAGTATCATAAACCCAGACAGAAGGTACTGGAATTGATTTCAATAATAAGTCTTTTAGCAAATCTATAAGAAACAAAAGACCAATAAGTATATGGAAGATATTTGACATAATTAAAATCAGTGGAATGCAAATTAAAACACGGTATCCTTTTTAACCCATTAAATTAGAAACGATTGAAAAGCTTGACCACAACCCACTCCAGTATTCTTGCCTGGAGAATCCCATGGACAGAGGAGCCTGGTGGGCTACAGTCCATGGGGTCGCAGAGAGTCAGACACGACTTAGCGACCGACTACACACAATTTATTTCTTAAACTGGAATTTGAGGGCCTTCTATGGGAATGTTAGATTGACCCTGAAGAGTACTTCTCTTAAATTCAAATGCCTTTTTCATCTAGTGAACCAAAAATTTATCTTTAGTAACATTAATGCCATCACTTTGTGTGGGGAGATGAGTAGGATAGTAGAATTTTAAAGCATACTAGTTAATGTAGAGTATTAGCAATGAAGCATTTTACTTTGAACTAACGATTTCTTTGTCAAAACATGTCCTTTCTCCTTAATTGATGATGTGAAGTTATGAAAGCATTTATTGAAATATATTACATACTCAGCTTGATAAACAAGAATAATGATTTTTTTTTTTTTTTTAAAAGAAAAGCTTGACCAAAGCTGCTACTGTCAAGGTCATGGAAAGTGAAGTCCTCTTACTGTTGCTGAAAGTCAGTTTTAAATGGTCAGATCCCTTGGTCCAAAAATTCTTCTACGAGTTTCTCTTACAGAAACACTTACTCAAATTTGCAGATTTATGTACAAGGAAGTTGTTGGCAACATTTTTTTTTTTGCCAATAAACAATCTATTGGTCTAACCAGAAGTGATGAGTGTGACCACAGTGGACGCCTATGCAGACATTAAAAATAATGAGCCGTATTACACCAATATGGAAACATAATATGTCACAATATGTTAATTTTTTAAATTAAGAAGCAGAATAGTAAGCATAGTATCCCTTCATGTATATATATACAGAAAGAAACTATTGTGTGTATATACATATATACATGTATAGGTATATATGTACATTTATATTGACATATAAAGATAGAAGAATATACAACAGTTAAAAGTGTTTAGACAGTAGGCAGAGGAACTCTCCACATCCTGTATTTATATGTCGTGTGAATTTTTTACAATGAACTTGTATTACTTGTATTAATTTTATCAAGTAAATTTAAAAGTTACAAAAAACAAGGAATAAATCCCTACCAACAGTGGTAACAGCTATTGGTTGCTTGTTTTTCTGTCTTAGATCCCACCATGCTCACAGACATGATGAAAGGCAATGTCACCAATGTCCTGCCTATGATTCTTATTGGCGGATGGATCAACATGACGTTTTCAGGCTTTGTCACAAGTAAGTTACAGACTCAGAAGACTTCAGGTTTACTTCATCTTTGATCCTTTCCCGTGACCCTACTCAGAAATCCAGGTGCTGCTGACATACTACTGTCCCAGGTCCTATGTTCTCGAGTGGAAACTGATAATAGTCCTTGAACAAAAAAATTGATTATGCTCTGATTTCCCGGCTCTTATCCCAAAGTGTTCATACATTGATGACACGGATGCTTTTCTACTAAGGGACTCGAACAAGTGGCTGACTAATTTGCATCCAAAATTAGTTTTGTGTCCTAGTGAGTAGGCGGCAGGGAAGCCTGTTCCTGTCTTGACTTCATCTTTGAGGTGTTGGGTCAGTTGCTTGTCGATTTGTTTGAGCCGCTTTTATTTAAATGAACTTGGTGTCTTAGGAATGTCGTTCTTTGTGCATATATATTCCACTTCGGGTTTAACAGACTTGTGCTGGTTTCTTTTCCAGATTTTGGGGCACAGCTCAGGTTGAGCCCCTACTTCTTAAGCACTAGACAATCTGGTGTTGTTCAAAGCACTAGAATCAAGTGACTTTTGAGTGTTAATTCTTCAGAAAGTGACATAAGTCTCTTTGTGGAAATAAGTTTCTAAACACTGTATGGTACAGAGTTCCCATCTCCTCAGGGAGATATGTGCATCACACTTATTAAACTGTTCTACAGAGGAAGCTGGGCATGATTCTGAACTTTTTCTTGCTTTTCTGCAGCCAAGGTCCCGTTTCCACTGACCCTCCGTTTTAAGCCTATGCTACAGCAAGGAATTGAACTACTTACATTAGATGCCTCCTGGTAAGGACTTTCTTCTATTGAGTAAAAACACCAACCAAAATCTAAAACAGGGATCTCTTTAAACAACAGGATTTCCAGTTTGCCTGCTTCACTGGAATAGGTTTTTGGAGTTTTTCTCATTGAAACTCCACTCAGAATGCCACAGATTATGGTAACTTTTACATAAGCTTTCTTGCAAAAGGAGAGAATGTATCAAGCTCTTTCCCCTAGCTTCTTGGGTCTTAAGAGCTCAAAAAAGTAGATGTGTCCACCCCAAAAAAAGTTAAAGGCAGGAATTCTGGACAAAGCAGACTTTTTAACAATAAATGCCCTGGGGCTTATGGAAGTGGATGTTGGTATTATTTGTTTCAAAATACATTACTTCAAATAACAACATTAATCCTTTTCATTGGTACCAGTCACTGTGCTAGATACAGTCCATATATTATTTTATTCTCGTAGCAACCCTATCAAGTGGAGCCATTGAGATTTGACCACAAGTCTGTCCAAATCCAGCACTTGTGTCTTATTTACCGTTCTGCTTTTTATATCAGAGTAATAAAACCCCAAATATGAAGAGCTCTCAGGACAGTGCTACAGTCTCTGGAACACAGTAGCGCTTCTTCATGTGGTCTCTCCAAGATTATTTTGGCTATGGCTTCCCAGAGACTAGTGTCTAATGGAAACCAGACAGGGACTTCCTTAGTGGTCCAGTGGTTAAGAGTCCACCTTCCAATGCAGGGGTCACGGGTTCAGTCCCTTGTCAGGGAACTAGGATCCCACTGCAGCAGGGCAACTAGGCCAGCACACCATAACTCGAGAAGCCTGCCCACCACAACAAAGACCCAGCGTAGCCAAAATAAAATTGAGTAGGCTAGAATAAAATAAAATAGCCAGACAGCAGGAGGAGGAGAATGGGCAATGGGGGTCACCATTGCCGATCTTGACTCACTCCGCAGTTGGAGCAGTTTGTGGTTGTTTGGGAGGGACACGATAGACCCTGCGCTGGGAAAGTCTTGGGCCTGCACACTTCCCTGAGAGGAGAAAAGCTGTACTTCCTACGAGTAGCACAACTGTTAAACTTGGACCTTCCAGTCTCCTGTGGGTAAACACAAACTTCATGGGCTGGAGAAAAGCTGTTTTATTTTTGTCAGCACCTGGACAAGTATGTTTCTGACATGCTCGTGTGGACAAAGGAGCCTGGAACCACATATGAACTAGCTTACCAGTCTGAAATATTATGTACAGATGAGTGTGACCCAAGTATTGGAATGAAGTGTGGGTCCTTTCCCTCTGTATCATTTCTTACACTCATTTTAGTTTTTTATTATATGCAAACATATTAACTTCATTGGGGCAAGGTGGGAAACCTAACCTAAGGAGAGCTTTGGGATATAGTTCAAAACTTGAAATGGCTTGTCCAGCCACCACAGTCTTCAATATGAAGCCTGCTAACACTTGTGGTTTCCTTAGAGAATGGGATTCAGGACAGGAAGCCTCTTTCAATTTATATCTTATGAACTTCAGTATTATTTGCAATTATCATATACATCAATAACAAGTGTGTGGTGTTGTCATGATTACAAATAATAAATGGTTTGAAAACTCACTATGTAGGCAGGATAATTAAACAAAACTCGTGTTCCCTGATAAAATGAAGCCCACCAGTTGTGAGTTCAGTTCCTGCTACTGAATGCCAAAGAAGGAGCTGTTAGCCTCCATATATTACCTCATTTTACCCTCATGGCAACTCTCTGAAGTGAGTGGAAGAATTGAGATTTGACCCAGGTCTATCCACAAGGCTCAGCTGTTTGCCTGCAGAGAGCTATAAACTATTAATATTTGTAACATGGCCTTCACGTGTGTTTCTTCTTTGGTTGTGCTCTGGATGACTACTGGCTGACCCCAGGTGATTCCTTTATATACTCTGAACAACTTTGGGTGGTAGAAATGTATGAACTAGTTTATCCTGAAATAACTACCTACATTGTTTCACTTTTGCTTCCTAGGGTGAGTTCTGCATCCTGGTATTTCCTCAATGTCTTTGGGCTTCGGAGCATCTACTCTCTGATTTTGGGCCAAGATAATGGTAAGAGGCAATTACTTCAATAGCTGAGTCATTCATACCAGGGCCAGAGTGATTATGTAGGCTGTGTTGTATTGAACAGAGTGAAATATGGTGCTTCATTCCCTAAACTTATTCCTAAGTTTCTGAGGTATTCTGAAAGAGTCTTAAGCATCCCAAGGTCAGACTGAAGATCTGAATTCTCCTCATTAATCACGGGGACAGTATTTAATTATGCAGAGTCTGATACCCTCCAATGAGGGACCCAGCACCAGCAATGTAAGCCTGTAAATGTAAGCCTGAAGCTGAGAGAAGGCTGGTTTGATCAGTTCGCCCATTGACTAGAGACCAGTACCAGTCCTGGCTCTCTTACTTAAATAGCTGGGACCCTGGGTAGTTACTTAACCACACCAGTCTTCTGCCTACCTGTAAAATAGGGACCTTAATAACTGACTTCTGGGTTTGCTGTGAGTAGATAAGGTAGATACATGGAGCACTTAGTGAAGTACCTGGCATATTGGTGTTGCTCAGTAACTCATAGCTATTGCTCGTGTTATTTAAATTTGAAATAAAGTTTAGAGCTTCCTTTAGTTAATCTTTCTCCTGCTGTTATCACGTCCATTGTTTGCAAGAGGTAAAGTGACTTTCACAAAGTGTGTGACAAGGCCAGTGAACTGTCCATGGTTCTCTAACCCACTGCCAAGCATCTGTAAGTGCTGTGTGAGGACCACGCTTCCCTGAGGGTCCTGGGTGCGGGCTGTGCCCTGGCATTCACCGGGGTGTGTCTTACGCTGCAGCTGCTGACCAGTCTCGGATGATGCAGGAGCAGATGACTGGAGCAGCCATGGCCATGCCCGCAGACACCAACAAAGCTTTTAAGGTACACTCACTTCTCTTCCCAGCTTCACCGAAGCTCAAAGGTGTTACCAGAGTTACTTTTAAAGATGAATTCCCTGAAGTGAGTGTGGTATATATATGGTTCCATCATTTTAAGTTGAGTGAAAATGTATTTGCATTTACATGTCTCATATTCCAGAGACAGAATCATCTGATAAGTAAGTTAGAGATTCTTGGTACTTTCGGTGGTTTTTAAATGCTCACCCAATTTAATCCACAGTGTAAATGAAGTTATAAAAGCAGCCCAATCAAAGATGCCAGGTAGACATTTGGAATATTTTGAACTTTTTTGGACCCTGATATAAATTTCATTCAGTAAAATCTAAATTGGGAATACCTTGGCAATCTAGTGGTTAGAACTCCACATTCTTTAACTGCCGAGGGCCCAGGTTCAATCCCTGGTGGGGGAACAAAGATCCCACAGGCCATGTGGCTTGCTCCCAAAAAAACCTAAATTATTTGAGCCTTTCATAAATGATTCTTGAATTTGTAAAATCCAATATAATTTTATACAGCAAAATCTCACTAATTTTTCATGATGAAAACTAGAAATAGAGAGGAATTTGCTTGATGAAAGATACCTATGAAAGACCCACAGTTAACATACTTATACTGGAAGCTTTGCCCCTAAGGGTAGGAACAAGACAAAAGATGTCCACTATGACCACTTCTATTCAACATTATTCTAGATGTTCTAGCCAGGGCAGTTAGGTGAGAAAAAGAAATAAAAAGCATCTAGATTAGAAAGGAAGAAGCAGGAACTTCCCTGGTGGTCCAGTGGTTAAGAATCTGCCTTCCAAAAAAAAAAAAAAAAAGAATCTGCCTTCCAATGCAGGGGACTCGGGTTCGATCCCTGGTGAGGGAACTAGGATCCCACATACCACAGGGCAGCTAAGCCCACATGCTGCAACTAGAGAGGCCCATGGATCACAGTGAAGACACAGTGCAGCCAAATTTAAAAAAAAAAAAAAAAGTTTTAGAAGTAAAACTGTCTTTGTTTGCAAGTAATGTGGTCTTTTACATAGAATATCCTAATAGGAATCCACCAAAAAACTATTACATGTAATACATTCAGCAAGATTTTCAGAAATCAGTCATAGTTCTACACACTGGTAATAAAGAATATGAAAAATAGAAATTAAGAAAATCATTCCATTTACAATAGTATCAAAAAGGATAAGAATAAATTTAACAAAACAGCAAGACTTGTACCATGAAAACTGAAAAATATTGCTGAAAGAAACTAAAGAAACCCTAAATAAATGCAAATATATCCGTGTACATATTATCTTGACTTACTGTTATCGAGATGGTAGTACTCCTTGATCTGTTGATCTACAGACTCAAAATCCCACCAACTTTTCTTGCGCAAATTGGCAGTCTGATCCAGAAGATAATACGGAAGTGAAAGGGCTTCAGAATAGGTGAAACAATGTTGAATAAGAACGGAGTTGGAAGACTCAAGACTTCCTGATCTGAAAACCTACTTCTGAGCTATAGTAATCAAGACTGTGTGGGACTGCCGGATGTGCAGACTTGCAGACCAATGGAACAGAGCTGATATTCCATTCAATCGGGACTTCCCTGACGGTCCAGTGGTTAAGACTCTGTGTGCTTCCAGGGGAGGAGGCCCAGGGTCGATCCCTGACCAGGGAACTAAGATCCAAATGCTGTGCAGTGCAGCCAATAAATAAAAAAAGTTTTGTTTTTCTTTTTAAAGAATTGAGAGTTCAGAAATAAACTCATACATGTAGGTCAAATGATTTTTGAGAA
Source organism: Cervus elaphus (assembly GCF_910594005.1). Classification (NCBI taxonomy): domain Eukaryota; kingdom Metazoa; phylum Chordata; class Mammalia; order Artiodactyla; family Cervidae; genus Cervus; species Cervus elaphus. The sequence goes on from NC_057838.1 coordinate 29,141,319, forward strand.
AGGTGCCAAAATAATTCAGTGAGGGAAAGAATAGTTTTGCTGTTTATTGCGTACAGAGTTTCTGTTTCAGGGGATGAAAAATTTAGAAATAGTGGTGATGGTTGCACAACATTGTGAACCTAAAAAATGCCACTAAATTGTATACTTAACAGTGGTTAAAAATGGCAAATTTTGTTTCATATGTATATGAATATTTACCACAATAAAAAACATTGTGAATAAAAGTTTTTAAATGGGTCAAAGACCTAAATATAAGAGCTAAAACTAGAAAGCTCGTAAAAGAAAACATAGGTGTAAATGTCTGTGACCTTAGATTAGGCAATGATTTCTTAGATATGACATCAAAAGTGTAAGCAACAAAAGGAAAAATAGATAAGTGGAACTTTGTCAAAATGAAAACTTCTGTGCTTCAGAAGACACTGTTAACAAAGTGAAAAGCCAGCCCATAGAATCGGAGAAAGTGTCTGCAAATCATACATCTGGTAAGGGTCCAAGATTCAGAATAAAGAACTCTTAGAACTCGACAATAAAAAGATGATCCAGTAAAAAGTTGGCAAAGGATATGAATGCTCATTTCTCCAAAGAAGACGAACAAATACCCAATAAGCTAAGCACATGAAAAGATGCCCAACATCATTAGTCATCGGGGGGTTTTGCAAATCAAAACTTCAGTGAGAAAAAAAAAACTTCGGTGAGATACCACCTCGCACTCACTCGTATGGTTATTATAAAAAAGATGGACAGTAACGAGTGTTGACAAGGATGTGGAGACATTGGAACCCTGATTCGTGCTGGTGATTATGCAGCTGCTTTGGAACACAGTTCTTAGTCTTATCCTCAAAAAATTAAACACACTTACCATATGACCCAGCAGTTCTGCTCTCAGCTAAACACCCAAGACTGAAAACATATTTTCACACAAGAACTGAGTACAAGAATGTTCAGAATACTACTGATAATAGTCAAACCTAGAAACAATCCAAATGTCCATCATCTGATGAACAGATAATGCAATGTCTAGACAATGGAATGTATGCAGTGGAATATTAGCCATAAAGAAGAATGAAGTGCTGAATCATGCCACAACAGAGAGGAACCTTAAAAACATGCTAAGAGAAGGGAACTATAACCAATATCCTGTAATAAATCATAATGGAAAAGGATGAAAAAAACTAAATGTATATGTATAACTGAATCACTTTGCAGTATGGCAGAAACCAAGACAACACTGTAGATCAAGTATACTTCAACAAAATAAATTTTTTTTAAAATGTTAAGTGAAAGAAACCAGTGACAAAAGGCCACATAGTGCATCCAGAGAAGATGACAAGATTCAGAAAATGAAGTAGTAGTTGCCAGGGGCTGGGGAGGGGATATGGGAGTATCTGCTGTTTGATGTAGAGGGAGTCTGCCGTGACAGAAGTGTCTGGAACTCCACAGCAGTGATGGTTGCACATCTGTATGAACACACTAAAAGCCACTGGAGTGCACACATTGAAGGGATGGATTGTGTAAATTATTGTTTTTAAAAACCCATACCTGTGAGCTAACATTTATATTGCACATTAAGTTTTGTAGAGCATTTTTAAAGACCTACTAATTAAAGGCAGAAGTAGTCAGCATTAATAGAATACTTGAGAAATGTAATTAGTTGCCAGCTCCAGGGACCTGAACAGATCGTTTCTTTCTTAGCCTAGTCTCCTGTCTGTAACTTAGGGGCGGGGGTGGGTGAGCGGACAGCAGCACCTCCCTCATAGGATTGAGTGAGTGTCACATGTGCAGAGCTTGATCCCGCTCCAGGCCTGAGCATATCAGCACTGCTCCTATAACAGCCCTTCTCTCCCTGCCCCCATGTTTCTCTTCCTTTGCAGACAGAGTGGGAAGCTCTGGAACTGACGGATCACCAGTGGGCACTGGATGACGTTGAAGAAGAGCTCATGGCCAAAGACCTCCATTTCGAAGGCATGTTCAAAAAGGAATTACAGACCTCTATTTTTTGAAGACCAAGCAGGGGCTAGCTGTGTCTGGAACTTGGAGTAGCGCTTAACCTTACAACTTTCATTTGAGCTGGAGCCTCTTGGAATAAAAAGGAGGGTGCATGAGCTGGCGGGGGTGCAGCAAGGATTGTTCTTGTCTGAGGCGGGCTCCCCTTCATGTTTGAACCCAGAGGAAACGTGAGGAGTGTATGCTGGGTGACTTGCCCAGAAACAGCTATTTTTTAAATATTTTAAATGTTCCTTCTGGTGACTCTAGTAATAAAAGTAAGAGAAAGGGGGGACACTCAAGCTAGTGATAATATTAAAAAACGGCAAAAATTCAGTCTATGGAAAAAGCATTGTCAATTAAACCTAATTATTACGTGCAGTCATTCTGACACCTAAACCTCAGTAAACTCCTGTTTTCTTGGAATCCAAACACCCTGCATTTCACCTTAAATTTTTTGTTAGTATTTGTATAACTTCCCTTTCACAAGTAATACATTTTCATTGTTGAAAATTTAGAACCAATGGATAAAAAAATGAAACTCTCTGTGTTGTTCATTTTGCGCCTGCAAATGACATGAAAAGCAAATGTGTCAAAACCTGACTCAAGCTCTTTTCCAGAGTAAATGCCCGGGGCCAGGACAGACTTAGCAAACCTTCTCTCTGTCTTCATACTATCAAGTAGAAATTGGTGACCCTGAGACACTGCCAGATCCTCAAATGCCTTTGGGATGCTCAAAGACTTCAGTGGTTAAGTAATGTGAAGTCTTCATCTGGAATTCATAATATATTAAATCCACTGTCAGATCAGTAGAGCTGCACTATACATGGCTACTCCACTGAACGAAAGACCCCATGTCCGAGTTATTCTGGATGAGAGAGAGCTTACATGTGGTTGTAAGAAGGGAGAGAGGGTGATTGCTGGCAGACACAGAGGTAAGGGTTGCCCAGGAATAATTCTGTCTGGATTAACTGTCCCAGGGAGGTGGCAGAGGGCCTTCTCTGTACCAAGAGGTGAAATGTAACTACACATTGAACGTTGTAATCAGGAACAAACAACTCAACTCTACAAATTAAATCGTCCTGTCTTTTTGTCTTTACCTGTACAAACATTACCTCTGTGGGTCACTGACAGCCTTCTGCCAACAGTTATGAGTATGTATTGTGGACCAGTGCTGGAGAGTCTAAAATGGAAAAAATGGGACTCTTGTCCTCAGGAACTCATAAGAGAGACACATGAGAAATTGGTGGTTCTTAATCATTCGTTGGGTCACAGTACCTCTTTGAGAATCTGCTGGAAGCATAGACCTCTAGGGTAACCCCAGGAGCACTGATAGACCCTTTAAAGCCTATTCATAGTGACACGCTGACCCAAAGTTAAGAGATGCTAATATTTAAAACAGTTGTTAAAATATTAAAGGAGCAAAGATTCCCAGGGAAGCTAACCTTTGCTCTGGGTCTTGAAAGAGTTCTGCAGTGTAGAAAGGCATCCCAAGCAAAGGGAAGAGAACCAGTCAAAGCCCACAGATGAAAATGTCTACAATTCACTGCTTCCTGACGAAGTGGGGAGTGGTATGGTATATACAGAAAGGTCTGAATCAGGCAGGAATGGAGACAATACGGGGACTGAGGGGAGGACCCCCTTTCCTACAGCGTGTCCTTGGTCTGCCTCTTGACCCACACAGTCTGTCTTCCCTGTAGTGAAGTTGGGTGGGTAAAATGTGTGAGACTGTTCTCACCCATCATGGTGGTAAATGTGTATGTCCTTGGCACCAGCTCTACAGCAAGTCAAAGGGAAAAGCCAAGTTTGCCTTGGCAGGCTCTTCTCAGAACCAGCACGCAAGTTCAAGGAGCACTGCTTATTATGTCTGCTTCTTGGAGTTTAGTTTGGATCAGACTGCTAGGTGAGCAGTCCACCTTTACCATCACCCTGGACTTAGCACCCGAAACCATTTAGAGCAACGTGAAATGTCCACTTATTGATAATGGTGGTATGAAAGGCACCTTGCATGGAAGATTAAAGATCGACAGTCAGTGATCACACAACTCAGAAAAATAGTGATGACTTAGACTGGAGGACAGCAGGTAAACCTGTGCTTAGAGGCAAAAGCCAGCCTGGTCCCCCTGTATGGTCTGAGGAGCCTGATGGGCAGGGGTATATGTAGGAGACATGGGGGGTTACTCCGTGAGGAATAGTGCAGTGGCAACTGACAGAACTCAGTCTGGCTTAAGCAGTTTTCTTTTTTTTCCTTAATGTAAATTGGTTCAATAACTAAAATGCCCAGTGGTCAGTTACTTCAGTGTAACTGGAGCCAGGGCCTCAAATGATATCATCCAGACTTGGTTGCTTTCTCAAGTCTGCTTTTTTCTATTCTCAGGCAGTTTGTCTTCTCACAGAGACACCAGCTTCGTAACCTCAGTGAAAAGCACCCCTGGGAATTCCCTGGTGGTCCAGTGGCTAAGACTCTATGCTCCCAATGCAGGGGGGGGGCAGTTTCGATCCTTGGTCAGGGAACTAGATCCCACATGCCACAGTACACGCCTCAACTAAAAATCCCGTGTGCTGCAAGTAGGACCCAATGCAGCCAAATAAAAAAATACCCAAAAAAGACATGATGAGATGAGGCAGAGGCAAGGCCAGCTGGCAGAGAGCTTCTAAGTCACCCCCTCAGACAAGTACTTGATCCTGATGTTACTTCAGGAACGTCTGGGAGGGACTGGTAGGAAGGGATCTGCTGCTGGGGTGGAGTTGAGGCCGTCATGATGATTAGCCCCCTTTTTCTTGCTCTGCCTCAGTGTGGCTGTGTGTAAGGCACTTCCCCTCTCTGGGCCTGTCTCCCCACTCACCACCCTGTTACTCTCCGCTTCTACCCCATCCATTCCTTTCCCAGCCCAGATCTGCAGCCACTGTGGAAAACAGTCTGGCAGTTCCTCTAAAGCTCAAACAAAGTTTCCATATGACCCAGCAGTTCCACTCCTAGACACATAGCCCAAGAGAAAGGAGTACATATATGTCCACACAAAAACGTGTACACAAACACAGTAGCATTATTCATAACTGCCACAAAGTGGAAACAACCCAAATAGCCCTCAACCAAACCTGCACTCGTGTATATAACTGAATCACTGTGCTTCACACCTGAAACCACACTGTAAATCACGGTACTTCAGTAATAAAAGGTAATGATAAAATGTTTTGTACTTGTGATAGTTACACAACCTTGCGACTATAATAAAAACCACTGAATAGAACACCTTAAATAGGTGAGTTACATCCTATTGGCTGTTGACATCAAGATCTCTCAAGGTCATGGACACGAGGGGCTCTTGGAGACTATCCAGGATGTACGAGGATAGCATGGAGGAGACATCTGAGAATGCTGGGTGCAGAGGGGTGTCAGGGGCCTGCCAGCATGTCCCGAGGCCTCTCCTGCGCTTTAACGTCAGCTCTGGCAGCCCTCCTGACCCTGTACTCACCCTGGTCCCACCATCCCCATCTCCCGGGCTCTGGAGGAGTCTGGGAAGGTCCGCAGGCTTCAGAAACCCGAGCTCTATATCCGTGTACTAGACCCAAAATGCATACTAGACACAAAACGGGCTAGTACTCAATATGTAAAAGGTTTTATTTCTACAACCAGCTCACCAATTGTACAGGCAGCCCTGTGTAATCTTTTCCTTTCTTCCATTTCTTTGTGAATTTCTTTTTTGTTTTAAACTTTTTACTATGAAAAATTTCAACCATACACAAGAGTGTAGAGGATAGTACCCATCTCCCTTCACTGATAATGAATAATAATAGTTTGTCAATCTTTCATGTATCTTCCAAACGCATTTTTTTTTCCTGGAGTGTTTCAACGGTAAATGTTAGACACGATACCATCTCACACAAAAACATTTTAGTAAGTAGCTCTGACAGATGAGGAAATGATCAAACATAACCCATAATACCATTATTCACCGAGTCCAAACAGGTTTATTGTTTAGTCCATGCTAAGGCCCAATCAATGTTCAAATTACCCAATTATCTTCCAACACCTTTGTGTCTTTGCTTTGTCTGGATGAGGATCCCAACAAGGACCTCGCACATGGCATTTGACTGCTATGACTCAAGTCTTTTATAACATTTTCCCTTCCCCTTGGTTTTTTCAAGCTGTTAATTTGTTGAAGAAACTACGTATTTGTTATAGAAGTCTGTATGCCTTTTTGAAAGTATTCTCACCTGGGAGACCAAATCTTTAGATTGTTTTTCGCTTCAAAGAAAGATTATGGGGAATGAATTAGTGACAGATGCATAGACAATTAAGTAAATAAAAACCCAAGCCACACTTACCCCAGGAAAAGCAGAACATCTAGCAAACAAATTATAATCATAGCACACTCCTGATTCAGCTTGGATAATTTGTTTCACAGTTGGACTATTGTAAATGCAGATTGATGATATAAACAAAAGCGGCACAGGAAAATGTGGAAGGCAATATAAGAGCTAAATCTTCATGTTCCTTTGCAGTAGTCAAGAGGTAAAACCTAAAGCTGAAAAAAAATTAGCAATATAAGTCTGACAATTAGAAAATACATATAAAGACCAAAGAAATAAGCAGAACTACCATAAAGAGTTGAAAAGAATTGGGAGTGAGAGGGAATAAAATAAAGGACAGTTGATCCTTACAGTGTGTACTGGATCATCAGACTTATTAATTAAATATATATATATATATTTTTTAAAAATAGGGTTCATTTAGCTGGTATCCATGGAGGCTAAAATCTGAGAAAGAATGAATTAAGATTCCAGGGACCCTTGAGGCTCAATGTGGGAGTGTGACTGTTCTTGCCCTCAGAGCTAAGACTGGCCGAGAACAAAGTCTGCCAGACGGCACCATCTCCCCCAGTCCCACTCCCAAGCTGCCTTTAGTTTCTCTGCTCTTTCCCACCATAGTGACTCACCAGAACAGAAATGGCAGCCAAGTGTCCTGTCCAAGCAGGAGATTTCACCATGGCTTTGCCTTTTTATTCTCTCTCCCCTTTGCTGGGAGCTTCCAAGGTACTCTGGGGTAGGAGCTCTCAAAAATTCCCAAAGCTGGTGGTTGGCTCTCCTTTCCTCGGAGATCCCAGTCGGAGGCCTGTTTTTAATTTTAGTATATGTGCTGCCGAAGCGAGCACTGGAGGCCTATTTTCAGATTCAAACTCCTAGCACAGTAAGTGCCACCGGGAAAGCCTGGGGTTTTCATCTCTCCTTCTCTCTCTGCGATTCTTCCAGAGGGGCAGGGTAGTGTCATCACTCTTAAGACCACTGGCCCTTATGGTTTGGCTTTTCATTTGCTGTGTGACCTTGGACAAATTACATAACCTCCCTGAGCTTGCTGGCTGTAAAATGGAAAGCATAAAAATATATCAAGTTGTTGGCAGAGAACAGGCTTGTGGACACAGTGGGGGAAGGAGAAGCTGGGACAAATCGAGAGGGTAGCATGGAAACACGTGTATTACCATATATAAAATAGCCAGTGGGAACTTGTTGTCTCACTCAGGGAGCTCAAACCGGTGCTCTGTGACAACCTAGAGGGGTGGGATGGGGTGGGAGGGAGGTTCAAGAGAGAGGGGACATATGTATGCCTATGACCCATTCATGTTGACATATGGTGGAAACCAACACAATATTATAAAGCAATTGTCCTCCAATTAAAAATAAATTAAAATAATAATAATAATATAGGGTTACGGGGACTTCTCTAGTGGTCCAGGATTAAGAATTTACCTGCCAATGCAGGGGACACAGGTTTGATCCCTGATGCGGCAAGATTCCACATGCTGCGGGGCAACAGGGCCTGTGTGCCACAACTTCTGAGCCCACGTGCTGCACCTGCCGAAGCTCATGCGCCCTGGAGCCTGTGTTTTGCAACAAGAGAAGGCACTGCCCTAAGAAGCCTGTGCGTCACAACTCTGGAGGAGCCCCCGCTCACCGCAACTAGAATAAGACTGTGCAGCAACAAAGACCCAGCATGGCCAGAAATAAACACATTTTTTTTTTTTTTTTACAAAACCTAACTGGAAAAACAAATAATTTATAGGGTGGTTGTCAGGACTTAGAAAGAATCATGCATGTAAGGTGTGTAGCACAGCTCCTGGCAGACCAAGAGCTTGATAAACAAAGCTATTGACCATACCCCGTATGCTATGCTTGGAATCACCCCCCACCCATCCTTGCTGTCCCAGACGCTCCAGGATGAGGCAAGGAACCTCTTTTACAGCCAGAATACTCCCCACCTATAACTGGCACCCCATGCTCCCCAGTTAACATTCACCTCCACCGCTAGCCAGTCTCCTCTTTCCTTTGGATCAGCTTTCATCATGGGTTCTGGCCAAAGGGATCATAATCTCCTTGCTTTTGTCTGGAATCTCAAAGTCCCTACCAATCCGCAGTTTGGAAACACAATGGGATTGGGGCTGCAGAGCCGGGGAGCAGCAGTCTGATGATTCTGAGGGAATTGGGGGCTGGGGCGCCGCCAAGCCAGTGAGACTCTGCAGGGGCATGAATTGGGGTCCAAGCACACAAACCCTGCCCTCCTTGGAGGAAACTGAGGAAAGGAACCAAGCTAGCCCCGAACCTGCTGAGGGAATCTTGACGTTTCCAAAGGAGACTCATCAGTGAGTTTTCCCAGAAGTCACTGAAAGGAGGGACCTGGATCCCACAGCTTCCATAATGGGCCCCTCGAACTGCCCTCCCACCAAGACTGCCCACAGGGGAAAAGACAGAGGTCCCTCAAAGGAAATTAGGATGCTGTCAGGAGAGAGATCTTGGACAATGCCAAAAAATGCCAACTATCTGTTATATGTAGAAACAGGATCTAGATAATTTCCCCCAAGATCAGAACGACTGACTAGATCGAACAAGATAAGATAAATAACAAACAAATGTAGAATCCTCTAGTGAGGATCAAAACATTAACTGCGGGGATTTCCCTGGTGGTCCAGTGGTTAAGACTCTGCACTTCTACTGCAGGGGGCACAGGTTCCATCCCTGAGCGGAGAGCTAAGATGCCACATGCCATGGGATAAGTCCAAGAGAAGAAAAAAGAAACCAACTGCACACAATGAGATGGGGAAGACCCGGTCAATATTGAGAATAAAGTGATGTGGCTGCCAGAAACATTACTTCAGCATATTAATAGGTGGGGTCATATTAATAGAGGAGTAGACTCAAGGAAAGGGGAGGTGAACATTCAGTTTTATTCTCTCAGTTCCAAGAGTCATACTTCAAAGAGAATATTGTTGACCTGGTAAGACACAAACAGAGGAGAGATGTCACCATGGTGAGATCTCAGAACCCTGTCCTTCAAGGAAAGGCTAAGACGACTGGAAGGGTTTGGCCTGGAGAAGAAAATCCTGGAGAAATAACAGATGACTTTACAATCCTGATGGGGTTCCCGCAAGAAAAAATAGTAAAGCTGGTCAGATGATATGGGAAAATGGGAAAAGCCTGAACTCTCCCCCGGAGTCAGAAAAGCTAGATTCAGGCTCCGCTGTTTACCAGCTACTAGAGAGTGACCACTCTTCACACTACAGCATGTGAGACACAATAAGGGCTGAGGATTGGTTTTCTGTGAGAGCTACAGATAGGAAAGCACTGGCAGAGATACTTCAGTTCAACCCTAGGAAGGATTTTCTTTCTTTCTTTTTAAAATTATATTATCATTCTTATCTCTGATTACAAAAGAAATACATGGTTGTATAAAACATTGGTAAACAGAAAAGCAAAATTAGATAAAAATTATATCAACCACGATCTGCATGAGGGCTCAGTCGCTCAGTCATGTCCTGGTAACCCAGTTGGCACAGTGGTAAAGAATCTGCCTGCCAATGCAGGAGATGCAGGTTCAATTCCTGGGTTGGGAAGATCCTCTGGAGAAGGAAATGGCAACCCACTCCAGTATTCTTGCTTGGGAAATCCCAAGGACAGAGGAGCCTGGCAGGCTACAGTCCATGGGGCAAAGAGTCGGACACGACTGAGCACACACACACACACCAATCACTATCTACCTTCTAATATTTAGGGATAGAATAGGTGATGGACTGGTTGGTGGATATTAACAAAAATGGGATCATACAAATAATTATCTGAGAGAAATGAGAGTATCAACATATAATAATGTATATATTAGTATGTAAGGATGCTTATTGCAGTATTGTTTCTAGGGGGAAAAAAAGCTGTTAATCACCTGATTACTCATCAGTAGGGGAATACTGGGACTGTCTGACAAACTAACAGAACATCCACACCATGCAAAACTGTACAGCTAATTAAAAGAAAGGACAGAGCTAGTATGTATTGCCTTCAAAATGTTTCCAACATATATCTGCTTAAAACAAAACAAGCTAATGGAATAATATGCATAGTATGATCCCATTTTTGTAGAAATGCATGCACTTATATATTTTCATATGATGCAAAGAAAACAGGATGATGTTAATGGTGGGTACATCTGCAGGGGGCAGAGCTGGAGAGACCAAGGGTAAGACAGTCCCTGTATTCTTTGAACATTTCTATGTTGCTTGAATTGGGATAATTTCAGCATATATTATGACTCAAATGACTGCGATTTAAATAAATAAACACCAGTCTACTCTCGACATGTCTCCATGCCATCAAAGACCCCACACCATATTTCATGACCACATGGATTCCTTGTGTGGATCTTCCTTAACGTGCTGAGCCTTCCGGTGGCCATTTGATACATCGGCAACTGTCCAAACAGGGACCTGGAGCATTCTGACAGACCTACCTGAAAATGTGCAGAGACAATGACCTACCCACGCCTCAAGCAGAAAATTATGATAGGTACACCAGTGTATGTGCACAAAGATGTCTGTACAGGAATGCTGGTGCCTTGTTATTCTTGCTAGCAAATAGCTAGGAACAACCTACATGTCCGACTTCACGAACTGGCTAAGTAAAAATGACAGGCTGATCATATGTTGCAATTCTCCATGCTGAATACAAGAAATGAGATGGAACTGTAGAAATGTACATGCTAAATATGCCAGGATATATTGGGAAGTGAAGGAGAAGGCGAGTTACAGAACAATATGTACAGTATGATCTCATTTCTATTTAAAATGTGTATGTGGTTGTGCCTTCAAAAAGCTGAAGGGTGTACATCAAGCTGTAGGTGGGATTTACCTGTAGGAGGTCCCTAGAATGTATGTCTCCCTATAAGGACGTAGATCTAGAGATACAAAGGGAGTGAGCTCCCCGTCCCAGGAGGTATGCAAGCAGAGACTGACTGCCCCGTTTTCAGGGATGCTGCGGAAGTGATTTCCACATCCCTCCGAGGTTACCTCGCTTCTCTACTTAGCCCTGAGAATCTCTCAGAGAGAGGAGCTTAGGACCGGGAGAAGAATCCACCGCTAAGGGGAAAGGGTTAAGCTGGGACGGCACTCCTGTGGGCGGGCTCCCCGATCGGCAGCGCGGGGCTCTGTTAGCCAAGTCTGAGCATCTCGGAGGATGCGGCGTGGAGCGCAGCTTCAGGGACGCGCGCAAGGTGAACGCGGGGGCTGCCAGCTTGGCGCCCAGGTGAGGAGCTGGACTAGGGGCGGGCAGTGGAGGGGCTCCGGCAGGGGGTATGGCCTGCAGCCCCCCTCTCAGGTGCGAGCGGCAGGGTCTGCACTAGCGCCTACCCCCACCCGGGACACTGCGGGAAGGCGCGGAGCCAGGGGAGAGGAGATGGAGGAAAAGGAGAGGTAACCCGAGATGGACCGGCTCCTGAGGCTGCCCTGCGGCGGCCCGCATCCTCCCCCAGGACGGCCTCTCCCCAGCCCCTGAGGTAGGGAGAACACCCTCCCCACTAAAAAAAAAAAACAAATCTCTTCAGCAGCTGGCCTCCAGAGCTGGGCAGCCCCCTGCTCATCCGGAGATGACTACATCTCTTGGATCGGGGGTGGTGAGCAGATGGCATATGTTTATCGTTGAAGGCCCAACTCGCCTGCCTCCTCCTCTGCAAATCTTCTCGGACCCCCTGGGTAAACTGAGCCAGTGCGGGTTTCACAGCCCCTACTATAACCATTGGCAGCCTGTGTGACCTTGGCTGAGTTGCTCAACCTCTCTGAACCTTGCTTTTTTTCCCCTATGAAATGGATATACCCACACCTGCTTGTGTCAGGAGGGGTGGATGAAATCGAGGACATGCAGCTAAGCTTAGCACAGGAACTTGAGTGGGGACTAGCTCAACAAAGGAGAACTGTTATTAACCAGCGCCCGTGTCCGTGGCCTTCCAGTTCTTCCCCCTCAGCTCGATCCCACTCCGGACACTGCAACTGAGCCTTCTCTTCTGGTCCCCAGCACCTAGCCTGGGCCAGGAGCAGAGCATGGGCTCCGTGCATGTTTGAGAAGAACTAACGAGGCAGAAACTAAACTCAGTTTGGGGGGTGGGTTTAAGGGGTCTTTGATTCCCCCCAAAATTACCCACAAGCTTTGGTGAGCCTAGACATTTCCCTGGGGAGACCACCTGGCATTTTCTTCAGCTTCTCAAGGTATCTGCAAGCCACCAAGGATGAGGAAGCTGGGAGCTTGGAGCACAAGTGGTCCCCAGAGAGGAATCGAACAGGGTCTCTGCCCTTAAACTCACCCAGGCACTGGCTCTCACAGCCGCTGTCCCCCTCTCCTGGCTGTGGGGTCCCTCCCTGCCTCCCACCTACATTAGGGACTCTCAGGAAGGGGAACTGTAAGGGAATATACTTGGGCTAGGCATATGCAGTGACTGGAGATGAGAAATGAAATACACAGCCCTTGAGAAGCCCCAGGCGGGTGGGGGAGACAGGAGATTACTATACTCTGTGACCAGTGTGACAGGAAGGGGTGGAGGTGTCGGGGAAAGAAATACTCAAGCTGAAACAAGCCACTGTCATATCCTACCTGGATTTCTGCACTGGCCTCTCTCCCCCTTTTAAAACACTTCTCAGATCTCCCTTGTAACGTCTATGCTTGTCATCTCCCTCGGCTTCCTAGGTGGGACACAGAATAAAATCCAGGTGCCTTTTTGTGGCTTTTGAGAAAGCCCTGCCTCCCTGATTTCATCTCTCTCTGCTCCTTTCTCCTGTGAAGGGCCTTTGCACTTTCTGTTTCCTCCAGCAAATGCTTTTTCTGGATATCATCTAATGGATGACTCCTTCTTCCCGTTCTGTATTTAGCTCAAATGTCACCTGAGTGGCCTTTCTTGCACTCCTGTGTAAAGCCGTCCCCCATTCTTCTATTTCTTACCCCTGTTTTATGTTCTCCACAGCCCACCTTATTTAAAAGTATTCATTGTCTGTCTTTCACTCACAACACCAGCTCCGTGAGGGCAGGGAACTTGCCAGTCTTGTTCACTGCTTTATCCCCCAGGCTTGGCACACAGTATGTGCTCCAATTATTTGTTGACATGGTTAGAGGGTTGGTGAGAAAGAAAGCTTTCTGGACAAAAGGAAAAGTCAGAGGGCTCTAATGCTTATTCAGCTCCATTTATGGGCCTGGCCCATCATGTGTTTTGTTATGTCTTATAAGAGGCCCTTGGAGTTAGGTACTAATATTATACCCACTTTACAGATGGGAAAACCATGATGCGGAGGGGAAGAGTAAGTCACCCAGAAACTGGTGAAGCTGGGATTCAAACCCAAGTCCCTCCTCAAAGGCAGGGGCGTATTCCTCTCCCTCTCCACTTCTGTAATTTTTGAGCTGGGCCTTCAAGAATAGGATTTAAAATATATATATATATATATATATATATATATATATATATATATATATATTTATATGTAAAGGATTTCAGCAAGTGAAGGAGAAGGGAGATGGCATTCCAGCCTGAGGGAAGAGCGGTATCGAAGGGGTGGAGTGTCAGGCAGTTCTGTGGGTCCTGAGGGATGGGTGAGCAGCCTGGTGTGGCCTTGGGAGGCCAGGAGAGGACCTTATATTCTCTCCTGAGGGTGATGGGGAACCATCAAAGGTTCTGCAGTTCGGCAGGTGGCATGACCAGAGAGGTAGTGTCAAAAGGACTCCTGGTAGCATGCAGAGGCTGAACAGGAAGGAACGGGCAGAGGAGGAAGCTGCTTCTTTCCCACCAGCCCCCGTGGGGTAGCCGTGGGAGACCCCACCCTCAATCGCCATCCCTCTCTCCTTTTTTCAGGCTCATTCGGTAAGGACTGGAAGCAGAGGGCTCGAGGCCCAGGCATCAGCGTGGAGCATGGCCCCCAGCCCCTGGGGCTGCATGGATGGCTTCCTGCTGCTATTGCCCCTGCTGTCCCTGGGGACCAGCCCTGCCCTGGGCCGGGGCCTTCCCAGACCCCTTGAGGACTCAGAACCACACTTGACCCTTGGAGCCCATGACAGAGGCCCTCTTGACATGGAGCGTCGGGCCTTCGACTTCTTCGGGGAGAAGCCCCGAGACCAGAGCCCCTGGAACACCAGTGTTGCCCAGGTCCCTGCTGAGGAGATGCCAGAGAGGCCCGAAGACACCCTTGGCCCAGCCCTGCATGGACCTAAAGCAGCCCATGGGGCTCAGAGAGAAGGACTCTCAGTGACCGACGACCTCCAGGTGGCTCAAGGGCCAATTTCTCAGGGCTGGACAGGACCTCCTGACTCACAGGAGCCTATGGATCAGGAAGCACCAATCCCCTATCCACTGGGGCCCCCCCACCTCCCTTTCTTCCCCACGACTCCCAGACTCCAACTCCGGCTAGCCACAGTTCCTCCCACGTCGGCGGAACCTGGAGGCCAAGTGGGACAGCTACCACCTAGAGATGGTCTATCGGCCAAAGGCAAGACCAGGGTCTCAGAGACGTTTCCCTGGGACCACAAGGGCCCTTCCCCAACTCTTGCGCCCCACCCGGATATTGTGGCGAGGCCAGGGCTGGAAGAACAGGGTGGGGATGAAGAGGACTTCCAGGAGGCAGCTCAAGGCCCCCTCTCCACCCAACAGGGTCCAGCAGCCCCTGATACTGGCTCAGTATCACCAGCTGAGGGGGCATCCTCTCAGGAGCCTGAGTCCCAGCCAGACCTGGCACTGGCCAGAAGCCTTCCTCCCACTGAGGAGCAGTCCATGGAGCTGCCCAAGACGGCTGGAGGTGGGGAGGCCTGGGAAGTCAGTTTTTCAAGTCCCTCCCCCAAACAGGCTCACCTCCCTGATGTCAGGGGCTCACCAGGACCTCAACCATCAGATCCCCCAGTCTCAGAGACTTCTGATGGGCAGCCCAAGCCAGGTGAGTATCAAAGTGAGGGTGCTGATCAGGGCTGGGAGGGGCAGTGTTCCAGGGCAACTGGGTGTCCCCGTTTCTGTGTGACCTCTGGTCCCTCTGGGTCCCATTTACCTCATTCTGGCAAAGGAGGGTGATCATGCCTCTCTCCTGGAGGATTGTATTTGGGGAAACGCTGGAGGGTCAGGCAAAGCGATGACTGCTTTTTTTATTTCAGAGTTGGCAGCAGTGAATGGAGCAGATCCCATCTCCCCTCAGCGGGTGAGAGGTGCAGTGGAGGCCCCAGGTACCCCCAAGTCCCTCATCCCTGGCCCCTTGGACCTTGGCCCAACTGCAAACCGAACAGAGAGCCCTGTGGGATCCCTGAAGCCAGGTGAGGGCATGGCTGGGGGGTTGGCGAGAGCGGGTACTCTGGAATAAAAGAACCTGTGTGACGTATATAGGGGAGGGGTGGGGAATGAGTGGGGATGAATACCTCCTTAAAGGAACTGACCAACAACTTCAAACAACTTAGGATAATAAACTACTACTCACTGGGTACTCTGGGAGAAGTCATTTGCATTCTGGGGACTAGAAAAGTCTTAAATTAACATGGGTTTATTTAGTGCAAGAGATTCTCCAACTCCCATAATTCACTGGAGGAGCTTTGAAAAAATTCCAAAGCCCAGGCACCAACGAGAGGAATTCTGATTGAGTTGATCTCCAGGTGATTCTAATATGCAGCCCCTATTGAGAACTGCTGTTGTGTCAATAAAAATGACAGGACACATCCATTTAACCCTTAGTGGGTGTTGGGGACGATGCTAAACGTTTAATCCTCACCGCAACCCAAGGGGGGGGGGGGGGGGAGGATGCTGTTAACTATCCCCACTTTACAGATGTGCTTGGCAAAGTTATATAACTTGTTCACCACACCGGAGCATGATGGGAAATCAAAAGCACTTTTCAAAGGGCTATTTTAATATTGTTATTATTGCAGATGAAGCCGAGGAGTGGCCGGGGCGCCCCCAAAGCCATCCCCCAGCACCCCCTGTCCAGGCCCCCTCGACGTCTCGCCGGGGCCTCATTCGGGTCACCACGCAGCGCGCCCTGGGCCAGCCACCCCCTCCGGAGCCCTCAGCCAGCTCCACGGCATCAGTCCCTGCCTCCAGCCCCCCAGCCAACGCCACGGCACCCCCTCTGCGCTGGGGTCCTCTGCGACGGGTGCTGAGCTTTTCCTGGGAGCTGCACGTTTACGGGGTGGGGGTGCTCTTCCTGCTGCCCGCGTTGTTGGCACTGGCGTCGCTGGCAGCCGCCCCTGCTGGGCCCCGGCTGGCGCTGGTAGCGGCGGTGCTGGTGCTGGTAGCGGCGGGGCTGCGGTCCGCCTACATGCTCACCGACCCGTATGGCTCGCAGGCACGGCTGGGTTTGCGCGCCGGCCTGGTGCTCTACAATCTGCCCTTCCCCTTGCTACTCACCTCGCTGGCGGCCCTGACCTTGCTGGGTCTGGGCGTGGGGCTGCCACAGCAGCTGCAAAACCCGCTCCTCCTGGGAGCGCTGGCGTTGGCGCACGGCTTGGGGCTGCTCGCCACAGACCTGCTGTCAGCGAGGCCTGCGCTCAACCTCCTGGCCCAGGGTTTATCGTGCGCCTGGGGCGCGGCCGTGGCTCTGGGCACTCTCTGTCTGTGCCGTCGCCGCCTGTTGGACGGGCCGAGGGGCTGGGATGCCAGCCCGGGCCCGAGGCTGCTGGCCGTGGCCGGCGCGCTGGGGCTGCTGGCCAGCGGCTTGCAGCTGGCGGCGGCGCTCTGGCTGTACCCGGGCCCGGGCCGGGTGGGCCGCTTCTCGTGGGCTTGGTGGGGCGTCCACTTCTGGCTGCGCCTACTGGAGCTGACATGGGCACTCACCCTGGCACTGGCCGCTCTGGCCTCCGCGCGGCCCAGGCCGCCCACAGAGCACGCTTGCTGGGCTAAGCTGCTGCGCCTGGCGTGCCCCACGCCCTCTAGCAAGAGCGAGGTGCCGGAGCGGCCCAACAACTGCTATGCGGGGCCCAGTGGCGTCAGCGCAGGTACCCTGGCCATCAGCAAGAGCCTCATCCGCAATCCGGCGGAGGGTGGGCCTCCAGCCACGCCCAGTTCCGGCGCCTGGGGTTCGGCTGCGTCACTGAGCCGCGGTCCCCAGGGTGGCCCCGGACTGTCCCGCAGCAGCGTGGGGCCGGCGCCATCGATAAGCGAGCTGGACCTGCGGCCGCCATCACCCATCAACCTGAGCCGCAGCATCGATGCCGCGCTCTTCCGAGAGCACTTGGTGCAAGACAGCGTCTTCCGACGCTGCGGCCTCCGCTGCCTGGCCTCCCCGCCGCCCGGGGGCGCGCTGCGGTCGCGCCGGGGCAGCCACCCCGACGCGGAGCTCGACGCCTTGGGTTCTTCGCTCCTCCGAGGCCGAAGCCGGTCGCTTAGCGACGTGCGCATGCGCGGCCCGGTCCCGCCACACGTGGCGGACGAAGTTGACGCGGCGGCTTCCCGCAGCTCCGTGGACAGCTTCTCCCGGGGCTCGCTCAAGATCAGCTGGAACCCGTGGCGTCACGGGCTGTCATCGGTGGATAGTCTGCCTCTGGATGAGCTGCCCAGCACAGTGCAGCTACTGTCTACCCCAGCTCCTGCCCTGGCTCCCGCGCGGTCTGGGGAGCCCCAGAATGGGATCCAGCCTCGCTGCAAGACGGGAGACTCGCGCAGCGCCTCCAGTGACACCATCGAGCTTTGAGGGGTCCAGAAACTCAGGACCAGGGCCCCTCCTTCGGGGCCCTAGCGCAAACCTTCTGGGACTTTAAGCATTTGAAAGACATTCCAGGAGTATTCCTGGGCTTCCAACTGAATGCAACCTCCGGAGACAGCCAGACATGAACCCACCCCCAGCCCAGGATTTTTGTTTTTTAAAATATCTCTATTTTTTTCAGCGGGTATTTTGCACAGAGGCCGAGACTTATACGGAATACAGGGTGGACATGCACGGATTTGAGGATGGGGAACAGGGTACAGGTGCCCGAAAACATCCCCTCCAGATTCCCCAGGGTGAAGATGAGTCTTGCTTGTCCAGACTGTCCTCTTTGTGCCAAAGAAATAAACCCTTAGGACTTGGCTCATGCCTCCTTCTGCCCTTGCCAGGTTCCTATTTAGAGGAGATGGCCCCCTTCACCCACCCACCTAGTGATTCCAAGTCCTGTGTGTAATGTGGAAGGGAGGAATTCCAAAGGAAAGGGCACTCAACTCTCCGAGGCTTTTTTTCTTGGTCTGCACCGGGTCTTCCTTGCTGTGTGTGGGTTTTCTCTAGTCTTGGCCAGTGGCCAGGGAGGGCTACTTTGGTTGCAGAGCATGGGCTCAAGGTCACGGGGGCTTCAGTAGTTGTGGTGAATGGGCTTAGTTGCCCGTTAGCACATGGAATCTTCCTGGCAGGGATCGAGCCCCGTGTCCCCTGCATTGGCAGGCAGATTCTAAACTACTGGACCACCAAGGAAGTCCCCTTGGAGGCTTTAGAAGTAATGGCTACCAATATTTCATGGAATATCTATCTGCTGTACACTTTTCAGCTCTTTATATCCATCACCTTAATTCTCACATTAAGCCTGAATGGGAAGCATTATCATGCCCATTTTATAGAAGAGTCATTTGTCAGGGTCCTTTGGCAAATGATAGGTAGTACTGAACTGAGAAAGTTCCATTCCTTTGGTTCCGCCATCCCCCTTCCTCTTTAACATACTTCAGGGCCAAGGCTCTCCTTTGCCTTCCTTCTACTCCTCCCATCAAGAGAGCCTTCAGTTTCCTAGGGTTTTAGGAAACTTCCCCAAGGGTGGAGGGCTCTCAGTAGCTTAAGCCAACCCATGGCAGGTGGGAACAGGTAGGAAGACAAGCTTCTCCATTTTCTAAGACCTTTCTTTATTTCCTGAGATGAATAAATAAATCAGTGGCCGAGGGGCAGGGGGGTGAGTACAGAACAGGAGCTGGCAGCATGCAGCTGGCAGGAGGGGGCTGTGAAGGGCCCACCCCTGCAGGGACACCTTCTCCCACCCCACCCTGGGCAAGGGCCAAAGCTCACCAGCAGCCACAACGAGGAGACACTGTTTAAAAAAAATTCACACATTGTGAAGCCGGCCCAGTGCCCCAAGGTCAAGATCTCAAGGCACCCGCCCTTTGGGCTACTTTTTCACCCCAGGGGCCTGGTGTCTGGGCTGCTCTATGAAGTGGGGAGGGGGTGCTTACCCCACTCTCAAAAATAAAGCAAGTGCCTCAAGTGTCCAGATGGGAGAGTCCTGACCTTGAGGGCAGCCTGGGCAGGAGGAGATGATGCAGGTGTGGCAGCAATTATCTGCCCTTGATGAAGCCCTCCAGCACACGGTCACTGCGCTCTGACAACCAGTAGCCAGTCATGGCTGCCACAGCTCCAATGAAGATGGCGGTAAAGACCAAGTCGCCCTTGGCAGCCAGTGTGGCCAGTGCGCAGATGATGACACCAAAGAACATCTGCTGCAGCACCACCAGCTCGTCCTCCGTCATCTCCGAGAAGAAGCCCGCTGACTCTGAGCAAGAGAAGCGCCTGTCACTCATTTCCTCTTTCTGGAGCCTCCTACACGCCTGATCATCGCTGCCACATACATGCCCGCTGGGCACGCCACCACACGGCATCATTCGCCACTGAGAACAACTCCCAGATGGGCAGTTATTATCCGTGTTTCACTAAATGGAAAACTGAGGTGCAGAGAGGTTTGCCCAAGGCCATGTAAGACAGTCATGTCAGAGCACGTGTACAAGCCCAGCTCCAGAGTCAGAGCACCTGGATTTGACACCAGCTCTGCCACCTGCTTACCTTGGGGCCCTGGGCAAGCTGTTTCATCTCTCTGTGTCCCTGTTTCCACTATGCAGAGTGGGGATGAGAATAAGACCTATCACACAGGGTTTGTTTTAGGGGTGAAATCAGTCAGTATGTACAACATGCCTGGAACAGCATGTGACATGTAGTTCGAAACCATGCAGATGGTCACTATCACCATCACTGTGATTGTCCTTCATCTCATCACACCCACAGCTTACAACAGCCCTCAGCAGCTGGGCAAGGACAGATGGGGAAAGAGGCTTAGGGAGGCAGAATGATTTGACGCCAAGTCAGATTTCCTTTCTACCCTGGGAAGGGTGAGGCCACCAAAGGCCAGCCTGGAAGGTGGGGTTCTTGTGCCAGGGCAGCCTCGTGAAGGGGTGGGGAAGGGAAGGTCTGCAGCTGCCCAGGTGAGGGGCTTGCCGGCCCTCCTCCTGTATGGGAAACTCCCCTCCCCGGGCTCCTGGGGCTCACCTGGGATCTGCTCCTTCACACAGATGCCTTCCATCTGTTTGTAGCCGTCGGCACAGACGCAGCGGTAACTGCCCTCGGTGTTCTCACATTGCTGGTTCTCTCCTGGGCACACCGCCGTCTCGCACTCGTCCACATCTTGAAGGAGGGCAAGGAGGGCTCAGAGCCCTGACCGCCAGGGTCCCATCTCACTCACATCCTGACACCCCGCTGCCCTGGCCCAGGCAATATTCCGCCCTTCCTTCCCACACCCCGTCCACAGTCCAGCCCCTGTCGATTCGTGGTGGGCGAGGCACTCGTGGGTGGCAGGACACTCACCGAGACACTTGGAGCCCACCTGCTGGTAGCCAGGGCTACACTTCTTACAGCGGCCGGGTCCCGCCCCCATGCAGCCCAGGCAGGCCTTGGCACAGTCTGGAGCAGGGAGAGAGATGAGGGCGAGCTGCCCGTGGCCTGGGGGAGCGCTGCTCCAGAAGGGACCTAGGGTGGGGGGGTTGGGGCACCTGGGAAGGCAGCAGTTTGTGGGGAAAGGCGTCGGCAGCCCCTCCCACCCTCCCCACAGCTGTCCCCAGAAGACAGGAGCAGACACTCACCCCGGCACTCGTAGGAGCCCTCCGTGTTCACACAAAACTGGTCGGCTCCACAGCTGGCTCGCTCCGTGCCGCATTCATCAATGTCTGCGAAGAGGCCGGCAGGGTGGAGACTTCAGTCCCCATTTCACTCACAGGGAAGCTGAGGCCAGGGTGGTTGGGAAAGGACTTGCCCGGGCTCAAAGAGTATGGCTGAGACAGCAGGCTGTCCGCCACCTGGACACAGGGGTGCAGCTGGACTCGGGCTGGCCACCTGGAGACTACTGGTTTTCAACTTAGTGGCTAACTGTGGCCTTGGGACCGAGTTTTTGCCAATGGGACGCAGACAAAAGTGACATGCTGCCCTTTTTGCTTGGCCTTAAAACAACGGACTTAGATGCTCTGTGCCCTTCGTTCTCTACCTCACCTCCTCAGTGCCAGGTGGTGGACAAAGAGGTGCCCATGATCCAGCCTCAACCAGGAAGACAATACCCAGGGGAGGACTGCACAGGAAGACAGAAGGAATCCAGGTCCTAATGACCGTGATAAGCGGAGCTTTTCTGCTAGCCTGGACCACTGGCTTCAAGACTGATATGAGATGAAAAGAAATCTCTATATTCACTAAGCCACAGTCTTTGGGGATCTTTCTGTTACAGCAGCTTAGCCTTTACCCTCGATCTATCTAAATGACAAGACAGGGACCAAACTAAGTCTCGAACACAGGTTTCCTGACCCCAAGTTCAGTATCCTCATTCCCCTGGCTAACCCTTCTCCAATCTTCAAGACCAGAGCCCAGTTGACACCTCCTCCAAGAGGCCTTTCCTGATTCCCCACCACCACCAAACTGGATGAGACACATTTCCCGCTGTACAACAATAGGTCTCTACTGAAAGTGCCTGGTTGCTTTCCCGCTTTTCCACCCAGGTTGATATTTCTCTATGAAGATGGAGACTGGACTGGTCGAGCCTAGAGATATGTGTGTTGATGGGGCACCAAGCCCTTGCCTGCCCTCCCAGACAGGGTGCCACTCACCTACACACTTGAGGTGATGCAGGGCCCAGCCCTTCTTGCACTGCAAACAGTGTGACTCCTCAGGTCCTGAGCAGCGGGCACAGGGGCCAAAACAAGCTGGGCGCAACGGGGGAAGTATGAGGGTGGGCAGACCGGCATCCCACTCACCCGTGCCCGGCCCCGCGCCTCTGGGCTACCTACCCGAACATACCAGATGGCTGGCGTTGCGCTCCGCCTCAAAGTAGCCGAGGCCGCACTGGCCACAGGCCTCACCCCCGTAGCCAGCTTGGCAGTCACAGAGCCCGCTGCCCCCTCGAGTCCCGTCCCCTTCACAACGGCCGTAGCCACCGCAGGGCCGCTCCGCACCCCCAGGACAGGCTGTGGGCAGACACCGAAACAGGTGGGATCATAAATACAACTTCTTATGTAGAGAGTATTTTCCCCCATGTCAGTAAACATTTTTGGAGAGGAAACCATTTTAACAATGCCATAATATTCTGTCATAAAACTTTATGAAATTTACTTAACCACTCCATTGTGGAATGGTTAGGTTAATCACAAATCTTTTCTTTTAGGAAGACTGCATTGCCCATCTTTGTTGCTAACTCTTTATATGTGCAGCTGCAAGAGAGATTTTTCTAAAAGGGGCTGGTAGTAAGTTCAGCTCCTGTCTCAGGACTGTGTGGAAAAAAACTGGTGAGAGCAGGGCCTTCAAGGCCTGTCCCTAAGAAGGTCGTACCTTAGTCCCTTAGTCCAGGCATGGGAAATGTGGGGCTGGGGCTGGGGGGATTTTTCAAATACATGATAGAAACCATGGTCCCATCTGACTCAGTCTAGCCCCATATCTCTTTTCAGTCATTCCCCATTGATTTGCTCATCTCACCAACCAGCTCTGTGAGGTAGGTGAGTAGACACGTCCAGAGAAGTGATCTGAGGAGCCTGAGCTCACAGAGCCAGCCAGGGGCGGGGCCACAACTGGCCCCCTGGCCCCAGCAGTTCCCTTCTAGCCCCCAAGAGGACCTGGAAAAACTCACGAAGGCAGGAGGGCCCGAAGGTGCCTGAGGGGCAGCAGAGCTTCAGGGAATCTGAGCAGAGCCACTGGAAGAGGTCGGGGGCTTCCTGCTGCCTGAGGTGGGGGGACAGTGCGGGGGCTGAGACAGTGTCAGAGGTGCTGCCCACCCCACCCCCCAACCTCCCATAGCATCTGTGACACAGCCATTTTGGGCACAGGACCCATAAGGCCGCCCTCATCTTGTCTGGCAGAGTTGTAGACTGCAGCTCAGAGAGGGAGCTTTGGCTCCCCAGCAGTCCTTGGCACATGTGGGTTTGGAGGAAGGAGCCAAAGGAGGACATACCCCGAGCTCACCACCCCCTGCTTAACCAGCCGGCCTGGCCTTAGCCCCTCCCAGGAAGGCCCCCGTCACTCACTTGTGAAACCACCAGCTCTCCACCAGCTCCTCACTCAGCTCCAGCAGGCGGTGGCACTCGAAATCCGACTTGCTGCACACGCCCTCAAGCACCTCTACCAGGCGGGTCTCACTGACGGGACAGGCAGGGGTGGTAGGAACACTCTCCAGCCCACCGACTACCCTCCTTATAATCCCTTCCCCCACCTGGTGCCACAGTGTCAAAGGCCACAGGCCAAGGGGTACTAGTTTTGGGAGTCAGACAGAGCTGGGTTCCAGTCTAGTGGTGTGACCTTGGGCAGGTCATTTAATCTCTCCTAAGCATGTTTTCTCATCTGTAAAATGGGGACAGTGACTCCCCTGCAGATTTGCTGGAAAACAGCTCAGTCCCTGCATCTGTACAACATAATATGATAGCCTTGCTCGGTAGATGTGCTTAAAAACATATCATATAACAAGTGTTGGCAAGGATGTAGAGAAACTGGAACCCTCCTATATAGCAGGTGGGAATGAAAAATGGTGCAGCCACTGTGGAAACCATTCAGCAGTTTCTCCATAAGTTAAACATGGAATCACCATATGACTCAGTAATTCCACTCCTGGATACTTTGCCAAAAGAATGCAAAACAGGTGTTCAAACAAAAACTTGTACACAACCATTCACAGCAATACTATACACAGTAGCCAAAAGGCAGAAACCACCCAAATGTCCATCAACTGATAAATGGATAAACAAATGTGGTCTATTAATGCAACAGAATATAACTAAGCCTTAAAAAGTAATAAAGTACTGATATCTGCTACAAAGTGGATGAACCCTGAAAACATTATGCTGAGTGAAAGAAGCCAGACATAAAAGGCTATATTGTATGATTCCAACAGAATCAGCAAATCCACAGAGACATATAGCAGATTAGTGGTTTCCAGCAGCCGGGGGAAGAGAGAATGATGCTCCATGGAGATGGAGTTTCTTTTCTGGGGAATGAAATTGTTTGGGAACTAGATGATGGTAATAGTTGCAAAACACTGAATATACTAAATGTATATACTAAATATTTAATATACATTGGTATATCTAACGGTAAATTTATCTAATGGTAAATTTTATGTTATTGCATTCTACAACAATAAAAAAAATGTTTAATGTATATACAATACAAAAAATGCATTACATTATGCTTAAAGGGTCTGGCATAGTGCCTGGCATATAGGAGGTGGTGACTTAAAATAAAACCAAAAAACAGGAACCGTTATAGAGCTAGAATGGCCCTTAGGGTTACCATGGTCAACCCCCTCATTCCCAAATGAGGAAACTGAGGCCCACTGAGGGAAAGGAAAATGACCAATGTTACATAGTAACAAAACTTTTCTTTCTAGCGGTTTAATCACAGTTTAATCTTTACCACAATCATATAAAACTGGATTGACTTTAATACTCCCAATTTACGGATAAGGATGAGGATCAAAGGTGAAGTGATCTATCTTCCCGTAGGTATAAAGGATCACAACTGACAACATGGCCTAATTTCAAGCATGGCATTCCAATCCCTGATTAGACTTTGAAAAGCTAAAGGGTCTAGGACTCGGGCCTCTCCTCTCAATATAATCTCATCTTGGGAGGGGGGATCGAGATGGGGAACACATGTAAATCCATGGCTGATTCATGTCAATGTATGGCAAAACCACTACAATATTGTAAAGTAATTAGCCTCCAACTAATAAAAATAAATGGAGAGAAAGAAAAAAAAAATCTCATCTTGTTCCCTGGCTTTATAAACTGACTATATGTTGATGACTGTCAAATTCATGTTTCCAGCCCTATTTCTCCCCTGAACTCCTGACTCCTACATCTAACTCTACTTGACTATTTAATGGACGTTGCAGCCCAATATGTCCAAAGAGAACACCTCATTCCATGCCTCCCCTAGACCCATTTATCTCATCTCAGAAAACAGTCCCACTATTCACCCAGTTGCTCAGGCCCCAAACGGAGTGAGCACCTTTTATTCTTTTCCTCTCACACCTCATAATGATTCCATCATCATGTCCTATCCTATCTGCAAAATAAACCCAGAAACTGACCCTTTCTCACCATATCCACCACTGCCAACATGCCTAGTCTATGACCTAGCCTCCCAACTGGTCTTCCTGCTCCTCCACCACCACCCCCTATAATCTGTCCCTGTGAGAGACCTTTTGTAGGTATAAATAAAACTGTTATCACTTCCCGGCTCCAAACCTTCTGATGACTTCCTGATATACTCAGAGCAAAATCTAAATGTCTGTCTGTGACTTTCCGGGCCCTCTGCCTTCATCTTCTGCCATTCTCCCTTCAGTTCACTCCAAATCCAACCGCTACTCAAATACATCAAGCTCAGTCCCACTCTGTCCAAACCCTTTCCTGAACTGTTGCAGTCTACTTCTGCACCTCAGGTCTCTGTTCAAATGTCATACGCTGAATGCAATGTCTCCCATCAATCTGCAGTCCATCCTGCTTCACCTGATATGACTTTATTAATTTGTTGGGCTTCCCTAGTAGCTCAGTGGTAAAGAATCCACTTGCTAATACAGGAGATGTGGATTTGATCCCTGGGTCAGGAAGATCCCCTGGAGAAGAAATGGCAACCCACTCCAGTATTCTTGCCTGGAAAATCCCATGGGCAAAGCAGCCTGGCAGGCTTCAGTCCACAGGGTTGCAAAAGGGTCAGAAGTGACTTAGTGATTAAACAATAACAACTTATCTATTCACTGTCTCCTCTACTAGAACGTAAGCTCCTTGAAGGTGGGATTCTGATTGGCTTGTTTAGTGCTGTCCTGTATTCAGAGACATTGGCCACGAGTCTCTAGGCCTCCACCAGCATAGCAGAGACTGGGATGTTAGGTATACAAACTCACCCCTCCAGCCTCTTTCTTACCTGTCTTTGTATTTGGACAACTTCTCTTCCTCCCAAGCAGTGTTTCCACCTCCAAAGTTGTCCCGGATGGTTCTCTCCAGGCCCTGGAAATGGAGAAAATTAGTAATATTAAATAGCTAAGTACACTGCCTGGCACATTCCAGCACTTGTATTTCACAAACCAGGAAACTGAGGCAGAGAGGCAACCTGCCCAAGTCTATTCAAACAGCAAGTAACCAAGCTGGGACATGAGTCCATACAGACTTGTATCCCAGAGCTCCAAACTCTCAACCCCTGTGTTACAGTAGCTGGCCCCTCCTCTTACATTGCTGACGCACCCACCTTGTTGAAGCTGTCAACCAGTCCCCGGCAGGTGTGACACGGATGGGGCTCAGTGTGGGGAGAAGACTGGGGAGGCACAGAAATTTGGACCCAGACCAGGCCTGGGAAGCCAAGGAAGAGGCTCAGACCACAGAGCAGAGCTGGGGCCATGCCCCTTGAGGATCTTGGGGCCATCTTTTCCCAGGCTGGGGACCTGTAGACAGAGGATATGGGGAGGGTTCACTAGGGAAGCCAAGTGGGAAGGAAAAGGGTGGGTTCTGCGGTGCTGCGGGTCTGGGGGCCCAGATCTGTGTTATAAGAAAAGAAGGCTAGACTGGGTTAAGTCCGAGGGAGGGGAGGCAGTTAGGGAAAGGAAGCTATTCTAAAATTCCAGGACGGTAATAAGTTAGCATCGCCGCTGCGGGGGGGAGATGGCCAGGATCCTCGGCAA
Source organism: Cervus elaphus (assembly GCF_910594005.1). Lineage (NCBI taxonomy): Eukaryota > Metazoa > Chordata > Mammalia > Artiodactyla > Cervidae > Cervus > Cervus elaphus. The sequence goes on from NC_057838.1 coordinate 29,168,481, forward strand.
GGAGGTAGGAGTCAGCCCATCGTTTTAGAGTCGGAATACGGTTCTAAAAGGCTGAATCAGCGGAATTATGGAGAACTGGTCAGATTCCTAAATACTGCGGGAGAAGACTCCGGATGAACGGTCTTGGGGGGAGGAGTCCGGAACTCCGGTGTGGGGGAGGGTGGAGGAGCCCGGATCCGGATATGAAGAGGTCAGGTCCAGGGCCTTCAGACGGCAAAGGCGTGGCCCACTAGCGGTCAAGGAAGGATCCAGATCCACAGAGGCCGAGGAGGAGAAAGAGACTACCCACCCAGCCCGCGGCCGCCAGCAGCTCAATCTTCCCCAACGCAGCGGCTGCGTAAGACGTGCACCCACCGCCTACTCCGCAGCCGGGAGGGGCGGAACCCACGCCACAGCCAATGGCAGCGGGCCATGTGCTATTGCGTCACCCCATGCCAGCCAACCAGAGACGTCTCCGGACTGCACCTGTCCGGGAGTTAAAGGGGCGCGGGGATACCGGATGCTGGTAGTTTGGTGGACAGTCGCTGAGGAGACACACTGGAGACACGGGTAGAAAAATAGCGTCTGACTTTATTCAAGTCCTGTCTCCTGCCTCAGGCCCCATCCCGCGTCCTGTCCCCAGGGCCGCTGGGGGCCGGAAACAGCTATCCAGGGCAGGCTGCAGGGCCCGGGACACTTGCTCCGCTCTCTCCGCGAGCCGCCGGGGGCGGGGGGCGGCGGGCCCCTGCAAAGTCCCCAGAAAGTCGGGCAGCTGTGAGGGCAAAGAGAAGACTGGCACGCTGCGGAACAAGGCGGGCACAGCGTCCGCGGGCAGCAGTTTGTCAAAGTAGGCCCCGACGTAGCGGCCGGGCGCGCGGCCCTGCAAGAAGTCTGGCAGCACGCAGCTGAGCGAGGCAGTGAAGGCATCGTGGGGGCCGTGCGCCCTGGGCGCCGAAGTGGCATCCTGCAGCCATTCGCGGCACAGCGCCACGGCCCCGGGCGAGAAGAGCAGGACCACCACGCCGCCCTCCTGCAGGGTCTGACGCCGCTGCGCGTGGAACCAGGCCAGCGCTCCCTGTGCGCTCAGATCGCGGCGGCTCCACAGGTCCACGGCCACGCGCAGCGGCAGCTGGCACAGTGCCGAGGCCAGGGCGCCCACCAGGCGCTCGAAGCTCGCGTCGTCGGCGGAGTAGAGGAGCAGAGCCGCGCGGCTCCGGGCGGCAGCTGCGGGAGAGAACAGAGCGGGAGGGAGACGTGAGCTGGCCCGAGGCCCTGCCCGCTGGGGGCGGGCCCCGCCCGGCTCTTGCTCACACTCACCCCCCGCGCGGATGTCCTCCTTCAAGAGCCTCAGCCACCCTGCGAGGGGAGAGGAGCGGAGGCAGCCGGTCAGCCCGGTCCCCGCTTTCTCCTGGCCAACTTCCAGTCCTGCCCCCTGGGGAATGGGGAGCTGGGAAGCGCTCACCTTTCACATGGTTCATTTTGAGAAGAAGGAGAAGGAAAAGCACAGCGGCCAAGAGTAAGCAGGCCAGCCAGACCAGGACCCAGCGCTGGTGGATGTCTAGGAGAATGAAGGGAGAAGATGGGCTTGTTAAGAGACCCCCACTTAACGAAGGAGAAAAACACAGGCTCAGAGAAATGAAGTGAGTTGCCCAAAGTCAGAGCTCATAGGGTCAGAGTACAGGGTATGAACACAGATCAGTCTACTTGGGTGACCTTGGATAAGTGACTTCACCTGCCTCAGTTTTCACCTCTGTAAAATTGAGATAACAATGGTATCTACTTCAGAGGATTCTTGTGAGGACTGTATGTACTGACCCACATAAAGCACTGAACATAATGCTGGATGGACACAGTAAGTGCTCAGATGTCAGCTAAGATTATTGTCCCCACTCCAAGGCTAGGGTTGCTGGACTCTTGACCTCACTCTCTTGGATGACTGCAGCAGCCTTCTATCTGGTGTCCCTGACCTCTTTCTTTTTTGCCTCTAACTCATTATCACATAGCTCAGTTGGTAAAGAATCCACCTGCAGTGCAGGAGACCTGGATTTGATCCCTGGGTTGGGAAGATCCTCTGAAGAAGGAAAAGGCTACCCACTCCAGTATTCTGACTGGAGAATTCCATGGACTGTATAGTCCATGGGGTCCCAAAGACTTGGACACAACTGACTGACTTTCACTTTCACTTTCATTACCACATGTCAGCCCGAGATCTTTTTAAATGCAAATTTGATTATAGCCTTTCAGGAAGCTCCTGCTATTCTTAATATAAAATCCAAATTGGTTACATTGGTTCCCAAGGCCCTACAATGGCCCTCATGTCCTCATCTCATGACAGAGGTCTACCTCTCAAAACACAGTCACACTGGCCACCTTGGAGTTCCTCAAAAAATCACCCAGGGTCTTCACAAAAATGCATCTTTGCCCACCCCCTTCATCTAGCTCAGCCTTCAGAGTTCATGTCCAACCTTTCCCCTGAACTCACCTGACCTAGGTCAGCTCCCCTCTATAAGCATTCAGGGCTTTGGACACTGGCGTGAGGACAAGGATTGTGTCTCTGGTGATGCTGGGATCACCAGATTAGTTTGTGAATTAATGAAGGAATTACCCTCTGGTTGATCTTAGCCAGGGAAGGACAAGGCCATTGTGTGTGCTTCCCTGGGAATGGTCCCTGTCAAAATTCCAGCTCCCGGTACAGACAAGGGCAGTTCTTGTAATACTCACACTTGTCCATGGGGCAGGCCCAGAGTGCTCCCAGGTCATTGTCCCACAGCTGTAAGATACAAACAAAAGCAAATCCAGGGCCCCAGCTTGGTGTTCCACACCCACCAAGTTCCGGTTCCAAATTTGCAGCCTCAACCATGCATATCCCCCCACACACAGCAGGTTGCCACAAGCTGCTCTGATTTGCTCATGCTGTGCCTGGTTTCTGGACTCTGCCTTCCTCCTGGTGCCAGAACTGGCCCACAAAAAGAGATCTTTCTTTGAATGTCCCCTGGAACCCAAAGCTTAACACATTGGTTATTGACTGTCTTAACCCAGTGGTTATCTGTTTGCTGGTTTCTTACCCAGCAGTGAGCAACTTGGGGACAGTGGCTCAACCCTTAGCTTTCCCTGGGCTAGACACAAAATAAGCACATGGGTGGATGGGTGCTAGAGGACAGTGAGGAGAACCCTGCCCCAGGAGGGTTCTCTTTCCTGCTAGGCACAGGAAGAGGTAGAAGAGGTTTAAGACAGGGTTTGAAGCCTGTTACCTTTTGGCATTGGGAAGGGCCCTCCTGCCACCTACTTACCTGTAGACACTGGCCCGACTGCACGTCTTGTAGTAACTGCTCTCCAAGGCGAGCTGCCCTCTGCCAAGCCAAGGAGTGGGGGCTGTCACCTAGAGGCACCACACCTAGGAGACCACCAGACTACAGGTGGGCAGAATAGTTGGGGGGGGGGACGGTGGTGCTGGGAGACTTTTGAGAGGCCAGTGAGAACAAGGCCCAAGTCTAAGTCACCCCCACATTGCCAGAGACCAGCACAGGGCTTGGCTCAGAGGAGGGGAATGTGAAGAGAGTGAAAATTTGAGGTCAGGTATGAGATGGAGCTGGAAAGGGACATGGAGGAGGGTCCGCCATCCCTCACCGTGGATGCCCTGCTGAGCAGTGGGGTGCAGCCACTGGGTTCCAAGGCACAGAGGGAACCATTGTCCTGGGGGCCTCGTGTCTCCACCAGCAGCATGTCATCCTTGAGGGGCCCCAGGGAGTCTGGAAAGGGTGAGACCCACTCTGAGTTAGACCCAGCCCAACCCTGCTCCATGCCTGACCTTCACCCAGGAGCTGGCACTTCCTGGGTCCACCCCATCGCAGTGGCCTTGCCCCAGCCTCCCCCGAGGTCCCACTCACCAGCCCACAAGCACTCTTGCAGCTGTATCTTCTCCCAGGTGCTCACCTGCTCAGAAGAGGCCAGAGTTAGAGACATGAGGAAGAGAGAAGCTGAGGCCAGAAAAATCAGAAGAGAAGGAAGGAGAGACAAGGGGGAGGCCTGTCAGGTTGGGAGAGGAGGTGGTCTGGACTCTGGACCTGAACTTAGGCAGATCTAGGTTCAAGGCTGGTTAATGAGGAATCACTCCATCTTTCTCAGCCTCAGCCTTGTGAGGTTATCTGTGCTAAAGGGCCTGACGGCCCTAAATTGCTTCCCTGTTTAATCTCTAAACTGTGTCTGAACTTTTTTGTGACCCCATAGACTGTAGCCCACCAGGCTCCTCTGTCCGTGGGATTTCCCAGGCAAAAATAGTGGAGTGGGTTTATTTCCTTCTCCAGGGGATCCTCCTAACCCAGGGATCAAACCTATGTCTCCTGCGTTGGCAGGCGGATTCTTTACCACTGAGCCACCTGGGAAACCCAGTCCTAAATTAGCTCTTTTCATTTCTTTAAAAAAATAAAATTTGTTTTTGATGTGGACTATTTTAAAAGTCTTTATTGAATGCTACAGTATTGCTTCTGTTTTATGTTTTGGTTTTTCAGCTGCAAGGCATGTGGAATCTTAGCTCCCCAACCAGGGATCAAACCTGTACCCCCTCCACTGGAATGCAAAGGACTGCCAGGGAAGTCCCTACTCTTTTCATTTCTGATAGCACTTTATATACTCCCTTCTCATCTAACCATCTTTTCAAAGAAGCCTCATCTGACTGCCCCTCTTGAAATTGCAACTACAACCCTCCTTTATCCTTCCCCATCTTTTTCTATAGCAATTATACACAATTATAACAGACTATGTAATTTACTCATTATGTCTGTTGTCTGTCTTTTTCTATTAGAACATAAGCTCTCTAAAGGTGGGAATATTTATTGGTTTTATTCACTGACACAGCTATCCCAAGCCTAAAACAGTGCTTGGCATATAGTAGTTGCTCAATAAATCTTGAATTAATATTTTTATAACCACCCTTTGAGGTTGTAAAGCAACCCATTTCTCCAGGTAGGGAAATGGGATAGTTATAGCAATTAATCAAAGCAGCTAAGGTTTGCTGAACATTTAGTTTGTGCCAGTCACCAAGGTGAAGCACTTATTTAATCTTCATAACCACTCTATGAAGTAGTTACTATCATCATCCCCATTAAATACATGAGGAGACTGACGTTCAGACAGGTGAAGTGCCCAGGCTCTCATGCCATGCACTGCTAAAGTAAATAGTGGAGCTCCTAAAGAGGAAGCTGGTAACCACTTTGCTCCAGGGACCCAAGGATAAAGTGGATCCAGAAGACTGGGGGTCCGTGCGGTCCTGTCCCCAGCTCAGTTCTCTGGCACCCCCTTCTTGCCTGGACACAGACGTTCGGGTGGCCTTTCAGCAAGGGGAACTCAAGAACCTTCTGTGGAAAGAGGATAATTCATGAGGTCATGAAAGTGGGCTCCTGGGCTCCCCTTCCTTCCCCAACCCCAGAAACCTCCTGCCGCTTCACTTACATTCACAGTAACATTTTCTCGGGGCAGCGGTGGGACCAGCGGCAGGCAGGGGCCCCCATCCAGTGCCTGCCAACACAGAGTGGCCTCGGCGGGCAGCGAGCACGGCGCGTCTAGCCGCCAGCCCCGCGGTGGAAGCAGCTGCAACCGGGCAGCGCGCCAGAGGTTTCGGTGTGCACGGGGGTCTGCAGGCAGAGGACCAGGTCACTGTACTGCTCACCAGCAGGTCCCTCCCGCAGTGCTCCCGGCCTGGCAGGACCTGTTCACTCACCCTCCTTAAAGGGGCAGATGCTGGTCCTGACAGAATCGGGCTCCAGAGGCCACACCTAGAAAGGAAAGAGAGCTCCGCAGGTCATTTCAACCCAGCCAACCCTCTGCTTAAAGCCCTGGCGATGCATTCATTCAGCCCCAAACAGTCAGCCCTCCTTGGCCCTCCTTATCCACCTTCCCTCATCCTCAGATCAGAAATATTTGGGGAGAAAATTCCCGAAAGTTGCAAAAAGCAAAACCTGAATTTATCTACAGGAAACTGTTTATATAGCATTTAGGTTGTATTCGGTATTATAAACAATCTGGAAATGATTTAAAATATATTGGAGTATGTGAGTAAGTTATATGTAAATACCGCACCATTTTATATCATATAATGGACTTGAGGATCACAGACTTTGGTATCCACAGAAGTCCTGGAACTAATCCCTCTAGGATACTGAATATAGAGGGAGGACGTATTTCACAAACATATGGTCTTCTTGTTCTCTGCAAAGTCCTAGAATTGCACACATATATTCTGTCGGCAATCCCCATGCCAAGATCTGGCAACATCTTCATTCAACAAATTTTTAATGAGTACCTACTATGTGTCTTAGCACTATGGTAGGCATGGGGACATTCAACAATTAAATCCACAATCACTTTGTGAGAATATACTACTTGCCAGGCACTGTGCTAAGTGTGAAGAACACATCCATTTATTCTCCATTTATTCTTTCAATAGACTTTTTAAGTGCACCCATTCTTGGCTTAGCCTTGTTCTAAGCACAGGAGAAATATAATAATTTATTCAGCAAACCTTTAAGAGCACCTACTATGTAGCAGGCATTGTGCTTGGCAATGAGAACATTTTTGTCAAATGAGAAATGTTTGTCATAGCAAACATTTCATGAGTGTCTGTTATATGTCCTAACACTGTACTAAGCAGTAGTTTCACGCATTAATTCATTAACTTAACAAACTTGATTAGCACCCAGTACATGCCCAGCATTATGCAAAGCTCCAGGGAAATTACTAAATTGGAATAGAATTATTTCCTTGCCTTCAGGGAAATTACAGATTCACAGTTGTAGTAAAAATAAAACAAATTAATAAATCAAGCACTCAATTTACCGAGGATCTGTGGTGTGCAAGAAGAGACAGGTGCCCAAATAACAAAAGAAATGATAAGTAATGAGCAGAAAGGACAGAAATGCAAGAACGTTTGGACATAGGAGAGGCCAGGAGTTTGAACAAAAGCTTTGGGAAAGAGGTAACATTTGAACTGGAAGGATTAGTGTTTATGAAAAGGAAATGAGGGTGTTTCAGGTAGTGAGAATGAGAGACATGAATCTTAGAGGGAGAACATGGGACCTGATGACCAATTAAGTGTACAATCAGAGGGAGAATGTATTATTATAGCATATATAAACTGGAAGTGGCACACTTCCTTGTAACAGCCCTTTTAGGCTGGTACTGTTATTCCCATTTTACTTATAGGAAACAAGCTCAGAGAGGTGAAGTGAATTGCTCAAGGTCACAGAGCTAGGAAATGGCAAGAATCAGGATTCAAGTAAGTCTGAGTTCACAACACAGGCTCTACTCTCCAGGGAGGCCCAGAGAGGGGACTGGAGGAGTAGCAGAAGCCTTCAAAGAGCAGGGAGAGTGTTCAAGGCATGCACAAGAAGAGGACTCAGGACAGCAAAGGTCGGCGGGTTGGGGGGCAGCCCCCCTAGGAGCCATAGATCCCACCAGGAAGGTGAGGACCAACCCTCTTACCGATTCCCTGATCCCCTTCCCCAGGCCCCCAGTCGGACTCTGCTCCTACCTGAATACAGAGGCAGGGCACCAGGTCTGTGTGGTTCAAGGTAATGGTCTGTGGCCCAGTCTGTGGGACAAGTAGAAGGGGAGAAGCTGGAGAAGATGAGTAGGAGGAAGGCTGCAGGCCAAAGTTAAGGACACGAGGCGGGCAGCTATTCCCCCACTTATGATCCTTGCTTTGACTGTGGGTGGTTGTGTCCTTTTCAAGGGTCCCCTGTGATAAGGCACCTGCACCTTTAGCATGGGTGTCAGCCTACGGTGAGAATGGACTTGGGGTGGGGGAGGCCTCACCAGGTTACTGTGCCACCAGGGTTTTATAGGGCCCTGGGCTTGGTTCCAGTACAGCGAGAGGCCGAAGTGCTGCTCCTCAGAGACATCCAGCACCAGGCGCACATCCTCGCCATCTGCAGACACGTTGAGCCAGGGCAGGGCTGTGGGGGGATGCAGAGACAGACAGTCTTCCCTCACCTGTTCTGCACAGCCAAGCCTGGGTCATACCCACCCACTGCCCTTTGGAGTTTCCTTCAAACCACTTAGACTAGGGGGCCCCTGGAGGGCAGAGCCTGTGTCTCCATCGCGAACCAGACTTTGGCCGCACCCCAGGATGGAGCCCGTGCAGACCCCTGTATGGGGTCTGGAGATGGCTCTTCTCCTTGCTTCTCCCTCTGCAGCCAGAAAGTACCCCATAACCACTAAAATAAAGCATTTTCCTCTGCTCAGAACCTTCTGATGCCTGCCCCCACCACCTCACTCCTACAGTAAAAGTCAGGGTCCTTACAATGCCTGCAAGTCCCTCCCGTCTGGCTGCTGTGACCCCTCTAATCTCATTTCCTAGCACTCGTGTCCTTATTCACCTGCTGCAGACACACTGTCCTCCTTAACAGTGTGTTTAATACTTAAACACACCAGCCACACTCCTGCCTCAGGCCCTTCACGCTGGCTCTTCCCTCCACATGGAACCCTCTCCCCTTGGATACACATATGGCTCCTCCCTTGCCTCTTTCAGGCCTTCTGCTGACTGACCACTGACCACTGCCACTCCCAACCTTCATATCCCTCTTCCCTGAATTTTCTCTGTAGCATTAATTACCATCTAACTTATTGTGTATTTCACACTTCCACATGTTTATTTTGTCCTCCATCACCTCTACCGTGACCCTGACTCCCAGCTAGAATGTCAGCTCTGTGAGGGCAGGGATTTTTGTCAGGTTTTCTTTTTTTAATTGGTTTATCTCCAGTGCCTAGGGATATTCCTGGGGCAGAATAATTACTCAATAAATATCTGATGACTAAGTGAATCGAGGTCTACTAAATGAATAAAGACATGAAATCCATGATGTGTATCTGTATATCAAAGCCCTGGTGCTGAGCAGTCTTAAATGAATTACCAAAGAGGCATCAAGCTTAAGTTTAAGAAACTAAGCAGAAAATGAAGTTGAAATAATTTGAGAGTTCAGAAGCACCACAGTGTTTCTACCTTGATGTGGCTGGTAGTTCTACAAGTGTACACATAGGTAAAAATTAATTGAACTGGAATTAAAATTAGTGGACTTTACACTTTTCTGTATGTATGGTACACCATGATAAATAAAGTATTTTTTTAAAAGGAACAAAAGTCCAAATAGTGCACGTGAAAAACATCATCAGAACCTTGAGATCCTTAGCCCTTATTTTATGGTTTAAAGCTATTTTTATTTTGATATATTAGGGGGAGGTTTACACCATAATCCTGACCATGCTTTGGACCTCTGGATGTCCCTGGTATGAATAAATATTTGTTCTAAGGAGTGAGAATTCACCTTTGAATGCCTGGCACTGAGTAAGAGCTACTGCAGATCATGTGTGATAAATGAATGAATGAGTTCTGTGAGCCTGTGGGGTGTGGCAGCCAGACCTGAAGTTGACTCCCAGGGTCCCTCCCACTCCAGAACAAGCCCCTCCCTCCTCCCAGCTGGACCTAGCTCCTACCCCAGCAGCTCTGAATGTTGTCCTGGACTTCCAGACCCCTGCAGTCTGGGGAGAGATCACAGAAAAGCCTCCAGTGGGGTTAGGGGCCAAAGAAAGGAGGGGGGCAAACCAACCCCTGGGAAGACTCCCTGTCCCCTCAATATCACCCATATCCACTTCAGCGCCCACTGGGGAGCAATGTCACCTGGGGAGGCTGGGGCTGAGAGTGCCTGAGTGGAGTTGGGACAAGGAAGGGGGTGAATGTAGAGGGGCAGTGGCCAGTGGGGAGAGAGACAAGGGGCCAGACTTGGGGCCTCTCAGGCTCTGGGGTCACTCACCAGGGAGCTGCTGCGTGAGATTGAGTTCCTTCTGGTACCTGGGCTGAGTGTAGGACCAGATTTGCACCTCAGCTCCCAGGGCAGCCTCGAAGCAGTCAAATACTACAGAGCCCTGTGAGGAGAGGGTGGCGGAAGGCTGGTGGTATAAGGCTCAGAATCCTCTCCATGGACCCTCTCCACTCACCCTCTGCCCTATTCCCAACCAACGACTATACTGTATGGCCCCAGATTCCATCGTGAACGTGTCCTCAAGGACTCTAGTGCTAAAGCACACACCCTCAGGAGGAGAGGCAGCAGGGCCAGTTAAGGGATTACAGAAGAAAGATTAAACTTTCTGAGACTCTTCCAAGCTGGGCATTATACCAGGTATTTTACATATATCAACTCATTTAATTCTCACAACAGCCATATGAGATAGGACTATTCTCCTTTTTCTTTTTTGGTGGGGGAGGCACACATCTCATGGCTTGTGGGATCTTAGATCCCTGACCAGGGATCAAACCTCAGCAGTGAAAGCTGGAAGTCCCAACCACTGGACTGCCGGGGAAGTCCCGAGGTGGGACTATCCTTATTTATGGATAGGCAAACTGGAGCATGAAGGACTGAAACGACTTGCCCACAGCCCTGCCGAAATCAGGACTTACTTAAAGAGATAGTGCACGTGAAAGTACTTCATGAATTTCATCTTTAGGAAGTGGTTAGCGTTATTATTGTTTTGCATACCACAGACTGACCAGGCTGCACCAGGGCAGCGGGCACTTGCACCTCCAGCAGGACGCAGTGGGCAGTAGGGTAGGCCTGGAAGGAGAGCACGACGTGGGCCTGGAGAGAGACTGTGAACAGGGCAGGGCGGCGGTCAGGCCCAGGAGGCCAGGGCAAGGCTCTGGGCAGCGACAGCTGGGTTGGCCAGTTTCTCCTCACCGTTCCTAGGCTCCTCAAGCTCTGGGTCAGCGGCTCTTCTGAACTTCTCTTCTTTGTCAGGATCTCCCCAGTACCCTGGAAGGGCCCGAGAGCAAGGCACAGGTCCAGCCTCGGCTCTGGGTTTGGCTTCCTTCTAGGAAGCTCGGTGCTTGGAAGCAGAGGCCAGGCCTGGGGCCTGGGGGACGGGCGGTGAGACCAGGCTGACTTGGGGGGTGTGCACTGGCCCATGTCCTCCAGGAGAATCTGAGGATGCCCCGGGCTGCCTGACAGACTCCCCCACCCTCGTGTCCACATCGGACACACTCACGTGCACCCAATGCCCAGTCACAGGATGCCAGGCTCACCGTGCACGGCCAAGTGGACGGCCACACGCACACAGAGGTCACAGTCAGTCTCCTCGTGGCACCTCAGCACCAGCTCTGTCTGCAGGCGTGTGGGCACCAGCACGGGGCCTGGGGCGGACGCGAGGCTCCCGGGCAGGCAGAGCACGTCACCATCTGCGTGTGAGGGGTGGGGTGGGTGCTGAAGCCACTCAGACCCCGGAGTCCGGATACACCTGACACCCCCGGAGGGCCAAGGAGCTTTGGGCTCTCCCTGGGCTGAACAGCCCCCAGCCCTCTTCCCTGCTGCCAACCCAGGAAGACCCTTCCTCTCTGAAAGTAGAGCTACTCACCCCAGAGGTGGCAGGACAGGCCCTGGGAGAGAGGTAAAGACAAGTCAGAGTTTATGCTTCCCAACCTAACATTCCCTCCGCCGCTGACTCTTTCTCCTTTTTTCGAGTCCCTCCCAGAAGAACTCAGATCTAGCTCTTGCCCCCTCCCCATTCTTCTCTTACCCCATCAGCACCCGACAGACCAGCCAGGGCGGTTCTGACAGGGATGGCAGTGACAGGAGCCAGGCTAGGGCCTCAGCCCCGGACTGAGCCTGGAGCCTTCCTCAGCCCACCCAGGTGCCCAGACTCACCGGAGAGCAGCGGGCGGTGTCCTGAGGCCCCACAACCCTCTCCAGAGAGAGGACCACGGGGTTCCGGCCCAGTGCCAAGGACAGAAGGAACCAGGGCACAGGCATCTTCCAGGTGCCAGGCAGCACCCAGGCCTGAGGCCCTGTCCTGCCCCCCCGAGGGGGGGCAGACACCACACCTCTGCGCCCACTCAGCCGCGGGCCTCTGGGCAGGAGAGGCTGGAATTGCTCCTCAGCCTTGGGGTCCCGGCGCTGGCCCGCTCTCGCTCGCCTCTCCCGGGAGTCCTGACTCCGGGCCAGTCCCAGCCAGAGTGCTTTCGTTTTGGCTCCCAGCAGGCAGCCGTCTGTTCCCGCCCCGCCCGGTCCCTCCCACCAACACCAGACTTGGGAGCCAGCAGCCCTGGACTGGAGCGGTGGCTCAGTCCCTCCTCCTCTTCCCCTCCTCCTCCTCCTTCTCTGCTGACACCTGGCTGGGAGGGGCCCTGGAGAGGGTGGTGGCCTAATGGGTGAGTAAGGGAGCTCTTACTCACTCTGGGAGTCCCTAAGGAGGAGGGTTCTGGGCAATCCTGGGGCATTTTCACTTCCCATATGACTCTGGGACTCCAGGTCCCTTCCCACATTCTCCTTGGGCCTCACTGTGGAACAGGAGCTCTAAAGGCACTAGAAAGTGGGCTTCTCATCACTGATTGGCTTATGCTGAAGTGTGGGGTCAGGGGGGAGGAACCCAGGACCCAGAGGCAGGAAGGCAGGGTCCTAATTGTGCTGTTGCCACAGGCTAGCTGCACAACCATGGACCCACACCACCTGTTCTCCTTTCTTCTCTCTGAAGAATCGCAGTGAGGATCAAAATCTGCAGATCCCTCTTTGCCTTTTCAGAGGCACTGCTTGTGAGAACGTGACAAACGTGGATGTGGATGTGGACACAGAGGATCTGGGCCCACAGAATGATGTATAACCACCCCTGGGTAGGATACTGCTGACCCTTCCGCCAGCTCAGCACCCTGGGCACACTGAAGAAGCACCGTGTGTTTCTTAGTTTACCCATCATGTTTTCTTTTATTCACCTCTCTGTTAGTCTCCACTGTCCCATCTCTGCCCCCACCACCCAGGGCCAAAGATTCTTTCCCTGGGTCCTGAGCCCTCCCTCCCTCCGACTGTGGGCAAGGCCCCCATCTGGAAAAGGCAGATCCTTAGCCCCAAAGGGGTGTTCTGCGCCCCCCCCCCCCCACACACACACAGCCCCCCTCCGCCCCCGTACGCCGTCTGGAGGCACCTCCCAGTCAGAAATGCCATCTCTTCTGCCTCCTCAAGCCCTGTCCCAGCCTCTCCGGTGTGGACTGGAGCCTACGTGCACGATTCTCTGGAACTTGTGGAGAGAGGAAGTGTGATGATCCCCACCCACCGCAGGACTGAGGTCAAGGGAGTTCTCAGTAAAGAGAGACTCTCCCTGAGGGTTGAGGAAGCATGAGCAGGAGGAAGAGGTTGGACACGGGGGTAAGTGTGGAGCAGGCGGGGACGCCGAGTGAGGGGGTTCCAGCCAGCTCCCCTACGCCCGCAGCCACAGACATCCCGACTGCGCTGAGTTCTGTTCAGCCTTGGTCGGCAAGTTTGGCGGCCTCCAGTTCCAGCCTGCGGCACAGCTCCACGCGACCCCGCAGGCGCGGCCGGGCGACGAAGCGGCCCCGGGTGGTGGCTTCGGTAGAGGTCCGAGCGTCCAGGGCGCGCAGCAGGCGCGGCAGGTCGTGCAGCAGGCGGTAGCGGGGCAGGGCGCGCAGGGGCGGGGGAATGTCGCCCTTGGCGCAGAGACGACTAAAGTAAACCAGCAACAGCAGCGGGCGCGGGGTGGCGCGGAGCAGGGCGCGCAGGGGCACAGCGCGAGGATCCGGGCCGCCGGTGGGGCTGGGGCCGGCGCTGCTCCACAGAAGAACCACGGCGCCCCGCTCCCGCGCCACACGCGCCCGCGCCGCCCAGAGCCACGGCAGGGGGCCCACGCGCGCCACCCGTGTGCCCTCCCAAAGGTCCACGATCACGTCGCGCCCGCCGCCCAGCGCGGCCCGCAGCAGTTCAGCAAGGGCTCCCACCAGGCGCCGCTGTGCCTCAGACTCTGCCACGTGCAGCAGCAGCACCGGCCGTGCTCGGCCCGGGCCTGGGGGCGGGAGCAACAGATGAGCAGGGTTGGGGGCTAAAGGGGGCCACCTGATAGGGTTGAACGTCACCCTGCTCCCCCCCCCCCCACCACATTCCCCGTTCCTCATCTGCGCCAGGGTTGGGTACCCAAGGCAGCTTTAGTCTATAGGGCACCTTTGGGCTAATTTAGATAAAGGTGCCCCGGAAGAGGCGAGGGCGACAGGTGCAGCGCTGGCTGCATTTCCACCCCACTTGCCTCTTGCCTAGAGACGCCGCGGAGGCGTCTCTAGGGACCTTTGTCCTGCTTTAACCATCTCTGCCCACTAGGGGGCCTAAAGCTAACAGCCTTGGTAACACAGGGCTGGTGCCCACGGCAGGGAAGAGGCTCTTTGGGAAGGCATCCTGGGCAGGGGAGGAATGGGAGGGCAACTGGCCTAGGAGCCAAAAAAGTCCTCAGGTTACCTCCCAGTGAGCTTACCTGACAGAGGGCGCCGGCACGTGAGAACCAAAACAACTCCCAGTAGGGTGGTGAAGGCCAGCAGCGCCAGGATCAGGAGCCCCAGGCGTCTGTGAGAGGCTGAGTCAAGCAGCGTGAGTCGAAGCCCAGCTCCTCAGCGCCCAGCCTCCCTCTCACTCCCCGGGCCCTCCCAGGAACTCACCATCTGGACACAAGAGGCGCTTCCAGGCAAACTGGACATCTGACCTCCACACCTGAGGGCACAGAGCCCCCCACCCTTATGAGCCGGGGTAAACCCTCCTCCCTGGAGAAGCCGAATGAGGTGGGAGGATGGAGAAGTGGACCCTGGAGAGGGCATTCCTCTAGCACAGGGTTTGCGTCTGGGCCAGCTTTGGCAAACTCAGAAAGTAAACCCAAAGTGGACCAGGGTATCCACGAGGAGCTGGAGGGGCACAAGTCCTGACTGAAGCAATCAGACACCACTGAGCTCCCATCCCAATCACCACGTCTGACTGTTTTCACAAAGCACCAGGTTTTCTGAGTTTTCAAGAAACGCCGAAAGTCAACTTTTTAAAATATGAGTTCTCCCACCAATTAAATGGTGGCAACTACTTCCAATTTTGAACATTATGCTGGCCAAATCAAACATTTTTACCAACTGGATTTGCCCCATGTGCCACCTGTGGTGTAGATGCCAGTGGTGTGTATGCAGAGTGAGGGCAGAATTCCTTACCAGGACACAGCCTCCAGGCCTCAGGAAGGGGATGATGAGGTCTAGGGTCACTGGGGTTGAGCCCTGAGTCTGTGGGAACAAAGAGCAGAATGACTGTCCCCAGAGAGGCAAATCTGGCTCTGTACAGCCCTGAGCCTTTGCCCATGTGGTGTTTTTCCCTTCTCCATGCCACCCCCACCCCAAATCCTACCAGGCTTAGGACCAAGTGCCACCCCAACAAGAAGCCTTCCGAGGCTTCATTCCCAGATCCTGCTGATCATTCCCAGATCTGAACTGTGGCACAGATACACGTTAATCAGGCACTCATCAACATACACTGGGTACTGACTCTGTACCAAGCCCTGAGGAAACAAGGTGGGCACAGATATTGGTTCTGTCCTCTAGAAGCTCACAAACCAGGAGGTTAATCTCTGCCCTGCAAACCTGGAGGGGCAGCTTGTCCATTGGAAAGAGTGTAAGTTGTAGAGTCAGGAGACCACAGCTAACAAAAGTCAGGCTAACTACTGCCTTTGTGGTCCCTAGCAGGGATCTTTGCATCGAGATAGACTACCTCCCTCCTTGAGCCTCAGTTTCTTCATCTGTGTATAATGGATAATAATCCTTATTTTACTGGGTTACTGAAAGCCTCACACGGGAATATACAGGTGGATGCCATTATAATACACAGTGTAGCATGTATTCATTTAGTAGCAGTGCTTATTTATTACACGATAGGCTCCTTACAGGCAGAGACTGTGTTACATACTTTTCTTATATCTCCAGGGCCTATTACAGAGTGGGAACAGAGCAGGCACTGAATAAACGCATGCTGAACTGACGGCCCTCCGTCTACGGGCAGGATGTAGCTTCACCCTGTGTTCTGGGCGTCGGTTAGGGTGGATCAATCTCCATTCTTTGGGAACACCCTCCACCCCCTGCCCCAGTCCTTCCTCAGCCCCCATTCTCCAACCAGCTGTGAGTGGGTATGATACAGTGGCTCTCAAACCATGGTTAAACTCAATGATGTTCCCAGCTCACAGCAGTAAAGGAGTCCCTGGATATAGCTCCCTATTTTAGGTCATCCCACATGAGTTCGTCTTAAATCTGTAGCATTTGCTACCATCTGTCTGCTTGGGAGCCCTCAAAGAATATGAAACAAATGAACAAGCTGCATGTGAGTAAGAAAGAACTGAAGAGAGCGAGCATGCTTAGTCAGCTTGGTGCTGTGGTTTTGCGGATACATTTGATGGTGGTTTTCATGTTAGATACACAGAAGAGAGTCCGCTAGTTAGCTGTTTTTAGTTCACATGATAGAGTTAAATCTGTCAGTGGTTCACAGTATTCTGCAAAGAGCACTTCAGCTTCCTGGGGCTCTGTCTCCCAGACACAGAGAACTCCTGCCAAATGCCTTGTGGAGGCAGGCAGGGATGTGTGGAGGATAGCTGGTTGAGGAGAGGGGATCAGTACAAAATGTGGTGGCAGTTGGAGTGGGTCAGAGAGCAGCTGGGAGTGGGAGGGCCAGCCTCTTGCCTGTTTATCCCTGTTGGTTTAGAAAAGGAAAGGCCTAGAAACTGCTCCATCGAAGACTCCACTGACTGGCAGAGGAGGCAGCTGAATACAGGCTTATCACGTCATTACATCAGCAGATGCTGTAAGTCAGATGCCTGCTTGCCTCTCCCTGGTGTGCTCTAATCAACAGGCCCCCGGGAGCCAAACTCTGGCGAGGCCGTACCTGGCTGACGCTGTACACAGGGGGCACCACGCTGTCCCGCCCCGAGCCTGGGTGGCTCCAGGCAGCACTGAAGGTGACATGCGTCCTTGAAGAGAAGCGGAGGACCACCTGCTGGGCCTGTGTATCCATGCTCACATTCCAGGAAGGGACTGCTGGGGAGGGGGGCAGGTAGGGGAGAGCGTCAGGTGAGAGATGATGTTTTGTGGGAGGTGATAGGAGCTGGGCTGCAGTTGACAGAGAAGCCTAGGGCAGGGATAGAGTTTGACTTGACCACAGTTGTGTGAGGGTGAAATGGTGGGAGAGGGGTCCCAGCCAGGGTCACTAATTGGCTCACCGAATGTCCGGTGGGGGCATTCAATGTGGCTGCTGTTTCCAAAAGAGAACTGAGAAATCCAAGAAGAGCAAGTCAGCAAGCTCCAGGCACCACGCACACCCTCCCGGCCCCTGTTGCCCATGCTGGTACCTTGAAGCAGAGCTGGGGATGCAAGTCCACTTTCTCCACGACATACCACTGTGGGGGGAGAAGGGAGGTGAGAGCAGGGCCCCAGGCCCTATCCCTGCTCGCCCAGGCCCTAGGAAGGCCTGACTCACCCCCTCTGACTCTCGAGCCGTGGCATTGGGGAGGTCTTCGCAGAGGGTGGGCCAGCCCCGCCTCTGGCACAGGGAGGCCTCCAGCTTCAGTGGGCAGCGGAGTGTCACGGCCATGACCATCTGATTATGCTGGCTGTGGTCAGTGAAGTTCATTGACTCCCAGAAGTCCGAGTCATCTGGGCAGGCAGCGGGGGCAGAGAGTGAGGCCCAGGAGGCCTGAGACTGATCCCGATCCCCAGGGCATCAGGAGATGATATTTCTTTTTTTTTTTTTTTTTTTTTTTAGGAGATGATATTTCTGAAGGAGCTTGGCACAGCCATGGTCTGCCTAAGTGGTAAAGGAGCATGCCGCTTCCAGCCCCGCCTGTCACCTTTTATATTTAGCTATCTCCTCTCCTTCTTGTGCCTCCTTTCTGGCCAACTACTTGCTGCTCCCCAAACTAAAAATCTTCATATCTTTTCTTACATTCCTCTCAGAATTAGGAATGCTTTATTCTCCCTTCTCTTCTTTCTAAATCCCGCCCTTTTTCTGAGCCCAACTCAGGTGTCACCTCCTTTAGGAGACCTTTTCTATTCAACTACCATGGGCTTCTCCCTCCCCTGAGACAACCATCATGGGCTTCTCTGTCCACACAGATCATGCCCTATAGCCTATTCCTTAGATGCAATCCTGCCCTGGACCATGGGCTGCTTGCTGCTACTCATCTGTCATGTTTGAGCATCCTGTCTCTGCAATTTGGGCTCAACGATATGCATAGATGTCACCAACCACTTTCACATAAAATTTTGAATTCCAGTCTCATAAGGAGTTGGAAAGTGAGGCAGGACAAGTACTATTATTTCACAGATGAGGAAACTGAGGCTCAGAGAAGAATGAGTAGCAGAGCTGGGATGTGAGCCCAGGTCTTCTGATCCACCCTCTTAGGACACTGCCTCCTGAGATGGGTATTTCTGAACCTCCCACAGTGCCTAAGACAATGTTCAATGGTCCGATTTAGCAGACATGGTAGTCCATGACTTGCCTCTGCACTGATTCCAGAGAGAAAGTGCCGCAAGCTTTCTGCGGACTTCCTCCCATACCAGTGTAGAGGGTGTGCACGTGTGTGCATGTGTATGTATGTGTGTGTGCATGTGTGTGTATGTGTGCGTGCACAGGAGTCACACGAGCAACACTCACAGGCTTCAGGCTGGCCCTGGAAGGGACATTTTTTGCGCCTCACGGTGTCCTCTTGCAGGTAGGATGCCTGTGGGAGAAGGGAACAGGGATGGAGGTCAGAGGACTGGCTTTCCTGACATCACTCAGACTTGAAACTCATTCTGGCTTGCCTTTGCCTGGAATGCAAAGCCAGCTCAAGCTGCCTGAGCTGGCTGGGCACCAAGGAGGGGGAGCCGTGTGAGGTGCGGGCCAGGGTGGAGGCGCCTGGGGAGGAACTCCAGACTGTAGGAGCGGGATCAGTGAGGGAGGGGTTGAGTCCTCTTCTCTGGGAGAGGAGAACCTAGCTCCAGAAAGAGGCAAATCATGAGGTCCACGTTCCTCAACTTCTGCCTTCCCAGGTGTCCTTTCTCAGCGATCCCCAAGCTGCCAAGTGCCCTGACAGGCCTCTCCCCCCAACATCCAGAGGCTGTACCCCTCGCAGGCGCTCCTCATTACATGTCTCTGCCTTCTACCTTCCCTTCATCTCCTTCCTGGTAACAAGGCCCCCAGACTTCTCTGTCTAGCCCAGAGGAGCCTTTTTTCCAAAATATATTTATTTATTTGGCTGTGCTGGGTCTTAGTTGCAGCGCGGGAGATCTTCAGTTGCAGCATGTGAGATCTAGTCCCCTGACAATGGATCAAACCCTGGCCCCCCCTGCATTGGGAGTGTAAAGTCTTAGCCACTGGACCACCAGGGAAGTCCCTTAAAAGAAGTCATAATGCTAGGCCCCCTCAGCCCTACAGGCAGAGGAGGAGGACTGCCATGTAGGGCTAGTGGGAATGGCACTTCTAGAGCCATATGCAACCTTGCAGTGGCCATGAGCCCTCACCCTAACGGCTCAGAACACCCAGTGAAGGCAGCTGTCTGTTCTGTGCTGTGGGTAGGCTGAGGCTGGGTCTCAACAAAGGCAAGGTGGGTTTGGGTGGGGCTGAGGTTGGAATCACCCCCAGGAATATCCCATGATCAGCAGGACACCTCCACCCCTGACCCAGTGTGAGGCTCACTGTTAGGCTGGCACCAGTCTCCCCCAGCATCTCATTAACACCAGCCCTTTTAAAACTGGACTCAGTGGAGATACACTTGACCAACTGTGCTGTCTGGGTGGCCTAGGAGTGGAGCCAGGGACCACCCACACCTTTTCCTCTGCTTACCTCGATGCACAGACAGGGCAGAAGGAATTCATAAGGCAGGTCTACAGTGCGACCCCCAGGCACAATTTTCTGTGGACAATTCAGCAAAGGGAGAGATGAAGAGGGGCCTGAGAAAGAGCAGAGGCACCCTGGACAAGGGCAGGAAGAAGCTGGGAACTTACCCACCATACATCCTGCTTTTCCTCTTATCTGAGGCTTCTTTCTTTCACTGACAAATTTCTTCTCAAGGGATCTCTGTCCTGTAGTCTGACCATCTACTCTAAGTGTCTCAATACATGGAATGTGGGGAGGGAGGAGTTGGGGAAAGGAATATACATTTACTGAGCCCCTATTGTATGCTGGGGAGGGTGCTAGGTGCTAGAAGCACCAACTCAGTGCATTAAATGCTAGAGCATCATGATGATGTCGGGAGGCATCTACATTTTAAATGTGGAGAGCTGAGGGACTTGGGTACAGCATCAGTCCCTGCAAATGGCTCCAGCTGTATACAAGAGTATCCATGACAACTGGAGGTTGAGGTGGGATGTCAGGCCATAGGCTGGGCGAACAGGGGACATCTCATTCCCTGAGGAGCAGTGACAAAAAAGAGGGAGATCAAAGGGTATCAAGACAGATGTGACCAATTTATTAATTTCTCAGGGAAAACAACTTTTTGGTGGAACTGAAAAGGCAACCTGAATCTCACTGAGGATCATCGCACTGAGGTTAAGTGCCATATTCCTTTCCTTGCTAGGCATTCATGGTTGTCCCAGGTCTCTACCCCCTCTTTCCTTCCTCTCCTGCCAGGAGACATGGCCCCCTGTATTCTCTCTAGTTCAAAGAAATCTTCATGATAGGCACTTCAGACTTGTAAGAAGTCTTGGACAATTACCATTCCTCTCTGGGCCTCAGTTTCCTCATCTGTACAATGGGTAGGTCCTTTGGCTCCAGCCCTATGTGATTTGGCTCTATGGGCAGATGGCACTTCATACCTGGGCATTGAAGAGATGGCTCAGGTCCTCACACTCCAGTGCCCACTGGTGGCAAAGACGCACACTGACCTCTGGGCCTGGAGGAATGGTCACTTGAATAGCCCTTGTCTCAGGCAGCAAGTCAAAGGAGAACTCAGGTCCTGGGGAGAAGGGGGATTTGGTGGCCTTGTCTCTTGGCGTTAGCACAGGCACCACTACTTGGCGCCACCACCTCCAGTCACACGACGTGCCTACCTCCAAGCTTTTGTGAGTTAGATCTGGAGAGACCTTCCCCTGCCTCTGGATCCACAGGCTGGGTTCTTTTGGAGCGCAGTCCCTTGTGGGAGGTATCCGGGGAGGGGCTGGAGTTGTGATGGCCCTTCTCAGACAGGCAGCAGCTGCTCAGCAACTGCCTCTGCAGGCAGACAGCAAGGCTGGCCTCAGGGCAGGAATCAGGAACTCTGGCTTCTAGTCCTGTCTGTGGAGCCCGGGGCAAGCTGCTCAACATTTAAGCTTTCGTGTCCCTAACTGTGTAATGGACAGAATAGTCTACGTCAGCCCCACACTTTCCCCCTCTCTTGGGAGACTGGAGAACAGGAGGAGAGGCCAGAAAGGGAAGGGCTGTGGGGCGTAGGGCAGGGCTGGCACTGGCAGGGGGAGTACCTGAGCAGACGCTGGCATCCTGTGTCTCCTACAGAACCAGAACTTGTAAGACTTTTTGGATTTCTGCACTAGGAGGTGGAGCCAACCCCACTGAAGACCTGCACAGGAAACAACACATTTACTATCCAGCCCTTCACAGTCCCTCCCCTATCTGGAGATGTGACCTGGTGTTGGATGGTCAATCATTTTACATCAGGGAGGGTAAATGATCCCAAACTTCTATAGTCCTGGAAGTTATGATACGATCAAAGAGAATTAATTTCTTAAGTAGAGAAAAATCTATGTGTATACAAAAATTCATAGTAGCATTCTTTATAACAGTGAAAAATTATAAACTGTCAATTCTTAAGCAGTGTGTGGGAATTTAATATGTCCCAGGCACTGAGGTAGGCAAGAAAAACGTAGAGTTGAATAAGATCTGTCTGTTCTTTCTTACAAGACAGATCTTGCCTTACAACCAGAACATAATAGTAGTAAATTCATAGAACTGAAACATTTTAATCCCCAAAATTGGTGCCAACTGAAAGGAGAAACACCTTCACAAAATGATACAACAGAACTCATCAGTCACAGCGTGCTATTTCAGGATGGCCGAAGTCTCTGCTGAGGTTGACAACAGGACCAACATCTCTTCTAGTATGATACGTTTTACTTGGCTCACCCCAAACTCCCCCAACTCCCGTCTCCACTAAGAATGGCCCAAAGGCCTGCTTCTCATACCCGAGGGGCCTGACCCCAGATGCAGGCACCAGCAGTGGGGACAGTGGCACCACCAGGCGCGCCAAGGCTTTGGGGGGAGGGGAGGGGCCGGCTGGGTGTGGTGAGGAATCTGGGCAGACCTTCCTGTGACAGAAGAAAAGGAAGTCAGATGGTGAGGTCCCAGGAGGTCCCTTCTGCCTTAGACAAGCTGGACTTGAGGCTGAGCACTGCCACTTACACCCTGGCCAAGTGACCTGAGGCAAGTTACAGACTCCTGTAAGCCTCAGCTTCCTCATTCATAAAGTGGGGCTGCTGTCAAGCTCAAGTAAGATAATACATGGGAAAATATCTTGTAAAGTAGAAGGTAGCGTAAAATAGGGAGGATCATTGTTGTACGACTGACTGGTGAGGGACTAGTCAAGGTGGAGGGCCTGGAGATTTACCTGGCTCTCATTTAATCCTCCCCACAGCTCAGGGACAACAGTTTTCATTGTACAATCATTTCTACTGTGCTGCTGTACCCCTCAGACCCATGCACTGCCCGAAGCCATGTGTGGAGTATGTGGCAATATTGCAATGCAAATCCAGGCTTGTCCTCACTCTAAACCCTGTGCTTTTCCCTTGATACTATGCCACTTGTTAAGTAGAGAACAAAAAATTAGAATGGAGGAAACAGGGAAGGGGAGCAGGGCAGGGAATGAGACTCACCAGTGAAACTGCCATCCTGAAAGCACAGGGCCCGCTAGGGAAAAGAAAGGACAGAAGGATAATTAGTAGAGGTTCTCACAGGGGTGTTCCCCCTGCAGCCTTGGCCTCACATCACCTAATTTTGACACCCGTAAACCAACAGCCCATCCACTCTGGCTCTCTTCTTCCCAGCTCCACCCTGCCCAGGCCCTCGGTGCCCTGGGACTATGGCTATCCCTTCAAGATGGTGTAGAGGACACGCTGATGCTGCCATCAGAGCTTAGGAACCTGGGTGGTAGGAAAGGACAGGCAGGAGAGTGGGGGTTTTATGAGCCTGTGCGTGCCAGGTGTCCCCACCAGCAGTGGCAGGCGCACCTTACCATGCGTGAGGCCAGCAGACCGCGGGTTCT
Source organism: Cervus elaphus (assembly GCF_910594005.1). Taxonomy (NCBI): domain Eukaryota; kingdom Metazoa; phylum Chordata; class Mammalia; order Artiodactyla; family Cervidae; genus Cervus; species Cervus elaphus. The sequence continues at coordinate 29,191,518 of NC_057838.1, forward strand.
CCAGCGGGGAAGGAGGGGGCAGCCAATCCCAGCGGAGGCAGACAGGCCAGTGAGCAGCTGGAGGAGAGGCAGGAGCAGGGCTGCCAGTCTGGGGCTCCCCATGGGCTTCCGTGGGGTCACGGCGCCCAGTGCATGGCTGCACGGCCCGAAAGTGGGCGACGGGGCCTGGGCCAGCTTGCTGCGCAGCAGCTGGGAGTGCGGTGCCAGCAGGAGCCCTCGCCTCAGCCTGCCCCTGCCCCGCCCTGCCCCAGAGCTCCTCCTCCATCCCAACCAGCCAGCCAGGCCACATTCCTTCAAGCACAGGGACTGGGGGACATCTGCCCCTCAGAAAACCCCGCTGCTCCCCTACCTAGAGGGCAAGGGGGCTCTTGCTCTGGCAAAGAAATAACAGGAAAGAGGCGGGTACAGGGCTAGGGGATCTACTTAACCCCTCCTACTCCTGCAACACCCTGTAGATGGGACCCGCCCCTTTGCAGCTCCTGGACTTGGATCTCCCCTGGACAAATGCTTCATCCTCTCACTTAGGGGGCTGACAGAGCTATCAAGCACTTCTGTGCATTGGGTGCCAGAGACGGAGGTGACTGAGCACTATTTAGAGTGGAACAAGAAAGCATTAAAGCAGGCACATAAAGCTCACGCATCCCCCAACGCACCCTGGCCCCTACCTGGCTGACTCAGGATTACAGAGTAGCTTTCTGACTACCCACTGGCCAGTTCTTCTAGCTCTTCTGCCAAAGGGCTTCCAGCTTCAAGGATCCACTAATCAGTTACAGTCTGCTCAGGAGGCCCTAGAGTTCAGAGCCGAGTGCTGGAGCAGGGGGAGCGGGCCCCACGCACTGACCTGGTTTCCTGTGGTTTCCGATGCTGACGAGGCTCCGTTCTCTGTGGGGACCCTCCCCAGCGTCCCACGGCTTCCTCCAGCTCATGGAGCATTTGAGCTGCTTCAGCACTCACCTTGGGGACACACACAGTGGAAAAAAAGTTGGGGGCACACCTACTGGGTGAAGTTACCTTGGGACTGTTGTTAGCCCTCTGTACCTTTCAGTAGCTTGACCATAGCTATCTTTAGGCCAATTCTATCAACAGTTTCTAAGTCTTCAGGTCCACTGAATGAAGACCCCATTGTACCCATTATCCTAAAAATACTAACTCTTGAGTTAGAAAGATCTTTTCTTATTCTTTATGTTTCTCCAGTGCCTAGAGTGGATGTCATGAAATAGGTGCTTGGTAGTTGAGTAAATGTAAACTATGATGTTTCACCTAAGCAGTTTACTTCACATTTCATAAGCACTTTCAGAGTTGATTTTCTTAACTACCTTACAAGACAGGTAAGTAAGAATTAAGGAGAGAAATAAGAAGCAGAAAGGAGAATGATTTGGTCAAGGTCTTTAAGCCCAACTCCAATTCTGCCAGCCTCTCACGGTTCCTTTCTGTTTTCTACCATCCTTATGGCCTCTCCTACCACTGCCTCATGCCCCTCTGCTCCTGAGAACATCTAAGGGCCTACCTGACCAAGTTCTTCTGGCCTTGGAGCCCATCACTGCAAACAAACTGGTAAGATGTGAAGGGAGAAAAGGGTGGTCTGGCCATACTAAGGCTTCTCTGATAGCTCTGTTGGTAAAGAATCCACCTGCAATGCAGGAAACCCTGGTTCAATTCCTGGGTTTGGAAGATCCCCTGGAGAAGGGATAGGCTACTCACTCCAGTATTCTTGGGCTTCCCTGGTGGCTCAGATAGATTACAGAGTCTTCCCCCTAATTTTTCACTTAGCCCACAATGGTTTAGATCTATACTGATAATGTGTTTCTAATGCCGGGGACACCACGTGAGAAAGCTGGTTCCGTTCTCAAACACTTATCTCTTTTGACTCCTTTTATCTTCTGGGCTTTCCTGTTGGCTCAAACGGTAAAGAATCTGCCTGCAATGCAGGAGACCCAGGTTTGATCCCTGAGTCGGGAAGATTCCCTGGAGAAGGGAATGGCTACCCACTCCAGTATTCCTGCCTGAAGAATTCCATGCACAGAAGGAGCCTGGCAGGCTACAGTCCATGGGGTCACAGAGTTGGACACAACTGAGAGACTGACACTTTCACTTTCACCTTCTGATTCTCACAATGAAAACATTTAACAGTTGGTTAATTGTTCCCTGACTCTGGCTAAGGTACGGGAGGAGAAGTGGAAAAAAAATAACAGAGACACATACACATACATAAGAAAGAAAGGGAAGAAAAAGAGCATGTAAAAAAGGCAGAAGACAGAAGAAAAGGGGAAAGGAGGGAGAAAAGGAAGTCTATATTTTTCTTGTTTTGCTAGTTCATTTATTGTGGAGCCTTTCCCAAAAAGGAGTTTAAAGTAAAATGTACAGTGGGTGAATTCCAGCACACCCTTGGGAAGACCAACATTTTGCTGAACTCCTACCATCAGATTCTGGGCTGTGCACTTGGCCCACATTATCTCATACTACTGGTCTATAACCCTTGAGGTCAGTCTTACCAAACCATCTTACAGACTTGGGAACACCGGGCAGATTAAGTAACTTCAGTTCAGTTCAGTTGCTCAGTCGTGTCCGACTCTGCAACCCCATGAATCGCAGCACGCCAGGCCTCCCTGTCCATCACAAACTCCCGGAGTTTACTCTAACTCATGCCCATAAGTAACTTAACCAAACACAAAACGGAGACAGGAGACTCACCCCCATGTCTTTCTAGCTCTTTGTCAGAACACACTGCTTTAGGGAGATCTGTGGTTTCTGGGCCCCATAGTCCACAGAAGTACTAGACTGAACGATGTGATGAGTTGGTAGGGTTAACAATGTAGGGGAAGAAATCATAATAGGTGGAAAGAATGAAGGATACGTATATCTTATGGGAGTGAGTTATCAGTGATCAGAATTCTAGGGGAACAGGGATTGTCTGGCAAGTGTCAACAAGGGAGGAGCAGGAATACTTCTGTGGTTGGAAAAGGAGGTGGCCAACTGGAGTAATGGCCACAGTGGTGTGTGGTAGGCCTGCAGCACTAGGGCCTATCCTTTTGGAAAGTGGCCAAGGCCTGTCTCACCTGTGGTTTGTGTCTGAATGAGCTGATCCAGACTTCATGCTCCAATAACCTTTACTTGGGGACCAAGCCAGGCACTCAGGAGGTCATGGCAGGCCTTGACACGTGCTCAGGTAGAGTACACTGTGGGGGCCTTGGACAGCTGTTTTTCCTGACAAAGCCTTATCCACGCGTGGACTCTGGTCAGACAACTGTAGCTGAGTCTCTAGGCTTTTCCTATAATGGCAGATTCCTGAGATTTGTTGAGGCAACTGTGCCTACAATCAGAGTACCCAGGGCAAGAAGGTCCAATAAATTAGGCCAACAAAAACCAAGAGTACACAAGTGTCCTTCTTACTCCTGCTCTTCCAGAAGGAATCAAACTCCAGAATATGGAGGCAAGAAATTATGCTGAAGAGAAGGGGCTGGGACTCCCACTGTGAGAAAGAAGCACCAACACTGCTCATCACTGGGAGGGATTTTGATATTTATTAAGCTAAGCACATACTATGGCATACACGGAGTTTCCCCAATGACTCAGCAGTGAAGAATCCTCCTGTGATGCAGGAGATACAAGAGGCATAAGTTTGATCCCTGAGTCAGGATAATCCCCTGGAGGGGGACAGGGCAACCTACTCCAGTACTGTTGCCTGGAGAACCCCATGGACAGAAGGAGCCTGGCAGGCTACAGTCCGTGGGGTCACAGAGTCAGACAAGACTCAGCGACTAAGCACAAGCACGAACACACTTACATACATTATTGAACCCACACAACAACCATGTGTGGTAGATACTATGATCCCCCATACATTAGATCCAACACCGAGGCTCAAATCAAGGCAAAAGGAAGCAAAACGTCTAGCTAGATTTGAGTCAGTGTAGTATCAGAAACTGCTTCTCCACTACACCACACTGCCTTTCCCACAGACTAGATGCTAAGGGTTCTTCCAATGCCTACATCCTTTAGCTCCATAAAATCAGAGATTCCTCACATTTATATAGTGTTACAGAGAGTTCTTTAAGCACTTTTACAAGACTTTATTTGATCTTCACAACATTCTTGTGAATTAGGCAGGGCTGATCTTGGTATGTGAACCTGCCTTTTGATCCAATACAGTCCTCTTCCCACTAAATCAAGATCCTTTTCAAAGGGAATGTTGTTTACTTCAGGCAATACTACAACCATGAGGCAAGAGGGGAAAAGTGATTGGAGAGGCCAGAAAAGTTAAAATCCCAACAAACAGAAAACCCAGTGTACATAACTCCATTATCCACTCATTTACATCTACACCTCTCTGCTCTCCAAATCCTACCCATGCATCAGTCTAGTTCTTTGCTATGACTTTAGTCTACAGTAGGACAAATTAACTCACTCAATAAATTCAGAAAGCACACTATACATTAGCTACTTAGCAAGGGGTGAGAAAAAAATGTTAGTTCTGTCAATAGAAAAGATAAAGTGACATGTGAATTCAAAGAAAGAACCCTTACTCCTTGAACTGAAGTAACCAGAAGGCTCCAGAATTACCATATAAACTAGGTCTCGAAAGAGAAGTAAGTAGTAAAGAAATAGAAAAGGAAAATTTTGTTTTTTGAAAGGAAAATTTTTAAGGAAATTGGGAAATCATGGAACTGATATGGGGATTCATAATAGGTTCTCCTGACTGAGACAGACAATGTGTAAGGGTATCAGGAGATAAAGCACTGACTGGGATCACACTCTGGATAGGTCTGAAAGGGATTAAGGAATTTTGGTTGTTCAGAAAACAAGGACACATAGTAAGGGACTTGATGATTCACAGCTGTGCTCTTGGTATACTCATCTGCACACAGGGAGGCAGAAAGGCAAATGGATATGAGGTAGAAGGCAAAGAGTTAAATTCAGGACACACTGAGTTTGAAAAGATAATCAGGACATCTAAAACTTAGGTACACAGAAGTACTGCCAGTACCTAATAGAGATTGAGTACATATAATGTTTATAGAACAGAGCTACTCTGGAGGGCAGAGATCTGCAGTTAGAATCTGGGCGTCATCCAGACATGATAAAGTCAAGCGGGTAAGAGCAAAGGGACACTCATCCTTCAAGCAATAAACATTTACTATGTGTCAGACGTCAGGGGGTTTAGTTCACAGATCTCTTTCCCACATCCATTTTACACTTACCTGCTCCACACCATTACATACTGTGTTCACTGGATGTTTCACAAGGATGTTATGTTTCATGGAGATTGCAAATTCCCTATATGTAGGATACTTTAAAATTCATTTGGATACCATAAAACAGTATTACACATGTAACTGACATGGTTAACACTGAATGATAAACATGAATACCAGTCAAAAGACAAGCCCATAACCCAAGCTGCATAAATGAGCATGGACCATTTTATAGGTGGAGGTTAGCCTTACGGCCCCTGGTAGCTCCTGCCCATCGGCTGCAGGGTTTCAACTATGACTTAGGTTCCCTGTGCCCAGTTCACTTCCCTGCGGCCACTGCCAGGTTTCTCAGGGAGCCTCTACCTACCTCCAAGTGTCTAAGGCCATCAAACAACACACTTTTACATTCTATCAAACCCCCAACACAAGGAACAGGGGGGGGACTAGGCAGTTGTAACTTTATTGAGGTTCTTTTAATGAAAAGGTTTCACAGTAGAGACCAAAGCCTGCAGGGGAAGCAGCCTTCCAGATGTTTCCTGCTCCATGACCCATTGATTGAAGGACAATTTGACTGATTTCCTATCTCCTTCAGTTTTGATGGGAAGGGGTGATGGATGGAAGTGGAGAGAATGACCAAGAAGACGTCAGGATGAAAAACTCAGAAGGACCTCAACTTCAACCAGCTGAAGTTTGTTTCACAGCTGTTGATCATCCAGTTCCACCAACCAGGAATAAATTAAACGGTTCCACCACCAGCTGACGGCAACAGAAGGGGCTCTGCAGAACTCAGGTTTAGTTTGCACTAGTTGCCAACATCACAGCCACCAAAGGAGATTTTAGAGCAGCTCCTTTACCCTCTCAGTTCACTGGGTGGGAGGCCCAGGCTTCACCTCACATAGCAGTCCATCAAGCAGGCTTCATTTACGCTTCTTCTCCTGTGTGCTCGTGAACCAAGAGTCTAGGAGCTTCTTGCTGTAGTATAGCTGCCAGGCATGCACTTGGACCGCCAGCACCAACACCAGATACATGACGGAGACGGCGGAAAAACCAAAGAGGAAGCGGTAGGCCTTGCCATGGCGGTAGAGCTGTTGTGCAGCAGGGAACATCTCCATGCTGCCATAAATGAGGGGAGCAATGGAGAAGAGCCCCATACTGATCATGGAGAGCACCAGGTAGCTAATGTTGTTGCGGGGGAAGGAGAGGAGGCCCAGGAGGGAGGGTACAATGCTTAGCAAATAGGGGTATTCCCACTGATAGGGCATGGCCACCTGATCATGAGACAAGAGCCTCAGGTGTCCCACACTCATCTTGGCAACCAGCAGCAGCCATATGACCAGATGCACGTAGATCAGCTTCTTGATTTCATACTTGAGGGTCACACTGTGGGGCAGAGCAGAGGGAGAAGTATCTTTCATTCAGAGTTTTCTGACATCAGCTGTAGTTCAAGCAATTGTACTGGACACAGGGATACAGATATAAATAAGGTATAGTTCCTGCCTGGAGGCTGGGAACAAGGTAGAGGAAGAAAAAGGTAATTACAAACGAACTAGAAAAACTCTTGTAAATCTATGTTGCAAAATATATGGGATCACAGGAAGGAGTAATCAATTCTGACTGAAATGAGTTGACTGAGAAGGCTATCTAGACAAGGGTGATGACTGAGCTAGGCTCTGAGAGGTAGGTGGAGATAAGACATTCTGAGCAGAGGTAATAGCATGTAGGCAAAACGGCACAAACATTTGTGTTCCAGGAGAGCAAACGGCTGGGTGTGGAAGGACTACACTGTGGCAGGGAGGGGAGTAGCGGGATATGAAGTTGCAAAGACTGACTCAGTCATTTGAAAGACAGAAGAGTAACTCAGGGCTGTGTTCAGAAAGAAAACTCTGGGGAATTTCCTGGCAATCCAGTGGTTAGAACTCTGTGCTTTCAGTGCCAAGGACCCAGGTTCAACCCCTGGTCAGGGAACTGAGATCCTGCAATCTGCACTGTGCGGCCATTAAAAAAAGAAAGAGAATTCTGATGATAGCATAGAGTATAGCCTATGGAATGAGGTATTGGCAGCAAAGAAACCAACTCAGGCTGTCCATACTTCTTCAGGTAAACATTTTTCTTCTAAAATAAGCAAATTTTCCCTTATTCTTTGAATTTTCTTAGGTCCTAAATATATCCCCTTCACATCTCCAGAGGGCAGAGTTTCTGCTCTAGACAGGCATGAAAATGCTAGCTTGGGTTGTGAGGTTCCCTTGAACAGGGTCTAAGCATAAGAATAAAGTGAGGTTCCAAAGAGCTTGTCATTCTTTAAAACTCTGGGAAAAAATATGTGGAAAAGAGTCTGAGAAACTTCAATGGATTTAAGGAATAGAAAACCTCTAAATAAAAAAATATAGATATAGATATAGATATTTAATAGAAAGTGAAGAAAGGTGTGTGTGTGTCGGGGGCGGGGCGGGGGGGAATTAGTCATCTGTAGACTTCAAGCTCCATGAAGGCAGGGATCAGATTTGTTGTTTGTCAATAAATTTTTACTGAAGGTATAACATGAATACAAAGACCAGGGTTGCTTTCACTATTATATTCTCAGTGCCTAACACAATGCATGATGGGTAGAAGGTAAATAAATATTTGTTGAACAAATAAATGAACGCAGAACTATCCCTTACATGACGGGGGTAGGGAGGTGGGGAGGGGTGTTCCATAAAATTCATTTGAGGCAGACAAAGTCTCGGCTTTCGGGTCCACACCCCAAAACGACCCAAAATTTAACAGCTACCGCATACTGGGCAGACTTCTGTGCTAGATTTTATGCTACATTCTCACGAGATTCAGTAATTCTTCCTCAAGACTAAAAAAGTAGATTAAAGTGAGGCTCAATTAAGAATTAGGTTCCCGAGGTCGGAGAGCCGGGCCAACATAACCGCGACCCAGGGCCCGGACTCCCTCAAAGTACAAGGGGGATCAAAGGGTGGAACTCACAGCAGTGACGGGGCTTCCCGGGATTGGGGGCGGGTCCTGGACCGTGCCAGGAGGAGGGGACTTGGGAGGTGCCCGAGGGCGGGCTGGGGAGCAAAACCCTGAGACCAGGCCGGCATTGCGTTTCTGGCCCTGCGAGCTCCTCGCCTCACTTCATACCTCATCTGGTAGTGCATGGCGACGCGCTCCCGATGCTGAAAGTCGCTGCCGTCAGTGCCGGCCGCTCGCGGGCCTGCCCGAGACGCCATCTTCCCGGCCCAGACTCCTGGAGCCCCTCAGGCCGACGAACTGCCGTGACTACTGCTCCCAACTGCCTGCCGACCCTGTTCGTATAGCTTCAGCTCAGCCAACCCAACAGTCTAGCGCCTCTTTGAAGACAACTTCCGGCCTCTCTGTCTCTGGAGGACCAACTCTGTGGTCACGTCCCTGCGCACGCGTACGTGAGCGTTTCCCGTCTCCGCTCCGCCCTGGCCGTCTCTCGCCAGCCTTTGGAGAGCTCAGAAAATTAACTCCTAGCATTTGCGGGTTTTGACAAGGGCTGGAGATGATTCTCCAGTCTCTCGAGCACGTTCACTTCCTTAAACTCGAATTCAAGTTTCATACGTCTCTGTCCCCACTTCTCAGATGGGGAAACTGATGCCTGGAAGGGATCTGTGACACTCTCTCAAGAGCATGCATCTTCCACATTGTTTCAAAGTATCTCCCCACAGATTAATCTCTGCAAGAAGAAATGGTAATTTTACAGTGGAGAAACCTGGCAGGCACCCCGTTAACTAAATACTTGCCCACGAGTGAGACAGACTCCTTATGCCTCCTGATACAACTGAGGACCAGCATCACTAATGTGATGATAGTCAAAGTCGCTCAGTCGAGTCCGACTCTTTGCCATTCCATGGACTATACAGTCCATGGAATTCTCCAGGCCAGAATACTGCAGTGCGTAGCCTTTCTCTTCTCCAGAGGATCTTCCCAACCCAGGGATCAAACCCAGATCTCCCGCATCGCGGGCGGATTCTTTACCAGCTGAGCCAAAAGGGAAGCCCAAGAATACTGCAGTGTACCCTATCCCTTCTCCAGCGGATCTTCCCTTCTCAGGAATCGAACAGGGGTCTCCTGCATTGCAGGCGGATTCTTTATCAACTGAGCCATCAGGGAAGCTGATACCTTATTTGATATTTCTGCCCAAAATACTTGGCCAGAATCTAATCATGAAGAGACAGACAGATAAACTCAAATTGAGGGACATTCTACAAAGTAACTGGACTATACTTTTTAAAACTGAAAAGGCCATGAAAGAAATTAGGTAGAGGCAGAAAGCAGAGCAGTGGTAGCCAAGGACTGGGAGGAGGAGGAATGGGGACGTGCTTCATGGGTACAGACATGAGAAAGAAAATGAAAAAAGTTCTGGAGGTGAATGTGCTGATGGTTGCACAACTGTGTAAATAAACTTCATGACACTGAACTATACACTTAAAAATTGTTAATTTTATGTTATGTACATTTTACCACAAGAAAAAATACATAAAATAAGAATTTAAAAATTACATTTACTGAAAAAAACTGAAGCATCTTTTCATATGTTGAGTCATTGGCATTTCATTTCGCTGAACTGTGTTCATATTCTTTGTCCATTTTTTCTACTGCATTGTTGGTCTTGTTGATTTATATAGATAGCAGAGATAGAGAATCTCTTATTTAATATTAGTTGCCATATATTTTTCCAATGCATTGTATGTCCTTTGACTTTACTCATGGTATTACAAGTTTAAGATGCAAAATAGTTTTCTAATATGGTTGAATATATAATCTTCTCTTTTTTTGCTTCTCAATTTTTTTTCATTTATTTTTATTAGTTGGAGGCTAATTACTTTACAATATTGTAGTGGTTTTTGTCATACATTGACATGAATCAGCCATGGATTAACATGTATTCCCCATCCCGATCCCCCCTCCCACCTCCCTCTGCTTCTCAATTTTGATTCAGAACTAGAGTCCTCCACTCCAAGATGTTCAAATAATTTTATGCATTTCAGCATTTGAGAACCATGCTCAGAAATCTGCCTCCACAACTAGAGGTGAGCTCTGAAGAGATAGATATGAACCAAGTTATCAGCCCAGGTGTTTGGCAAAGGGTAAAACTTAAGAAATACTCGCTGAGTACATAAATTCCAAATGATCCAAAATCATCCTCTTCTAAGGACCATGAAGTATCCTCAGGGTCACTCAGCAATTCTTCACCACCCCCACCCCCACTCCTCTGGCTTTAGCTTGTGCTTATCTTGGTCTTTTCTGTGTGTGATTTCCATGATGTTCGTCAGACTGCTTCTGAGTCATCCATTGGCTTATCATGAGACACTAAACACATGCTGGATGTTCAATAAATATTTGAGGCATGAATGTTCTAGGGAGGGGCCCTAACAGTTTCCCCAGAACTTCTTCCCTGAAGTATCAGTACTTTTCTTCTGCTCTTAGTCTGCCTTAAAGTTTAGTGATTTGTGTTCCTGTCCTCTCACCCTGCCCATTCCCTTCTCAAATCCTTTGCACCGATGTTTCCTTTGCCTTGAATGCACTGCCCCCCGCCCCCGACCCCAGCACTTCAAAAGACTGGCTTCCAGTCCCAGGTGGAACACAATAGACTGAATGTTTGTGTCCCCCTGCTCCACACCCATTTGTATGTTGAAACCTAATCCCCAATGTGACGGTATTTGGGGGTGGGATTTTGGGGAGGTGGGATCGTTGTTTAGTTGCTAAGTCGTGTCCAATTCTTTTGTGGCCACATGGACTGTAGCCCACCAGGCTCTCTGTCCATGGGATTTCCCAGGCAAGAATACTGGACTGGGTTGCCAGTCCCTTCTCCAGGGGATATTCCCGACCCAGGGATCGAACCTGCATCTCCTGCAGGTTCTGGAATCTGGCAGGCAGATTCTTTACCACTAGCCACCAAGGAAGCCTCAGGAGGTGGAATCAGTGTCCTAATGAAAGAGATTCCCTTGCTCCTTCTACCAGGTACAGATCCCGAGAGAAGACAGGTGTCTGGGAACCAGGAAGTGGGTCCTCACCAGACATCGAATCTACCAACACCTTGATCTTGGACTTGTCAGCCTCCAGAACTATAAGAAGTAAACTTCTGATGTTTATAAGTCACCAATTTATGGTTTTCTGAATAGCAGCCCAAATAGACCAAGACACTTCAGATCTTCAAAGGATTGACTTCTCGCCAGTCATCATTTAGCTGAAAGCTCACCTCTGAGGTCTTTCCTGAGCCCAGAGGCCAATCTAGCTCTCCAGCCAGTTGCTGTCACATCACTTTGTGTTGTTTTCTTCCAAGAACATCATTCTCTGAAACTATCTTGATTATCTGCATACTTGTTCATGGTCCGAGTTCCCCCTTCCTCCAGGAATGTCAGCTTCTTTAAGTATGTGACAAGGTTGTCTTGTTTCCTGCTGTATTCTCAGCCCTAGGAGGGGTAGTATACAGTAAATGCCTAATAAGTATTTGCTGAATGAATGAATAATGGTTGTCCGCAAGCTTCTCTAGGGAAGGATTTAGATGTAGTAATAAGATGGTGATGATGATAGCTATTTTTTGAGCCTGAAGGTGCACCAAGCTTTATATCAAGTACTTTTCATGATTATTCTTCATGACAACCCAATGGGGTAGGAGCTATTTTTAATCCCTATTGGTCAGATCCAACTGAAGCTGAGATGAGTTATATCAGACAGCTAGTGCTGGTTGCTGGTTTTCAAAATAGGGTCCCTAAGTAGCCACAGCTTCAGCATCACCTTGGAACCTTGGAACATCACCGTGTAATCAGAATATACGTTCTTAGGCCCCACCCCAGACATACTGAGTCAGAAACTCTGCGATGAAGTCCAGCAATCTGATTTTTAACAAATCTTCCATGTGATTCTGACTCACTAGTGTGAAAAATCTATCATTAAAAAGAAAGATGAGGTTGAACCCCTTTTTTAAAAACAGCTTTATTGAGAGAGAACTCATATACCATACACACTTAGGTGAGTACAATCCATTGGTTTTTATTATATTTGCAGGGTTGTGTAACCTCCAAATAGATTTGGTGCAATCACCAAAATAGACGAGGATTAGATTAATAAATTAAAACATTTTTTGTCTCCCCTAAGAGAAACCCCATACCCACTAACAGTCCCCATTCCCTCTGCATTCCCCAGCCACAGCCCTAAATAACCACTGACTAATTTTTTGTCCTTATGATTTTGCCTATTCTGGACATTTCATACAAATGAGATGATACAAACATATATTAATATGCGATCTTTTGTGACTGGCTTCTTCCACTCTGCACAATGTGTTCAATGTTCATCCATGTACTGTAGCAGCATATATACTTTTGATTGACAAATAATATTCCATTTGTGGAAACCACATTTTGCCTGTTATGAATAACACTATGAACATTCACGTATAAGTTTTTGTGTGGATATAGATTTTCATTTCCCTTGGAACTTCAAATATAACTCCAAATATTATGTATATGTAGAATTGCTGGATCACAGATCTTATTCTTAAGCACTACATATTTCAGCTGGTATTAATTATTATTATTAAATCCTCTGCTATTATTAAATAATTATGTTATCAGTAACACCAATATTTGTTTATATCTATTAAGAATCTCTGTTGCAAAGCCCTTTACTTGTATTAATACAGATCCTTACCTTAACCCTTTAGGACAGGAATCGTCATCCCTGTTGAACGGATGAGAGAGACTGCGGCTCTGGGAGGTTAAGGCAACTTGTCTACACTCAAACACAAGTAGAGCGGGGATCACCATTCACATTGGCCTGTCTCCTGTGCCCTCTGTACCCAATGCAATGTTCTGGGCCATACCCTGCCCCAAAGCTTTCGAAACATGCATACACCCTTCCTTTCTGGCTTTTTCTGGAAGTGAGGCTGGCCTGCCATCGCAAGGGTAAGAGCCGTACACTCAGTGCGCATGCTCTCTTCCAGCTGGGGCTGAAGGCCAGGGGAGGGGCCGCCCTGGGAGCTGGAAATAAAGTGGAGGGAGGGTTGGGCTGAGCAGGGCAGGATTGGAAGGTTAAAAGGCTGTGAGCTGGAGGTAAGGAGTTTTATATTCTGGGTTTTTTTGTTTGGGTTTGGGTTTGGTTTTGGCTCCTGGAGAACAGGTGAAGTGGGGCTTGGCAGTTTTGTGATTGGGGGTGAGGAGTGAGGCTGGAGCAAGCTGAAGGGGAAAGTGCTAAGTCGGGGCAGAGGGCTTTCACAGTCAGGCTGGCCTGGGGAGGCCCCCACATTGTCAAAAGGAAAGACTAGGGAGGGGCCTGTGCTCCATATACTCCTTGAGCCCCTTGCTCTGCACCAGGCCTGGTCTGCGGTCGGCGCTGGGGTGGGAACAGGAGAGCATTTCAGGGTGAGGCACCCAGGGAGAGGTTGGAGGGAGTGTGGCAGAAGCGGACACCGAGGCCCACCTGGCTGGGAAGAAGGAAGTGCAGGATGGAGGGGAAATTCTGTGAGCGATCACAGAATGCAGTGAAACTCAGGCTTTAAGGCTGCAAAGCTTTAGCCCTGGGCTGGAGGGAGGCACTGCTGGTGGAGGAACTGGCTGCAGGAAGGCCTGGATCAGGCAGGCTCAGGAGAGAAGGGCTGGCAGGTCAGCCCAGGGCTGTCGGCTAGAGCTGTGCTGCCCAGGATGGCTGCCAGCAGCTCGCAGCCCTGGTGGTTGTGTACATCTAAATCAGTTAACGTTCAATAAGATTAAAATCCAGCTTTTCAGTCATACTAGGCACACTTCAAGTGCTCAATAGCCATGTTAGGGTAGCAGCTCCAGTATTAGAACAGATATAGAACCCACCATGGTAGAAAGTCCCTTTGGCCAGTGGGAAGCCTCAGAAGGGGTTTGGATTGCTCAAGGAGCCACTGGAAAGAGCAGGCTTAGTCTGCAGGGTGCCTGGCCTGGGAGGTCTCTGGATGACAGGTGAGGGAAGGTCCCCAGCACTAAGGTGGTGTGACTAGCTTCCTGCCAGCATAAAGTGGACTCTGTCCCCAAGGACGGAAACTAACTGAGCAGGGCCTCTTCACTTCGACTTGGGCTCCCCGATCAGTGTGACAGGAACCAGGGGTCAGAGAAACATGGAGTGAGTGGTGCCGGGGAGGGAGGCGTGGCTGCTGAAGGGGGCTGAGCCTGGGCACTGAGGGGGTCTCCAACTTGGTCACAGTGGTCTACTGGGGTTGGACAGGAGAAGGGCTGGGGGAGGTGTGTTTGAGCTGCGAGGGGAAACTAGAGTGGAGGCCTGATGGATGGAGGTGGGGTTGCACTGTTTCAAAAAACAAGAGAGGACTTTACTGGCATCCATTGTTTAAGACTCCCAACTTCCACTGCAGAGGGGGTGGGGTTCAATCCCTAATCAGGGAACTAAGTTCCCCCATGCCCAGTGAGGTGGCCAAAATAACATTAAAAAAAAAAAAGATAGAGAGAAGCCTCTCATCCCCTGCAATGGGCTATCTCTGCTTCCTTTCCAGGCCCAACACTATCCAGCTGACGAGGATGGAATACGCCATGAAGTCCCTCAGCCTTCTCTACCCTAAGTCCCTCTCCAGGTGAGGAGAGCCAAGTGGGGAAGGGAAGGAGAACTAACGTGCTCTGTAGGGCAGACCTTGATAGAGAAGTCACCTGGGCATCTTTTCAAATGCAGACGCTGATTCAGGAGGTCTGGAGTGGGATCCTTCCACAAGTCCCCAGGAGATATTAAGGCTGCTGCCTCCTCCCAATCCTCCTATCACACCCTGAGTAGAAACATGGAGACACTGCTTAAGGTTTTGATTCTTGATCTCACTTAAAGTTCACCACAACTTTGAGAAGCGGGGATTATTATGCCAGATTAATAGGCAGGGCAACTGAGGCACAGGGTGGGCACTCTCTTGGAGCAAATGTGTAGTGAAGCCAAGATTTGAACTTGGGTCTGCCTGACTCCAAAACCTAGGTTCCCTGCAGTCCTTTGGTTCTCCATTGTGTATCTGAGTTCAAAACTCTCTTATCCTGACCTCAGCTTTGCCGTTTCATCTCACATTACAGATGATAAGAAGGAGGCCGAGAGAGGAAAGTAGTAACTGGGCATAGGCTGGGCCACCTTCTGTCACTGGCTACTTGTCACGGTCTGAGATCCGGCAGCATCAATGTCACTCGGGAACTCATTACATATGTAACATCTCAGACCTCACCCAGACCTACTGAATCGGAGCCTGCATTTTTAACAAGATCCCCAGGGGACATATATGTCCACGAAAGTCTAAGATGCACTGATCCAGCAGGCTTTTAAGGAAGACTAGGCAGAGCAGACTGGGTGGATGATAGGGGAAGAGGAGCATGCTGAGCTGAGCCTAGAGAACTGGGGAGTGAGTTACCCTGTGGTGGAAGGGCTGGAAGGCAGCAGACAGCTCATGCTGATGCTCCCAATGACTCCCAGGTACACGGCAGTGAGCACTTCGGTGGTGACCCAGCAGCAGCTGTCGGAGCCCAGTGCAGAGGCCTCCAGGGCCCGGCCCTGCAGAGTAACCACTGCTGACCGGAGTGTGAGGAAGGGCATCATGGCGCACAGTCTTGAAGACCTCCGTGTCAAGGTAGGGGTGGGCCTGCCTCCGCACAGCTCACCATGGGGACCTTAGTTGAGAGTTGGCAGCTGATAGCTGCCTCTGGCCTTGGTGTCATGAGGTAGGACTTCAGTAGGGATTGAGTTCATAAGAAAGACATGCTCTGAAAAATACCACTGGTCTATTGTTAGTATCAAATGGTAATGCACTGCCTTCTTCCTGTCACCAGACAGACAGACTCCAGACGGGCACCATCAGCCTATTGAAGTTGCCATCAGAAAGGAAATCTTGGCCTTCCCTGGTGGTCCAGTGGTTAAGACTGTGCTTCCAATGCAGGGGGCATGAGTTCAATCCCTAGAGGGGGAAAGGTCCCACATGCCCCTTAGCATGGAGAAAAAAAACTTTTTTCAATTGAAAAAAAAAATGAAAACTATTGATCAGTAAGGTTCCAGAGAGGAAACCAAGGACACATAATACTGATGGGTGGGAGTAACAGTGGGCAAGAATGACACCCTTCCCCATCTCCATGCTCCCCCTCCACTTGGTTGGGAGTAACTTATCCTAGTCATTCCTTCTTTTATTTTTATTTTATTTTTTTTTTAATTTATTTATTTATTTTTTCAGTGGGTTTTGTCATACATTGACATGAATCAGCAATAGATTTACATGTATTCCCCATCCCGATCCCCCCTCCCACCTCCCTCTCCACCCGATTCCTCTGGGTCTTCCCAGTGCACCAGGCCCGAGCACCTATCTCATGCATCCCACCTGGGCTGGTGATCTGTTTCACCATAGATAATATACATGCTGTTCTTTCGCAACATCCCACCCTCACCTTCTCCCACAGAGTTCAAAAGTCTGTTCTGTACTTCTGTGTCTCTTTTTCTGTTTTGCATATAGGGTTGTCGTTACCATCTTTCTAAATTCTATATATATGTGTTAGTATGCTGTAATGTTCTTTATCTTTCTGGCTTACTTCACTCTGTATAAGGGGCTCCAGTTTCATCCATCTCATTAGAACTGGTTCAAATGAATTCTTCTTAATGGCTGAGTAATATTGCATGGTGTATATGTACCACAGCTTCCTTATCCATTCATCTGCTGATGGGCATCTAGGTTGCTTCCATGTCCTGGCTATTATCATTCCTTCTTTTAAAAAAAATTATTTATTTATTACTTTTGGCTGCACTGGGTTTTTGTTGCTGCGAAGGCGTTTGTCTAACTGAGGCAACAGGAGTTACTCACTAGCTGTGATGTGCAGGCTTCTCTTTATGGTGGCTTCTCTTGTTGCAGAGCATGGGCTCCAGGGTGCTGGGGCTTCAGCAGTTGCTCAAGAGCTGAGGCTTGATAGTTGTGGTACATGGGCTTAGTTGCTCCACAGCATGTGGGATCTTCCCGGACCAGGGATCAAACTTGTGCCTCCTACACTGGCAGGAGGATTCTTTACCACCAAGCCACCAGGGAAGCCCCTAATCATTCCTTCTTATAAAGACACCTTTCCTTCTTAAAGTCTCATTAGGATTAGGGCCCACTCTAATGCCTCACTTTAATGTAATTACTTCTGTAAAGACTCTATCTCCAATTATAGTCACATTCTGAGGTTTTGGGATTAGGACTTCAGTATATGAATTTCACGGGGATACCATTTAGCCCATAATACATACGAATCAAGTGGATATAACTGAAGGTCCAGAAATAAATCCATGTATCTGTGGTCAATTGATTTTTGACAGAATGCCAAGGTTATTCAATGAAGAAAGGGTAGTCTTTTCAACAAATGGTGCAGAGTCAATGGGCTATGCAAATGCCAAAGATCAAGTTGGATCCCTCCCTCATATTATGCATAAAATTAATTCAAAGTGGATCAAACACCTAAATGCAGAGCTAAAACTATAAAATCCTTAGAAGAAAACATAGGAATAAGAGTACATAACCTTGGTTTCTTAGATATGGCACTAAACCTCGAAGCAACCAAAGGGAAAAAGTTGGACTTTATCAACATTAAGAACTTTTGTGCATCAAAGGACACTAACAAAAAATGAAAAGATAATCCACAGAATGGGTGAAAATATTTGCAAATCACATATCTGATAAGGGTCCAGTATCAAGAATATATAAAGAACTCTTAAAAGAGGATCTACTTGAAAATGGCAAAAAATCAGAATAGATGTTTTTCCAAAGAAGATGTACAAATGGCTAATAACACATGAAAAGATGCTCAACATCCTTAGTCATTAGGAAAATGAAAATAAAAAACATTTCATAACATTAGAATGGCTAAAATGAAGACAGATAATAACAAGTGTTGGTAAGGATGTGGAGAAGTTGCTAGTGGGAATATTAAATCATGCAACTGCTTTGAAAAACAGGTTGGTAGTTCTCTAAGAAGAGTAAACATAGAGTTATTACATGACCCAGAAACTCCAATCCCAGGTATATATCCAAGAAAATTGAGAAGATATGTCACACAAAAATGTGTACACGAAAGTGCAAAGCACCATTATTTATGATACTCAAAAAGTAGAAACAACCTATATGTTCATCAATTGAAGAATGGATTAAAAATGTAGCATATCTATTTGGTGGAATATTATTCAGCCATAAAAAAGTAAATATTCGTGCTGAAACACAGATTAACTTTGAAAACTTGCTAAGTGAAAGAAGCCATTTATATGAAATGTCCAGAACAGACAGATCCATAGAGACAGAAAGAAGAGGAGAGGTTGCCAAGGGTGAGGAAATGAGGAGTAACAGTTAATGGGTACTAGGTTTCTCTTTGAGTAAAAATGGGATTGAAAATGTTTTGAAATTAGATAGTGGTGATAGCTGCAGAACTTTGTGAATATAGTAAAAAACCACTGGATTGTGTACTTTTCAAAGAGTGAGTTTTATGACATGTGAATTATATATCAATTAAAAGTTATATATGTGACTCCCATTATATTTTTATTGGATAGCACTATTCTAGAATATTAGCCATGAAGTCAGATAAGGAATACCATGACATAGGTTCTTTGGATGGTGACCCCACAGCAAGAACTCTGGGTTTCAGTCCCATCCTATAAAACCTGGCTCACTCATTCTGTCCCTGGCAGCGACCAGCTCTGTGGCTACATATGACGGCAAGAGCATCACTTACCTTATTCCCCAGGTCCGGGATACCCTGATGCTGGCAGACAAGCCTTTCTTTCTGGTGCTGGAGGAAGATGGCACAACTGTAGAGACAGAAGAGTATTTCCAATCCCTGGCAGATGACACCGTGTTCATGGTCCTCCACAAGGGGCAGAAATGGCAGCCCCCATCAGAACAGGTGACATCCCACCTGCGTGGGAGAATATTGGGAGCTTAGGAGAAATCCTTGAGGGATGCCAACCACACGCTTGTCTTGATGCAGAGCACTAGGTACCAGCTCGCCCTCTCCCGCAAGCCTGCCAAGATCGATGTGGCCCGAGTAACCTTCGACCTATACAAGGTGAACCCACAGGACTTCATTGGCTGCCTGAACGTGAAGGCAACTCTCTATGGCACATACTCCCTCTCCTATGATCTGCACTGCTCCGGGGCCAAGCGCATCATGACGTGAGTGAATTGGGATTAGCTGGGGCTGGGGTGGGTACACAGCAATGGGAGCGGCCCTATCTTCTCCCGTGCACCCTCAGCCTTCTGGGAGCCTGGGACTGGTGTTGATGCTGACAAACCATGACAGTTAGCATTTGTCTAGGACTTCATGGCTGCGTTCATGTTTTAGTTTATAGTAGTGTATACCAAAGGGATTCATACACTCCTGCTGGTGGAATCTGGATACATTTAGCTTTCCTAATCACCTTCCACTATAACAACTAATTATTTTTCACCTCAAGTAGTAACTTTTCCTAGGTAATCCTCTAATTGACTTTTAAAAAGTGAACATGTGTCAAAAATTTTACTGAACCCAATTAAGGAGAGAACCAGCAAGAAGTTACAATCAGTTCAAAATCCCACCCATGTATAGATTCATCAAGAATGCTGAGCTAAATTTATAAATACAAACCTGGATTTTTCCATAGGTGTGGGAGGGATGAAATAACTGTCCTTCCATAGATCAGAATTAATCTGCCGTTTATAGGTAATCATCATTTATATGTCTAATAAATTTAAAAAAATCTTTTTACTTTACTTTTGAAAGTCTAATCAAGTATTGAAGGAAGCATGGGAATATGTAATTAAAGTACAGTTATGGTGGTGGTTCCCAAATTCAGTTGCTCCAAGGGGTGCTCTAGAGAACTCTTACCCCATTAAGCAAATGTAGCCAACTAGTTCAAAACCACAAAGCTGGCCTCTTGCCAGTTAGTTCTGACAGATGCCGCTTCCCAGTTGCTTCATTTAGTGTTTACTGAGCACTCTCTGTGTGCCTGACCCTATGCTGTGAGCTAGAGATGCAGGGATAAACAAGATGTCAGAGCAACCGCCCAGAGGGCAAGAATTTTTGTAGCCTCCAGTTCCTTGGAGAATGCTGTGTCAGCTGGTAACACAGCAATAATTCAAATAATGGGAGAAGCAATGAAGTTACATATGAATTGTCATTCACAGTGGGCTTCTGAGAAATCCTCCTCTGGGTCTCCAGAGTTCTGCCAGAAGGTATAAGGCTAGAGCATAGCAGACCTTCTTGGCTTTCCGAGTTTATTCTCTGCATTTCCAGTCTGCAATGAGGGACCTGAGGCTGCGGGGTTCTGCCTGCCACAGATGACACTCAGCGGCAGGCTCAGGCCTGGTTCTGTGGCAAGACGTTCCATTTTCCTCCTGCCCCATATCATGTCCCCTCTTGGTCTGGGCTTGCTGCCAACAGTCTGCAGGTTGCAAAATCTAGAGCAAGAAGTTTCAGTCTTTAAACTCTGTCCATCTAGGGGAAGTGGGACTCTGACCTAAACATAGTAAGGCATACTGGTACCGAAAAACAATAATGATAGCAAGCTGGAATCCCTGGAATGATTTAAGGGTGTCAGTAAGTGTTTTTTCTTTAATGGTGGTAAAATAGACATACCATCAAGTTTACCATTTTAACCACTTTTTTTTTTAAGTATAAAATTCAGTGACATTAAGTACATTCATAATAGTGTGCAATGGTCACTTGTACATACATTCCCAGAACTTTTCATCATCCCAAACTATAGCTCTGTACCCATTAAATACTCACTGTGTCCGCCCTGCCCAGCCATACTTACCTCTGTTCTCCTGGCTCTGTTAGTTTTCTTATTCTAGGTAACTCATGTAAGTGGGATCATACAATACTTGCCCTTTGGTGTCTGGCTTATTTCACTTAGCATCATGTTTTCAAAGTTCATCCATATTGTAGCATGTGTCATAATTTCATTCCTATCTATGTCCAGATGGCTAGTTTGAAGCCTCAGATCTCTAATCTGGGAAATGGGTATTCTTCTCGGGTACAGCCTTTACATTTCTGAAGGATTTTCCTGTACAGATGTTCATGGTTCAAACTGTCTTTCTGTCCCCCTCCACCTCAATCATAAGTTTCATTTATTGAATGAAGGTTAACAGAAGACAAATTTTAATATCAGCCAGGAAGAATTCATTTTCCTTTTGTTTTCTTCTCCCTGCTAGGACTAGACACCCGTGGTGACCCTCTTTCAAACAGATCTGGATAAGAATTTGGTTAAAGTAGTCAAGCATTCAACCACCTAGTCTTGACCCGACATCTCCCCTGTTCTTCTACACATCAGGCCCTGTATTAAACGATTTATATTATTTCAACCTCCTTAACCCTGTGTGGGATCAAAGTGGTGTGACACAGATGAGGGGGCTGCAGCCCAGAGCTATAGCAGTTTGCCAAGCTAGTCGCAGCCAGTGAGGCTGGGTGAGAACTCAAGCCTGTCTGACTGGAGTTCTGCTGTCTTTGCACCGCAGCGCCAGGCAGGGAGATCTTCACATCCAGCACTCTGAAAACTACCTAGATTACAAATGTCTTGGTAACACTTCTGTCTAGAACAGAGGTGGTGAATGGGCAGGGTTATGTGACGTAGATCCATCTGGCTGATCCAAAGTTATCAACAATATTAGAAAGATTAAAGGAGTTTGAATTTTGCAGGAGAATACACAGACATCTCACTTAAGGCAGACCCTGTCCCATCTGCTGAGGGAAGGCAACATCTGTTCTCTTTGCACCTCACTCTGCAGTTTATGAAACAGAGCCTGGGGGAGCAGGCATTTAGAGGAGGCAGGAAGGGGTTTTCTTGGTATTCTGACCTTAACACCTTTGCATTCCACCCAGGGAAGCTCTCCGCTGGGCCCTCTTCGGCATGCGTGCCACAGGCCACATGCTGCTCGGCACCTCCTGTTACCTGCAGCAGCTCCTGGATGCCACAGAGCGGGGACAGCCCCCCAAGGGCAAAGCCACATCCCTCATCCCAACCAGTCTGAAGATGCTGCAGTGAAAGCCCAGCCAAGGACCAGACTGGGGACCCCATGCTCAGCTGGTAGCACCCACAAGCCTGGCAGCTTAGAGAGCTTCTTACCTTCCCACATCTCCCTCAGCTCTACGGGACCATGAATGAGGAAGTGGGGGGAAGGGCCTGAAACCTGGGCTGGGCCAGCCAAAGGAGAAAGGAGGGCTCTTCGCCTGGCCTGGCTCCAGGCCCCAGGTAGCTTAGCGGACTAAGACTCGTCACTAGCAGGCAATGGCAGGGAGGCTGCCCCTCAGCAAGCTGTCTTCACGTGCTACTTTCATTACACTGCCTGCCTCCCGGTCTCTCATCTCAAATGCTCCTGAGTCAACCCACTTGTGTGGGTTAGAGAGGTCACAATAAACTATATATGCTGATATATTTTCTGTGCTTCTGTTCTTTGCAAGGTGAGAGTGGGGTTCTATCTGGAAAGGTCTAAGGGAAGACAGAACTCTGTTGTCAAACCATTCTCCATAATGTGGGGTTATAGGAAATAGCACTTTTTCCACAAAAAAACAAAAACAAAATTGCAGTTAATTCTGAAACTAGTACTAGACTTAAGTAAACTGTGTAACCAAGATGGTAAGTGACAGTTTCCAAGTAAATTTGCCTACCAGAAGGGCTTTGATTTGGAACAACAAAAGACCTAGAATTGCCAAAGCAATAAAAGAATAAAGCTGGAGGCATAACCCTACCAGACTTCAGACAATGCTACAAAGCTACAGTAATCAAAACAGCACAGCATAGGCACAAAAACAGACATAGGGATCAATGGAACAGAATAAAAAGCCCAGAAATAAACCTGCACACCTACAGATAATTAATCTTTAGCAAAGGAAGTAAGAATATACAATGGAGAAAAGACAGTGTCTTCATTAAGTGGTGCTAGGAAAACTAGACAGCTCCATGTAAAAGAACAAAATTAGAGCATTCTCTAATACTATACCCAAAAGTCAACTCAAAATGGATTAAAGACCTAAATGTAAGACTAGACATTATAAAACTTCTAGAGGAGAACATAGGCAGAACACTCCTTGACATAAAACACAGCAATATTTTCTTTGGATCCATCTCCTAGAGTAATGGAAATAAAAGCAAAAATAAACAAATGGGACCTAATTAAACTCAAAAGCTTTTGCACAGCAAAGGAAACAATAAACAAAATGAAAAGACAACCTCTGGAATGGGAGAAAATATTTGCAAACAATGAGGCCAACAAGGGCTTAATCTCCAAAATATATAAACAGTTCATACAGCTCGACAGAAAAAAAAATCAAAAACTGAGACGATCTAAACAAATATTTCTCCAAAGAAGACATACATATGGCGAATAGGCACATGAAAAGATGCTCAACATTGCTAACTATTAGAGAAATGCAAATCAAAACTACAATGAGGTATCACCTCACACCAGTCAGAATAGCCATCATCAAAAAGCTTACAAATATAAACGCTGGAGAGAGTATGGAGAAAAGGGAACCCTCCTATACTATTGGTGGGAATTTAAATTGTGCAGCCATTATGGAGGACAGTAGGGAGGTTTCCTTACCAAGGGCTTCCCTGATAGCTCACTTGGTAAAGAATCCGCCTACAATGCAGGAGACCCTGGTTTGATTCCTGGGTCAGGAAGATCCTCTGGAGAAGGGATAGGCTACCCACTCCAGTATTCTTGTGCTTCCCTTGTGGTTCAGCTGATAAAGAATCTGCCTGCAATGCAGGAGTCCTGGGTTTGATCCCTGGATTGGGAAGATCCCCTGGAAAAGGCAAAGGCTACCCACTCCAATACTCTGACCAGGAGAATTCCATGGACTGTATAGTTCATGGGGTCATAAAGAGTTGGACACGACTGAGCGACTTTCACTTCACTTCACCTTAAAAAACTAAAAATAAAGTTACCATATCATCCAGCAATCCCACTTGGGCATACATCTGGAAAAGACAGAAAATTTGAAAAGATACACGTACCCCTATTTTCATAATAGCACTGTTTACAATAGCCAAGGGATGGAAGCAACCTAAGTAACCATCAGTAGATGAATGGATAAAGATGTGGTATATACATAAAATGGAATACTATGTGGCCATAAAAAAGAATGAAATAATGCCATTTGTAGCAACATGGATGGACCTAGAGATTACCATACTAAGTGAAGTAAGTCAGACAGAGAAAAACAAATGTTATGATATCACTTATATGTGAAATCTGAAAACATGATACAATGAACTTATTTACAAAACGGGAACTGATCTACAGGCATGGAAAACACACTTATGGACTTTCCTGGTGATCCAGTGGTTAGGAATCCATCTGCCAATGCAGGGGACATGGGCTGGAATCTGGTTCAGGAAGATTCCACAGGCTAGGGGCAACTAAGCCCCTGTGCCACAACTGCTGAGCTAGCCGTCTAGAGACCAGAAGCTGAAACTCCTGAGACAGGGTACCCTACAGCCTGTGCCCTGCAACAAGAGCAGCCGTCGCAGTTAGAATACCTTCCCTGTAGCGCAACGAGAGAAAGACGGCACGCAGCAGCAAAGACCCAGTGTAGCCAAAAATAAATAAATGAAATTTTAAAAAAGAAAAAGAAAACACATTTATGGTTAGGGTAAAGGCAGGAAGGGATACATGCAAAGTTTGAGATTAACAGATACATATATACAGATATATAAAATAGATAAATGACAAGGTCCTACTGCACAGGGAACTATATTCAATATCTTGTAATAACACATAATGGAAAAGAATCTGATATATATATATATATATATATATATATTAGATATGTATTCTTGAAAATATATATAATTGAATAACTTTGCTGTAGACCAGAATCTAGCACAACACTGTAAATCAGCTATGGGCTTGTGCTCAACTGTATCCAAATCTTTGTGATCCTGTTGGCCCCAGAGGGCCCCCAGGCTCCTCTGTCCATGGAATTTTCCAGGTGTGAATACTGGAGTGGGTGGCCATTTCCTGCTCCAGGAGATCTTTCCCACTCAGGGATAGAACCTGTGTCTCTTGCATTGGCAACCAGATTTCTTTACCACTGAGCCACCTTGAAATCAACTATACTTCAATTTTAAAAAAATTTTTTAAAAAAGAAGAAGGGCTTTGATTGGGAGGGTGGGATGAAGGCACTCTTCTAATTTCTCAATGTTATATTTTATTACAATCTGTTAAGTGTGTAAGTGGGACAGGACTAGTCAATCTGCAATGCAACTCTCCATCGAAGCCGTCCTACCTTGCTAGACAGTTTTTCTTTCATGTTCAGAATGCTCAATCCTAGGATTTCAAAATGCACTCTTGGGTAGCCACAAAGTATTAGTTTCTCAGTGAAGGTGGCATTTTTCATTATCGGGCAACTCAAACAAGACAAGCATGAAAGGCTAAGTTTTTAGGTGAATGTGCTTTAGTCTGTCTCTCAAATACGTGTCATTTCTGACTAACTATAAGACCTACCTGGGTTTATTAAATACTAAGACAAAGGCCTGTGTTACCAAAGTTAAAGTGTAAAGGGTTATTTCTGGCAGCTGACCCATTCCCTGCAGCCAACCCATACCTTGCAGCCATGTGTAGGAGAAGCTGCCAGAGCTAGCAAAGAACATTTCTATTCTGGGCTTTCCTGCTCTTGCATTTATGGCTGGAGGGCTGGCTCAGTACTGTCCTGGGTCCATGGGGTGGGCCTTTGGCATGAGGTATGATGTTTACATCAGCAGAGAAACTATTCCCTTTCAACTCTTGCTGAGTCTGTGGCCTCCCTGCTCTTCTTCTGAAGTTAGTCATAAACTGAATTGGGCTGGAGGTGGCTAAAGTTTGGAATTTGTCCCAACTTACCTTCCTCCTGACAATCTGAGTTTCACATGTGAGTCTTAAATGGCTGATCACTGTTTCTTTGCACTGGGCCCTCTCAGCCTAGGGAAAATTAGGTTTCTTTCTTTCCTTTGGGAAGCTTGGAGATTAACTGAGTCACATCAGTTTTAGGCAGTGAACAGTAGAGGGCAGACTTTGATGAGGCTGGGGCGTGTGGAGGGAAAATTCCAAAGAGCAAGGGAGCTCAAGCCTCAAGCAGGGCCAGGGGCCAGTCCAAGTCGGGGAATGGCCCTTCCTGGGGCCAAGCTGGGCCAGTGGAGGAGAGGTCTGCTGTCGGCAAAGTAGGTTGTGTCCTCTCCCTCCATCTTTATTCAGGCTGCAAATTATGAATGCACAGGAGATTTTTCAGAAGAGGGGTTCTAAAATACTGTGGGGCCTTTTGACACAGCACACTTAAAATCACTTGCATCCTTGCCAAATTTCTTGCCAATCCTGTCTGAACTTGTGCAGATTCATTTAAAAATTGACTATTTAGGGACTTCCCCAGCAGTCCAGTGGTTAAAAGACTCCACACTTCCACTGCAGTGGGTGTGTTTCATCCCTGCTCAGGGAACTAAGATCCTTCATGCCGTAGTGCCAAAGGAAAAAAAAAAAGAAAAGAAAACTTCTTGAACTGAATAAAAATGAAAATACAACACATCAACTTAAAAATTATTTTTAAAAATTGACTACTTAAATCTTTGAATTAAAAAATTAAGTTTCTTGAGGTATAATTTACATCCAATAAAATCTACCCTTTTAAGGGATTTAGTTCAGTAAGTTTTTGGCAGATTTATACAGATATGTAATCATTGTACACCAGAAAGTTCCCTTATGCCCATTTTTAGTAGATTCTCATTCCCTCACCCACTCCAGCCCTTGTCATTGTGAACCAGACTTTTCCGAAAGGTCATGTAACTAAATTCGGTCTTTTAAAGTCTTTTACTTCTACTTATTTTTATTATTTAAAAATTTTTTTTAATGAATCATAGTCTTTTATATTTTGGCTTAGTTTTTTTTTGTTGTTGTTTTGGCTGCATGCCCTGGCATGAAGGATCTTAGTTGCCTCTTTGTTAATCTGTTTCCAGTTCATAAATGCCAAGGCATAGCATAGAGTTAGCATTCAAAAAATGTTGAATGGGTGAATTTATGTCCTTATGCAGCTAATCACAGGACAGTTTTACAGTTTTGAGATTTATTTTTACCTTTATAAATAATGCTGTAGTGAACCTGTTTCTGCCTTTGGCCTTTTTTTTTTTTTTCTTCACTTTTGGATTATGCACCAGGCTGTATTCTTTGAAGTAGGTTCACTGGACAAACGAGTGCGGATTTTGTTTTATTCCAATTTGCCTTACAAAATTGTGCACAGTGGCGGGTTTTTTTTTTTTTTTTAAGTCAGAAGACTCCAAAGAATTGCAATGATGAGCAGAAAACCTGGCTTTGTCCTAACACCGGTCCTCTGACCTGCAGTAAATACTTCCTCGGCTCTGTGCTTCGGTTTCCTCAAAGTCACAGATCGTGAACGTCTGCATTTCCTTCCCGGGTAAAAGCTAAACTCCGCTTTCTCACCACTCGGGAGCCTCGTTATTCCGATTGACAGTCAATCTGACCAATCAGCGTGCTGTGGGAGATCCCGGGGCAGCCCTTCCGGACACAGGCGCACAGCCTTCGCTCCGGAGATGGGTGGCTGTCGGGTTTTGGGTCAGGCCTGGGGTGGCTGGCGGCGGGGTCTGGGGATCCGTGCAACGCCCACAGCCGCAGGCTTTGGCACCAAGGCCCGGTAATTACACAACCCCCGCCCTGCTTTGTGTAGAAGGGAGACGGGCTAGGGGAGGTTGTGTGCGGTATCTGGAGTTAGGTAGATATGGGTTCTAATTCATCTCTGATGTGTGATACTAAACTAGCCGTCGACCTCTCTGAGCCTCAGTTCTCTTTTCTGTACATTGGGGCCAATCGAACCTGAGATTTCGGGAAGCTCAATCCAGGCTTCCTGGAGCATTCAAAAACAGCCGCAGGGTTTGGGAAGATGTGTGTGGAGATAAGAATGAGCGGCACCCCCGGAAGCAGTGATTTCCCTATTGTTTACCTAACCTTCCCAGGCATCAGCTGCAACGTCGAGGCGCCAGCAAACCGTCGGATCCCCCGGGTGACCAGCCTTTCCCAGGACTGCTGAGACCGGAGACCTTCAGTCGGGAAGAACTGGTCGATGTATTGAGGGCGGCTGTGGTGGACCGTAAAGGTGAGGGGTGGGAGGGACTGGTGCCGAGAGACCCGGAAGGGGAGGAATCTTCACCTGAGCCTTCTGAGGCTCTGGTTCGGTACCCTACTAAAACCTGTGGGGTCAAATCCTGGTTCTCCCTCTCACCAACCTCACTAGCTGGGACCAGCCACATACTCTCTCTGCCTCAGCATCATGGGATACAGCTGTGGGGAGGGAGAGTATAAATAACCAGAGAGCTTTGCACTAGTAGGCTCTCAGTAAAGTGTTAATATATTGAGGGACAAAACGGGCTTTGGAGTCATATCTAGCTCTGTAATCAGCTTGCTGTGTGGCTTTAGGAAAATAACAATGTCTCTATGCCTCAGTCTCCAGTGACTTATGAATTTTCTCAGCTATATATTGAGCATAGGCTGTGTTCCAGGCACTGCTTTAGAACATGGCTGTCTACTGCTGAACAAAATAAATATGGTTCCTGCCTTCAGGGAGCCAGCATTTCAGTGGGAGAAAATGATTAACCAGAAAATAAATGAAAAAAGTACTTACTAGTGATCGGTACTGTTAATAAAACAGCGATGGTAGGGATCTGCAAGAAAGGAGCAGACATCAGATTGGAGACTCAGGCCTCTTTGTGATGATCACATTGAAGCCATGATGATATAAGGAGCAAGCCACATGAAAATCTGAGACATGGAAAGCAACAAGTGCAAAGGTCCTGAGGTTGAGGCAGCAAGCTGAGCATATGCAAGGTTCAGAAAGAAGCTTATTTCAGGGTGTGGTTGATAACTCCTGTGTGAGAGTTGTGTGGGGACCACATGATAATATGAATTGAGAAAGTCTTTGTAAACTGCTTTCGCTGTTGCTGACGTTTATGTATTATATGTTTCAGGACCTCTGGTAACATTGAACAAGCCACACGGTCTGCCAGTGACAGGTATGGCAGGGAAAAGAGATGCAGTGAGGGGGGTTTCGATGTGTCTGAGAGCAGACAATATTGAAGAGAAGGGATGTGGTCTCTGAGAGCAACTTGTAGTCTTCCTTTTGTTTTTCCCTAGGAAAACCAGGAGAGCTGACATTGCTGTCAGTGCTGCCAGAACTAAGCTGGTCCCTGGGGCTCGGGGAGCAGGAGCTCCAGGTTGTCCGAGCATCTGGGAAGTAAGTGGTGGAGGTGATAGGAAGGTAGGAAGATAAGCATCTATTTGGAATGGGGGCAGAGCTACTTAGAAATAAACAGACATTTTCCACTGGCTGCTTTGGGATCACAGAGGTAGGAAACAAGGAAAAAGAGGAGGAAGTGGACAGATCTGGGTTCAAATCCTTATGCACAAACTGATCGTAGGTGTCTCTGAGCCTGTTTCTTTCATCACAAAACAGAGCTCATAACATCTGTGCTTAGTGTATAGTCACTTCTCCAGTCCAGTATTCATAGCCAGCATTGTTAACGGATCTGTGATATTCTTTCCTCTAATACCCATCGTTAGAGATGGTGCTTGAGATAAGATGTTTCTGCAATTGCACAAGCTCATAAGCTTGTTTGTGGGGAATTAAGCCATTCCCTTCTCCAAGGGATCTTCCCAACCCAGGAATCGAACCCGGATCTCTGACATTGCAGGCAGATTCTTTACCATCTGAGCCACCAGAAAAACCGATTTAATAGCTAATATATGTGAAATTCCTAGTAGAGTGCCTACTGGTAGACAGTCAAGCAGTTGGTGGTAAGTTATGATGTTTGGCTCTGAGCTCCCTGGGAGCCAGAGCAAAATGAGAAACACGTTTAAGCTTTGTACCCTTATTATCAAACATGGGGAAGACTTACTTGTTTCTCAGGAGGAGGTCTCTTTTGTAGTCCAGATGTTTCTCTTCAGCCTTCAGCAGGTCCGTGTTTCTTCTCAGGGTCTCCTTTTTTTGCGGGTGATCCCAGGGGATTTTAACTTCTGTGATTTGTCTCCTTTCTCCAGGGAGGCCTCTGGGCTTGTGCTCCTCTCCAGTTGTCCCCGGACAGCAAGCCGCCTCCAGAAGTTCTTCACTCACTCACAGAGAGCCAGGAGACCCACAGCCACCTACTGGTGAGAAGGGCTGGGAGGCTCCAGTGCAGCAGGGAGGTCCCAGCAAACAACTCTGTGACCTCCTCCTGCCTCTTTCTCAGTGCTGTCACTGATGGGATCCCAGTTACTTCTGAAGGGAAGATCCAAGCAGCTCTGAAACTGGAACACATTGATGGGGTCCATCTCGTGAGTCAGGGCCTGGGTGGGGAAGAGGGGACCCTCAGACATATACCCCTCAAGAAGAGTCAAGGGTATAGATATGGGGTGGCTGGCCCTTCATGCCCCAAAAAGGTGAATGACGACTGCCTATACTGTGGCCCTGTCCTCAGCCTGGTGGGAACAGGGAGGGTTGGGGGGCAGCTCCCAGGTGTGTGTGACGCTTGTTCACTCTTGGGGGCTGATACCACAGGTTGTTCCAGTGCACTCCCCATCCCGAAAGGACATCATGGAAGGTGTCAAGAAGACCCTTAGCCACTTCCGTGTGGTTGCCACGGGCTCTGGCTGTGCCCTGGTCCAGCTGCAGCCACTGACAGGTGGGTCTGGAGCCCCAGCCAGACTTGACAAACTGTATTTGGTTGGGGAGGCAGGGAATGGGAGGAAGGTGGTAGTTTCAGTGGCAGCCTGGGAAGTCTGTGATGGACTGCAAGGATGTATGTGACCAGCTCCACCTGGAGGGGGCAGTGCTTCTCCTGTCAGTCTGAAGGTCACCCCTTTGCAACTCACCTATTTTTTTTCTTACTGCTCTCAGCATCTTCTCTTTACCTTTGATGTTCTCTAGCTTCACTGTGCGGAGAAGGCAATGGCACCCCACTCCAGTACTCTTGCCTGGAAAATCCCATGGACGGAGGAGCCTGGTGGGCTGCAGTCCATGGGGTCGCTGAGAGTTGGACACGACTGAGCGACTTCACTTTCACTTTTCACTTTCATGCATTGGAGAAGGAAATGGCAACCCACTCCAGTGTTCTTGCCTAGAGAATCCCAGGGACGGGGCAGCCTGGTGGGCTGCCGTCTATGGGGTCGCACAGAGTTGGACATGACTGAAGCGACTTAGCAGCAGCAGCTTCACTGTGATGAATCCAGGTGTGTGGGTTTAGTTTTTTTTTTTGGGGGGGGGGTTAGTTTTATTTCTTGGGATTCAGTGTGTTTGCTGAATCTGAAGATTAACCTGTTTGATCCATCCTGAAAAGTTCTTCAAATGTTGTGCCTCTTGCATCCTCCCTTTTGAATGCCTGATAGCGTCTGAGTTTCTCATTCACCTGCTATGTCTCAACTTTGCTTCCATATTTTTCATGTCTATCTTTTCCGCATTCTGGGTAATCTTCAGACGTACTTTCCAGCTGAGTAATTTTCTCTTCAGTTGGATCTAACCTGCTAGTTTAGCCTACCCATTGATTGTACTGTTTGCGTCTACAAATTCAAGTTGGTTGTTTTACAAATACAGATGGCCTTTTAAAAAAAGGCATCTTTTTTTCTTTCACGTCAAACTGTTTTTAATTTGCATAATGCTTTTAACAAAAATAGCCTCCCCCCCAAAATTTTTTATTTACAATCTTTGGTCTTCAAAAGGTGTGAGTGTTCCTGTCTAACAGTCAGGCAGCCAGGGCTGCCCATGTGCAGGTAGCTCTGTTACAGACCAGCCCATATTCTCTCTGCTGACGTGTGGGCCCTGGCAGGACTGCACCCAGCAAGGGAGCAGTGCTTTCCTCCAGTCCACACAAAGGCACAAGTCAGCCTGAAAATGGTGACTCAATCCTGCCAACTGCAAGGTAAATGAACTCTTAGAATACTTCTAGACTTATTGCCTGCATTTTTCTTAAAGACCGATTTATTTGTTTTTAGTTTTTGGCTGTGGTGGGTCTTTGTTGCTGCGCATGGGCTTCTCCTGTTGCAGAGTGAGGGCTTCTCTTTGTTGTGGTGGTCGAGTTTCTCATCCCCGGGGCTTCTCGTTGCAGAGCACGGGCTCTAGTTGCAGCTCAGTAGTTGTGGCACACAGGCTTAGTCGCTCTGCCGCATGTGGTATCTTCACTGACCAGGAACCTGTGTCTATTGATTGCAAGGCAGATTCTTAACCACTGGACCACCAGGGAAGCCCTTGCCTGCATTTTTTAACCAGTGTTTTGCTCATTCTTATTAAATTAGCCTTTTTTTTTTGCTGCATGGCATGGCTTGGGGGATAGTTCCCTGACCAGGGATTAAACCTAGGCCCACAGAAATGGAAGAGCAGAGTCCTAACCACTGGACCACCAGGGAACTCCCAAAGTCCTAACATTTTTGTCTAGACTGTAATAAAACTAATGAGAACAGTATTCAAACCCAATAAAGCATGATGCTAAAATCTCAGATCTCAAAGAATCTCAGATCCTTTGAGATCTGAGATCAAGTTATTACACATCTAACCACCTTTATGGCACATACCATGGACCACCACCCTGCCTTTCTGATTTAAAGTTTTGTCTGTTCACTGATTGCTGTGGTCCATCCTGTGGTTTTATTTTTCACACCAGTAAGTAAAGGTGACCAACAGCCACTGACTCAAGTTTTTCCAAGAATTAAATGACCTGGTCAGTCTTCAGATTGCTTCGCAACCTTCTCTTGCTGATCTGTCAGCTTTTTCTTTACCTATAAATCCCAAATGGCCAAGAACACACATCAACTGAAGGTCCATGCTCTGGGCAAGCCTCTTTGTTGATGAGCTCCTTCCCTGTGCTTGTCATCCATCCATTCTCCTAGCCTTGAACCCAATTAGCGATGGCATCTGTTTTTCTCTCTCATTACTTGTTCTTGTCTTTACTCATTTAAAGCACACCTATGTGGTGTTTCTATAATTCTTTTGTCTTGAGATTCTAAGTGTCTAATTCTGTTGTGATTTCCGCAGACTTGCTCCCCTTGGTGGAATGTCTCATTGCTCTGTGGTTCAGGTTGTGCTGGGTCTTCATCTGTGGAAATCCTTTACTGCCTCATTGGCAGTGGGGACTTGAGAGGTTCTGCCTTGCTTCTGCTGAGTGGGCTCACATCGCTGCTTCAGGATGTAGAGATTAACACCTCAGTTGGAAGTTCACAGATCACTCAAGTGGTATTAGAACCCCAACCCTGTGTGAGAGCAGCTCACAGTTGGGAGATCATCTTCATTCCCCTCATCCATACCTACAGAGCTCATCTGCCTTCCTTGGTGGCTGGCTTTTTCTCCTAGTCCACCCTTGCATGGAAGATGTAGCCTCTCAGATTTCATTTGGGCACCACAGCCTCATCCGTGGCCCCTTGTCACTACTTAAACCCAAGCCCCCTTGGCCCCAAGATTGGAAATACCCCTAGAAGAGGAGAAATGTTGACTCTCTTGTGCTCTGGATTTGTTTTTTGTATTTTCATCCAGGGGACTTTACTTTCCGTGTCCAGCTGTGTATTTAAAAGGATGATTGTTACAGTTTTCCAGTGTTTCTAGGTGGTCAGTAAAAGATGGGTTTTTAAATTATCCAATCCACCCTATTGCCAGACATGAAAGTAGACGGGACAGTTCCTGGGTTTGAATCCCAGTCTGTGGTGGGCTGGTTACTTCTTGAGCTTCGGTTTTCCTGTCTGCAAGGTGGAATGATGCTAGGTCTCACATTATAGGGTTTTCAGGAGTATTAGTAAGTTTAATGTGAACCATTTCATACCCATTAAGTTTCCCCAAAACAAGTTCAAGTTGGTATCACCCAAAAGAGCAATTTATTGACTCATATAACTTAGAAGTTCAGGCTTGTGCGTACTCTGGGGCCCACCAGCCACAACTAATGAGCCCCTGTGCTGCAACTATTGAAGCCCTCGCCCCTTCGAGCCAGCAAGTCGCAAATACCGAGCCTGCGTTCTGCAACTCCTGAAGAAAGCCTGCACACCCTAGAGCCCATTTTCCACAACAGAAGCCACCGCAATGAGAAGCCCATACTCTCCACAACTAGAGAAAGCCCACATGCAGCAGTGAAGACCCAGTGCAGCCAAAAAAAAAAAAGTAGTTCGGGCTTGGCTGCATCCAGGCTTGGAGGACGTCATCAGAAAGCCATTTCTCCCTCTCTTTGCACCTCCCGCGTGCTGGCTTCTTCCTCCCGTAGGAGCAGCAGCTGTCCCCCGTGGAGGCAGATGCAGGCGCTCCAGCAGCTCCAGGCTCACTCCACAGCAGGAAAGAGTGCTCTTCATTCCCAGAAGCATCACAAAAAATTCAGGGTTGCGTCTCTTCATGGATGAGTCCCACAAAGCTGGTGGCATGACAGCTCTGCCTGCCCCGACCTCGCTCCAGAGGCTGGGGTGGTAGTGTCCACCTCACTGAAACCACACCATCTGAGAATGGGGGTGGCACTGCCCCAGAGCACGGTGGGGGAGGGGCGCGGCAGTACTGGGTGGGACAGAATGAACTGCTTGCCTGCCAACTGTCCCCTCTCTCCTGTCTTCTAGTGTTTCCCAGCCAGCTGCAGGCACACATGGCCCTGCAGCTCTGCCCTGTGCTTGGGGATCACACATACTCTGCCCGCGTGGGCAGTGTCCTGGGCCAGCGCTTTCTTCTGCCAGTCGAGAGCACCAAGCCCCAAAGACAGGTACCCAAGCTCACCTGCCTGCGGCCTTCTGGGGTGGGCTGGGGCTTGTGGGGGTGGAGGGATGGATAGCATCTCCAGACATCAGCTACACAATTTGGGCTTCCAAAGCTACCAGTACCCCTGTCTTGCTGTGTGGCCCTGAGTGACACCCTCTCTTATGGGTCTCTTCTGTTCAATAAGGAAATCAAACCAGCTGATTTTTAAAGGTCCTTCTAAGTCTGCCATTCTGTAACGGGTGTAAGAGTTTGTGTGTGTGTATTCTTGTAACACTATCTGCTTTAACAGAAAAACCTCAAGTACCAGAGTATTAATACAACAATTTCCTTCTGTGT
Organism: Cervus elaphus; assembly: GCF_910594005.1. Classification (NCBI taxonomy): domain Eukaryota; kingdom Metazoa; phylum Chordata; class Mammalia; order Artiodactyla; family Cervidae; genus Cervus; species Cervus elaphus. Next base: position 29,226,709 of record NC_057838.1, read on the forward strand.
GAAGTCCAGTTAATGGGATCGGGTAGGGGCAGGCTTTGCTCCAGTCACTTGGGTGGCCCCTGGCTGCTGCCATCTGGTCAGCAGAGGAGACAGGGCAGGTTCGTGGAAGTGGGGGGCGGTTTCTCGGGCCACATCAGGAAGCGGGACACATACTCAACACTCCTGTTGCGCTGAGTGGGGCTCAATCACGGCCTCCCCAGCCTGCAGGAGGGGCTGGGGAATGCAGTTTAGTGAAATGCCTAGGAAGCTGATTTGGTGACCCCTAGCTGGTCTATGCTGTAGTGTGAGTGTGTGAGTGTGAAGGTATTTACATGTGCAGAGGCATGCAGAACACAGATGCAGAGGGAGGACAAAGTATTTGCCTCGCTCCTGTTTTGCTGAGTGCTGCTTGGAATTCACCTGGCTGGATGCTGACACGTCTCTCCAACCCCAGGTCCTGGATGAAGCCCTCCTCGGCCGCCTCTGCCTGACCCCCTCCCAGGCCGCCCGGTTGCCCCTGCACCTCCATCTGCACTGTCTTCACCTCCCAGGCGCCAGGCCCAGGGACCCACCCACTGAGCTTCTGGCTCCTCTGCCCTCTTACTTCTCCAGGACCCTGCAGTGCCTGGGGCTCCACTACCAGTAGTCCTGCTGGAAAGCAGCTGGGGTGGGAGGCGAATGGGCTGCGGTCAGGCCCAAGAGTGTGGTCAGTGCTCAGCATACAGTCAGACCACGTGTCAGATGCTGGGCGCTCTAGTGGGATAGACCTGAGATTGCATCCTAAGGCCATTTGCTGTGTGGTGTTGGGCAAATGACCTCACCTCTCTGGGCTTGAAATAATAAAAGTACCTACCTCATAGGATCATTTTCAGGATTTGATGAGAAAGAAAATGTTTATCATGGACTGTGCTTTCTGCCGAGCTCAACATGTGGTCTTTATGTTTGGCTGTTTCTGACCCAATTCTAGCTGAGAAAATGTTAAAAGAGTTTTTTTTTTTTCTTTAATTTGTGCTAAAATACACTTAGTAGACTTTACCATCTTCACTATTTTTAAGTGTATAGTTCAGTGGCATTAAGTACATTCACATGGTGGTGCAACCATCTTCTGCATCTAACTGCAGAACTTTCTCGTCCACCCAAACGGAAACTCTGTTTTCATTAAACACCAGCTGCCCATCCCCTACCCATCTCAGCCCCAGTAGCCACTGTTCTCTGTCTCCATGAATTTGACTACTCATTTAGATGTTAGATCTTTTACTTTAAAAAACCATGTAACATATCAAACATAAGAGTGCGTAAAACATCTCTGTGATTTAAAGAATAACTGGCAGGTGACACTCACATAACCACTTGGCACAAAACAGAGGCATCTTTCTCCTATTTTGGAACACAGCCGTTCTCAACCCTGGCCCTGTATTAGAACCTTCTACCCTGCCCCCTCGGAAAGCTTAAAAAAAAAAAATCCCCATGCCTCCCCTGACTACACCCCTAAGATACTTTTACCAGTCTGGGATGGAGATGTCGTTTTTTTTTAAAAGCTCCAGAATGGGCACTATTGTATAGTCACAGTTGGAAACCACTCCCCCTGACTTGAGAGAATTCTTTCCTTGTCTGTTTTTTTAAAGTGTTACCACATATACATGCATCCCTAAAAAATGTATTTTGTTTTGCTTGTTTCTCAAACTCCTGTGGAATGGAACTGTGTTGTATATATCCTTTTGTGACTTGTTCTCGCTCCACCCTGGGAAATGCATCCATTGTGTGGCATGGAGTTGGAATGCTGGGGCTTGCAGTCTATCCACCAACGTTAATGGACACTTAGGTCGTCGCTGTGACCACAGTGCTGCTGTGGGTCTGCCTGTCTGCGTTTTCTCATTCAGCCGTGCAATAATTTCTGCATCAGAGTGTATTTATCTTGATTTGACTAGTGTGTGAGTTTCCTAGGGCCGCTGCAATGAATTACCACAACCTGGGGACTTCCCTGGAGGTCCAATGGTTAAGATACTGCACTTCCACGGCAGGGGGCATGGGTTCAATTCCTGGTCGGGGAACTAAGATCCCGTGTGCCACACAGCACGGCCAAAAAACAGGAAAGAAAAAAAAAATTTACCATAACCTGAATGGTTTAAAATAGCACAAAATAGATTCTCTCCCCCAGTTTTAGAGGCCGGAAGTCCAAAATCAAGGTGTTGACAGGGCTGTCCTCTACCCAAAGGCTCTACGGGAGAATCTTTCCTTACCTCGTCCAGCTTCTGGTGGCTCAAGCACCCTCTGACTTGTGGCCGCATCACACCAACCTCTGCCTCTCTCCACACAGCCTCCTCCTCTATTGTCTTCTCTTCAGTCTCTTGTAAGGACACTTGTTATTGGATTGAGGCCCCATCTGGATGATCTCTTCTCAAAATCTGTACTTTAACTTACATCTGCAAAGACCTTTTTTTCCAAATAGACATATCCACACAGGTTATAGGAAGACATACCAACATTCAACCCATTATAACTAAAGAATGTTGAGCTTTTTTCAGATGAGAGGGGCTTGTTGGGTATTTCCTTTTGAGGTGACCTTGGCCCCTTGCAGAGGAAGGGATGGGCCCGCTCCCTCAGGAGAGGGGCTGGGGTTTGGCAAGGTCCACTCTTCTCGGCTGAGTCTCCTGTTGTCGCTGGGTGGGAGTGCGGGGCTGTGCTTGGGGGGGGAGATGCTGACAGCCTCTGGCTCTTTTCCTGGGCCTTGGAGTACAGGGTCACACTATACCCTCTCTTCACCCTCCAATAGAAAAGGAGCCAAGCCTTGAAGACTTCATTTGCTCTTTTTTATTTGGCGCTGCATCCAGGGTAAGGGCGGTGATGATGGAAGCAAGTGCTTCTGTGGCCACGTGTCCTTTATGCCCTCCAAACCCCGCTCTGTGATAAGGGCCAGGGGTCCTGGAAGGCTCCGTGTCGTCACGAGGTGTGTCTCGGCCTTTGGTCTGTCACAGAGTCTGGCCTTGCATTTGCCTTTGGTCTTGCTCTTCCTATAGATGCTAGGAAGAGTTCCGTCTTCAAAGGGTTGAGACCACACATTACTTCCAAAGTGGGGACCATGAAGGTGCTGGGGAGCAAGAGCCTCCGTGTGAAAGGAGGGGAGAAGGAGGAGAGATGATCAGGAATCTGTTTGGGAAGGGGGTCCTGAGGGATGCAAGCCCTTCCCTTGGGGCACAGGCCAGCCTGGGGGCTACCCTCTGCCTGTGCCCTCCAGCCCTGACCCGGGTAGCCAGCACTGCCCAGCGGGATACTGGTCACGGTTTGAGGCCCACCTTTTTTGGTTTCAGGGCGTTGGGTGCCAGCTTGAGCTCAGGGTTAGGTTGGAGGGAAATCAAAACCTTGGCGGTTGGTAGAGTCATCAAGGCCTTGTCTGTGGTTGACAGGGCCTTAGTGCCCGCCAGCTTGCTGTGCTGTAGTCTGAGGACCTGCCCCTGGGGCCAGGGCACATGGGGAGTAGGCAGCTGGGCCTTGCTGTGGAGGCTTGTGAAGTGGTAAGGGGCTGTGGGAGCAAGAGGGGCCGTGAGGGGCTGGGGAGGGGCTGAGGCTGACCAGCTGCCCCTCGAGGTGTGCGTGGAGGGCGGGGAGGCAGGGGGAGATGAGGGCAGATGGAGCCCACCCCGTTCCTTCTCCAGAGGCCATGGGAAGGACACAGGCCATGAAGTCCAACAGACCTGGGTCTGCATCCCAGCTCTGCCCCTTCTGAGCTGTGCAACCTCGGGCAACTTCCTTACACTTCCTGATACCCCGGCTGGAAAATGGGGATCATAGCACCTCCCTCACTAGGCTGTGAGAACTAAAGGAGCTGGTCCGGTAGTGACACAGTTTAAACTGTTTTGTGCTGTACAGATATTAGTTCCTTTCCCCCAGAGGCAACTTTGCACGGCAGCAGAGACAGAATACTGCAGCAGGAAAAGTTGAGGCTCTGGAGTGAGATCAACCTGGGACTGAGCCTGGCATCTTCAAAATGAGTACAGCTGCCTCGCCACGTGACTACTTTGTGGGCGGTGGATCACAGTCATTCAGTCGTGCAGTTTTTAAAAATACTTTGTAAGCAGTGGCTTTTACTTACTACCGGTGACTCTCTGGTGGGGCTGTGGGTGGGGGCAAACCCAGGTGGTCAGGAGGGGCTTGGAGAACAGGGAAATGTTGTCTTGAGGCCCTGGGGTGTTTGGGGGGAAGGGTCTTACTCAGGGCCTGCGGGTTCTTCAGACTCAATGGCGATCTGTTCAAAGAGTGGGGATGCCTGTCCCTGCTAGCTAAGGTCATGGTAAAAAGGCAGCCCATCCTCGTGCTGGGGGTGTCCCACTTCCGGAGACTGGGGCGGCCCTGGGCTGTGGCACTTCTCGCCTTGCCTTTCTTCCCCTTTCCAGGGGCTGAGGTGGTGGCAGTGGGATCTGGCTTCTCAGTGTGCCCCAGGCTTCTGGCCCCAGCAACTTTCCTAGAAGCTGACCTGTGGGCGGGGCTTCCTGAGTCCTTGCTTTCCCCAGGGCCTCTCGGGGCCAGCAGGTGAGGGAGGGCTGGGCGGACCGCCATCCGCCGGTGACACATCGCCAGGGGCTTCTTGATGGTGGAGCCCTCTACTAGAAGCCGGATACCCACATACTGGGGCACCTCCACGGCAGGCTGTGGGGAAGAAGGGGAGACAAGGCCTGCTCAGACCGTGGTGCTAGAATCCTAGGTCTAGAAAGACTTAGGGCAGGGGTAGATGGAATTAACTTCTGGGGCACCTGGTCAGGAGACATTTCTGGGCTGAGAAATGCAAAGCCCGTCTCTGTCCTCTAAGGGGTCTGAATCAGTACTTGGAGGGTTACAGAGCCCCTGAGATGAATAAACCAGCGGAGTTGGGGGTGGTCTTAGCCAGGCCCCCACCTCCACCCCTCCACCCCGCTGCCCTCCTCAACTCCCAGGCTGGGAATGTGTGTGTTCTCCTCCACCGGCTGCTGTCAATGGACAGCTTCCTGAGATGAGCCAGATTCTTTGCTGAGAGCATGTGAATTACAACACCCAGACAGATAAGAGGCCTGGAGCCTGCCTAAATTCTCGTCTGAACCAAGGGAAGCAGAACCTTAAAGAAAGCATTCTGTGGAGAGAATGAAGTTGCAAATATACAGAGGGAGGCAGAGAGAATGGACCATGTTCGGTTCCTATTAAGCCGAGCTGTACTTCCTGCACTGGACACAGAAGAGCCCCTGTATCTTGCTAGGAACACTCCTGTTAACCTAGAGCTAGGCTGAGGGGTTTTCCATGTCATCAACAGATCCTCATTAGAACCTATCTAAACATCAGTGTCATTTGGAGCTTGTTAAAAATACAGATATCAGGAGATGTCCCTGGTGGTCTAGTGGTTAAGAATCTGCTTTGCAATTCAGGGGACGCGGGTCCAATCCCTGGTCAAGGAATTAAGATTCCGCCTGCCATGGAACAACGAAGCCCCTGGACCGCAACCACTGAGGCTGCACGCCACAGCTAGGAATCTGTGCCCTGCAGCAAAAGATCCGCAAGACATAATGAAAATAATGAAGATCCCACATGCCACAACTAAGACATGATGCAGCCTAATAAATAAATAAGTATTTTAAAAATTTACAGATATTAATGTCCTACTGTATAGCACAGGGAACTATATTCAGTATCCTTGGATCAATCATAAAGGAAAAGAATATGAAAAAGAATGTATGTATATGTATAACTGAATCACTCTGCTGTATAGAAAAATTAATAAAACACTGTAGATCAGCTATACTTCAATTAAAAAAAATAACAGATATCAGAGCTCATGGGAAGCCCAGCTAATACAGAAAAGCTCACCTTTATGGAAGAATCTCAGCTCATAAATGCAGAAAGAATGATAGAAATAGCAATGTACCATTCTGTGACTCTAACAGAATAGGCAAGAATCAAAACAAGTAGGTGAAAAGGATGACAGGAAAATGTGTCATCTGCACACTGCCAAAGAATCATCTTACAAAGCAAATGATCACTGCAAAGCGAAGGATGCAACTTACCATGCAGAGATCTCATAGCATGACCTTAACCGCATGGTCAGACTTAGCATCACCAATCACGAGACAGTCTGACAATGGGTGCCTTGTGATGCTGTAGGAGGCACCCAGTATCACCTCTCAAGTGCTCTTGACAAAATGTGTAATCTGAACCTCATCAAGCTGTGTGACCTAACTTCTAGTTTATAGGACATTCAGATAACAGAAGTTAAACACCACCATGAGGAAACAATCAGGTAAATCCAGAATGTGAGACAGTTCCATAAAACAACCAGTCTGTGCCTTCAAAAGATCCAAATATGGGTGGAGAAAAAAGCAGTGGGGCTGTTCTAACTTAAAGAGATTAAAGAACATCAAAGAAAATAAAATACCAGGAATAAATTTAACCAAGGAGGTGAAAGACCTGTACACTACTGATGAAAGAAACTGAAGATGACACAAATAAATAACACCCAAAGGAATCTATAGATTCAATGCAATTCCTATCAAAATTCCAATGACATTTTTCACAAAAATAGAAAAATCAATCGCCAAAGATGTATGGAATCACTCAAGACTTCCGAATAGCTGAAGAAATCTTGAGAAAGAACAAAGCTGGGGGCATCACACTTCCCGATTTCAAACTATTGAGTTGGCCAAAGAGTTCATTCAGTTCCCCCCCGCCCCGCCCCCCGCAAGCACATATGGAAACTCAAATGAACTTTTTGGCCAAATCAATGTATTGCACAGTTATAGTGATCAAACAGTATGATATTGGCATAAAAACAGACACACAGATCAACGGAACAAAATTAAAACCCCTGAAATTAATCCACACATTTGTGGTCAATTAAGTCATGACAAAGGAGGCATGAATATACAGTCACTTAATAAATGGTGTTGGGAAAACTGGACAGCCACATGCAAAAGAAAGAACCGAATCACTATCTTATACCATACAGAAAAATCAGCTCAAATGGAGTGAAGACTTGAACATAAGACCTTAAACCATAAAACTCCTAGAAGAAAACAGCCAGGAAGTTCCTTAACTCAGTCTTGGCAATGATTTTTTGGATTTGGCAACAAAAGCAAAAATAAAGAAACTAAAAATCTTCTGAACAGCGAAGGAAATCAACAAAAACCAAAAGACAACCTACCAAATGGGAGAAAATGCAAATCACTTGTAAGAGGTTAATAACATATAAAGATATAAAGACAATCTTTTTTTCCCCCCATGCCATGAAGCATGCAGGATCTTAGTTTTCCCAATTAGGGATCAAACCCACACACCCTGCAGTGAAGTGTGAAGTCTTAACCATTGGATTGCCAGGGAAGTCCCCAAAATATATAAAGACAATCTGACTAAAAAATGGGCAGAGGATCTGAGTAGACATTTTTCAAAAGATGACATACAGATACATGAAACAGGTGCATGAAAAGGTACTCAACATCACTAATCATCAGGGGAATGCAAATCAAGACCACAAGAGATATCACCTCACACCTGTCAGAATGGCTGTCATCCAAAAGACAAAAAATTACAAGGGTTGGCAAGGATGTAAAGAAAAGGGAACTTTTGTGCAGGTTGGTGGGAAGGTAACTTGGTGTGCCCACTATGGAAAACACTATGGATGTTCCTCAAGGAGTTAATGACAGAGCTACCATATGATCCAGCAATTCCACTTCTGGGTATTTACCCAAAGAAAATGAAAAACCATTTGAAAAGATATCTGTAAGCCCATATTCACGGCAGCTCTATTTATAATAACCAACACATGGAAGTGACCTAAGCATCCACTGACAGATGAACAGAGAAAATGTGTATATATAACTATATGATGGAACATTACTCAGTCATTAAAAAGAAGAAAATCTCAGGACTTCCCAGGCAGTCCAGTGATTAAGACTTCACGCTTCCACTGCAAGGAGCACAGATTTGGCCCCTGGTTGGGGAACTGCAAGGGCATCGGTTTGGTCCCTGATTGGGAAACTAAGATCCCATGTGGTGCAGCCAAAAAAGTAAATAAAAATCATGAAATCTTGACATTTGCAACAACGTGGACAGACCATGGGTGCATTATGCTAAGTTAAATAAGTCAGAGAAAGACAAATACCGTATGATCTCAGTTATATGCAGAATCTAAAATCAAAAACAAACTGAACTCACTGATACAGAGAACAGACAGCTCTGATACAGTGAACAGATGGGTGGGCAAAATGGGTGAAGGGAATAAAAAATTACAAACTTTCAGTTACAAATATATAAGTCATGTTTAGAATCATGACTATAGTTAATAATGTTGTATATTTGAAAGTTGCTGAGAAAGTAGATCTTAAAAGTTCTCGTGCAAGAAAAAAAATTTTTGTAACTGTTTGATGATATATGTTAACTAGACCTATGGTGGTGATCTTTTCACAATATATACAAATACTGTTATGTTGTACATCTGAAACTAACAATGTTGTATGTCAGTGATATCTAAAAAGACAAAAACAAACAGAAAACTTCAGAGAAATCCAAGCCATGCCTATTAGGCCCTTTAAAGCAGCTACACATCTTCTAAGCATCCCAAGAGAATACCTATAGGTCTCAAGATTCAGTCTTGAACACATTTTGAGTGAAAAGACAGAGCTGCACGGCCTTCTGGTTAACAGCAGGGCTTCTATAATTTTGAGGGCTGCTGTTTTACTGGAACCTCATGGAACAGGAGTTATTTATTTGAGCAGGGATTTGAACCCAGGACGGTTTCAGAGTCTATGCTTCTAAGAGTATGCTACCAGCCTCTAGAAATATTATCCAACACACTAACTCATTTCATCCACCAAACCCCAGGAGAAAGATGGTAACAGCATGACCATCTTACAGACAGGGAAATGGAGGCTCAAGAGGGTGGAGTGTCTGTACCCACTCACTGTGGCAAGACCAGGACCCAAACCGGGTTTGTGTGACTGCAGAGCCCTGAGCTTTACTATGGGGAGGCCTCCCTGGGTCCCGCCTGGGCCTGGCCACCTCACCTGCTTGTAGATGAGCTCGAAGGCCCCTGTGTCACAGTTGCGGTCCAGTCGCCGGTCGATGACCACACGCAGGGTGTCGGCCTGCACACCGGCGCAGAGCCTGGCAGTGACAGCCGTGGAGGGTGCCATGGTGGGGCTGGCATTGATCTCGATCAGCCAGGGCTGGAAGTCCTCACCGAACACAAAGTCAGCACCATAGAGCTCGAAGCTGGCCTTCCGACACTGCACGGTGTCCTGGGAGGTCTGCAGGGCGTGGATCACGGCGGCCTTCATGCCGGGCACCATGACCGTGGACCAGGCGTTCGGGGCCCCCGTCTCCTGCAGGTGGGCCTGGAATTTCTGGCTTGACCACATGTTGTCTGTGGGCAGCAGCGGGTGCCGGTGGCATGAATTCTCCAGGTGCTTCTGGATGGAGTTGTTGCACAAGTGCACAGAGCTAGGACAGAGAGCGGGGAGCTGAGGGCCGGCTCCCCGTGCCCCACCCGCCCAGACGCTGGGGGGCAGGCAAGCCCCAGAACCAGCCCCGCGCACACTGCACTGTGCAGCGTGAGCTGACAAAATCCTCACTGCCGTCTTCTAGGGCCGCTACCAGTCTGTGCTCAGGGCCTCTCTGAGGGTCCTAGGTACGGGCCCACAGGGTGAAGTGCTTTGTGACAGGGTCACAGTTAACTCTCCCAGTGCCTGGAAGAAGGTAGCTCAGAGTACGGGGCCCGTAACCACCAAGACAGGTGCTCAAGTCCTGTCTTCATCACTGACTGGTAAAATTTTATATAACTCATTTAAGCTGCGTGCTCCTCTCAGCATGTAAAAGATGGAGGTAGTAACACTACCCACTTGGCCAGGTTTTCATGAACGTCTGAGGTCATATACATGAAGTGCTTAGCATTCGTCACATGCAGCACGCAGTTAACTGACAGCTATGAGCTCCATGTTACTGGCTCCATTCTACAGATGGTGGTGACTGAAGCTTAAACAGGGTTTCACTTGACCCAAGTCATAGAGCTTGGAAGCTGCAAAGAAGGAACTTGAATCCAGGGCTCAACAGGCTTCCTCTCCACCCCAAGTGAATGCTGCCTCTCTATTTCTCCTGAGCCCCCTTGACCCTGCTCTATATCTTTTCTCCATAACACGTATCACCTTCTAACCCACTGATGATTTTATTGATTATGTTCACAGCTTGTCTGTTTCTCCCTGCTGGAATGTGAACTCTTGAGGGCTGGGTTCATTTCATTCACTACTGTGTCCCAAGTGCCTAGAACAGTGAATGGCACACGGTACATGTGCCGTAGGCATCTGCTGGGTGGAAGGATGGGTGGATGGATGACGGACCTGCCTGCCTGCAGAGGCTGTGTTTGGAGCCCAGCACTGCACTGGAAGTACTGTTCCTTGCCAGCTCCCCGACTAGATTAGGAGCTCCTGGGACTGAGGGGACTGAGGGTGGGGGGCTCACTTGTCCAGGTTCTTCAGGGAGAAGGGCTGTGTGGAGAAGCGGATGTAGCTGTCACGGTAGAACCACACGGTAAGTGGGTTCCAGTCGGTCACCAGGAACCACTGTCTCAGATCAAATTTGGTGCCAAAGATGAGCAAGGGCCGCTCGATATACTTCTGCACCACCCACTTGCCGTCCTTCATCATCATGGGGTTGCAGTCCACCAGCTTCAGCATTTCCTCCAGGTGGTCCATGCACATGATACCTAGGGGGAAACAGGGCTGGTTAGGGATCAAGCCAGGCTTTGGCTGGGAGATGGGCTAGGGGACTATGAACAGTTCCTCCTAAGCGCACATCCCCTAAGGATTGATAGGCCTGAGTGGGTAAGCCTGCCTTTCTCCATGTTCCCTTTGGGAAAGCTGATAATCTGCCAAGGATTTTTTTTTTAAATTAACCAGTTTTGATTATGGAAAGGAATATATATATATATATATATATATACATATAAAAATTTAAACAGTATTGGGCCTTTTTAAAACCATATACATGTATGACTTTGCTTAGTTTTTCATAATAACTAACAGAATATAAAAGAGCACAGGCAAAAAGTAGACAGTACAAAAGGGTACACAATTAAAAAAAACACACACACACATTTCCTGCTCCAAAGAAGCCAGGTGCTGCTTCCAGGTGCTATGGATGGACACACAAGTTATGGGAGAGTCTGTGTCTGCCTCAGTTGCACAGCATTCTATGCATTTAAACATCCTAAGGGACTGGAACAGTGCCTGGCACTTGGTGAGCATTCAGTAAATGTTAACTCATCATAATTATTAATTACCTATAAAAAATATCTCTAGTTATAGATTTGCTGGCTCAAAGCGTATGTGCATTTTTTCACTTTACAGAACAAAGATGTTCTATCAATTTGCACTTCAAGTAAGAGTGTATGAGACTGTATGTTTGCCCACATACTACCAACACTGTTGATGATTTATTTTTGCCATTCTCCTAGGTAGAATGGTATCTTATTTTATCTGTTTTGTAACAAGTGAAGTTAAGCATCTTATGCTAATAAGGCGTTTTAATGCTGATAAATACAGCTGACCATTGAACAACACAGGGATTAGGCATGCCAACCCTCTAAACAGTTGAAAATTATTGTATAACTTTACAGTAGTCCTCTATATCCATGCTTCTGCATCCATAGATTCAACCATAGATCATGTAGTACTGCTGCTGCTGCTGCTGCTGCTAAGTCGCTTCAGTCGTGTCCGACTCTGCGACCCCATAGACGGCAGCCCACCAGGCTCTCCCGTCCCTGGGATTCTCCAGGCAAGAACAGTGGAGTGGGTTGCCATTTCCTTCCCCAGTGCATGAAAGTGAAAAGTGAAAGTGAAGTCACTCAGTCGTGTACGACTCTAGCAACCCCATGAACTGCAGCCTGCCAGGCTCCTCTGTCCATGGGATTTTCCAGGCAAGAGTACTGGAGTGAGGTGTCATTGCCTTCTCCCATGTACTACTAACGTAGGTACAAAGTGAAAGAATCTGCATATATGTGGACCCATGCAGTTCATTCATGTTGTTCAAGGGTCTACAGTAAGAATCACACTGCAAACAAACACATACACTCACAAATCAATCTTATTTCTTCACTGCTTGGTCCTCCAAACAGTCTGACTGCCTGCCAATGGCACAGAACAACTTGTTCTTGGTTCCCAGGCCAGATTCTTTCTCTAAAGCCCAGAGTGATTACTAAGATTCCCAATATCATGATGACTTGTGTAGCCACAGATTGAGACTGTTCATGACCTCTGACCCAGCAATTTCATTTTTAGGAATTTATCCTAAAGAAATAAGTGGAAAAGCTACTATAAATGGAAAGATGTCTGCACAAGATATTCATCAGTGTTGCTAACAGCAATTAACCAATCAATAATCAAATAAATAGGGAAAAAACTGATGGCTATCTAAATATCCAACAGAAAAGGATTAAGTAAAACCATGAGAGTATATATAAATAAGATTAGACTGTGCAGCTGTAAGACAGAATGAGGTAGGAAAGTATATACTGTACTTTTATATAAAATTCAAAAACAGGCAACACTAATCCTTGGTATTGTAAGTCAGAATAAGGGCTTCCACTGCAGGGAGGCAGAGACCAGGAGGTAGCACGGGGCCCTCTAGGGTAAAGGTAATGTTTTATTTCATAATCTGGGTGCTGTTTCCACGAGTGTGTTCTCTATGTGACAATTCACTGAATTGTATATTCACAATGTGTACCCTTGTCAATGGACTGTATACATATTTCAATTAAGTTTTACTAAAAATGGAGAGAAAACATTGAAATACACTGGAATTCACTGTATTGTTCTCTATGCTTTTGTGTATGTTTGAAAGTGACTATAACAATAAACTAAAAATGGGGGTGAGGGGGAAGCAGATCTAGATGTACTGAAATGGAATGACCTCTAAGATCTATTAAGAAATAATAAAGGTGAAAACAAGTGATACTCAGTGATATGGAAAGATAAATAATGAAAAAAGGAAGCTACAGAGTAGTATGCTCTTATGTAGAATAAAACACACATACACCCAACATGCATAGACCCAAGTACAGAAACACACCACAAGGTAAACAGTAGTTATCTCAGTGAAATCAAAGGCACCCTTGGTTTCTTCCACTTCTCTGTACTGTCTTATCTTTTTTTAAAAAAAATAACAAATATGTATTTTCAATCCTGGAAAAAACCAACAAAACAATTTCCAAGACAGAAGAAGAAAAGACTGTGATGCTAGTTTTAGAGAAACATCCCAAGAGAGTGTCCCACAGCATGTGAAGCTGCAACAGCTTCACTAGGACACGAACAAATTCTCCCAAGGGCAGTATGTGAAGTGATCTGCTGCCAAAAGTCTGTTTTTTTTATATCTCAGAAGTCCTTAACGATCTTTTAAAGGCTGGGCTAATGCAACATCCCAGCCTGCTGGGTGCCCTGTTCAGTTCCATTCATGCCGAGCAGTCAACATAGTGGCTAAAAATAACAGCACTTACATAGCAGTTACTCTAAAAGCATAGGATCAAAGCACTTTCCATGTTGTACTCATGTAATCCTCTTGGGTAGGTATTACTGGCTTCATTTTACCAAGGATGAAAATGAGGCACAGAAGAGGTTAATTAACCTACCCCAGCTCTTTCAAATATTAGGGAGCAGAGCTTGGGTTTGAACTGAGGAAGTCTGATTCTCAGCATCCACACCCTTAAACCACTGTTCCACACCATACAAGGATGCCTAAGTCAAATCGGAGAGCCCTTAGACAACAAGTAACGGCAGTGAGTACCACCAGGCCTGCCTAAAGCGTTAACCTAAACTCTCAGGGCAGGAGAGGACGCGCTGGCATCATCATCATGCTGTTTAGTCGCTAAGTCGTGTCTGAACTCTTGCGAAGCCATGGACTGTAGCCCGCCAGGCTCCTCTGTCCATGGGATTTCCCAGGCAAGAATACTGGAGTGGGTTGCCATTTCCTTCTCCAGCAGATTTCTCCGACCCAAGGACTGAACCCATTATCTCCTGAATCGGCGGGCGGACTCTTTACTGCTGAGCTGCTAGGGAAGCCCTACTGTCATCACAGCAGCCAGCATTCATGGGGTGGCTCCTGTGCCTGGCACTGTGCTGAGTGGTACATGCACTACCTTATTTAATTCTGGCCTCACAGGAGGTATTATCATCAACCCTCGCAGATGAGGGAACTGAGGTTCGAAGAGGTGATATAACTTCCTCAAGGTCACAATGTGTATCAGTAGCAGAGCTGGGATTCGAACCTAGGCAGTTTGGCTCCAACAGAGGCTGTACTATTAACATCCCGAGCCTCTGGTTGGGGAGGGTGTAGGGTGCTGGTATGGGGAAGCAGGGGCAGACCCCCACCTCGTCCACGGGACTTGGCTCCTGGCTTCACGATCCAGATGTTGCGATCTCCTTCCATGTCCATCTGGGGCACCACAGCCCGCAGCTGCTGCAGGATGTCCTCACAGCGCTGGACCTGAGTGTCGAGGTACCTGAGTTCTGCCCCCTCGCTGTGGGGAGATGATGGGACTTGGGCAGGGCTGGGCCTGGGGGCATTCTGGTGAACAAGGCAAGGGGAGACACAAGCCCCCTGGCCATGGTCCCACCAGCTTTGGTCACACACTTCCCCTCGAGACCTGGATAGGGCTCTCCCAATCCTCCACCCCCGCCCTCAGGCTGTGCCCCAGATCCACCCTGCCCAGGGCACTGTCCCTGACTGCTGGAATGGTACGTTCTACCTACCGTACCCCCTCCCACTCCAGTACTCCACCTTCTGCCACCTCTCTCTCTATTATATTAAAACTGCTCTTTGGCAGAATTTAATCATACCAGCATCAAATGATGAGGCACCTCTACATGCCAGGCATTGTGCCAAGGGCTTTATATACATTATCACTAATCCATCTTCAAGGAGATGTTATTGGTCCGATCTTAGAGAAGTATAAACTGAAGCTTGCAGGGTTGGTTAAGGGATGAGCCCAAGGCCACACACTGAGTTAAGAGGCTGAGCCAGGATGCAAACTCTAGCCTGCCTGAATCTTTCATCCACAAGTGTTTTTGGTGGTTCACTCCTCTCCTAATCTTTAACCTAACACTGGTGGATAGGCGGGCCCCTTCCTCATCTAATTCTTTTCTTGCACAACTGTATCATACATCTCCTAGACTTATTTCTCTTCTCATCACTTACCACCTGACACCTACACTTATTTGGTCACCACCTGTCTCTGCTCACTGGAATGAAAACTCTATGAGACCAGGAATAATTTCTGTAGTTGTTATTCTCTGTTATTCTCCCATCCCCAAGTAGTACCCCAGCACTTATTAGGTACTCCCTAGAAGTTTGTTAAATGAATGAATGGTTGAGTAAGGAAGTCTCTGGCAGCGACTGGGCTGTATGGGTAAGAGTTCGGGGACAAAAAGGAACCTGTTCCCTACAGGACACGAAATGTCCTCAAACTAAACCAAGTCACAAAATATCCCAGATGGTGGCCTCAGCCAAACTCTCCCATTTCTTTTCTTTTGAGTGAATAGGAAGGAAGCCTCCGCTAGATGGTAACCTCTCTTTTAACATCTCTCGGACATTAAAGAGGCTGGAGCCTCTTGGATGTCTCCAGCCACGGAGAACTTATCTCCGTTACTAAGGCAGGCACAGCAGTGGCAGCTGGGCAGGGCTGGGAACAGGGACAATCAGATGGAGGGGTCTCGGCAAGGCCTCTTTTTCACACATGATTCCTGGGCTCTTCTTTTTCCACAAGGTTTGCTGGAAACGTTTCTGTGGCCGTGGCATAAAGAATCTACTGAGCAAATCTGTGATCTGGCCCAGGAAAGTGTCCATGGCAGTGGCAGGGACACATGCAATTTGAAAAAGCATATTCAGGCTGACAGTATGATTTTATATTTAGTAAAAAACCCAGCAGTTCTGTGGAAAGTCGATCTGGTGGTCAGGGGAGGGGGAAAAAAGAAGCCTGGCTGGTGAGCTGTGGATTTGTTTTTAAAAGCTGAGAAGCAGCAATAAATATTGACTTAATTAATGCTAATGATCTAACAATTCAGTGCAATGTTACATGAGGTAATATTTTATGTAATCCTGATTTTTTTTTTTAATTAACTTTTTTTTTTTTGACTGCTTCATGTAGCATGTGGGATCTTAGTTCCCCGAGCAAGGATTGAACCTGCACCCCATGCATTGGAAGCAGAGTTTTAACCACTGCATGACCAGGGAAATTTCCTAATCCTGCTTTTGAGAGGTTCCTTCAGCCCTCGACTTGCCCCACATCCAGAAATGCAAAGGACTGACATTATTTCCACCGACTATTATAACTCAGTCCTGACATTATTTTTTTAATATTTTTAATTTATTTGGCTGTATTCGGTTTTAGTTGCTTTCACTGTGGCATGCAGGCTCTTTCAGTGGCAGCATGTGGAATCTAGTTCCCTAACCAGGGATTGAACCGTTTCCTCCTGTATCAGGAGCTTGGAATCTTAGCCACTGGACCACCAGGGAAGTCCCCCAGTGATTCTTAATTTCAGAAGGGCAGCTTTATGTTTTCTGGCAGCTAAGGGGAAAGTATGGGATCACCTAGTTTTCATTCTCTAGTGTTTAAAAAAAGATACAAATGAGTTATTCATCAATGATGTGGGTTTGCTGGCTAAGTCATTCGTTCAAAGTTCATTTACTAGTTCTTCAGTGTCCCCTATCAATCACTAAATCTGCCTGTTCGTTTCTATTCTAACATCACGCCACCTGAGGCCTTTAGCCCGCCCCCTGACTTGCTGCAAGTCTCCCTGCTTGAGCTGTCTGCTCCTGAGGGCACGGATTTTGCTTCATTTCTTGGGTCTGGCACGATGCCTGGCACATAGGAAGGGCTCAGTAAATGCCTTCAGGCCCTCTTCCTGCCAGTTTTTCCTACATACTGTGCTGAAGAGCATCTCCCTACAACAGGCCCAGGCCCGTCTCAATACTCCTTTCCTCTGCTCAAGAACCTTTCCCCAAAATGTCCTGCGAATACAACCACTAAGGATACTTGGGGCAGGGGGCTGGGGTCACGTAAGTACAGGATACACTGCATACTCTGTCCCTCTTGGGAGTTTACACCATCTTCTGAAAAGTCCTGTGTCAAGGAAACCTATTTTAACTTTGTTCCACTCAGTGTTTTCCAAATGTGACTGACCACAAAACCCTTTTTTCATAAACTCCATTTCAGCATGTAGAACTAGTGTTCTATATAATAGGCTTTGCGAAATGCTGGTTTCTAGGATAAAACCTAAATGACTTAACAAGTCTTACTTTGTGAATGAATACTATGAGTCAGTGCTGAGCACATCATAAAAATTACCCTAATCCTACCTTTGAGGCAGACATCATTTTTAAACCTATTCTACATTTGAGAAAAGCAAAGATCAGATAGGTGAGTGAGATTCCCAAGGTCACAGAACTTGGAAATAGGACAGGCAGAACTTGAACTCAGATCTGTCTGACAGCACAGGCCATGATTTTAGTCACTATGCTACACCGGGGATCTGGGGAAGAGTAGTCAGGACCCTGATATGAAGGCAGTGAGAACTCCTGAGGGTTCTGAAGGAGAATAGTGGGTGAATGAAAACAGGGAGACTTGGGGAGGAGCTGGGGGCGGTGGGCATTCGACAGAGAGGTTCTGTCCCTGACCATCAGCTATGAACATGAAAGCTGCCTGAGAGCACGCCCCATGGCCCGGGCTGCAGAGGCACTCACTGGACCACTTGGTAGTAGCGCTGGAGAAAGAGGGACCAGCCCTCGGGGCTCAGGTAGAGCGGGGTCTCCACGTCCTTGTCGATGTCCATATGCGCCAGGTTGTTAAGGTGCTCCTCGCAGGCACACAAAGCCTCATCCACAAACTCTGGGGACACCGACGCTGGCTTTTTCTCCTGTTTCCTCGGCTGCTTGTCTCCTGTAGAGATGGGGTAGGGGTGGGGGCTGTCACTATCCCACACTCCACGGCTCCCACTGCCCCAAGGCCTGTCACTTACCCGTGACTTCACCTGAAATACACCTGCAGCCCCTACTGCTGTGGAACCTGTCACTCACCTAGGGCTTTGTTCTAAATTCATCTGGGGTCCCAGTGCTCGCCCTTGCCCCTCACTGTGCAGGACCTGTCATTCATTTGAGGCTCACCCTCAATGTCCCCAAACATCTCAGCGCCTAGAGCCCCAGCAGACACACCTGCAGCCTCTCTGTGCTTGGGGGCTCTGACACACCTGAGGCTCCTTGAGCCCCGCTCCTGACACACCAGGAGACAGCCCCAGGGAGGTGTCCCTCGGGAGGAGCCAGGGCTTCCTTCTCACAGCCGAGCTGCCTCTCATTTCACCAAACCCCTGAGGAATTCTGGCAACTCTGGGCTACAGGACAGGAAGTGCAAGGTGGGAGCTAAGTCCAGAAAGGGAAAGGGCCAGCAGCTGCTTGAGCCGACAAGTAGGGAGAGACTGTCTGGGTCCCCCGTCACAAGGCACGAGCGGTCCTCAGACCACATCAAACTACATGGTTTTACTGCTGCCTCTCCTCACAGATCTGAGCTCCCCACAGGCAGGGACGGACCATGTCCTCTTAAGTCTGTCCTCTCTAGAGCACTCTGCCACATGCCAAGCCCAGCGGAGAACCGAGCGAGGCAGTGGGTCAATTAACAAACAGATAGAAGACATGTGGCTAAGTGGGTGGGTGGGACAGAAGAATGATGAGTGGATGGGCCAGAGGATAGATTAAGTGGTGGATGGCAGGATGGAAAAGAAGTACATGGATGGGAGGTGGGTCTGTGGAAGCATAAGTATGTAGATAGGCAGGAAAGTGGAGTGGATTGATAGGCAGTGTGGAGTTGACAGAAGGAGGTGAATGAACAGATCAACAGTGGGGGGAAGGATGAATGCATGGATGGGTGGATGGGTAGGTGAATGTGAGATGGGTGGGTAAGTAGGGAAGCAGATGGATGAACAGACTGTGGACAGAAAGAAGGGGAGATGTACGGAAGAGTGGGTAGGAAGGGGTGGTGGATGGGCAGATGGATGAGAAAAATACCATGACAGATGGGTGAGGTGTGCTGCGTAGGAGGATAAATGGTTAGGGGAGCAGAGGTGACCACAGTACTTACTTGGGGCCTCTTCTTCTTCGACAGAGTTTGACTTCCACTCGCACTTTACCACCAGCTTGAGAACGTTGCGGGCAGCTGTCAGCCAGAAGTCCTCTGCTCCCGGGGCAGGGGATACCCTCCTCAGCCCCTAGGCTCCGGGCCTGTTCTGGTTCCGGAACCTGATCATGACCTGCCCCACTCTGGATCTGGAACCTGACTACTGTTTCTGACTCTAGAACCCCACTTAGAACCTGGCTTCTGTTTCCACTGTGGAATGAGCCCCAGAATCTGACCTGACTTGGCTCATATTCCACCTTCAGAATCTTGCGTGATTCTCCTGTCTGATTTCTCCTCCTCTGTTCCTGATCCACCTTTTTTTCCTATTGTGCATGTGTGTGATTTTTTATTTTTTTTATGTGACGTATAGTTGACTTACAATGTCCTGATCCACTTTTGATACTTATTCTAGCCTGAGAACCAGACCTTGGCCCCTAGCTATATAGGATTTGGAGACTAATTTAAACCTAGCATCTAATGTGGATCCAAATTCTGACCTGAATTTAGAGTGTGTGCTGGAGTTGGAGCCTACTCTGTCTGTGAGCCCCAAAGTCTAGAAACTTTTCTTGGAACTAGACTTGGAACCCGATCTAGTCAGCGGAATCTGACAGGGGATTGAAACTTATTCTGGATTCCAAACTCAATTAAGTGACTAACTTTTAGAACCTGCTCTAGAAAATAAGATAAACTATGTCAGCTCTTCTGGAGGTCTGGGGTGACCAAGGTAGGGGGCTCATTAAGGGAGGCACATACGGGAAAGATGAGGGTTGAGGATGGAGAAGGAAATCTGCTGGGGTAGATGACGGCATGAGAGAGGCCCTTTGCTCTCTAACACCAGCCAGGGCTTTAGCCCTCCTCCTTTGGCTTGAGGGGCCAGGCATGGGGATGGTATCTCCTTACCTATGAAGGCCTTTTTGTCATCCTCAGCCCCCAGGCGGTAGCAGCGCGGGAAGAAGGAGTCGGCATCAGCCTCATCAAACCACGGCAAATTCCGGAGATTGAGACACAGACCCACCTATGGAGTCAGCCGCTGAGGGGGTGGGGTGGGACTTGCCCAGGGGGCCTCCAAGGGACTCTCCACACTGGGCACCCACCCAGAGAGCTCAAGGGGATGCTGCGTGGACAGGCTCAGAGCCTCTGCCCCACTTGCTAGGCTCATATCCACCTCCACATGCTGCCCATGTGGTTCCCTCTGCCCAGAATTCCCTGCATCCTTCTAGCCACCTTTTCGCATCCTTAAATACCTGCCTCTTTGAGAACTCCTTCCCAGTCCACACTAATAATAGACCAGCAGGTCCCAATTATAAAGCCTATCATTCTTGCCATAACCCTAGAGAATAGGTCTTACTGGAATTCTCATTTAAAGAAGAGGAGCCTGAGGCTCAGAGAGGTGAAGTCACTTAACCAAGACAAGATATAATAGAACCATCAGCCAGACCATCAACCATCAACCAGTCTCTGCTTAGGAGAGAAGGGTCCCCCTGCTCATAGTCATTGGCTATGGTGTTTGTTCTTACTCTAGACCCCATTTGGCTCCTGGAGTCTATTTTAGTCACCGTGTCTATATGTGCCAGACATGCTGCACAGGTTGGATTTGAACACAGGTGCGTCCAAATCCAACTGAACCACGTACCTCCCCACCTCCTGAGAACTCTTACTGACAAAGAGAGCAGAAAAAGGGACTGCCAGCCCAAGAGCTGGGGGGTTGGCAGCTGCCATGCCTGCGCTCTGAAGAGCTCACCTTTGTGGTAAAGGAGCCTGCCCGAGCATAGTGGTTTATCATCTGATCCTTGGAGAGGAAGCGACAGTCCAGGATGTCCCGACGAGTAGTCCAGATGAAGTAGGGGATCTCGTTCCGAACCATACGTGACTGGGGAGAGGGGAGGAGACAGGGAAGGTTGATGTGGGCACCACAAGGCCTGAGGAAGCTTCTCCCTGCCGTGCTGAGCAAGGTGGGTGAATGGAGAGAGAGGATCCTCCCAAGGGGGCCTCTAGCTCACATGTCATCTTTTTGTAAGTTATGAAAGGACATCTCAAAAACAAAAAAAAAGAAAAGACATCTCTTCCCTTTGGGGCACACACTGGTGAACAGAGCAGGCTGGCTTGCAGCTCTTTCAACCAGGTGCCCCTAGGCTGTGACTAAACTCCACAACTGAATGCCACACCTTGTTCTGGGTCTCGGCCATTAGTGACTTACTCAGTGGCAGGGCAGTGACTCTAAGCTGATGGTTACAGAGCATGTGACTAAGTTTTCTCGTGAGCTCCACCTCTCCCCATCCTTCCTAGAACTCTGGGAGGAAGGATTACTGATAACCAGTAACACCATGTGTCAGGCCCTGTGCTTAAGCTTTCCATGTCGATTCATTTAATCCTCACCATAACCCTATGTGGTAGGTGCTACCATTATCCCCATTTCACAGATGAGGGGACTGAGGCTCAGGGACTTGTCCCAGGTTCACAATGTTGGACCATGTGGAATGTCCTCAACCTCACCTGACATACAAAAATGGCAGTTTGGCATAGTTCAACTCAGAAAGTGGTGGTACGAAGATTCAAAGCCAAGTGTCTTGATCTCAACACACATATCCTCCCCATCATCATATCAGCCTCTTTCAAAATTTTTTAAGTCCTTCCTTCTAACCTTCACTTGCCAACAACGGAGGAAGATGGGGTTTTATTTGGAAGGGGGAAATTACCAGGTGTGGAGACTGTGCCAGCTTCTGATACAACCTGGCAAAGAGCCCTGATCCCAGGCCAGCCTTATCTGTGTCACTCACCACTCCACTGGCCTACCTAGGCTTTAGAGAACCAATCATTTTTACCACAGATAGGGAAACTGAGATTTACAAAACGGCTTGTCTGGGGTCACCAAGCTGGACTCTAGTGCTTTCTCTTGAAAGAAGCAGATCCCTATCCAGCCCGCTGGATCCTTACCATCAGAGCATGTGTCCCATGTAGGTCATCAAATTCCAATAACTCATCGAAGTCAAACAGCTGTGGTGGCCGGAATGCCTCCTCCTCATCTTCATCCTCTGTAGATGTAGAGCCCAGGTGTGGGAAGGCCCCGGTCCCTGCCCCTCAGCCCCACATCAAAGCCTCAACCTTGGGACAGTGGGACCAAAGAAAAGGGACTCAAGCAGCCTGTGGGAAGGGAGGGATATCTCACCATCCTCAGTCGTGTCACTGTCACCCATTACTGAGCTGTCCAGATCCTTGTGCGGCTGTGGCAAAGTGGTACCCAAGTGATGGACCATCTTCTTCTCCACCCAGCCCCTTTGGCGCAAGAGGCACCGGATCACAGGGTAGCGACCTTGGATCATAAAGATCTTCTTCTGCTATAAGGTGACAGAAAAATACTTTTTCAGTAAGTATAGCCTAAGTGCTGGTCACAGGGGAGATAATGGTGAGTCAGACAGCTATGGTCTCTGCCTTCATGAAATTTATATATTCTAGTAGGAGAAACAGACTGTAAACAAGTAGAAAAATGGGATGAACTTGGATTTTATATTAAGAGCAGCGTGAAGCAATAAGGTGAAGGGAGGGAGTGACATGGTTGGAGGCTGTTGAATGTGGCTTGCTGTCCTATGGAAAACAGATGGCAAGGATGGAAGCAAGGAGACTAGTGAGAAGGCTGTTGTGGTTTCTCTAGGTGCCTCCAGCAGAGATGGGAACAAGGTGGGAGTTGAAATTCCTTTCGGAAATAGAGACTAGTTTTGCTATTAGGATTAGATGTGTGACTGAGGGAACAGAAAGATCACATTTCCTGGCCCGAGCAACTGGGAGATGGAAAAGACCAAAGAGCAGGGAGAAGAACAGGTCTGGGCAGGAAAATGAAGAGTATGGTCTAAGACATGGGTTTGAGATGCTTTGATGTTCCCTCGATGGAGATATCAAGTGGGGGACTAGATCCACGGAGGCCAGGCTGGGCTGGAGAGAGAATGAAAAGGGCGCAGGACAGATTGAACTCACAGCCAAGGAGACAAGTGTAGAGAGGGATCCAGGGAAACAGGAATGTCCTGGGAAGTCTTCAGAGGCAACTGAAAAGTAGCTGCCTGGGAGGGAGAAAGGAAAAGCAGGAGTGTGCAGACAGCCAAGAGGAAAGGTGTGCTGGTGCAGAATGACACAGGTGCCAAACCAAGGTCAGGAAAGAAAAGGGACTGACTGGTGGATCTGGCTCCTTAGAGGTCACCAGTGACCTTAACCAGAGAGGTTCCTGATGAGAGTGGTGAAGGATAGGGACCCAGCGTGGTGGGGGGTGAGGACTGAAACCCAGATAAAAGTAGTTGAATTCTGCCTAGAATTTTGGTTGTGGACAGCGTGTTGAAAACTGGAGAAGTATTTGAAGACAGGCGTGGGATCAAGGTTTTTTCTTCTTTATTTTCTAAGCAGGGGAGAATATAGTGCAAGGAGGCAGGGTGAGCCACCCTCCAGGCCTTTTCTAGCACCTCCCCCAACCCCCTCCGACCTTGACAGCTCTCTCCACGTGGATCTTGGCGTTTCTGAGCCGGCCCATGTGTTGAGACGCCTTGGAGAATCCTCGCCAAAGGACGAGAGAACCTGCAGAAAGATGCGGAGTGGGCGTGGAGTAGGCACCCCTTCTCTCTCCACCCTTCATCCCGCTGCCTATCCTCTACCGCTCTTCTCCGGTTCCCTGGATTCTCACGTCCGCCCCAAGACTTCGCCTTGGGCCAGGAAGGGCGGCCGCAAGTGGCCTCACCGTCCTGGGGCGGGGCGTGCTCCTGGGCCGGGGAAGCCGAGGGCCCAGCGGGGCGGGGATCCTCGGCGCCCTGGGCGTGGCTGTCGTGGGCCGAGGGCTGGAGGGCGCAGTCTAGGCGGCGCGCTGAGGCTGGACTGCAGACCCAGTCTTGGCCGTGTGCCGGAGCCTCCTCTGGAAGCCGGAACTCGGAGTGGCGTGCCCTGGGCCATGGGGCGGGGGAAGTGGCGCGGAGCTCGAGCGGCTGCGGCTTCCGTGGCCAGGTGCACACGGGGCCCCTCTCCTGGCGAAACCAGGCGGTGGAGTCCTGCTTTGCGGCCCCCAGCTCCCCTGCCCTCAGGAGCAGCGCCGCGGTGGGCCCCTGCATAAGACCCTCGCCGCGCGCGCGCGCATTCCCGGGGCCCCAGAGCCCGCCTCCCCTGTGCGCGCAGTCGCGTCTCGCGGGAGCGCCCTGCGGGGGCCCGCAACCCTCCGTTCTGAGGCCCCGCCCTCAGTTTTTTGTCGCCTTAGAAACGATTCCCTTGGCACAATCAGGCCTCAGGTAGCGGTTCCGGGGGCTACTTCCAGCGGGGCCAAACTCGGGGCCTTACCTGCCCCACACCCTTCATGAATGGGGCACTGAAGCTGGAAGCATAGAGCACTGGCTGCCCTGCCAGTTTCTAATAGGGTCCTGACTCCTTATCCAGCGCTTCCTGGGGCTTCAGTTATTCCACAGTATTCAGCGAAGACCACGTGCTAGGTGGTGGGCTAGGTGCTGGGGATCAGAAGAACAAGCTACAGATGGTCCCTGATTTCATGGCGCTTACTGCCCAGTGAAGAGAAACAAAAAGCAAGCAACAGAGGAATAACACAGGTGTTTTATACTTCAGATAAAGTGGTCAATGATGTCCTCTCTGAAGGGGTGACATTTAAACTGAAACCTACTGAATGCAAATTGGTGAGGAGTTGGCCAAGGGAGGAACAGCATTCCAGGGAGAGGAGTCTCTGCAACAGCCCAGAGAGGGTAAGAACTACTCTGGGGAACTAAAAGGAAGCTGACCTAATCTGCAGCTCCTGGCAGATGGAGCTTGGGTAAGGTCCTTGGGGGTAGATTTGAAAGCCAGGGCAGTATTATGGGGAAAATAAAAGGGCAGAACCCCCAGACCGCCCCCCCACCAAAAAAAAGACAGCACTTGGAAACAGAAAATAAGTATCATTGTTTCAATCTACCAAAAAAACAAGTTATGCAACAGCCCTCAAGACAAGACTGTAAGCAACCTTTTTGGAGGTAGTACGAAAACTGTTACACACTCAAATGTCACAGGTGAGATAAATACGGTTCCAAGATGTTAAATAATTTGTCTTAAATCGCATAGCAGAGGCAGCCCTGGAACCCAGGTCTGACTCCAAAGCCCCACTCTTAAACAGAAACACTATTAAACATAAGTCCATATAATCACTCATAAGGGCTGCCTATCAGTCAGGCAGGTACCAAATGGACAGTGTGAGAGGCAAACTCTAGCAATGCCCTCAAGCAGAGTCCAGGAACCCAGATCTGTCAGTCACTGGTAGATTGGCTCACACAAGTGAAGATGGGTCCTCCACAGACCTCTCTAGTCAACCTTAACTTTCTCAACCCTGCGGCTGGTGACTGAGCAGTCCCAAAAGTTCTCTCTTGGGAACAAAAGGTATGCCTTCAGGAGAGGACTGGCTGATTGGAGACCATCCAGTCTGTTCTGATCAGCCGGCAAATTTGGTTTTAGCTCTGAACCCTGGGAGATGGATCCGTGACAAATTAGAATTCTGGCTGGCTCACCCAGGCATTGCTGTCCTGTGAGGGTTGAGTGAGCAGCTGCCATACTCTAGTGGATGTCCAGCTTCACCGCACCTTCACGTGGGCAACAATCACTGTAAAGCTAGGCTATGGCCATGTGCCCCACAGAAGGGCACACCTAATTCTGCAAGACAGGAGGGGCAGGTCACAGAGGTAATGTCATAAAGGGGATGATAGCAGTCCAAGTTGTCCCCACCCCCAACCCCTCCTTCCTTTAAACACTACCTTGTCCTGTTTCAAGAGACCCCTTTTGGCCATATAGAAGAAACTTTTCAAAACTCAGCAAAGCCCAACCCTTCTCAAACTTTTCTTGGCATCCTCTTCCATAAAGACACCCCACTGTGGGCTCCCACTGACTTCCATTAGTGAACATGAAACACTTCAATGCACCTCTTTATTTACATACTCAACACTTCCACTGGCCCCCAAGTCTCTCTGAGACAGGGATAAGGTCACTCCCAACAACCAGCATAATGGAAGTTACCAATAGCTTGGATACTGGGCTGGTGGAAAGATCAGTCATTGTTTACTCACTACTTGTAATGGCAGGTAGTGTCTGACATCTCCACTTTATAGATTAAGAAACTGAGGCACAGAATATAAATAACTTGCTCAAATTCATAAGAATAGGACTCAAACATAAGTTGTGTTTTTTAACTTCACTTCAAGGTGTCGCTAAGAGAATTTCATCCTGTCCAACAGAACTTTCTGCAATGATGGAAATATTCTATCTAAAACCATGTGAAGTGGTAGGCATTAGTAGCATTTAAGTGTTGAGCACTGGTGGGATTGAGGCAATAAATTTTAAAATTTTTAACTGTAATAATTTAAATAGCCACATGTGGCTAGTGATCAGTATCATAGCATAGGTAGAGGCAGATGTCCTGCATCGGAAAATTCCACCCTCTTGCTCACTAGCTGGGAGATTTGCGGCAAGCTGCTGCATCTCATGATACCTCAGGTTCCTTAGCCGTGAAATGGAATTATTTCTCTGATGTTATATTCTAGCCCAAATGAGCTCACTATGTGAAAAGGGTCAAAGCTCTATACAGGTAGAGAGCGGTTTCAGAAATGGGGGAGCTGGACTGCAATGGGTCTCTCGGGTTAGGGCCCTCCAGCAGGCTACTGTCCAGAGGCCAATCACAAGGCTGTCTGTGGTGGGGACCCCCAGGTCCAAGCGCCTGCCACATGGTCTTAAGGAACAGCTCCGCCTCCTTTCATCACATATACACACAGAGCACAGACCTCATGCAGCCCCAGAGGGGCAAAAAGAGACTTTAATTAGGGGAGGGAGGATCCACCAGAATCAGAAAAGGTACAGCCAGCATGGGAGCGGAGCAGCCGGGGCAGGCAGGAGGCCCTGGCAGGGACGCTCTGGGGGACTCACCTCTCCACCTCTAGCACAGGCACTGCACTGACAGACAAGGCGAAACAGCGACCCCTCTCAGCTGGGAGGGCACCAAGCGGCCCCTGAGGCCTAAGGCTGCCTAGCTTCCAGGCCCCAGCTCCTAGGCGTGGCTGGTGGCCACCAGTCCAGCCCTTGTCCTCAACCAGTGCTGGGTGGCCAACTGCAGGCAGGGCTCAGGAAGCTGGTAGAGGGTCCCCACCGCTTCTACTGAGCCTAAGGAGATAGGAGGACGAGGGAGAGGAACACAAGTCTGAAACCTCCCTCCCTCCCACCTGGGATGGCTCCGGGGAGGAACAGTAGTCGCCTTTTGGCTCCAGGCCCGCCCAGACCCACAGCGACCAATACGGTACAATCACTGGGACCAGTCACAGCCACTGGAGGTGGAGATTGTTTGTTGGTTTTAAAAAAAAAAAAAAAGACAAAAAGGTTACAGTCTCCTACAAGCACAGAGTTTTAAGTTTCAAGACGTTAAAAAAAAAATCTGTCCCAGCCCAGGGGACTGAACATCAGAAGCCAGCCTGACCAGGCACATGTGGCCTCGGGGCAGGTCCACTGCTGCTTTGTGGCCCAGCGAGCAAGCACACCACCCCCCTCCCGCATCTCATGCCCACCCTGACCCAGCTCCCCTCCGCTGCTGCTGCCGCCGTCACCGCTGCTGCTCTGGGAAGTTAACTCCAGGATGACTTCACAGAGACACGGGGGAGCCTGAGGGGGAAGGCCGCGAGATCCAGCCAGGTGGTTTAAAACTGTCAAGAGAACCAAGAGGCAGTGAATAATGGTTATTATTGTATCCTGGCAGGCTTGTTCTGGGGAGGGGGGCTGATCTGTGAGCTGCAGCTATACTCACATTTCTGTGGGGCAGGACTGGGTCTCAGGACACCCTGTGGGTATGCGCTAGTTGGTCTCAAATCAGCAGGCACTGGCCCTAAAACTTAGCTTTAGACAAGGCAGAAAAATTACAGGTGATGTGAGCTCCTCCACAGCTCCCCTTGGCTTTGCCATGGAGGCAGCCAAAAAGCCTTGTCACAGTGCTTTGCTTGCTGAACTGAGGTTGCCTTCTGTAGAAATGGGGGTTCATGTGCAAATGCCTGGGGATTCAGAAAGGGACTCAGGAGCTGGTGCTTTGCGTCAAGCTCTGAGGGGTCTGCCAAGCAGGATAGGCACTGGACAAGCTTTGTGCCCTCAAATATCCCCCACAGTGCCCAGACCCGCCCTGGACATTTTACAGGCCAGACGTTGTGGACTACTGGCCCACGTGCCGAACTCAGCCCAAAGAGGAGCACTGTCTGGCTCACAGTGTTTAAAAGATTATGAACTAGTTGCTATGAATATGAATTAGCCAAACTTGAAAATACAGAAGACACTGCACACAAATCCAGATTCTGAGATTCTTTGGCACTGGACGGTGGTGACCCTCCTAGGGTGAGGCATGTGCTCCCTAGGTCCCCAGACAACCCACCTCACTCATGCACATAATGGCCCGAGCCTCACATGCAGCTGAGTGTGTCACCCCTGCCGGATGTCATGATACCATCTCAGATCTTTGAGTCAGAAAAGCTGAGTCCTGGCTCCCTCACTTACTGGCTGAGGCACTTTAAACATGTGACGGCCTCGAGCCCAGCTGATCCATCCATGAAATGAGGATAACATCTGATTCAAAGATTGTTTTAGGTGTTAAATGAGATATTGCCAATACTTGGCTTTTTGGATGTTTCTTTTGGCCGTGCCATGTGGCATGTGGAATCCTGGTTCTCTGATCAGGGATGGAACCCGTGCCCCCTGCATTGGAAGTGCAGGGTCTTAACCAGTGGACCACATGGGAAGTCTTTTTTTCCCCCTGAGATACTTATACGTGCTTTTTCAGCTATATTACTATAGAAATGCAATTACTATAACAACTAAATGACTACTGAATGAGTGAGCCAAATATTAAATTGGGACAAAAACTATTTTTCGTTTTCTTCAGTTGAATTTAGAGACGCCCCCATGCCCTGGCCATATAACCTTTGTGCTATAATACAGGGAGAGTTTACTTTGTACCAAGTGATAGGCTTTATACAAATTTCCTCATTTAATGCTCAACTACACTGAAAAGGTATATATTAATTAACAGTCTCATTTCAGGGTCGAGGAAACTGAGGCTTAGTCAAGAAGTTCTGTAAGATGCCTGAGGAGGCAGTGGGCCCGGATGCACACAAAGGTGGTCTGACTCTGCCACCGGTGTGACCTGACCAAGTGTGCCCCCCTGGGTGCACAGCACACATACTCTGTACATTGGCTGCCCTCAGTATAATTAAGGCCCAGGGGAAGTGGGTGTAATTTCCATTTTTAGGAGCCTGAGCTTCTTCTGGGCTGGACCTGTATGCACGGGTAGGAGTAAACACTAATTCTACCATCTAGGGATCATAGTCAACTCTGAGTGGAACATGTCAACAAACCAAAGACTGTTTGGAAAAAGAAGGAAAAAAAAAGGCGGCACGCTGTGAATGTCTAAAAAAGAACTGTGTCATCAGTTCATCAATGTAAACAATCTGTCCTCCTCAGAAGGCTGCAGTCCTTTCTGTCAGGAAGGCACAAACAACTGAAGAGGGATCTGTAGGACTGATGCCATGAAAATGATGGAAAACAGAGTGAAGAAATCATGACTTTAAGCCTGAGAAACAGACACTAAAGGAAACTATTCGAGTCTGTTTGAGAAGTGGAATTACACTATGATTAACTGCCCTACATTCCCAGAAAATTCACATGTGGATTTAACTTGACTCACTCGGGGACGGAACTAGATTCATGGAAGGACTCTATACATTCTGAGACGTAGAAATGAATGACTAAAAGAGGCACTGCCTAGGGCCCTGGAGATGCCCTATAGCTCTCCAAGATGAATCTCGGGGCCCTCCCACACCAAGGCATGGGGCTGACCTGCTGCCCACCAGAGTTCCTAAAAGCCTCAGAAAATATTTACACACAGTTGGCACCATTTCCCCACCAGATGCTAAGTTCTCAGCACGACCTTTAGGTCTTTCTACTTCTGAAAGGAAACAAGGAAGGACACTCCACTTACATTCTTGAGGAACTCCTCAGCCACAATGCGTGCACGGGCATTGACAGACAGCTTCATCTCACTGATTTCTTTGTCAATTTCCTCCATGAAGTGGATCACAAAGTCCACCAACTTGTGCTTATACATCTGCTCTGTGTGGAAGTTGGTGATCAGAAAGCTGATGTCATACCCCTAGGAAAGGAAGACAGTGGAGAGGAGGGAGAGAATCAGCATCTTGGGGCACTTCACTAGCCAGGCCCTCCATGTCGCTCAGCCACACGCTTCCAGCTGACCTTCTCCCAAGCTACACACCCTCAGGCAGCAGCCCATCTGCTCTGGTGGGGACGTGTATGCTGGATCCAAGGAACTAACAGCTGAATCAACTGATCCCAATTGAAAATTTTGTCTGTCAGACATCTCTGGCAGACTATCTGTGGTATAAATAGTTGTGTTCAGAATGAATCAAGGGAGAGTGAAAGGACTTGAAATCTTGTTACAGAAGAATCTCAAACAACAGGACCATTTAGTCCAGAGAGAGAAGAAGATGCTGTGGGAGGAGGAAGGATTGAGGTTTTTAATTATGGGTCAGACTGTATGTAGAACAGCAATTTTATTTATTCTTGGTGGCCCTGGAGGTTAGATCTAGCAACAGGAGAGATTTTCAGCTCAGGATGAGGGCGAGCCTGGCCAACAACTAATGTGTCTGACAATGGTGTCTGCTGCTCTGCATGATAGTTGCTTACTCACTGGCAGGAGTTTAGCAGGCAGAGAATCTGTAGCAAGCACTCGAGTACAGTCAGGCAAAAACTGACCCCATGTCAACTGTGGCCTTGAGAGACTGACTCAGTTGGTGGCAGAGTTTAGAATTCTGATTCATCATGCCCTTTCTGCCACACACTATAGGCTCTGGGAAGGTGAGCAACGCGCCTCATCTTTTTTTGCCTTTTCCACAGCTGAGACAGACCCAACCTCCTAAGCTGATTCCCCTTACTCTTTTCTCAACTCAGGCTGTGGGTGCCCTACAGCTGGGGGAGCAAGCAATCCCAGTTTCAGAAACAATTCCAGGCCACTGACAGTGGACTCAGTAGTGGAATTCTGGGTATTACCAACACATGGATCACAGACCTCCACTGGTTTCCTTCGGAGGATAAAGAAGTTCTCTGCTCGCATCATCATGAAGCGCATGAACTTGTGACATAGAATCTTCTCGATTTCATCAGCCTGGTAAAAGCAAAAAAGAAATGTGTTTCCCTAAAGTCATTCCCTAAAGGCCAACAGAAATTTGTAGCCTGGTCTTCTGACCCCGATTTCCCCCATGTTCGCTGGAGACACTAGGGTTGGGTATTGAAGTCTGAGTCATGCAGTAACTGGTTGCCAGCTAAAAGGAGGGTCCACTACATTAGAGTCCTCCAACTTAGTGGGGCATTATCATGATCTCGCCTTTACCATTCCAGAAAGGTAACTCTGACAAACCCATTTTTTTTTTTTTTTAACTTAAAAATACATTTTGGCCACACTGTGTGACATGCAGGATCTTAGTTCCCAGACCAGGGATTGAACCCAAGTCCCCTGTAGTAGAATCTCAGAGTCTTAACCCCTAAACCACCAGGGAAGTCCTGGCAAGCCCCAATCTCTTATCCAGTCCTTCCAGAATCCACATCTATATTCAAATCTGCCCTTTCCAGTCTCATTTCACTAGTGCTACATTTTCCAGTCAGTGATACACACTATGAAGAATATCAGATGACCTTAGATGGTCACCACTTTAATAACAACATCAAACAATCCCCAAAGTTTTTCCCTGATGAACTCTCAATATTCCTGATGACAGAATTTTGTATCACGGGCTGGCAAGACTTTAACAGCCCCCAACGTTTATTAATCTCCCCTTTTAACAAAGAGCAGGCCCTAGGGATAGAGCTTTTTGGAGGCAAAAGTGTGACTCTGCTTTATTTTCAATGTGCTTGTATTTTAGTGTTGTCCTCAATTTGGCAAGGCATATTGTTTTTCTTTTTATGGTAAATTTAAGTAAAAGAAAATAAGTTAATTGAAAGAAATCTATTAAGTAAAGAAGTATCCAAGTGGTCCATAAACATGGAAGAAATAATGGGGGTAGTAAGAATGTCAGACATTTGTGAAACACTGAAGAAACATGAAACTACACTTCATTTTCTTACCCTAAATCTCAGTTTTGGAGTTTATGGCTATCAAATTGATACTATTACTTATTTTTCTGAACTGAACTTATTCTTCACTCATGAGGAAGAGTTTTATGATCTGACACCAAACTGGCTCATAGCCTTGGCTGCTACATTACCTGCTGTCTAATCCAGAGCAAGGCCTAGAAGATAAGGCTGATTTTCCTTTATTCTACTAATCTGATAAGTTTAGCAAATTATTTCCTGGAAAGAGAACCTGGGTTTCTTTGCACCCTGAATCTGGCATTCTGACCTCTTACATGGGGGTCCCTGGCCTCCCCAGGGAGGCAGGGGATCTGGGGTGAGCTCACCTGTTTCACAGCAATGCTGACCCTGACAGAGTTGATGGAGCCTTCAATCAGAACCTTTTCCTTTTCATTCCTGCTGATGGTCACAGGTTGTAGCAGAAGCTCTTTGCTACTTCTGAGAACACAAAATGACAGAGGTCTCTGTACTATAAAAGAACAGAATGGTCAGGGAGACTCCATGGCAGGTTCTAGAATCACTATCTGGGACCACAGAGTCCAAGGAATAAGAGACTCACAAGCAGGGGTGCTCCAAGAAGGGGGCCAGAGAGCATGTTCTCCAGCAGAAAGAGCACAGGCTCTGGAGTCAGTGTGAAAAGGTTCTGAAATTCAGCCTCCTGTTACTTCTGTTGGGCAAGTTACCCTGTTGGAATCTCAACTTCCTCATTTGGAGACAGATCAAAAAGGGTCAAGTTTACAGTGGGCCTGGCACATTGTAGGAGCTTTACAAATGACAGCTCCTATTTTCATAACTATAGGCAAACCCATACACTGTTTAGGGAATGAGAGAGCCTGCCTTATCGATAAGGACAAGCTAAAATCAAACAGTTTGGCCGCCTTTAAAAATCAATCCAGAATAATTCACTTAATCAAAATTATGACCCCTCTCAACTCAGTTCCCATTTTGATGCCTCTGAATCCCTCTGACAGTAGTTAACTGTATTGGTGGTGTCTGTGAGCTATTATCCTTTAAAAATGCCTAGTGGGAAAAAAAAAAAAAGCCTACTGGAAACCATATATGTTAAGTAGCATAACAGGGCACATTTTAACATGTCAGTTTTCTTACATTCAAATCATATCAATTTACTGTGGTAACAATCCTTATCTCTGTTGTCTATGTACCACATTAAACGTCAAAGGGGAAAAAGAAAAATTTATTTACAAAACATAAATCAGATAAAATAATCCAAAGTATGGAATATTTGTAGTAGGGGATGGGAGTTCAGTTGTTTGTTTTTTTGAGGGGAGGGATCCTTGATCTTCAAATTTGAGAAGAGCAGAGATGGCATCTCAGATAACTCAATTCTTAAGTCTTCTCCTTAAATTGCTAGAGGGTTCAGTACCTCCTTGGGAGATATTTCCTAAATGGCTCTGTTGAGAAGTCACAACTTGTGTCAAGCAAATCTCGGCTCCAGAGTAGCTTCTCCCCTGAGTTTTGCCCTGTCAACCCACTGAGACCCCATTTTCTGAACTTCAAATTGGGAACCATCATTTACCTGGCAGCAAGACAAAAAATGTGAATTGTAGTTGTTCTGACAACTCCAGAATGGAAGTTCATGGCCCCCTCTGACAACAGTCATCTCTGGGTGCTGCATCCATCACCCCCTACCCCTTTTCCTCCCATACCTGACTTCTACTTCCGGCTTGTTGTGTCGTTCCACGACCTGGGAGGAGAAATTCTCCAAGCAGAGGGCAGCCTGCAGTGTGGCCCGCACGGCACTCAGGTAGGGGCGGAGAGTGGCAGTCTGGAGGAAAAGCCCAAGGGACAATCAGAATCTGTCTCACAAAATCCACTGATCCCATAGTCCAGCTACACAGGAGCCAGGCAGTACTGAGGTCCTTGGCTCTCAGACACAACAGTGAACATAACAGACTAGGCCTTCAAGACGTCTTTCATTTCAAGTCTAGAACAGTGGTTCTCAAAAGGGGACCGTTTTGCCTACCAGGGGACATATGGCAATGGCAAGACATTTTTCATTTTCACAACTGAGGCTGGGTAGGAGTTATTGGCACTGAATAGACAGAAGTCGGGGATACTGCTTACAATGTACAACAGAATTATTCAGCCCCAAATAGTGCTGAAGTTGAGAAACTCTGGTCTAGAGGCACACAGGTGAATGACTGTCTTCAATCTGCCCTTTGAGTCAACAAATGTATATATAGTGTGCCAGGCACACGAGGGGTTGGGAATTCAATGACTAAGACCATTTCTATCCTTAAACAGTTCAACCGGGTCAGGGAGACAGACAGTAACTATGATACAATGGGTACAATGTGAAATAGTTAAGATTTACAAATCATATTTGCAGAAGAAACTGGTTTTGATTTGAAGATGGAAATACGATTAGGAGGATTTTATAATGATAAAAGCGAAAATGATATTTCCGGGAGAGGAAATGGCATCTAGCAACAATGGACTATCTTCAATTCCTTGCATTAGGTAAGTTCTTTCTCACCCCAGGCTTTCACACATGCCGAACCATCTATCTTGCAGGTTTTTCTCCCCCTTCTTTGCCTAAGTCATCGTTTAGATCTTGGCTTATTCAGAGAAGGCCTCTTCTTTCCTCAGAGGTCCTTCTTGACTTCCCTTTTCATAGCACTTATTATAATTTACAATGATACACCCTTCAAATAGCTCCAAGAAAAGTAATTTTCTCCTTTACTGAACTGAAAGCTCCATGGTTAACAGACCGTGTCTATTCTATTCAAATTTACATACCCTGCAACTTGCTCAGTCAGTACCTTTCCTATACACTGTCTTACTCAGTTTCTGTACAGTAAGTGAATGAATGAAAAAATAACAAGATTAGAGTAACAAATAGGGGTATTAAAGTAGTAATGAATACAATGTTGCCAGGAAACATTTTAGATTCAATGGATGAGGTTGCAAATGGTGGTCCAGAGATTCATGAGGAATCTCAAATGCCAGGCTACTGAAGTTTAGCTCTTCTCTTAAAAGTGGTAAGGAACTTCTGGGGCTTTCTGGAGAGGAAGTTACACAACTACAGCTGTATGCAGACTTTGTGGAGAATGGATTGGAGGAGAGGGAAGTGACAGAGCCAGCAGAGGGTTATTTAAGTAGGGTAATGAGAGCCTGGCCTGGGGCAATGAGGGAAAAGCAAGATTGTATCTGTCAAAGTTCATAGCAAATCTGAAAAAGGTGCATTTTAGGTGGTCAACCCTATGACGTCTGCCCTTTCACAAATGGAGTAAGCACCTTCTCGTGTAACACTTCAACAAGTATGATGTTTAAAAAAATCAAGAGGCATCCCCTCAGTTAAACAAAAACAGAATATCCCAGGTTTCTAGCTGGGATAAGAAAACAGAGAGCAAGAATAAGGAATACAAGAGAACAAGCAAATTTAGGGAGAGAAGAGTTTTAATTCAGATGTCTAATTTCAAGGTGTCTTCAAGATATCCAGGTGAACCTTGAAAGAGAGTTAGGAAGGCAGACTTAGGAGTCATCATAAATTATATGGTCACGAAGACCTCTACATTAAATAGGTATCGACAGGAAGAGGATAAAGAAGGGGAAGGCAGTGAGCCAAACTCAACTGACGTTTAGAAAAACCCACAATCATCAAAAGGGACGACTTCCTGAAAGGGAAAGGTCAGCGGCATCAGAGCTTAACATTCCATATTAAGGCTGATACGGTTGAATTCTGACCAGGAAGGGGTCTGCGTGGAGGCAGCAAAAGAGAGATCCTTCAGTGAAGTAAAAGTAAGAGCTGGTGGCAACATGAGGAGTGGGATAAGGAAGTAGGGAGGCTTCCTCAGAGAACTGTGGGATCAAGCGAGCGAGAAAGAAGAGTGTATTTAGTGAAGGTCTACTCTGGGTAGGGAGGTATCCCTACCACATGCCTCAGCGGCCCTACTACGGGCTATAAGGCCTACTACGTGCCTTCGAGGCGCTACCACAAACCGAGGAGGAGCCACTTCCGGCTTCCTTCTTGCCTCAGTATCCCCCGCCAGCTTCAAAGGACAGAATAGGAAGCCTCAAAGCCTGCTTCTTACGAAGGCGTCCCCCGCTCGCCCCTTCCTCACCTCAGCCCCTGCCCCGCCCTCTTTCTCTCAGCCTCAGGGTACCCCCGCACCCCCAGCATCCCTCGGCCCAGGGCCTCTCCGCTGCAAAGTCGCAACTCCCCCAGACCCAGAGCCTAGAGGCAGAACAGCGGGGGTCCCTGGCCCGAGGCCCTGCTCTCTCACCATCGCGGGCGCTGGCTGGGCCGGAAAGCGGAAGCGCGGAAGTGGCCAGCCCCGCGACGCCTGCCCTTTCCCCAGAAGCGCAGCCGCAGTCTCCGCCCGGACGTCCGGACCGTGCCATCTGTGTTCCGAGCGGGGGAGGGCGAGGCTAAGAACATTTGGTCCCTCGAAAGTTTTCCCGTTAGGACTGTCTTAGTAGCTTTAGGCTCCTGAAGCTTAAAATCACTACTCAAGCTTCTCCCGTTCCCCATGGAGCTCTTGCTTATAACTTTGGCTTTCTCGTCTTTTTTCCCGCCGTCTTCCCTCATAGTCATGCAATGGTGCAGCCCGACCTCAGGTTGGGCACCATATTAGGGCAAGGCAAGGCGGAGGAGCCTTTCGATCCTTCCGGTTCTGCGCCCCCATCCTATCTGCAGGCCCCTCCTACCTGCAGCCTTTGGGGCTCGGCGAGACTAACTGCCGGGCCGAAAACCTGGCTGCCGAGCCCCGCCCTCCAGCGCCGGGCGGTTCCCTAGGGTACGCCCGTGGGCATACCTTCTGCATCCCACCTGCAGCGGGCTAGCTCGCTGCCCGCAACCCTCCCCCCCTCAAAAAAGACTGGGGTTGGTACTCGCGTCTTCCCGCCCCCTTGTCAACTGCAGGGGGCCCTCACATAGCCAGTTCCGGGGCGGTTGCTCTCACCGACCGGAACTCTCCGCCCCTCCCGCGGCCCCGGGGCCGCTGGAGGCAGCAAGGAGGAGGTAGAGGGGGCGGGGGCCGCGGTAGGGTATCCTTAGAGGACTGGGATCCTGAAGGCGGAACATTGGGACCATCCATGGGTGGGGTCAGCCATTAACCAGCCCCACTTTTCCTGTGCCAGGCACTGAACTGAGCTCTTGGCTGGCATCAACTCTAAATCCTCAGAACATCCCAGGGAGGTAGGTACCATTATTACCCCATTTTACAGATTCAGACTTAAGGAAAAACAGACTCAGGCTTCCTTTTGTCTTCATTTTACGCATAGAAAAACCGACTCAGAGTTAATTAACATGTTCAGGGCTACATAGACATTGGTCAAGCCTGGGCTTGAATCCCACTGTATCTGGCTGTCCAGAGATCCAGGTATCTCTTTACTATCTGGGCCAAAGAGAAGGGGCAGAGGTAGGGAGGGGTGAGACAGGAAGAGGCTGCGAGGCACGAAGAATATTAGCATAAGTACCGGATGCTTGGAACTCTGGGTTCAGCAGAACCCAAGAAGAGTGGAAGTGAAGGGAAGAGCATCAGAAAGACAAGCATAGTAGTATGGTATAACATGGCAGTTAGGTGAACAAATTCAAAACTACCTGGATTCAAATTGCATGTTGGTAAGCTTGGACCTGCTGCATCCTTGCAAAGTCTGTTTCCTCATCTGTAAAATGAGTGTGGTCCCTGCTCTTGGGGCTGAGTGAGGAATTCAGTGAGCAGCCAGTAGAATGTCTGCGCCTCACTTGGCACACAGTAGGTGCTGTGAGAATAGGAGCTAAGAAAAAAAGAATAGGAGCTAAGCCATCATCCCTGTCAGTAGGGTGCTGAAGCCTGACTCTCCCCGAAGCTGTCCCTGGATGGAAGGAGCCCTTGGATTTCTCTAGTGCCACTTTTCCCCCCATCAATGGTCCTTTCCTCTCCGGCTCCACAGGGTCCCCTGTCCTGAGCCATGAGTGAGCTGAAGGACTGCCCCTTGCAGTTCCACGACTTCAAGTCTGTGGACCACTTGAAGGTCTGTCCCCGCTACACCGCGGTGTTGGCGCGCTCTGAGGATGACGGCATCGGCATCGAGGAGCTGGACACCCTGCAGCTGGAGCTTGAGACCCTGCTCTCCTCTGCCAGCCGGCGCCTGCGGGTGCTTGAGGCTGAAACCCAGGTGATACCCTACAGAGGGGACATCACTACAGTCCACTACAGGGATGGACTATGACAAGTTATGGGATGTGTCACTGAGTTAGCCTCAGCTGCTGAGGCCCAGGTTACAGGATCTCAGGGGTGAAGAGAGAGACCCAGACATTGCTTGTGTGACACATAAAATATGCAAGAAAGTGCATGATCCTTCTAAATTGTGAGATTTCTTATTCACTAAGCATCTAGGGACCCCCACTCCTCACAATGCTTTGAGTCTGTAGAGTTAATTAGGACAATTCTGGCCTTGGGGAGTGTGCCAGCTAAAGGGAAGGGGAGGTCAGACACATATCAGGTGCATTGCTGTTTTTGTTAGGAGTACTGGGGGAACTGGAAGGGGAGGCCTGCATTTGAATCCTGCGGTTTCTGAGCTGTGTGACGTTGCAAAACTTAACCGCCTGCTTCTGCAGATCAGTCCTCCTTCTGCAAAGTGGGCTGGATAATAGGACCTACCCTCAACTTTTGTGAGGATTAAGAGAGATTTTTTGCAAAGGCTCAGCCCAACGTCTGACACTAAGTAAGCATGTCAAATGTTATTTATTGGTCCGACTCTCATTATTTCTATTTATGGCATAAACATCCTCTGAGCCCTGGGTGCCAGGTGCTCTGCCAGAACCTGGGGAACAGAAATGGCTGAGATGAACTTCCTGGTCCCCAATAGCTTATAGTCCTATTGAAGAGACAAGGTACTCTGTTTATTCTAGTTATGACCAGATGACATGATTGGGCTTAGGGGTGCAAGGTACCAGAGACTCCTATAGAAAGAAGATGCCATTTTAACTGAACCTCAGAAGATGAATAAAATTAACTTGTGGTCCCTGGGAACCCATGGGAGCTTTTCGAGTGGGGCTGTGGCATAATTGGTTGTCTTTTAGCATCTAAGAAGCTAGATAGCTGATATAGAAAAGGCTTCCTAGTCACAGTGACATTTGAGGTGAAGGTTTGCTGGGAGGCACGCGTGCCTTCAATAGAAAGTTACTGCCAGCATATTTTCCTCGGGCTAACATGCACTGCCATGTGATCTACTTGTTTGACCTGCTAAACACTGTGTGACCAGGTTGGGTGCTGCAGGGGTGAATCAGTACAGACAAGTGAATGGAATGATGGCAAGTGTTTGAAAAAATCTTGTGAGATGGGCACAGAAAAGGAGCTGAGTTTTGCAGTATGAGTAGGAGTTTGCTAGATAAAAAGAGGAGGAAGGGGAGAGACTTAGAGCCTTCTTGAGTTCCAGATCTTAATTTTTCATGGGGAGATGGAGTTGTCCTGTGTCTTTCCTTCTCACCCTCAGTGACAGTCTTTGAATTTCAGATCCTCACTGACTGGCAGGATAAGAAAGGTG
The DNA here is from genome assembly GCF_910594005.1 of Cervus elaphus. Taxonomy (NCBI): domain Eukaryota; kingdom Metazoa; phylum Chordata; class Mammalia; order Artiodactyla; family Cervidae; genus Cervus; species Cervus elaphus. The sequence goes on from NC_057838.1 coordinate 29,266,502, forward strand.
ACCGACGATTCCTGAAGCTGGGTCGAGACCATGAGCTTGGAGCTCCCCCCAAACATGGGAAGCCCAAGAAGCAGAAACTGGAAGGGAAGGCGGGACATGGGCCTGGCCCTGGCCCTGGGCGACCCAAATCCAAAAACCTTCAGCCCAAGATCCAGGAATATGAATTCACTGATGACCCAATTGATGTGCCACGTATCCCCAAGAATGACGCCCCCAACAGGTTCTGGGCCCGGGAACATAGATGGGCCTTGGGATTTGAGCACTGGAGGCTGTGGAGGGGCCTGGGGCTGAGGCTAGTGGGGCAGGGGGCACCCCCTCAGGCTCTGCTTCTCTCTGTAGATTCTGGGCCTCGGTGGAGCCATACTGTGCTGATATCACCAGTGAGGAAGTGCGCACGCTAGAGGAGCTGCTGAAACCCCCAGAAGATGAGGCTGAACATTACAAGGTAAAGACCCCAGGCCTAGGTAGACATGATGGAGAACAAGAGGGCTCAGAGATGCCTCAGAATCAAAGATCACACAGCTATATATCATCTTCCTCTTTCTGTCTCCCCAGCCTCCTGACAGTTCCATTAATCCACTCAGACACCCAGGTTCTAGCTCTCAGCTTCCTCCCTTCTACCCTGCTACATCTTAAGGCATCTTCTTCAGTGAGGTCCTCCCTTTGTCTCTGTCATCCCCTTTGCTTTGGCTCAAAAATTCATCAGCTTTTACCTTTACAGCCTGTTAACACTTGCTTCCCTCTAGAGGGATTCTCTCTCTCCCTTTTTTATTGGATGCACAACGTGGCATGTGGGATCTTAGTTCCCTGATCAGGGATCGATCCTGCACCCCAAGCAGTAGAAGTGAGCAGTCTTCACCACTGAACCACCATGGGAGTTCCTCTCTCTCTTTTTTAATGTTTTTATAATTTTTTTTTCCACTTATTTTTATTAGTTGGAGGCTAATTACTTTACAATATTGTAGTGGTTTTTGCCATACATTGACATGAATCAGCCATGGATTTACATGTGTTCCTCATCCTGATCCCCCCTCCCTTTTTTAATGTTTTTAATATATAGAAGTTTTTTATTTTTAGTTTTTGTGATGAAAATAAAAGAGGTTCCGTTAAAGAAAGTGTAGAAAATACAGAAAAATGTTGGAGGGGAGTTCTCCCCTAGGTCCGCTATCATGATCAGAGGTGCTTATAACACAGCCTCTTGTGGCTCCCATTACCCACAGACTCAAGTCCAGGCCTCAGTCCTTGGTAGCACAGCCCAGGTGCCCCTGTCCAGTTTCCTTGGCCACACCACCTCTTTACTGCTGTTATTTGCCAGCCCCACCAAGCACCTTACCCTCACTCCCGGCTCACACAGGGTCCTTTCTGGTCTCTGGGCCTCTGCACATGCCCATCTCCCCTTGGCAAACTAACACCCTTCCAGCCCCTTATTGCACGTAACCTGCACCAGAATGGCTTTGCAGGTTTCCCAGCAGGAGGTTGGTCTGTCTTTTTTGCACTGCCACAACACCGTAACCTACCGTCACTCCACTTGTCTGAATTTTTAAAAAACTTATTTGAAAAGGTAATCTATACAGGCAGTCACAAGTTCAAACAGTGCATAAGCTATTTCTCTCTCACTTCTAACTTTAAGGCCTGTAGTTCTCTCTAGAGATAATAGCTGTCAACTGAAATTGTCTGTGTATACACACCATTCTGCACCTTACATCGTGGAAATTTTCCTGTGTTGCCTTCTGTGTGTTGTAGTTGTTTATGTACCTGGCTTCTCTACTAAACTGTGAGTGTAGAGATTTTTATCTCCTGTATCTCTTCTCACCTGAGGCTCAGGCCTCAGCCCTGGGCTAGATACTCGGGAGACAGATAAATGAAGGAATGAGGGTGAACAGAGAGCCTGTTGGCAGTTCCAGGTGCACAGAGAGACCCTGCCACACCCCAGGCATCGCTGGCCTGTATTTATCTCTCCGGGGCTGGGTGGGATGTCTCCCACAGATTCCGCCCCTGGGGAAGCACTACTCCCAGCGCTGGGCACAGGAGGACCTGCTGGAGGAGCAGAAGGACGGGGCCCGGGCAGCAGCCGTGGCTGACAAGAAGAAAGGCCTCATGGGGCCCCTGACTGAACTGGACACTAAAGGTAAGTCCCTCACCTCCGTGCCCACCACAGGCTAGGACTTGAGTTCCCAGAGCTTCAGCCCACCAGTCTACCGTGTCTCTGCCCAATTCAGATGTGGATGCCCTGCTGAAGAAGTCCGAGGCCCAGCATGAGCAGCCAGAAGACGGGTGTCCCTTTGGTGCCCTGACACAGCGCCTGCTGCAGGCCTTGGTGGAGGTGAGTACCCCCAACGCAAAACAGGAACCACTATCACTCTGTTTCAAAGTTTAATTGTTTACTGAAGTATATTATATATATTAGAAAGGTACATAGCTCATAAACGTACAGCTTGATCGATTTTCACAAATGAGCACCCTTGTACAACTAGTCCCCAGATCACAAAATAAAACATCATCAGTATCCTTAAAGGCCTTCTCGTGCCCCTCCCAGTGTTTAACCTCTCCCACCTCCAGGGTAGCCACTACTCCACAGTTCCTTTTCTGGAGCATTAGTGAAAGGCCCTGTGCAAAGGGCTTTCTACACATCCTCTTGTTAGAAGCAGATAGTGGTTAACCCCACATTACACCGAACAAGGTTGAGGCTCAAAAAAGGGAACTGTTTTCTTGACATCACACAGCTAATAAGCAGAAGCAAGATTCAAACCCCAGGTTCAGCGTCCCTTCTTTATGCCCAATGGCTACCCCAAGGCATGTCTCTTCACCTTATGAGCCTCAGTTTTCCCTCTGGCTCAAACACAATAGCATCTTTCTCTCCCATGTAGCATTCTGGGCACATGCTCCAGGTCAGTTGAGGTTGGGGGAGATCTCCGTTCCACACCATCAGATAGGGACCCCAGGTTTGCTGGCTTTTTAATTGTTTGAAAAAATGTATATATGTATTTTTGGCTGTGCTGGGTCTTTGTTGCTGCTTAGGTTTTTCTCTAGTTGTGGCAGTCAGGGGCTCCTCTCTAGTTGGGGTGCTTGGGCTTGTAATTGCAGTGGCTTCTTTTGTTGTGGCGCACAGGCTCTGGGGCACACAGGCTCAGTAGTTGTGCCCAGGCTTAGTTGCTCTGCGGCATGTGGGATCTTCCTGGTTCAGGGATCAAACCCATGTCTCCTGCATTCCACTGAGCCCCCAGGGAAGCCCACTTTGCTGTCGTCAACATGCGCTCTGCACAGGGTCACTCCAGATGTGACTGGCACTCCAGCCCACAGAAAGAGAGCAAGGAGGAGTGTGTGAAGGTCTTGCTGCTGTGGCTCTTATCTCTTCTAATCACTTTCCACTGGAGAGTATTTGTCACATGAACACCCCGACCGCAGGGGAGGCTGGGAAGTGGGGTGTATCTGGGCAGCCATTAGCTCCTGTGGAAGAAAGGCGAGAATGGCTTTTGGACAGCCAGCAGCCTCAGCACAGCCCCTGGTGTGCTGCAAATGCCTAACGAGCCCTAGTTCTTCTCATTACTGCTGTGGAGTGTTGCCATCACTCTTCTGTGCTCCCTTTTGTATCAGTACAAAAACAAGAATTTATAAAATGATCAAAGCTTTTTGGAGCCAGTTTGGGAAGACTTCCCAGAGTGGGTGGAATGCAAAGAAGAAAAGATTATTTCCGGTATGTGAAGACTGTCCATGTAGGTTAGAGGGGAGCAGGAAAATGGTAATACTACAGCTCTTTCTTCCTCTGACATCTCTCTGCTCTTCTAGGAAAATATTATTTCCCCCATGGAGGACTCTCCTATTCCAGACATGTCTGGGAAAGAATCGGGGGCGGATGGGGCAAGCACCTCTCCCCGCAATCAGAACAAGCCCTTCAGGTGAGTGACATCCTGTCCACACTCCACAGCCTGGCCTCTGCTTCTGTTGACTTCTGTCAATCCCAACATGGGGTGGTCTTTATATTCATAGAGAGACTGAGGACATTTTGATAAAGTCCAATAGAAGTCAGATATGCGGGCTGGCCCAGCGCTTCCGCATACACAGACTTAGTTCAGGCTTTTCATCATGGCCCTGTTCTCACTGTAAACCTAAATGTCCAACTGGAGGGGACTGACTGGCTAACTCGTTGTAACTCCATATGATGAAATAACTTGCAACTATCAATCAAGTTAGAGAAATATAGTTATTTGACATGAAAAGATGGGATCAGTAGAGTGATAAGTGGAAAACATCAGTTGTAGCACAATATGACCCTATTTTTATTTAAGATATATTTAAATGTGTATACACAGTGGGTAAGAAGCTAAAATAATCCATAATAAAAGTGGGAAGAGGGACTTCCCGGGTTGTCCAATGGTTAAGACTCCACACTGCCAGTGCAGGGGGTGCGGGTTCAATCCCTGGTCAGAGAACTAAGATCCCACAGTGCCGTGAGGTATAGCCAAAAGATTAAAAAAAAAAAAAAAGTGAGACTAATATGTAACACAATCTAGGATACGTATAGTGTTTATATAATAGTAACATAAAATACATATTTTTATGTATATACCATATGGAAAGAAAATGGCATGTAATAACAACAGATAACAAAATAATAATTCTCTCTAGGTTGTTAGCATTAGAGGTTTTCCCATATTTTATTTTACATAATATATTGATATCTGTTGCTTGTGTCTGAAACAAGATCAAATGTGTCTGTCTCTGTATTTTGATATGTAGATAGACAGAGAGGGGGCCCCAGAGAGAAGGGAAGGTGTCTGCTAACTTGGGCACCTCAGAGGGGGCCCCCGCAGACTGGCCCGTGAGCTGAGCACTGCCTCCCCCTGCAGCGTGCCACATACTAAGTCCTTGGAGAGCCGAATCAAGGAGGAGCTGATCGCCCAGGGTCTGCTGGAATCTGAGGACCGCCCCGCAGAGGACTCGGAGGACGAGGTTCTGGCAGAGCTGCGCAAGCGGCAGGCTGAACTGAAGGCGCTCAGTGCCCACAATCGCACCAAGAAGCACGACCTGCTGAGGTGAGTGTGGACGGGAGGACTGGGCCAGGAGGTGGCCCGTGAGGCCTCGGCCACAGGGGTCACCTTCTGGGAGCTTGACGACAGGCTTTCCAAACCTGGCAGGGCCTCTGAAGACCTGAGGAGCTTTGAAAAAAAAGTCATTGCTGGGCACCACCTCACTGGTTATATCTCAGACATTCTAATTCCACTGACTAGAGCTGAGGCATCTGTGAGTTATTTATATACCTCAAACTGGTAAAAACAATACAAAATTTTACCCTCTAAACCATTTTTAAGTGTACAGTTTAGTGATGTTAATTATACTCACATTGTCATGTGGCTTATTTTTTAAGTCTCTCCATGCTGATTTTCTTTTTCTCCCAAAGTATGCTTTTTTAAAAATTCTTGTTCTTTGTTTTTGGCGCCAAAACTCAGGATCGAACCAGAGACCTTTTGTTCCCCCCAAGTTTTATAGTGAAAAATTTCATACACGCAGAAAATCTGATGGACTAGCACAGTAAACACCAATATACTCTCTACCTCAGATTATCAGCTGTTAACATTCAGTTGGGCATCTGTGATTATCAGCCTCTCACCAGGAATTGACCAGTGTTGAAGTACAATGTCATTCATTTTGTATTCACTCCCATGCATCTTGCCTTGCATTGGTCACAACAAGGATACAGGCGGTAACCAGAGGGAGATCACGGGAGGTGCTGCCATGTTATTGGGGAGACAGACAAACAGCCCAACTAAGTCCCTTTGCTTCTTATAGGCAGGTGCTGTGTCTTCACCTCACAGAGCCCCAACAGAGCAGGGCACACTCATCCATTTGGCCAGACTGCCTGTCTCTTAGACCTGGTGCTGGGGGTTAGGAGGAGAGGCAGGGCAAAGGGCTTATGGTCATTGCATGAGTGGTTGGCAAAGACATGCACCATTAGAAGAGAAAGTTGCTGATACCCCAGCTGAGCTGCTGGGGTATTTAAGGATGAGGGTGTACTGAGTGTCTACCACGTACCAGGGGTTTTATGTCTGCCCTCTTACTTCATCTCCACTACAGCCCAGAGAGCAGCTGGTAGTTTTCCCTCTGCACCAGATGAGGAAATAAAGGCCCAGCAAAATGAGTGCTCTGTCGAAGGTCACACAGCCAGCAAACAGCCAAGCTGTGACTCAAGCCCAAGGCTGAGTCCAAAGCCTCTTTCTAGTTCCCTCTCAAGGGCAAGAAGAGGAAAATACAGATGAAAGAGTACAGAGAAAGGGAGGGTGAGGGCAGGGGGAGAGAGAGAAGTGGGGCTGTGCAGATGTGGAAGTCAGGGGCAGTGAAGGAACTAGCTTGGCTGTCAGAAGGCCCGCCGTGTACCCCTCAGCCCTGCGTGGACAGGCTGCAAGGTATCTGCCCAGAGCAGCAGCTTCCCCTTCTGAAAAATCAACAGGTTAGACTACGTGGATCTCTTTAGTGACCTTCTAGCTCCACCATCAATTGAATTGATAGGTCAAGTTCAGTTCAGAGGCATCAATTTGGCGTCTCACTCGCCTCCTGTAGACTTCAGGCTGCCTGGACCCTTAGGTGGCTCTGGAATTTGGATGCCAAAGTAAGCAGGTCTTTTGCTGGCACCAGGACACCTTTTAAAGATAGTTGGGAGCCAGCCTGCCTTGATTCACATCTCCTGCTCACTAGTTGTGGGATCCTGGGGCATTTCTTACCCTCCTTGAGCCTCAGTTTCCTCACTGGCAACAAGTATAATAGTAGTACCTACCTCACAAGGTTGTTATGAGGATTAATTGAAATACTCTCTTTGAAGAGGCAGTACTTGGCACAGGGCACCACGTAAGTGTGGCTTGGTAACTTTGCTTTTTGGTACGGAAAGGTCCATGGGTCCCTGGGTAGCAGATGGGCTCAGTTTGGAAGAGGGAGGAGCCCCTGTTGGGGGGGCTTCCCACAGCATCTGCTTGGCTGGTCCCCACAGGCTGGCGAAGGAGGAAGTGAGCCGGCAGGAGCTGAGGCAGCGGGTCCGCATGGCAGACAATGAGGTCATGGATGCCTTCCGCAAGATCATGGCTGCCCGGCAGAAGAAACGGACCCCCACCAAGAAGGAGAAAGACCAAGCTTGGAAGACTCTGAAGGAGCGTGAGAGCATCCTGAAGCTGCTGGACGGGTAGCTGTCACCCCTGCTCAGGCCGCCTTCCCCCGGCCTGGGAAGGGGAGGCCCACTTCCTTTGGGTTTCCAGAAGCTTCGGCCTGTGGCTGCCTAGCTAATGTCAAATGGCAGCAGTCTCTAGAGGCTGGGCCCTTCCCTGACATCTTCTGGCCTAACTCTATACAGCCAGAACATGAGAGGCCCTGCTGGGCTGGCCTGGGGCCCAGTCTCTGCTTGGTCCCCCAAATGAGAGGGGGGCTTCATTTCTGGGTCATCCTCACCCCCTCCCCTCCCCACCCCTTTCACCCTCAAGGACTTCTCCCTTGTGGTTTTGTAAAGTGCAGACTTAAGAATAAAGAGACTGAAACATGGTTTTTTTAAAAAGCACCCAGAATCTCTGCATGTCTGTTACTGTGGGGTAGAGAGGAACTGGTGTGAATGGCAGAGTTGACTAGGGCATGCTCGATGGCTCTCAGCCTGTGGCCACTCACCCAGGTCATCCATCCAGGGAGAACTTTCTGAAGATACCTGTGGCCACAGGTAACATCTCAGCTCAGGGTGGTTTGACAGTAAAGACACGTGTTAGCTAGGGGTTTGGTGCTCCTGGGGCAGGGTGGCGTCCCCTCTGCCCTGGCTGACCAAAGGGCCGGGTATCTCCACACGCCCGTGGTGGCAGCTTTTGCCTGAAGTAGGTTCCCTTCCTGCTGTGCAGTGGCAGCCAGTAGCAGCTGATGGAGGCCAAATGCTTCCTTATTTCTGTCCAGCACGAGAGGGCAGGAAGGCACCAGCTGGCTTCCACGGCCAACTCCAAAGAGCAAGAAGCCTTTCCCAGACACCCTTAGGTCTCACCAGCCCAATCTCAGTCCTACATGCCCATTCTTGAACCAGCCACTAGCAAGGGATGACTCTAATGTGTTTAAACCACGCTCCATGAGAAAGAAGTCTGCTTTCCCACTAAGCCTAAGGCAGTGGGGAGACAGGGTAGAACAGATGAATAAACAGTCTTGTCTCTGTCTCCAACTGTTCCTAAACTTCGGTGTCAGAGAGTCAGAGAATAATTTGCAATTTACTGTGGGAAGGTTGAGGTCCACATCTGAGGGGGGGTTGCAGAGATTCCCTGAGGAAGTGACCTATGAATAGAGCCTTAAAGGAGGATGGCCAGGACGGCCAACACCTCTCCTATTAGAGAACCGCCTTTTTCCCATTCCACCTGGCTCTGTGGGGCTGTCAGAGGAGGGTGGACACGTGACACCAGTATGGCCAATCTCAGTCTGCCATCCCTCTAGCCACAATGACTGGTCCAAAGAGTGGGCAAGTGACCACAGCTGGGCCAATCAGAGGCCTTACGTAAGACTGCTCTATGGATGCTGAAAGAAAGGAGGACTTTTTTGAGTGAAAAAAAAGCAATATAAGCTTGAACCACACAGTAACCCATTTTCCTGCCACATGGAAAAGTCTGCCTGAGAATACAGCCAATTCAGGAAGCAGAGCCAGGAGATGGAAGACAAGAGCTCTCAAACGATATAGCTGATGCCCTGGATCCTCCACTGGAGTTCAGTTATATTCGCCCACAAATGTTTCTTTCGGCTTAAGCTAATCTACTTTGGAGCTTTGTCATTTGTCAACTAGAACAGATGTGACTCATACAAGTGGATTTTGGCAAAAAGAAGGGTGGCGTGCAGTCCTGAGAGGACAGTGTGAGGGAGGCTCTGCCTCTTGCTATGTGGAGGTGGGGGGGTGGGGGAGGTGCTGCTGCAGATTTTCAGTGATTCACTGCCCCGAGGTTCTGTACAGCCTTCTCAGAGAGAAACACCCACACTTAATTTCTAAAATTAAGTGCTCAATAAATTCGGCCTTGTACAAGGCACTGCTAAAATTTTTAAGCTATTGAATCTTCTCAAACATCCTTCATGTAGGTACTAATAATATCCCAGTCACAGATGAGGAAACTTAAGTCTTAGGAGTTGATATACCTTGCCTGCTCAAGTAGTGGATTAGTGGGTGAGCATGGTTTCAAGCTCAGTCAGTTTGACTTGCACACTGAGTCTCTCTATGACACATTAGGGCCCCACTTCCTTAGAGTCTGCGCATGGTACTTCTAGGTTTAGGTAGTGCACCTGTACGGCCATACATGGAAGCCCTGCCTACAGACCCCCTGTTCTTAGTTACGACTCATTTCCATGTCCATTAGACCAGACCATAAGTATAGTAGGCGTCATTAGCACAGTGTTCCAGGAACAGAGACGGTTTTGTGGAGGAGGAAGGATGGTAGCTGAGGTCCCAAGATTAGGTAGAATTGGGGGAGGGGAAGGTAGACATTATAAATAGAAGGAAAAACCCTAGAAGACTGACTGGGCCTAGTTCATCAGGGAAAAAAACGGAACTTTCAAGGATCGGTTGTGAGAATTCTAGTTATTCTCTATTGCACATCTACCTTCTGCCTGGTACTATGCTGGCGCTTCGCTCCCATGTCTTATTTGATGCTCATTACACACCTACAAGGTGAGGAGTAACATCTACCTTGCAGAGGAGGACATCCAGGCTCAAAAAGGTTCACTGCCTTCTGAGGCTATCAGTGCAAGAACGGTTACAGCCCTGCTAGTACCAGTGACAGGTGACAACCACAACAGGACAGGGAGTCCCTTCTGATGGCCTACCCATGTCCATTAGAGCCAAAGAAGGCCTCCTTTATGGGCTTTGGGGAAAGCTGGGTTCCCTTTGAGAAGGGAGAGATTAGTTTCGGCACCTCAAGCCTCCAATTTTTTTATTTTTTGTGGGATCTTAGTTCCCCGACTAGGAACTGAACCCAGGCCCCAGCAGTGAAAGTGTGGAATTCTAACCACTGGACCACCAGGGAATTCCCTAGGCTACAGTTTTAACTGGAAATGACAGTGACCCCTTATCACCAATTTGGTAAAAACATGTCTTTTGTGTGTTGGCCCTGAAAATCATCCACTACCATTGTTTAGCCTGAGTCCCCAATGCCTTACAATTAACTTTCAGAAACACCAGGGTGAGTGAGAACAGGACTGGGTAGAGGTTAAACTCTGGCGTAGGAAACATGACCTAGCGTGGGTCCCCAGGCCTTCTCAGCTCCTGAGCACTCTGAGGAACTGACTGGGGGATGCAAGGTCGCACATGACTTCTGCTAAGAAGGAAGCAATGAGGAATTCCCTGGTGGCCTAGTGGTTAGGATTCTGGGCTTTCACAGCTGTGACCCCTGGGTTCATTTGCTGGCGGGGGAACTGAGATCTTGCAAGCCACAGGGTGTAGCCAAAGAAAAAAAAGAAGGAAGCAATGGCTGGAAGTTTGTGGAAAAATGGTCAGAGAGTAAATTCCTTTCCTGATGAGTGGCTCAGGGCTCAAAGGAGAGAACTAAGCATAAACAGACCATAATTCACTTGTTCATGTATTAATTCACTCACTGCTTTTCCTCTTTATTCACTTCATAAAAACATTTATCGCTGTATCTACTTGCCTCCATTTCCTCATTCATACTTTTGTTTCCTTACTCAGTGATCCTGTTACCCTGGCTAAAAGCCACGTGGGTGACAATGGGAGGCAGCTGAGCAGACAACCAAAACACAAGGCAATAAAAGCAGACAGAAGAATGTATAAAATCTGCATGGACTTGGGACAGAGACTGGTTTAATAACAGCTCAGAGGGTCAGAGGGCTTCCCTGGTGGCTCAGACGGTAAAGAATCTGCCTGCCATGTTGGGAGACCCAGGTTTGATCCCTCGGTCAGGGAAGATCCCCTGGAGAAGGGAACAGCTCCCCTCTCCAGTATTCTTGCCTGGAGAATTCCATGGACAGAGGAGCCTGGCAGGCTACAGTCCAAGAGGCCACAGAGAGGCGGACACAACTGAGCAATTAACACTTCCGTTTCATTTAGAGGGTGAGGAAAGACTTTGGGGAGAACGTGGAAAGGAAGTTGAGGGTCAGAAGACATTCCAGACAAAAGGAACAGCAAGGCACAGAGGTGCGAACAGCTGGCTTGCTTAGAGAGAGGTGAGAACTTCAGTGTGACTGGAGCCCTGGATGTGTGGAGGGGGAGGGAAGGATGAGAGATGAGGCATAAAGTAGGTTGAGACCAGGCTGGGACAGGCTTTGAATGGCAGGTTAAGGTTCACTGGCTTTATTCCTAAGGTCAGTGGTTGTTCTCAAAGTGTGGTTCCTGAACAAGAAACATCAGCAGCATCTGGGAACTTAATAAAGATGCAAATTCCCAGGGCCCAGATCTACCCAGTCAGCAGGGCTCCAGGGGGGGCCCAGATGTCTGTTTCAGCAGGCCCTGCGGTGATTCCTGATGCATTTTACAGTCTGGGCGTCACTCTTCTAGGCAGTAGGGAGTCAGGGGTGGTTTGTGAACAGGGCAGTGCCGTGACAGCACTCCAAAACGGGAAGTTCTCTGATGGCAGCAGGGAGGCTGCACTGAAAAGAGGGGGTGAGGGTGGACAGGAGTGCAATCATGTGCAAAGAATCACATCTGAGATGGAGGATGTGGCGGAAACTGGCAGATGTCCTCCCAAATATATTCTCCCTTTCTTCTATAGTAATAGAACTCCTGATTTTTAGCTGGACACGTGCCTCCGAAAGACTTAATATCCTAGCTTCCTTTGCAATTAGGTATGATCATGTGATCAAGTTTTGGCTGACAGACGTGAGTGGAAGAGATGTGTGTTACTATGAGGGCTTGAATCCCAAGGGGTGTGCCTTCCATGTTCCCTTCTCCCCACGGCTGGGATGAGGCATGGTGGCCACGCTTCTCGAAACATGTGGTCCAAGACACCATAGGAACAGGTGAGTATAAAGACAAAAAGCTAGGGTTCCTCTTACCTTGTAGTCATTGTACCAGCCTGAGACTGCTGTAACCAGATTGTTGTACATTTCTAAGTCACAATTATTTTGGGTGTCTCCTAGAGAAACCAAACCTATGTTCTAGTTGATAAAGTAAGGGGCATGCCAAGCCCTCTTTTTGAACTATACCGGCTTCCTTCTCTTCCCTTCGTCTCTTTCTTTTTCAAAAGAATTTTGGGAAAACATAACTGAGGGTGTGTCTAATGAGTTTCATAAAGTTAGCCCATCTGGTTTAATGGCGTCACGGTCATTAACCATTAGATTTAGCTCTAAGCTTCCTGGAAGCTAAGGTGCAAAATGGAAATATGATGAATCAGTCTCAGAACATTTGATATCAGAGTAAAGGGCATCTCCCAGTTTTACTGACAAAAATTCTAATAATTTGTCATGCTGGTGAAATTTCTCAACTGGAGTCATGTGTAGATAATATTCTCCATAAATGTGACAGGAAAAGGAGACTGAGTTCCACATGGTGATTTCTTATCCCAACCTCTGATGAAAGCTCAGGACATACTGTTAAAACAACTCTGGGAGAATGGTTATGCGAGGGACCCCGAAGCTAGGGTGGTGCCAAGCACTGCACATGAATTTGCTCCTCTCAACAACTCTATGTCAGAGCAGGCAATACTGTTACCCTTACTCTACAGATGAGGAAACTAGGATACAGAAAGGGGAAGGGCCAGATCAGATAGCTGGTGTGAGTCAGTGTTGTAAGCCAGCTCTTAGACCTTAGAGGCCTTATTCTAAACGTCCCTCTCTGGAGAAGGCAATGGCAACCCACTCCAGTACTCTGGCCTGGAAAATCCCATGGATGGAGGAACCTGGTAGGCTGCAGTCCATGGGGTTGCACAGAGTCGGACACAACTGAAGTGACTTAGCAGCAGCAGCAGCATATTCCCAACATCACAATTCTCCCCCTTCTTACTGTTCTCAGAAACACAAGGAATAATCTGATCCAGGACCAGGACCACCTCTCCAAATGACTGTATTTATAAAGACTTTTGGAGCTGCACTGAAACATCAGTTATAGTTAAACCAACCTAGTTTTTTTCCTTAATGAATTGAGTTCCCAAGGTACCTTATTAAAGATCTTTCAGAAAGCTAAATAAATAAATAAACATCCCTCTCTGGGCTGGCCAGCACCATCATATACAAAATTTTAGGTTCTGTGGGATGAGAATCAGCGAAAGGCCAAGAATATGTGCACTAGAATATGCCTGTGTTAGCCAAGAGAAATTAGTGAGATCTGGTAAACAGCAGAGGGACCTCTGAGGCTCTAAAGATAGGCTGTTCCTGGGTGAGAAAGTAGGGGTAGGCACCACAGAGGCAGAGGAAAACCCCAAATGTGGGGCTTGACTAGAACTTGTGGGCCTTCAAGAATGGAAGGAGAAATAATATTGAAAGTGCTGTCCTTGGGGACCTAATGTCTAGAAAAGGAGAGGAAAACTCTCTTAAGTAGGCTGCAGGTACCATTAATTTACAAGTTGTGAAGTAGTACATCTGGTAGATGTACCTTATATGTTTTAGTCATCCTCTTTTTGGTAATTTCTTCTAAATTTTGTTGTTATAAAAATATTTCTTCAAACATCTTGGAGCACATAGCTTTGCCTTAATTTAGGATTATTTCCCTGAAATTGATTCCCAGAAGAGAAATTCCTGGGTCAAAAGGCTGGACATTATTTAAGCTTTTTTTTTTTTTTTTTAATTTAAGCTTTTGATGCATACTGCCAAATTGCTTTCCAAAAGAAAGATTTTTAGCAAGTCATTTTTCCACCAGAAATACTGAAGTACCCATTGCTCACACTAACATCAGCTATAAATGGTTTCTTCTTTTAATTTGTACTTCCTTGACTACTTTCAAGGTAGAGAATATTCCATGTTTGTTGTGTTTCATCTGTCTCCTTTGACCATTTATTGGGTTCTTAGTTATCAATTTTGTGTATTCTTTACATAATAGAAATATTAACCCATTGTCACTAAAACATTTCCTCAGTCTGAAGTTTGCCTTTTACTGTTAGCTATGATCTTGGAATAAGGTAGAGTTTTGAGTTTGTTTCCAACAACAGAAGTTAAGAATGTTTTCATAATTGTGATGCAACGAACAAGGGCTTAATTTCCAAAATATACAAACAGCTCATGCAACTCAACAACAAAAAACAATCCAATCGAAAAATGAGCAGAAGACCTAAATAGATATTTTCCCAAAAAAGAAATACAAATGGTCAACCGGCACATGAAAAGATGCTCAACATCTCTTATTATTAGAGAAATACAATCAAAACTACAAGGTACCACCTCACTCCGGTCAGAATGGCCATTATTAAAACTCTAAAATAACAAATTTTGGAGAGGATGTGGACAAAAGTGAACCTCCAAAATAAGCTGGTACAGCCACTATGGAAAAAAATATGGAGGTTCCTCAGAAAACTAAAAATAGAATTACTGTAAGATGCAGAAATCCCACTCCTAAGCATATATCCAGATGAAAAGCTAATCCAAAAAGATACATGCACCCTTATGTTACCATTCACAATAGTCAAGACATGCAAACAATCTAAATGTCCAACTACAGATGAATGGATAAAGAAGACATGGTACATATATACAATGGAATACTACTCAGCCATAAAAAAGAACAAAATAATGCCATTTGCAGCAACATGGATGCAACTAGAGATTATTACAGTAAGTTAATTAAGACCGAGAAAGACAAATATAGTATCAGTTATATGTAGAATCTAAAATATGACACAGGGAATTTCCTGGTCATTCCCTGGTCCAGTGGTTAGGAACTGGCACTTTCACTGCTGTGGCTCAGGTTCAAACCCTGGTCGGGGACTAAAATCGTGCAAACTGTGCCACAGCACAGCCAATAAATAAATAAATAAAATATGACACAAATGAACCTATCTATGAAACAGAAACAGATTCACAGACACAGGGTACAGACATGGCTGCCAAGGGGAAGGCAGGGAGGGGAGGGGTGGAATGGAGGCTGGGGTTAACAGATGTAAGTTATATATGGAATGGATAAACAGCAAGGTCCTACTGTATAGTACAGAGAACTATATTTAGTATCCTATGATAAAATGGATAAGAATATAAAAAGAATGATGGAAAAGGATATAAAAAAGTATATATGTGTGTGTGTGTGTATATATATACACACACACACACATATATATAAGGTTTTCCCAGTAGTCATGTGTGGATGTGAGAGTTGGACTACAAAGAAAGCTGAGCGCTGAAGAACTGATGTTTTTGAACTGTGGTGTTGGAGAAGACTCTTGAGAGTCCCTTGGATAGCAAGGAGATCCAACCAGTCAATCCTAAAAGAAAAATCAGTCCTGAATATTCACTGGAAGGACAGACACTAAAGCTGAAACTCCAATACTTTGGCCACCTGATGCAAAGAACTGACTCATTGGAAAAGACCCTGATGCTGGGAAAGATTGAAGGCAGGAGAAGGGGACGACAGAGGATGAGATGGTTGGATGGTATCACCGACTCGATGGACATGAGTTTGAGTAAACTCCGGGAGTTGGTGATGGACAGGGAAGCCTGGCGTGCTGCAGTCCATGGGGTCGCAAAGAGTCGGACACGACTGAGCAACTGAACTGAACTGAATCACTTTGCTTCACAGCAGAAATGAACACACTGTAAATCAACTATACCTCAATAAAAAAGGTTTTTATGTTTGCACATAAGCCTGTCCATCTTTTCCTTGTGATTTCTTCCATTTTTCTCTAATCTCAGAAGACCATTCACACATCTAATGGTTAATTTTCTGTTGGATTCAAGAACTGATGGCAATGTCTGAGCTGTTATGTCATTTTTTAATTACAGAGAGAAGGGAATTACTTCCTTTACTTTTTTCTTTTCTTGTTTCCATATATTTTGACTTTCCTTGACTTACTTTTTTAGTACCTTGAAATACGCTCATTGAAGATGAGGGCTCATTGGAGATGGGGGCTATAGGAGGAAATGGGTATATGTATACACATTATAAAAAGTCTGGAAGAGTACGTAACAAAACATATTAACTGATTTTTTTTTTTTCTGACTGATGGGAGCAGGGCTGGGATGGATTGTGGTTGTGCCTGCCCAGCACTGCTATTCCTTTGGGCAATATAGCCGTCTTCATTCCGTGTGACTCTGGTGGGGCTGCCCATGACAGTACATTTACCCTGTATAGTACCTTATTCCTCTGCCAACAGGTTCAGGGGTGAAAGCAGAGGCGTGTCAGTTCAGCAGAGCCCATCATAGTCCTTCCCTGAAACTGATACACGAAACTGGGTGTAGCTCCTCTTTTGCTGGGTTCAGTTGGAAAGCTGGGGCTCTCACACCATGCTTGTTGCCAGGTAGAGGAGATCACTCTGCAGAGGAAAGGAAACCAAAGTGAAAAGAAAAATCAAGACAAGGAGAGATGAGAGGAAGCAAATCCTACAAGTACTGTGTCTCCAGTTCCAGTCTGACGCTGAGCCATGGTGTTCTTGCCTCAGCTATGTTAAGCCCTAGGTATCTCTCTGGTGAAGCTGGCTTAAGTGGGTATTCTGTCACTTGACAAGTGAAAGAATCTAACCAGTGGAACGGAGATGTGGGGGAAGGAAATTGCCCCTTAGCCCCCTATTCCCAGACAAATCAGGTCCCTTCTCTGAGCCTCTGTTTATACTAAAGTAAAAGTAAATTTTAGCTGTCATATTTTAAATCCCAATGGTATTCCAGGCACTTCACATTCATCAGCTCATAGAATTCTCGGGAGCACTCTGAGTCAGTCATCAATATTCCCATATTCCAAATGAGGAAACTGAGACTCAGGGAGACAAAGTGTGACCCAGGTAAGTTGTCCTAGAAACCTCAGCCATCTTCCTCCCTCACCCGTAAAACAGGCATAACAAACTGACTACCCTAGAACACAGTCTTTAGGATAAGAGAGGGAAAAACCAGTTGAACTGACTTGGGGGTAAGCCTCGTCCTTTCCCCATAGCTGAAACAGTAAAGAATCTGCCTGCAATGCAGGAGACCTGGCTTCCATCCCTGGGTGGGGAAGATCCCCCGGAGAAGAGAATGGCTACCAACTTCAGTGTTCTTTGGAGAATTCCATGGACAGAGGAGCCTGGCCGGCTACAAATCATGGTGTCAGAAAGAGTCAACACGACTGACTGAGCGACTAACGCACAACTCCCGATTTCCAGATGGAAAAAGCGGGAATTCAAAAGTTGGGGGCAGCACTCGGTCGTGATGGTCGGGGGCCCTCAGGCTGGCTCCTCTGGCTGGCTCCAGTCCAGGCCCACCCCGACTTCCTGGGAGTTGCTCCTCCCCGCCCCACCATCTTCCCAAGGAAGGCCTTGCACAGGATGACGTCAGTCAGGTCCTCTGGCCCCCTGCCTGCCGGCCCGGAGCGGTTTCGGGCTTCCCCTCCCCAACCTGGCCCTGAGCCACGGGCCCCGGGCGCCGGCCCCGTCACGTGGCCCTCCTTGGCCGACTTCCCCCGGGATCCTGATTTAACTCTCCCTCCTCCCCTCCCCTCCCCGCCCCAGGCCCTCCGGGCACCACACCTGTTCTGCCTGGCAGGTGTAGGGAATTAGAGCATCAGCTCTTCCTAAGAGAAGGACCTTCTAGTTTTCCCGCCAGTGGAATGTGGCCCCCACCCTACGACTGCCTCTCTTCCCTTCATTGCTTACTTTTGCGCTGGCCTTTGCCTACGGCCCCATTCCTCCACCCCCATCAGTCTCCCAAGCCCTTCCCAGGGACTAATTCCCGGGGCGGCGAGGGGAGGGGGACAGAGCTCAGCCCTAAGGAAGCTCACAGAACTGGTCTCAAAGAAACTTCTAGAGACAGGGTGAAAACGGTCAGCTTCCGTTTCGGAAGACAGCAGACTCGGGTTCGAATTCAACTCTGCTTCTGACCAATTGCTGATTCTGAACCCTTCATCTCTCTATGCCTCAGTGGTTCCTTTTGCGAAACCGGGACCCCGCCGGGAGACGAAAGATAGAACGAGTCCAGCGGCTGCGCTGACTGAACCGAGGGGCTCCTCCGCGCCCCGGGCGCCCCTTCCCCAGCCCCGGAGCGGGGCCTCACCTCCCCAGTCCCTCCGCCGCAGGCTCCTCCTCCACTGACATCAGAGCCGCAGGCGGGCGGAGGGAGCCAGCGGAGCCCGAACCGAGCCCCAGCGAGAGAGCGGGCTGGCGGGCCAGGCGCGCAGCAGCGGCGGACGGCGGCCGGAGCTCGGCCCCAGCCAAGTCGGGCCTCCCAGCCAACCCCGCGGCGGGGCAGCCGCAGGTACCGCCCGGGAGCCGACCCGCCCACGACCGTGGGCGCCGGAGGGCGGCGGGACCCCCCATCCTCTGGGTACCTTCTCCCCAGGATGGGAGGGGGTGCCTGGGCGTGCTGGACTCTACTTGGGCAGGGTAGGGCCTTTCTCTCCCAGCTCTGTCCCAGGCCCAGCAGGTGCCAGGTGGCCAGTGGGAAACTGAGCGGGTGAAAGAGGAAGGTGAGGAGGGATGTGTGTGTGTGTCTGCCTTCAGCTTCAGCTGGGCCTGAGTGTGGAAGGACTGAGCATTTGGAGGTATAGATGTGTGGCAGCCGTATTGGGGTGTGCGAATGTCTTAGCACAGGCAAGTGGATCAAATGTGAAGTTGCAGGCATGTTGGTGTGTAAGGGTATCCGTCTGGGTGGGGATGTCTGGGAATCCGTGTTCTTGTTGCAGACTATATCCAACTGTTGTGTGTGCTGGGGTCTGGCTCAAAGGATAGTAAGTCAGAGTTGGGGGGTATATAGTTGTGTCCTGAGGATGTTTGGAGTTAGATGTATAAGGATTTGGAGTTTAAGAGCTTCTAGGGTGTATAGGAGGGCTTCTGTGGTGGCTTAGTGGTAAAGAATTCTCCTGCCAAGCAGGAGACACAGGCTCGATCCCTGGGTGGGAAAGATCCCCTGGAGAAGGAAATGGCAACCCACTCAAGTATTCTTGCCTGGGAAATCCCATGGAGAGAGGAGCCTGGTGGGCTACAGTCCATGGGGTCACAAGACTCAGACATGATTTGAGCCACTGAACAGGGTGTACACGAGCTACAGGGTGACAGGTGTGAGGAATCCAGGATCTGGTATACAGGTGAGGTAGGTATGTGTGTGTGTATCTGTTCTGTCTGGTGTCATCTTGTCCTGGTGTGTGTGGATGTGTTTTGGGGTGTGGGAGAGATGTCTGGGTGTGAGGGTGTCTGGGGGAGTGAGTTGATGTGGGCTGATGTCTGGGTGTACATGTGTGATCAGAGACTCATTTGGAGATGGAGTGTGCGGATCTGGGGGCAGGCGTCTGGTTTCAGGGTTGTGGGTGGGTCTTGGTGCAGGGATATGTGTGGAACTGTGAGGTTTTCTTTTTTTCACCAGGCCTCCAGATGGATTTTAAAATTCTGCCCTCTGGAGCTTACCATCAAGTCTCCTTTCCTAGAAGTTTCTGCCCCTGGGATGGGTGGTCAGGCCCCCCGGAAACGAAGTCCCATCCAAAGAGTGGAATCTCACACCATGGGCTCTAGTTAGGGCACCTTCCCCTCTTTTTCCAGCAGAAGAAACAGAGAAGGAAAGTGCCCTCCCTGAGGTCACACAGCACACTGGGCTGTTTTGACCTCCCTTTCCGTGGGCTTATGATGGGATTGAGAGGCTGTGTTTTCTGGATGGGTCCTAGTCTGGCTGCAGTGCCCTCCAAGGCTTTTGCTTTCAGTGAGCTTAGCTGGGGCCTCATTGGGCAGCTATCCATCTCCAACCAAATCCTATCTATCTTCAACTTCAGCTCCCCATTCTCCGTCTGATAACTGGGGAGAGAGTGCTCACCCGCTACTGCTGGTTGTGACAGAGGTCTCAGCAGAGTAAAAGTATAGGCTGATCAGGGTGAGATGAAGCCAGTAGGGGACAGGTTGCGGGGGACCCTTTCTCAGGCTACTGGGACCCAGATGGGGAGTCAGGACGGAGAGGGGTAACAGGAGGCCTGGGTAGCTCCAGCTGTGCCTGCTGTTGCTGTGGCAACAGTGCAGAAGGAGCTATTTAAAAACGTGGCTGAGATACTGCTGGAAGCCCAGGCTGCCGGAAACCTGATTTCCGAGAGGCTTGGCAAGGGAGGAGGAGGGAGAGGAGACACTCCAGCAATTCCCGGGGTGGGGCAGTGACATCGCTAGTTCTGGGGACAGGGGGATCCTCCGGGGCTGTGTGTCTCTACAAATTGTTCTGGGGTCTTCTTTGGTGTCTAAGCTTAGAGTTCAGTGTCCCCTCGTCTGTTTGGATTTAGAGAGGGAGAAATTGGGAGGTGAGCTGAATGAATGAATGAGTGACTTTACTGAACAAAGAATTTTGCTGCCACCTGAAGGATTTTCCTCTAGGCTTAAGGATATAATGAATGGATGTTGCTGAATGAACCCATGGCCTGTGAATGAATGTTGGATGATTTGTCAAATGAGTAAATCAAGGAATGAATACATGTGTGCTCAATGGGGCCCTCACTAAGTTCCCACAAGGAAGTCTGAGCCCTGCTGAGTCTTCTTCCGTTCCCTTTCCCAGGAGCCCTGGCTGTGGCCAGGGGGCAGTGGGCCATGCCAGGGGCAGTGGAAGGCCCCAGCTGGAAGCAGGCGGAGGACATTAGAGACATTTACGACTTCCGCGATGTTCTGGGAACGTGAGTCTCGGAGGCAGGAGAGAAGGGGGAGCTGTCCCTGAGCTGGGGGTGGGGTGGCGAAGGTCCTCACTCTGGGCCTGGCTGGCTGGGGAGGCTGGATGCAGGGTGGTGCTTCCTCTGGCCACTTGATCTCTGCTTCCTGTTTCCTACAGCCCAGGCTCTGTGGTGGCCTTGTATGGCCCGAGTGGCCCGGAGTTTTCACTTCTGGCTGACGGGGTAGAACAGAGGCTGCTCTTGCTCTGGGTCCCTGTGACAAGAAGAAAGTAGGCGAGAATGAAGGAGCCAGTTTTTTAAACTGACTGCCAAGAACTGGGGGTTCTGGCCTAGGTTTTGGAACTGAAGCTGGGCATGGCTCTGTTCTCCATGGTGAGAATCCAGAAATAACTCAAACCTGATCTTTGCCCCTCAAGTTGATCCCAAACATATGAGGGAGACAGGCTCACAGAAAATGACAACCGGGTGTGTGCTGTGTTCTAGCGAAGTTCGCAAATGAGGACTTTGTTGAACCCAGAGAGCAGTGGCTTCTGTGTGGGGAATAACTTTCTAGAGAAGGGGGCATTAGAGCTGGGGATTGAAGGATGGGTAGGAGAGTACTTGTCAGACTGGGAGAAGGCATTCCAGGCAGGAGGAATAGCATAAACAAAGGCTCAGAGGTATGTTATGTGTGGAAAGAGACAGAGTCTGGTGGAGCTTATAATCAGAGGCTGGGGGGAGGAGTGGAAGACACTGAGGAAAAGAGAGGAACAGGTCAGGTAAGGCCTCAAAGCCAAGCTATAGAGGCTGGAATTAATCTCATGAGCCACAGGATAACATTTAAGACTTTGTGGCAGATTTGCAATTCCGGATGGTCATTCTGGCCACAGTAGAGAGGGTACATTGAAGAGGGACAAGACTGAAGCCAGCAATGAGGCTGTCATAGTCACTAGTTAGTCTGATGATTGAGTTTTCACCATGAGATGCTGTTCATTGACTATGACTTCTTGTCCCAGGAAAAGCAAATAGTTTTAGAGAGCACTAGTCAACACTCATTCGTTAACCAGTGAACTTTAGTGAAAATGAGTACGCTCCTAAGTCTCTTTGAAAGCACTGCTTCTCAAACTTCAGTGAGCATACACATCACCTGTTGTTCAGTCTCTATGTCCAATTCTTTGTGATCCTATGGACTGTGTGTAGCCTGCCAGGCTCCTCTGTCCTCCACTATCTCCTGGAGTTTGCTCAAATTCATCTCCATTGAGTTGGTGATGTTGTTGAACCATCTCATCCTCTGCTGCCCCTTTCTCCTTTTGCCTTCAATCCTTCCCAGCATCAGGGTCTTCTCCAGTGAGTTGGCTCTACCCATCAGGTGGCCTAAATATTGGATCTGGTTAAAATGCCGCTTCTGATTTTAGTAAGTCTAAGGTGGGGCCCAAGATTCCACAGTTCTGGAAAGCTACCAGGTGATGCTGATGTTCTTCATGGTTCTAAAGGGTGTTAAATAAGCCATGACTCAAATTGGGTTTTTGCAGAAAAAGGAATGAATCAGTCATGCACATAATCAAAAAGCCTAGGGGGTAAACTTCAGGTATGGGGTACAGGGGCTCACATGATGTTATCAGGAAACTGTCTTTGACTGTTTCTTAGCTCTGATTTCCTTTGTGTTGGCTTCATTCTCTTCCCAAGTGGTGGCAAAGATGACTACCACTAGCTCCAGGCTTACATCCTACCAACTTAGCAGGAAAGAACACCTCATTCTCAAAGTGCCAGTAACCTGGCTTACATCACAGGACCCAGTTACTGTGGCCAGGGGATAGACAACTCTCATTGGCTAGGCTGGGGCACCTCTGGCACCAGAGAGGTGAATGGGTGATAGAGGGAGGCTCGTTCCACCTCCTTGTCCTGGGGATGGTCACGAAACCCATAGGGGGATGGAGGAGAGGCTGGAGGGAAGCTGAGGTTCCGATTCTCCATCTCATGAATCCCCTCTCCCTGCAGAGGAGCCTTCTCCGAGGTCATCCTGGCAGAAGATAAGAGGACTCAGAAGCTGGTGGCCATCAAATGTATCGCCAAGAAGGCTCTGGAGGGCAAGGAGGGCAGCATGGAGAACGAGATCGCTGTCCTACACAAGTGCGTGGA
This sequence comes from Cervus elaphus, assembly GCF_910594005.1. Taxonomy (NCBI): domain Eukaryota; kingdom Metazoa; phylum Chordata; class Mammalia; order Artiodactyla; family Cervidae; genus Cervus; species Cervus elaphus. Next base: position 29,289,285 of record NC_057838.1, read on the forward strand.
GCATATTCTGTCCCTGCCCTGGGTCAACCCTGTCTTGAACTGTCCCACTCGCCTCCTCTCTCTGCTTTGGGCAAATCACCTAACCTCTCAAACTGCTCATTTGTAAATGGGGGTAATTATCTCCACTTGGTTGGATGTGGGGAGCATTAGAGGTCCTTTACTTCAAGTGCCTGGCACGAGAGCAAACATGACAGATGTAATTAAGATGCCACTGCTTCTTTACAATGGTTTAATGTCCAGTTAGATCTAAAGGTCAATCCTTGAACATGTCTTGAACCCATGTATTTCTGCTGATGCTATCTCTAGACCTACCTCAAGTTGCCCCACATATTACACCACCTCACAAGTTTAAAAACACTCATCTGCTGATGCCCTGACAACAACCAGATGGTGTCTGAACTGCTCATGCTGATGGGAAACCTGCTGTTCTCACTGGAAAGCTCATTTAGAATCTCCACTTACAGCCTCTGACCTGAGCTTTCCCACCACGCTAAGCAGGGACGAAATAATCATTTCCACCACTGGGTTGGGAAGACTGACGCCCAGAGAGGACAAAGGACTTGCCTAAGGTCACACAGCAAGTCTGTGGCAGAGCCAAGCTTTCCATTAAACTCACTCACCATCACTGGTTCATTTCTAGAGTGTTTACTGTGTGCCAGGCACTGTGCCAAGATTCTTCCCTGCATTTCTTCATGTGATCCTCACCTCAATACTTGGAGGGAAGTACTATCACTGGCTTCATATTACAGATTAAAAAAAACCGAGGCCTGGAGAGGTTATACTCAATTCTGTGAATATTAGTGAGCACTCAGTCTGCACCCGGAGAAGGCAATGGCACCCCACTCCAGTACTCTTGCCTGGAAAATCCCATGGACAGAGGAGCCTGGTGGGCTGCAGTCCATGGGGTTGCTAAGAGTCAGACACAACTGAGCGACTTCCCTTTCACTTTTCACTTTCATGCATTGGAGAAGGAAATGGCAACCCACTCCAGTGTTCTTGCCTGGAGAATCCCAGGGATGGGGGAGTCTGGTGGGCTGCCATCTTTGGGGTCGCACAGAGTCGGACATGACTGAAGTGACTTAGTAGCAGTCTGCACCAGGTATGGAGGAACAGTGGTCAGCAAGATAAAGCTGCTGGTCTTATAGAGGTGACATGCTGATGGGAGAGGCTGGCAGATTTATAAACCCAGACAAGTGTTAAAATCCTATAGCAGTCAGCACTGTGAGGTGAGAAGACTTGCCCTCAACAGCATGTGGCAGAGGCAGATGAGGACTCAGGTCTGTGCGATGTCAGAGCCGTGTTAACCTCCATGCTTGGCTGCCTCCCGTGACACTGTAACACATCGTGGTAAAGCAGCTTTTCCCTTTGGGACCCAGATCTTTGGCTCATCCTGCCCAGGTTTTCAGGCAGTGTTTCCTTAAGATGAGTAGGGAGGTGGCTGAACTGTCAGCTCTGAACCACCTCATTTCTCCTTTCAGGATCAAGCACCCCAACATTGTAGCCCTGGATGACATCTACGAGAGTGGGGGACACCTCTATCTCATCATGCAGCTGTGAGTGGCCCTGAGTCAGCCCTTCTCACACCCGTCCCTGCTGCCCCCTCCCTGGTCTCTCTGCATCCACCGCTGTCTTGGCCAGACTGCCCTGTCCCTGGCTGCAGGGTGTCGGGCGGTGAGCTGTTTGACCGAATTGTGGAAAAAGGCTTCTACACGGAGCGGGATGCCAGCCGCCTCATCTTCCAGGTGCTGGATGCTGTCAAGTACCTGCATGACCTGGGCATCGTACACCGAGACCTCAAGGTGGGTGTGAGGATGTGTGGGGAGCTAGGGCACCCAAGGGTGGGGCCTCCACAAACTTCTGTGACCTTGGGTACCTCTCAACCCCTTGCTGAGCCTGGCCTTTCTGTCTGACCGCATAAGCCCTAAACTGCTTCCTGCCCATTCCAGTTCTGACACTCAGATGAACACAAAGGTGATTATCCCAGTAACATCTTAGGTTTTTTCTGATACTAAAACTCCCACTTGCTCTTTGTAGAAAACTTGGATGACAGCACAACACAAAGAAGAAAGCCAGCAACCCCCAAAGCCCTACACCTCAGAGATGATGATGAGGTGCATGTTTGGTGGTACATTGCACTCTGCTCTAGGAGGAGAGCACTGGGGTGAAACAGAGCTGACTTTGAATTCTGGCCCAGCCACTGCCTAACTATAGATCCCCTACTGCAAGTCACTTTGCCTCTCAAAGCATCTGTTTCCTCATCTGTAGAGAGGGATTATTCACAGTGGCCTGGCAGGGACGTGGTAAGGATGAACTGAAATCAAGCACAGCACAGGATCTGGCACATAGTAGGTGCTCAAAAATTCTTCAGGGCTTCACAATACACACCTGAGGTTTATAGGAGATACCCCCCATACCCCCGAGGTCCTTGTCCTTTTTGGAACTTCTAGCTTCCTTGAGAACCTCCTTGAGTTTCTTGTGCCTCCAGCCAAGATGGCAGCTGTCAAACTACAGTGGCTTTTTTGGGGGTGCTCATTGGGGTATTTGTGGAGGCAGAAGCTTCTGCTAGCCTCTGACCATTTCCAACCCTCCCTTCCCTCCCTCCCACCCTCCAAGCCAGAGAATCTGCTCTACTACAGCCTGGATGAAGACTCCAAGATCATGATCTCTGACTTTGGCCTCTCCAAGATGGAAGACCCTGGCAGTGTGCTCTCCACGGCCTGCGGGACCCCAGGATACGTGGGTGCGGAGGGCCCTGGTCTGGGGCTGTGGGCAGAGAAGAAGCGGGAACTGCAGGGCAGAGATTTGTTAATACCATGTCCCCTTCCCTCCACAGCCCCTGAAGTGCTGGCCCAGAAGCCCTACAGCAAAGCTGTGGATTGCTGGTCCATTGGGGTCATCGCCTATATCCTGTGAGTGGGGGCGTGGATGTTACGGATATGACTCCAGACTTCTCCTCTCCCCTCCTTTGCTCTCTTCTTCCTCTGTGCCATTTCTTCCTTCCTGCCATCCATATTTCTCTCTACCAGTTAATGGCTGTATTATTTCACTCAGTAGAGACTATGTTTCTGGCCACTGTGGCCAAGCACTGGGGATTGAGCAGAGAACAAAAGCGACCAAGTGCTTGCCCTCAGGGAGCAGACATGCTAGTAGTAGGGGAGACAGAAAATAAACAAATAAATAAATCTGTAAAATAATGGCAGGTGGTGAGACATGTGTGAAGAAAAATCTAGCAGGGTAGGGAGATGGGATGGATGCTGTTTTAGATAAGGTCAGGAGCCTCTCTGAGGAGGTGGCCTGAGTGGCATCCAGAATGAAGTGAGGGAGCCAGACACTCAAAGTGTTCGGGGAGAGTGGTTTAGAGAGAGCACAGAGCAAGTGCAAAGGCCCTGAGGAAGGACAGATGGTGGCACAGTACGGAGTAGAAAGCCAGTGGGGTCAGACAGGAGTGAGCAAGGCAGAGAGCTAGATCCCCCATTTTGTAGAAGGGGAACTCCTTCCTGGGGGTCCTGTCTGAAGCTCAACACTGCACCAAAGCTCCATCTGGGAGCCAATGTGTACACTGACAGTGGAAATGAGAATGAGTTTCTCCCTGCCCAGGCTCTGTGGTTATCCTCCCTTCTATGACGAGAATGATGCCAAACTCTTTGAACAGATCTTGAAGGCCGAGTACGAGTTTGACTCTCCTTACTGGGATGACATCTCTGACTCTGGTATTTGGGGCTTTGCTTTCTTCCCCTGATCCTACCTCCAGTCCCTGCTTCATCTGCTTGGGTGGGGGGTTGGAGAGGGGGGGTGGGGGGAAGATCTCCTCACTTCACCAGATTCCCCAGCCCCAGATTAAGCACTGAATTTAAGACCAGACACCTCACCCTGGGTGCTTTTCTCTGCCTGGCCCCTGGTCAGACATAGTATTTTTCAGACTACCTCCCCACACAGATTTCCTAGTACCTAAAACAACACCATTAATGTTTTCATCTGTCCTTTTGTGCCTCCAGTTAGGCGGCAAAGCTGTGAAGCCATTATCAATCATTTACACGTCAGTGTGAATCTTCTCTAAGAACAAGTTATTCTTAAGGGAGAAAGCTGGAGAGCTGGGTTGGGTTGGGGGGCTTAGAGAAAGAGTACAGGTGGGGTGGGACAGTGCATGGTCAGATCTGGCTTTGATGCCAGGCCAGACCTGAGGGGGTGGGTTCTATCTTGGGGGTGTTCTCAGGCACTGCCATGCTGTCTTTGCTCTTGTCTGGGGGGCTCAGCCAAAGACTTCATCCGGCACTTGATGGAGAAGGATCCAGAGAAGAGGTTCACCTGTGAGCAGGCCTTGCAGCACCCCTGGTGAGAGATCCCACAAGCCTCGGGCTAGGATGGGGTCTGGGTCCCCTAGGCCTGCCTCTCCCTTCACTGACAGCCCTCTACACACACCTGTCCTAGGATTGCAGGAGATACTGCCCTAGATAAGAATATTCACCAGTCGGTGAGCGAGCAGATCAAGAAGAACTTTGCCAAAAGCAAGTGGAAGGTGAGCCCACGACCCCCGTTTAGCCTCCAGCTCACACCAAGTGGGGCACACAGTAAATGCTCAGGGATGCTTACTGAAGGGTCTCATTCATTCATGCAATGCTGTGACACCTACTTTATTCCAGTGATGGTCCCTGATCTTCAAGACTAGAGGGAGAACAGTGTATGCTTCTCAAGGAGACATAATCCAAGTTATGGGGTCCTGGAAGGGGCGTAAAGTGGTCATGGCCTGACAGACTGGTCAGGCCTGAGAGCGGAGTAGGAATTAGCCTAGCACAGGAGAATACGGTCTGAGGCAGAGGGAACCAGGGTGCAAAGGGCCAGGAGAAGAGAGTACAGCCATTTAGGCAGTGCAAGTGCTAAGCCTGGCGGGACTGAAGGGGCTATAGGCAGGAAACCAGGCTGCAGACCGGTCGGGGCCAGGCTGCCTGGGGGCTCAGGTCCCACAGTAGAGCACTGACTTGATGTTAAGGATGCTGAGGAGCTCCAGAAGGATTTTCAGCTGAAACTTGACCTTTACAAGGGGCTCTCAAGATGCTGAAAGGCAGGGTGAAGGCCGGGAGACCCTTTAGGGGACTGTGGCAGAGATGTGGTCAGGAGACAGTGAGGGCTTGAATCAGAGCAGTGACAGTGGGAACAGAGAACACTGGACTAGGAGTTGTTTGGGAGGCTGAACTGACAAGAAGTGATGTTAGAATGGATGCTGGAAGAGAGAGGAGGAGAGGTCCAGGGCTCGCCCAAGATTTTGGTTGGGGACAAGGTGGATGATGGTACAGATGGAGATCCTGGGGCCAGAAACTTGTTTTGGGAGAGATTTTGATTTAGGACATGGTAAATCTGACGGACATATCAGTAGACAGGTTGAACAGAGAATGATACACACCTGGGCAAGTCATTTAACCTCTGTGCCTGTTTTCCTCCTTTGACAATGCTGACACCAATAGTGCCCACCTCAAAGACTTTCGGGAAGATTAAATGATCTATTAAGTGTTTAGAACAGTATCTGACACACAATGCTATACAAAGTGTTGACTATTATGTGAATGTGAATTATATGAAAAATTATACATGTCTACATATATACATTTTATATCTGTGTGTGTATGTGTGTGTAACTATATAATATGATTGAATATAATTTAATGAAGTCTTGTAGAGGTTTCAGGGGGTTTTAGGGATCAACCAATATCACTTGAATGAAAATAACAGAACTGCTATTAAGAATTCTACTGCCAGACCCTGCCCCACGATCTCCTACTGTCTTAAAAGTCCCTTCTGCCTTTCTCCACAGCAAGCCTTCAATGCCACAGCTGTGGTGAGGCACATGAGGAAGCTACAGTTGGGCACCAGCCAGGAGGGGCAGGGACAGACAGCGAGCCGTGGCGAGCTCCTGGCACCAGCAGCCGGGGGTGAGAACAGGGCTCAGTGCAAGGGCATGGGAGGTCCGTGGAGAGCGGCCCAGGCTGGAGTGGAGGTCTGCTCCTGTGATCAGCTCCGCTCTCTCTTCCCATGTAGGGCCGGTGGCTGGCTGCTGCTGTCGCGATTGCTGTGTGGAGCCCAGCCCAGAACTGTCCCCCTCTCTGCACCCCCAGCTCTAGAGGCCTGGATCCAGGGTCAGGATCTGCTGTGCAGGAAGGGTTGGGGATGGCCTGCTCCCCCTCCCTCCCTGAACTGGGGAGGTACCCTGCCCACCCCCTCCACACCCCTTTCTGTACCACCCCTCCACTGCATTTTCCATACAAATATTTCTATTTTATTGTTCCTTCTTATAATAAAGGGAAGAGATCAAAACCACAGGCAGCTCTGTCTCCTCAGACAACCTATACCCCACATGCTGGTGCAAACTGCTTGATTTGAGGGTGCCTGGCCCCTGAGGTAGTTGCAGGAAGTCCCTTCTCCAACATGAGACTGGATGGGGGCGGGCAGGAGGGAGCAGGAGGGAGGGGTGTTCAGGGATCCCTTTCTCCGTGCCCCCCTAGCCTTCTGGCCCTGGGCACCTCCTTCTGCGCTTTGCTGGTGGCCCCTCAGCTCGGTGGAGTTGGCGCAAGTCAGCACTGAACAGTACCTGGGGCGAGAGGGGTGAGCGTCTGAGTGGGGGGGGTGCAGGGCTCAGGACTGGTGGGACAGTGTGGGCAGCTGGAAGGGTTCATGGGTGGCAGGGCTGGGGCGGGTAGAGAGTCCTTTAGGGTCAACTGGGACAGCAATGGAGGTAGAAGAAAATAGGTCAGGGCCAGGGAGAAGTCCTATGGGGTCTGGACTGGAGATGGAGGGGAAGCCACTCACTGCTTGGGCCCAGCCAGCATAGGGTCCCCACAGGTTCCGGAAAAAGTTACCTAAACCAAAAAAAAAAAAATTACCTAAACCAGAAGTGGTGAGGTGACGTTAAATGGCCCCTTGTGCTCCCTATCCACAAGGGTGGGGTTTTAGGGAGAGGTGTATTTCTACCACCCCAGCCCACACATCCCAGCCCTGACATCCCACTCTCTCTCCTTACCCAGTTCCTTGTTGGCCTGGGGGCTCGGGCCCTTGGCCTGGCTGGTGGTTGGGTGCCAGCTGTAGTCACGTTGGGCAATCTGCCACACGTGGACATCCACGGGCACAGCCTGGGGTTTGTCTAGCGCCATCAGGCAGATGCAGTCGGCCACCTTTGACAGACAGACAGTAAGCCACAGTAAGCCACAGAGGAATGGCAGGGTCCAGTCAGCAACCTGCTTCTAGTCCCAAAGCCAGATGCTTCCTTCTCCACTCTGAGGACACTCTTACTATATTTTCTATTAATAATTTAAAAGACAGCTGTGACGAGAGTGCTACTGGGTAAACATCTTATGTGTGCCAGTTTCATCATAACCTGAAAAGAAGGTTTATTGTAGATAAGAAAACAGGTCCTGAAAGGCGAAGTGAGTTGGACAAAGTTACACAGACAGGGAGACTCAGAACCAAGATTTAATGTTAGGCTGGAGTTCAGAGCCTATTAAAAAGAGTAATTTAAATAAAAATTCATTTTTAAAGTACAGAGAAATATAAAAAAGAAAACAATAAATACCAAATTTCCAATCATCTTTCTGATACCTAACCGTTCTTGATATTAAACAAGAAGGTGTATTATCCTTTAATAAAAATTTTTTTTAAAAAGTTCTGTAAGTACATATAATTTTAAGGGAAGAACAAAATGAAAAGTGGAAAGCTTCCCTGGTGATCCAGTGGTTAAGACTCTGAGCTCCCAATGCAGGGGGAATGGGCTCAATCCCTGGTCAGGGAACTAAGATCTTGCATGTCACATGGTATGGTGTTTAAAAAAAAGTTGGAAACATCATCTTATTTGTCTTCCCAAAGGTAACAACTATTGAGTTTCCTGTGATTCCTTCCAGAAATTTCTGCACACATAAGGCAGTGTGTGTGTGTACCTGAACAAATGGTCTTTCTAAAAATGCATTCAAAAAGCAATGTCTTTTATACCCTTTCTGCATTCTACATTTTTTCTAATAAAACATCTGCTGGTATCCTTTCTCCCTCCCACTCTGTCTCCAGAAGCCAAGCCCACACCCAGCTCTCAGGACTGCATTGTCTCCTCCTCTGCTACTCTCTTCATGGGTAGTTAGAGTAGCTTCTACCCGCCCCCCTCAACCCTGGGCCTCACCTTGGTGCCTACTCCAGGCAGAGTGCAGAGGGCCTTGTGGGCCTCCTCATAGGGGGCCTTGCGCAGCTGCTGCAGCCAGGGAAGTCCACCCCATTCTTCCAGGATGGCTCGGGCACTGGCACTCACAAAGCGGGCACGGTACCCCAGGCCCAGATTCCTGAGCTCAGCTTCCACCTCTGGCCCTGTGGGGGAGTGGGGAGAACAGGGGTCAGACATTCTCAAATCCTTCCTGTCATCAGGCTAGTGTGTGAGCCCTGCAAACGACAGGTATGCTTTTCCTAAGTACCCTTCTCCTACCTTGCCATCCTCTGGGAGACCCTAGGACACTTGCACATACAAAGGAAAGGGTTAAGCCTGGGTTCTTCTGCCCCTCTACAAATGTTTCTGAGCACTATGTGCTGTGCACTGGAGCAGGGATTGAGAAGGACTTGCTGTCGTGGAGGAACTCCTCAGTTGAGTTCTTTAACCTTTCCAAAGGGTGTGAATTCACATTCATGATCTAAAATAATACACAGGGCATACACATGATCTAAAATAATACACTAGACCCTGGTGGTCTAGTGGTTGACAGTCTACTGCCAATGCAGGGGACATGGGTTCGATCCCTGGTCCTGAAAGATCCCACATGCCACAGAGCAACTGAACCTGTGTAACACACTACTGAGCCTGTGCTCTAGAGCCGCAGCTACTGAAGCCCACGAGTCCTAGAGCCTGTGCTCCACAATAAGAGAAGCTACCGCAACGAGAAGCTCAACTACCCCAGGGAAGAGTAGGCCCTGCTTGCCACAACTAGAGAAAGCCCATGCACAGCAATGAAGACCCGGAGCAGACAAAGATAAATTATCTAAAAAATAAATAAAATAATAGTCATAATAACAGGAGCAGCTTCTATTATGTTTTTCTCAAGGACCTTGATGACAATATTACTGTTCTTCCCACTTTACAGATGAAGGAAATGAGTGCTTAGGGGAGGTTAAGTAACTTGCTCAAGAAAGGACATGACAGAGATGGGACCTTGCACTGAGGTCTAGGACACCGAGCCGGTGCTCTTAACCCATTGCACTGCACTACCTCATGACTGCCTTAGGGAAGGGAAGTCGCTCAGCCGTGTCCGACTCTTTGCAACCCCATGGTCTATAGCCCACCAGGCTCCTCCGTCCATGGGATTTTTTCAGGCAAGAATACTGGAGTGGGTTGCCATTTCCTTCTCCAGGGGATCTTCCCAACCCAGGGATTGAACCCGGATCTCCCGCATTGTAGGCAGACGCTTTACAGTCTGAGCCACCAGGGAAACTCAGGACTTCCCTGGTGGCTCAGATGACTGCCTTATTCATGCCTTAAACCCTTCTGGATAGAAACTGTCATCCCCGTTCCACAAACCCACATTCCCATTCCAAGAGAAGCTTGGAGAAGTGAATGAATTCCCAGAGGTATTATGACTACTAAGCTGGGAGCTGAGACCTGAGATGGGTTTTCTAAGCACCCAGGACATCCTGTTTTCTCCAGCGGGGGCTGTGTCTTTGCCATGCAGGCACTAAGCACTTCCTCCAGCCTGGCTCTCACAAATGCCAACTGATGTACTTGCCTCTGTAAACTACTTCCCTCACAGCGCTCCCATGAAGAACATGTGTGTTTTGGGATGCAGAATTGTTGGGTTCACAGCAGAGATAACAATTTGAATTTTCTGCTTTCTTCCTATATGCCAAACACTATGCTAGGTGCACTGTGTGCATTCCTTTACTCAACCCTCATGAAACTCTGACAGGTTGGAGCTATTGTTATCCCAGTCAATGGATTAAGAACCTGAGGCACAGAGAGGCTATATAATGAGCTCAAGATCATATAGACAGAAGTCAAGTGCCAGAGCGGAAATTCAGACCCAGGCAGGCGATCTCTAGAACATGTATCTTAAGCCCAAACTACTGTACACTGTATACAGATGTCTTCTGATGAGCCATTGAACTCATGCACAAAAAGCACATACTACTGAAGTGCTGACATTTCAGGGACAGGGAAGATGAGGTATAACTGAGGCTGACCAGACCAGGCAGGGTGGTTTTGGATGAGGGCAGTATTTAAAAAGGCAGGAAGCTGTGAGATGGAAGAAAGGCATTATGGGAGAACTCAACAGACCCTGAAAGCTGTCCTAAGGCCTGGAGGCAGGGACCCAGCTACTCACCAGCCAGGGCCTGCAAGCTGGGGAAGCCATGGTAGGTGACATCATCAAGCTGGATGAGCCGAGGTCCAAAGGTCTGGCAGAGCCGTTCCACCATGCCAGTGATGCGGGCAATGTTGTTGTTGGAGGAACAGATGAAGGAGAAAAGGCATTCAATGGGGTCCAGTTGCAGGAGTCGCACACCTGGGGACCAGAAAGGTAGGGAAATGAGAAATCACCTGCTGTTGGTAGTGAGCTCTTCTTACCCTCAGATCCTAGGCTCCAATGGGAGCCTAGGGCAATGAGGGACAGCGTTATTAAAGACAGTAACAATGGAGCTCTCATTCTTTGCAGCATCTTGTGAGGTCCGTGTTATTATCCCATTCCACAGACAAGAACGCACAATGTAAGCACTATGAGGTTGGGGATTTGTTTTGTTCACTGTGGTATTCCCAGTCACATAGGTGATGCTCTGTAACATTTACAGAATGAACGATGTCACCAGCCCAAGATCACACAGCCAGGATTTGGCTCAATATTCCCATCACTCCACTATGGTGGTCAGCAGGACATTAACAGTAGTAATAATAATTACTGTGTGTCAGACACTATTCTAGGCACTTTATATGTATTAGCATCTTTAATTCTCATAAAATTCTGAGGTAGATATAATCCCCATTTTACAGATGGTGAAACCTAGTACATTAACCAAATCACAAGCAACCCAACCTCTGCCTCAGGCTCTGTACTCACCCTTGAATTTCTGAGCCACCTCTTGAAAGTGGGGGTCCACAGAACTCCAATGTTGATACAGTGGAGCAAGGCTGACATCCAGCTGGAAGTACTGTCGCACGGCCTTTAGCTCTTCCCGTGTGGGCCTGCCAACCCTGCCCTTGTCCCCTCGGTACACAGTGCAGTAAAGATGCTCCTCATTCTGGGTCAGGGTCCATACCTGGTCGGCCAGCACGCCACTCCAGTGCGCAGGGCTTTGCTCTCTCCACCTGCGCCCCCAGGCATACGGCAGCCTAGCAATCAGTGCCCCTTTCTGCACCCTTTGGGGCCCTCCTATCCTATAACTGCTCCATATACAAAACTGACTCACGAACTGCAAAACACAAGTGCTTTCTTTTACATCAATTATATTATGTAATCCTCGCAAGAGCACCGCGCAGGCTAATTATTTCCACCTTATAAAGGAGTTAACAGGGTCATCACTCGTGCTTCGGTCTCTTTTGTACCCTTCCTTCACCCCCAACGTTCCTTTGCACCCAAGGCCTGCGGTGCTGAGGAGCCAAGAGCCAGGGTCACTCACCGGAAAGACTGTCCAGAAGCCAGAACCAGGTCCAGGCGTAGTTCAGAGCGTGGACAGGGGATGGAGGCCCATAGGGCCGGGAAGGAGGCTAGAGTGCGATGCCTCATGCTACCCGGCAGAAGGGAGATGACTGACATTTCCAGCCAGGCCCCGCCCCGCGATGGGCCGGCTCACTCGGAAGGGGCTCTACCTGTCAAAAGACCTCGCCCCAAAGACCACGCCTCTCAAGGGCTCACCCACCAAATCCTAGCCTCTTAATTTAAGGCCCGCAGTTTTATTTAATTTCTCCACTCCGCGCAGGCCCTGCTCCCTCAACGCTTCTTCCCTTTCACTCTGTTTCGACCCTCCCGCACTTCATAGCCTTTAGGCACACCACCCAGTCCCTCAAACTACCGGGACTTTGTGAAGCGCGCGCTAACGCGCTCTTCCGCTTTCTCTGGGGGCAGACCGCTCTCACCGGAAGGAGGGCTCAGGCCAGGCTAATTGGACCCAGAGGTAACCAATCCGCGGAGAGTTAGGAGGCGCCAATGAGATTCGGGCGTGGCGGCGAGTGGGCGGGCCTTTCTAGGCGCTGCAGCGGTTGGCGCGCGCTGGGCTCGCTGCCCGCTGTTGGCCATTCCTCTGTGGGATTTGTCTGCCCTCGGCACGCCGGCGCGTCCCATCCCCGCGCTCCGCGGCCAAGACGCGCAGTGCGCCCTCAAGCTACAGTCGTCACCGCCTTATTTCCTCCGAGCCCTGCGATCCCTCAGGGCCTACCCGCCCGCAGAACCAAGTGCTATCCCCTGGCATCCTTAGGGCCTTTCTCAACGAGCCTCTTCTGGCTGATCCTCGCTTTCATCAGTCTGCCTACCCTGAATCCCCCTCACCGAGAATCGTGCCCGGATCGCAGCTCCGGGCCAGCCGAGCCCGAGATGTCTCTACAGCGTCTGGATCCCGAGGAATCTGCCTACTCCCTCGCTCTCTGAGTTTCTGCCCTCCAAGCGCTTGTCCCAGAGCCTCGACACCGAACAACCTTAGGCCTCACTGACTTCCTCATCAGAGGCCTGCCTCCTAGGATTCTGCGCGGACTGTCCCATCTGGCGTCACCAGCCACCTGAAAGCCCTACCGAAAGGGGCCTCTATAGGCCCCCTCCAGGACTGCGCCCAGCGACCCAGAGAGGCCCCGGGACCACTAACTCTGTGGCCCCAGGGCAGCCCCGTTGCCAGGGCCGGCTGCCTAGTCCAGGGAAGATGTAGCAATATAACTTCTTCCCTCCTGGAGAAAGACACAAAAACCACAGACAAGAACTGTTATTTGGACGGTTTCTCCCCTTCTAGCATAGTGATTCTTGGTTATTGTATCTGAATGATCAGCCTGCAGATTCCTTAACGGACAGACTGGCAGCTGATTTATCTGTCTCTCCCACACAGTATCTAACAGAAGGCTGTAAACCTTCTGGTAGCATCTCAGCTCAGTAGCTGCAAGACCCTGGGGCTGCTTCCTGTGCTTGTCTCTTCTGTAGGACACCAGCCCTCAGATGCCTAGCACTTAAGAGGGCATTCCTCCAGTCAGTGTTTGAAGTGGAAGAGAAGGTGTCAAGGTGGGGAATGAATGAAGAGTCAATCTGCACTCCTGCTCAGTCCTAGCTAAACAGGGGAAGGTCACAGCTATAGTAACTCTGAAGAAGTACTTGGACCATCCAACGGGCAAAGGACTTGAAGCATCTGCAGTTCAAGAAGGCATGGGCACTAAACTCTTCCCTTCCAGCAGTTTGGCATGCTGGTTACAGAACCTGCTTTGCAGACAGGCTTTTATTCAAATCCTAGCTCTACAGCTTCCTTGTTGTGGGAACTTAGGCAAGTTACTTAATTTTTCTAAACCTTGGTGTCTTTATGGAAATAACTATCCTGTTAACTTTCCCCGTAGTTACTGCAAGGACTATACAAAAGTGTGGATCTAAAGGTGCTTCAGCACAGTCTACCAGTCAGTGAAATACACAGGGAATGGGAGCTGTCATATTATCTTTGTCTTACAAATGCAACAGCCAGCAACCACTTGAGCCCAATTATTTCCCATCCCTGAGGGACAGAGCTTCCCTTTTCATCCCTTTGCCCTGGCAGAAGGCAAGAACCAAGAATTCCAAACAGACCATTTATTTTCTAAGAATCAATATATTTTCTTCCTTTGAAATAAATACAAACCAGTTTGAAAGGTGGGGGAATCTATGGGAAGAAGGGAAGTGGGGACAGGCCCCAGTCTTTTTTTTTTTTTTTAGTACCAAATGACTCTGGCGCGACCCGGAAACGCAGTTACAAATGAGAATAATTTAAATTCTCCGCTAATTACAGTATTTACAACAGCAGGGGAGGGGGTCACCTAGTGCCCCTCTTCCGGGCTGGACAGACATCAGTCCCACTGCTAGGCTGGGCGGATGCCCGCTCACCACACCACCTCAGGGGCCTCAGGCCACTAGGCAGTTAGGGACTCTCCCGGCACGAGTAGGCAGAGGTGGTGGGATGGCCTGTTTTACACAGTGTCCTAACCTTGGCCCACCACCCTGCACTATAATGCCGCGAGATCTCGGGAGCTTTCTGGCCTGTGGGACCTCCCCTCTCATTGCGCAGAGCCCCCAGGGGCCCTTGGAGTGTTCTGTACAGTCCAGCTGCACTCAGGGCGGGAGGGACCTCCCCCACCCAGCTTCCCCTGAGACTGGCCCCAAGACCAGGAACGAGTCAGTGCAGAGGCTGGCGCCACTCCAGGACGGTGAGCCACGGGGAGGAGAGGCGGCAGGGCGCTGAAGGCTGGGCTGGGCAGCATCAGTCACTGTCGCTGGTCTCGCTGCTCTGCTCGCCCTGCACCTTGCTGCGGTGCTGCAGGGCCCTGTGGTAGGCTATCTGGACTGACTTGCGGATGTTAGATTTCCGGCCCTCCAGCATCTTCTCCTTGTCAAGGTCCTGGTTCACGCCCAGAGGAACCAGCTTAGTCCTGGGCAGCCACTGCCTGTAGGATGAGACGAGGATTAAGTAAGTCATCTCTTATCTCTGGGAGGACAACAAGCACCAGCCTCCCTCACTGTTACTTCCTTCAGAAACTCCTAAGGGCCCATTCTGGGCCAGGCTCTGGTAGGAGTTACAGAAACCGAGAGATGCAGTCCCTGCCCTCCAGGGAACTGCTCACAGGCTAGTGATGAAAACAGCCCAGTTGACAGTCACACCGGGGGATAACCACAGGGTATTTATGAGTGCAAAAAGGAACCGTGACCTAGCCTGAAATAGATACCTTGTCCCATGGGCTCCAGGCAGACTTAACTGACATTAGATATCTTCCGCAGACAATTAACAACAACAAACGACTACACTTGTAAATGTGACAGAACAGGGATTCAGACACCCAGTGATTATGTCTGCTTTATCCCCCACATCTTGTCACCATGGAGGCAGAGGTGGGAAAACTAAATCTAGAAGCCACCTTAGTCTGGGTGTGGAGCCACCCCTACATTTTTCACAGTCACTCATGGTCCTCTGTTTTCTAGCTACAGCTGTTTGTCAGCTGCTGCCCACTCAGTCTCTCAGACTCTTGGTCAACACAACCCTTTTGCTCAGCGATCTAAGTCCCTCCCCCACTGATTTATGATCGCCCAGGCTGTCAGTGCTGGAGTTTCCTGGCAGCCTGCCCCCAATAGCCGGGGTTGCATCTGTGGCTGTGAGTCACATCAACTGCTCCCCTCCTCCCTTACCAGGTTCTCTTGTTGTCAAAGAAGAGGACGAGGTAGAGATGCTCTCGGGCTTCTTGGGTCATCTGTTCCCCAAGTTTCAGCACCTCCAATGGGGGCACAGGGATGGGAACCCCATGGTGGAACATACCTTCCCGGGGCATCTTTGGATCAATGATCTAAGGGTGTAATAAGACCTTGGTTAGTTCAGTCTCCTCCTTCCCCCAGGCTTACCCTATCCAAGAATTTGGAGACTACCTCTGAAGAGGGGACAGAAAAACGTAATCATCTAACTAGGGTTGCAATCCTGACCCTCGGCTTCTTCCCATGCTGAACTATTTCAGAGCCCAAGAGGCAAAGAGAAGAGAAAGGGATGGATAGAGAAACTAACGAGGGACCTCTGAGTGACTATCTGCTCAAGACTCGTGCTCTGCAGCTCAGCAGAGAGTAGGAGGTCTGCTGCTTTTGAGTGTATGTCTTGGGGCTGGAAGACAAGGGGTATGACGAGAAAAGCAGAAGCCTACCAGAGCTGGGTACGATGGATACCCTCGGCATTTGGCCCACACCAGGTCCAGAGCATCCAGGGGGGAGTCCTCATCCTCTGATAGCCAGCCAGCTCCCCGGCCCAGACTCTTCCTTACAACTTCACAGGAATGGGAGAGAGGGGACGGATCAGCAGCCAGGGGTCTGGCAAGGCCCTGACACCAGGCCCCCGGCACCCCTGGCTTTGGGCGGGCGTACTTACTGCTGTGGCCCACGCCGCGGCCAGTGCCCACGGAGTAGGCCTCATTCTCAGTGCCTGAGGTATCTTCGCTGCTGTCCTCTGGGAATGTGCCCCGAGAGAAGGAGGGCTTGCCCCGGCCTTGTTTTGAAGGCGTTGTGCTGTGGACAAAAGGGATGCTCAACTCAAGAGGAGGGTGAGAGTGGGGAATGGCATGGTGGTGTCTTCTCTTGGCCCCTAAGGTCTAAGACTTTTGGAAAGCAGAGGCTACTTGAATAATTTCAGACTCAAGTGCCCTCAGGGATTTGGGGGTGATCTGACTGAAGTGGGCTGGATACAGCAGTAGTGATGAGTGTATGCCCCATCTTAAGGCAATAGTGGCCAGAACTGCTAGGTCTGATTTTTAAAGGGAATACAGAAACTGGGAATTTTATGTGGCACTTCTGGGTTTGTTTTTTTTTTAAATATCATGCTGGCCAAACAAAATATGTCTGTAGGCCAAATCCAGGTCACCACAAATCAGTTTATGCACTCTGTTCTAAGTGAAAAGTGAAAGTGTCAGTTGCTCAATCATGTCCAATTCTTTGCAACCCCATGGACTGTAGCCCGCCAGGCTTCTCTGTCGATGGGATTTCCTAGGCAAGAATACTGGAGTGGGTTGCCATTCCCTTCTCCAGGGGATCTTTCTGACCCAGGGATCGAACCCGGGTCTCTCACATTGCAGGTGGATTCTTTACCATCTGAGCTACCAGGGAAGCCCTCTGTTCTAAAGCATGAACTTAACCAAGGATGGTCCCCTCTATTTCATTATGGTGACAATCTCATCTGTTCTATTTATTTTGCAGAGAACCTTTGGTCTGAGCCATCTTAACCTAGGTGGAGATGGCTGCCATCACACTCCCCACAGGGAAATTTGGAAGGCCGTCCTGGAGGCAGGTTTAAACCTAGAGGGCTGGTACCTGGTCCGGTCGGAGGCAGCACTGCTGCTGCTACTGCTGCTGGATTCTGAGTCTGAGCTGCTCCGAGGAAGGCTGCAGTCATTACGATACACCAAGAAACTCTTCTTTACTGGCTGGTTTCCACCGCTGAAGCCGTTGGCTGGTAAGTCTTGGTTGGGGGTAGGGCAGGAGGGAAGGAATCAGTCAGTAAGATGCAGATCAGAGATCTACCAGGGTAAGAGGGACTCAGAGCCTGGCTTTCCGTTCTGTGCTGGAAAATTCCTCCAACCTTGGCCAGCAGCGCCAGCTCTGTGCAGTGTCCACCACTGCTGGCCACAGCCCTGCACCACCCCTTGCATCTCCCTTGGCAGTTACTAGCCTTAGGACACGAGTGGCTTAAAGGAGATTTCCCCAAGGAGAGTGAGAAGAGAAAAGGTGAAGTGATAAAATGGAGGGCACCCTGGATGGGAATCTGGTTGGGTTAGTGTCTCTGGGCTTCAGTTTCCCCAGCTATAAAGTGAGGAGGTTGACTGACAGGCTTCCTAAGGGCCCTTCTAGCTCTGATATATTAAGGGCAAATGAAGGGCTAGGTGGGAGTTATACTGGGAAGGAGGGCAGCTTTGCTCACTCTATTGGAGGGGCTGGGTGATGGTGAGGCTCACCCATTGGGGGGTCTTCTGTGGATTTATCACTGTCGCTGTCTGAACTCGAACTGGGCCGAGGGCTCCTACCCCGCTTGCGCTGACGTAGGGAGCCCATGATGGGGAGCTGGGGGGGCCCCACAGGACTGCCTCCGTGGCTGGGGGTCATCTGGCTCTCCCGGTTTTTGGGGGGCCGGCCCGGCCTCTTGGGCGGTCCAGCTGTCTTCGGGTTCTTTTTGGAGAACAGAACTGAGGTTCTCCTGCCCACCTCAAGTGCGGGGGTTGAGGACATGTTGGGACCCAGGCCTGGAGCAGAGAAAGAGAGAAGGAGAGTCGGTGAGGGGCCTGAAGTGGAAGGGCGTCTGTCTACGGTAGGCCCTAGGGATATAGGACATAACTTCAGCTAGAGTAGGGGAGATTGTTTGGGGGGCAGGGAGTTGGGAACACTGTCTCTCACACAAATAGCCAGAGAGAGGCAGCTAAGAGGCCCCTGAAGGGGGAAGGAGGGAGAAAGTGCAGCTAGCTGAGCAGGAGGGACCTCTGCCTGGGGGGGTGGCAGGGGCTGAGAGTGTGCTGCAGAGTCCCAGTCTGGCTGGCCTTGGGGTCCGTCATGCCATGGGGTTCAGACCTTTGCTTGTCTCCTGGCTGCTGCTCTCCTCGGCGGCACTGTCTGTCTGCCCGTCCTTGTCACAGGCCGCTGGGTGGGGTGTCAGGCTGCCCCGGCTGGAGGGGCCGTGTCGCTCAGGCCCATCCCGTCCAGTCTCCCGCTGGTGGGCAAGCTTCCTCCGCAGTGCCGTCATCTCTTTCTTGATCATCTTGGCGCGCCGAGAGCGGCCCACGCTCTGCTTGCTGGCATTCACCTCATCCAGCCGTTCAAGCAGCAACTTTAGCTGCTCTTCCACTGGCAGGTGCTTCTGGTTCTCTAGCAGGACCAGCCGCTCTTCCTCTGCTGCAGGGGGGTGGGAACAGGGGATGAGAGGTCAGTCTCAGGGCAGCCCGCTGGGCCCCGTGAACCTGGGCAGGCAACCAGAAAGTCACTCTTCTCCCCTCCGCTTCTCACCGGGAACGGCTGTAAAATAGTAGCACCAAGATGTAGAAAGGCGGGGATTGCTCTCCATTCACCCAGTCTGGCTTCGAGAGCATTCCTGGGGCTAGTTTGCCACTGCTCAGACTAGCTGCTTCCTGCCTACACTGCCTGCTCCCAGGAGGGGACTTTTGGAAAGCTGTTCATCCCTGGCATTGGCCTCTACGTGTATGTGTGACTTATCACCCACCATCTTCGGTGTGGTGTGGGGCCTCGTCTCCAGTCAGGCTGTGGGGGATATGCATGCCCGTCTCAAAGTCAATGCCCATTTTTTCTGCCTGGCGCCGGGCCTGGCGGAGCACCGCGCCACCCTGCTCACGGAGCCGCACTGCTGCCCGGTAGAAGATGGTATCCTTGGCATTATACTTGAGGCAGTTGCTGACGATGAGGTTGAAGTCCTCCTCAAAATCATCAAAGTTCAGGTAGCGGTAAGCCTCCAGGTTCTGCTTCATGGTGAAAAAGTCCATAGGCTTTTTGATGTGGTCGAGGTAGTCAGGTACCTGGAGAACACGGGAGGTGGCTAAGTGGAGGTATGTTCCTCATTCCCCCTGACCCCGTTCCTAACAACCTCCCTTGAAATGCATCCAGCAACCTCCTCCTACTATAGTCAGAGGCAGGCATATAGCACAGGGGAAAAGAAAGCTGGATTCTAGTCTGGACTTTTCCAGTCACAAGCTGTGTGACCTTGGCAAGCCTCTTAGCCTCGCAGGGCCTTCTTTTCCTTGCTTGGAAAACAGTAATGAAATTATAGCCAAATCCTAGAGCCACATGAGGTCTTAATAAGAAAACGGCTAGGGGGTCCTCTGGAAGTAACACCACCCTGCATGCCTCTAGCTCTTTTGACTTCTCAGTAAGCCGTGTAAGGAGGCTGCTGCCTCAGGCCTCTCATTCTATACCTTTTAGAGAGAAGAGTCTGCCAGGCAGGACCTAGGGCTTCAGAGATGGTTCTTTAGGTGCTGAGCCTTCTAAATTCTCCGTTCTAGGGTTCAGCACCCGGAAAGTGTCTTCCTGCCCTGGGCTTATTCACTTGGCAGACTCAGTCCCTGCCTCTGGGGAAGGAGTGCAGACTGCCTCCCATTCTGGGCCCTTGAGGTACGACAGGGACAAGACAGAGTCCGGATGATGCCTGTGGCTCCGGTTCACCCCGGAGCCCCAGAGCCGCCAGCCCCTCTCTTCATGGTCCCCTCCTAGCCCCCGGCCCAGACCTGCGGCAAGGGTCCATCTGGGAGAGGAACAGAAAGAAGGTGGAGTGAGGGGAAGGGATTCTTACTTCGTCCAATTCGGTTACCTCAGACAGAGGGACCGGCTCGCTGAAGATGTTGCCCGTGTCCTTCTCTTGGAGCTGCTCCAAGGTTTTTCGAAGGAGGATGAGGAAGGGGGTCAGCTGCATCTCCATGGCGATCTGTTGGACCTTGATCTGACAGACATAAGGCCCCATCAGCCAGGCCCAGGCTGGTCCCTTGGCGGAGGGGTCAGGGGAGGTGACTGTAGCTGGTGTGGGGACTCGCTTCCTCCCCACCCCACACCACTGGGTGCACTTCACTACTGCGGACTTCCCCTTCCTTGAACTCCCAGAACCAGCGACCTGCATCACATCATTAAGGAGTCCATTCATAAAACTCTCCTGTGACATTCTGCTTCTGATGAGCCTGCGAGCAAACCGAGCTCCAGGTTACCTGACTCTCACATTAGCTGCATCCCTTCCCGGCCAGGGGACGCACACTTTTCTGTGTTTTCTGTTTTCCTGGGTCTGTTTTTTCCACTATAAAGAAAAGCTGGTCCGGGAACACTCACCGTCTCCCTTTTGAGTTTCTCCCGCTTGCGAATCAGCTCCACCAGCAGCCGTGCTCGCTCCAGGTCATGCCGAAGCCGCTGCCAGGACTTAAGCTGTTCTTTGAGGGCCCAGTTCTTATCCTCGGAATCTCTCTGAAGAGGCAAAAGGGGGATCAGGAGATGATGAGAGAGCCAGAGGCGACGAGAGCCCAGGAAACTTGGGTCAAGGGCAGGAAAAGCCAAAGCTGGGAGCACAGTGATCTCTTGGTAGGCTCGCCAGCTAATGTGGAAACTCTGCAACGCACTGTGTCTGTTGAGCCCAGCAGAGTTGGTGCTTGGTATATGCTTGTTGTGAATGAAAGGATGAACACAAGGAATAATGCATGAAGGATAATGTGTAAGGATTTCATCCTTAGCCTGATTTAAGGTCTAGTTTAAAGGAACAAACAGCCCAAGCCCTCAGGCATTGGAAACTGCAGTCACAAATCTCTGTTCTGGGGACCTCCCTGGTGGTCCAGTGGTTAAGACTCTGTGCTTCCAATGCAGGGAGCACGAGTTTGATCCCTTGTTGGGGAACTAAGATCCCACATGCTGGGTGGTACAGAAAAACAAGCCAATGTAAGTCTCTGTCCTCATCCCCCAGGCATTAGTTCCCAGAGCCCACAGGGAATCTGACATAGTACCCCGACTTGGTCACAGTTCCTCTGAGACTGCAGGTGGGTCTGCAGGCGACGCAGCAGCGGGACCCCATTCCGCGACTGCCTCTTCAGCGTCCAGTAGCTGTGCAGCCTCTGCATGAACTGGCTCTTCCTTTGGATGGTCAGGCGGTTAGTGATTTTACTGAGCCTGGGAAACAGGACAGCAAAGAGAAGAAAAACCTCTTGGGCCTTGATTTTCTCACGGAGAACAGGGGACTTTGGCTCATGAGAGTTTCTGCGTGGGGCTGAATAGGGAATAAATCTATCGTCAAGAAGGCCTGTGACACTGGGCTAGGGCAAAGAAGAGCAAACACAGCTGGATGTCAAGGGCACTTCAGGAGACAGGAAGCCAAGCTCCCAGTACTAACCCTGTTCACCGGTGGCGGGGAGGTGAGTGAGCCTGGCCCCTAAGACTGCTTATTGTCACTGCAGCCCCGAGTTCTAACTGACCCTGGGACACCCAACTCGGGCTGAGTCTGGGAAGGTTTTAAGATGAAGTACTACAACATGGCAGTCACCTACAGGAAACTGTCTAGGTAGCACAAGAGAAAGTGAAAAGTAACTGATGCTCACAGCCCTCAGTTGTGGCCATATCACAACTCCTTGAGCATTTCCTTCCCTCTTTTCCATTCTGTTCTCCCTTCAGAGTCAGACTATTTCTTCCACTGTGGCTGGTGGCTACTCCACCGTCTTCCTAACTTACACCACCCCAGCAATATGGAGGGCAGTTTCAAATACACCTGCCCAGTCGGCCAGAGAAGAGCTGAAGTCTCTGGTTCCTAACGTCAAAGTCAGGTGACCTGCTAGAGCTAATCTCTTTTGATATGAAAAACAACCACCACCTCTAGGTAGCTCCTGACAGGAAGAAGAAAACCCAAGCCTGTCACTCCACTCAGGGGACTGTCAGTCTCCAACAGGGCTCCTTCCCTCCCTGGCCCGCCCATCTGCTCCCCCCGTACCTGTGCGGTGGAATGCAAGGCACAGACACCACGGGGGCCGCTGCCCGTTTCTCTGCCAGGATCTTCCGCGCCTTCTTCATCTTGATCCGGGACTTGGCTTTGGCCTTCTTGACCTTCTCTGAGCTCCAACTCTTACCCTCATCTTCCTCCTCCTCCTCATCCTCCTCCCCTTCACTGTGAGACAGGGCAGGCAGGCGGCGTGCTGAACCTGGGGGTGTGTGGATGTCGCAGTAGGCGGTCTTGCGAACGCTGAAGGAGGTGCCATTGGCACCTGTCTCCCGCACAGGCTCCATCTTCATGTAAAGGCCAGCCTGTTGGGCACACGTCACGTGGAAGGCTGTGTAGCAGTTGGCCTTGTGGCACTGGATGCAGGCCCCTGAGCCCCGCTGTTTGCAAATGTAGCAGGTCAGCTTCCAGCGTGCGGGCGGGATGTGCTCAATGCTGTCAATGGGCTCCAGGAAGACCGTGTTGGCAAAGCAGACCTCGGGGATCCAGAGGGCACACACCACATGGGCCCAGCGCCCATCATCTGTCTGCTTGAAGGCACCACCTTTGTTGGGGCACAAGGCGCAGTCCACAGCGCGGGAGGGTGACTGCAGGCAGCGGCGGCACAGCCACTGGCCCTCAGGGATGTAGGGGACACCGTAGCACTCCTGGTGCACGGCCAGGTTGCACATGTCGCAGAAAAGGATGACATTGCTGTTCTGGCACTCGCCGTCATTGCAGATACAGCACACAGCATCCTCGTCTACGAGCGCATTGGGGTCGCCTTTATTGTGGCTCTCAAAGTACGACTCTTTCTCCAGCCGGTCCATTAGGTACTCAAAGATCTCCTGCGGAATGGGACTCACACCCTCCGTCTTCCGCCGCTCGTTCATGATATCTAGCCAGATGTAGTCCTCCTCATCCATGTCGTACTCAACTTCCTCATCCAGCTCCTCGGCCGACTTCTCAATATACCTGCAGTGCACACAGGCAGCTCGGCATCAGAAGGTTGAGATTTCCCTCCCTTAAAGAACGTGAGTTACATCTGCCGAGCACTCACCCTGTTCCAGGCCCAGGCCTTGATGTGTATGTTGTCTCACTCTAACCTCACCTTTACTCCAGGCACCGTAAGGCCTGTCATCATTCTTGTTGTGCTGAAAAGGAAACCTAACGTTTGGGGCAGTGAATTCACCTGGCCCGGCTCTCTTGTGAGAAAGTGGAAGAGCTGGGATATGAACCCAAGTATGCCGAGCTCAAAGCTCACGTCCTAGCTGCCACACTGCCTCCTTTCAGATGCAGAGGCTCAGCAAGATCCTGAAGGGAGAAGGATGGGGCGGCTAGGACCCGTGACTGCAGTGGTCTGGGTGATGGTACAAGCAGTCGGGGGCAGGAAGGTCCTCAGTTTTCACTTGCCAATTTACATTTAAGTTGTGTGAGTACCAGCTGGCTGTGTCCTGAATGGAGCTGCTGTAGATCTTCTCCCAGCTGGTGCAGCAGCAGCTCAGGGCTCCCTCAGAATCTAGGTACTCTTTGCTCTCTGGAAAGCCTTGGGAGATAACAGTCAGGATAGCTAATATTTACTGAGCATTTACTATGACCGGGCATTGCGCTAAGTTATCACAGTTATCTTCCCCACAGTCCTTGGGTCAATGTTCTTCTTGCCCTCACTTTATAGAGGAGGAAACCGGAAGCTTTGGGAAGTTAAGTGCCCCACACAGGTGGTTCACACAGCCAGCAAGTGGCAGAGCTAGGATTCAAACTCCACTCCACAGCACTCACTGGGCCCGAGGGACTGCAGCCAGGGCGGCTCCAGGCGCTGGGGTACATAGCAGGCTCCCCACTCCCCTGCTGTGTGCACTCCAGGTGGCCTGACTCTGCCACCGTAAAGCTACAGGGAGCAACGACGGAAAAGAACATGGCTTTGGCCTCTAACACATCTGGAGTTAGGTCCTGGCTCTGTTACTGTGGGACATCCAGGACATCCCTGCTCTTTTCTAAACCTCAGTTTTATTGATGAGAGAATGAGGATAATACTCCTCATTTCCTAAGACGTCAGGATTACATGCAATTACAAAAATGAATGGACTAAACCAAGTGGTACATAGCAGGCCCTAGATAAATGTTAGTTCCCGGGCCTCCACTCTGCTCGCCATAAGGAAAATGTGACTCTGCTAGCTGGAGCAGGCCAGGCAAGCACAGGCTCCAGAGCTGTGCTCTGGGTGACAGCAGGCAAGTGAGCTAACCTCTCAGGGCCTTGGTTTCCACATCTGTAAAGTGGTGATACTAACCTGAACCTCTTTCACACAGCTGTTCGGAACATTAGATGAGTTAATATAAAGTGCTCAGAACAGTACCTGGAGCAAGTACTCAATACATGTTAGCTTGATTATTAGCTTTGGTATAGCTCTGCCCGACCCTGTCTTGCATTATAACTGTTTTTGTGTCTTAACCCCTCCACTACTGGATAGAGGCAAGGACCATATCTGATTAACCACACAGAAAGAGGCAGTCAGTGTTGTTCATGTGAAGGACATTTTGAGAGTGGAAGGGAAGAGAGACTAAAGTGCTGTGTCTGTCAGAAGCAGCTTCTTGCTTAGCCCTTCACCTCGTCCCCAAGGTGACTGCAACATCTTCATCCTTGAAAAAGGGTGTGGCTCAGGGCTAGTGTGAACCATCTGGCCCATTCCAGGCCTTGGCAGCAGCTCTCAGCCTTTTCTCTGCCATGACACGCGTACACTGTGTGATGGTGCAGAGCACACTCCCACAGTACACTCAGATTACAGGCTGTGGCGCAGATAAGGTAGGCTGCGTGTCATGTGCGATTCCCGACACACCAACTGACACTCCACCCTCCCTCTCCCCCTCAACAAAGTTTATCAGATGCGAGCAAGAGCAGTGGTATTGTTAGAGAGATGACCTCGAATCTTCTCACATTTACATAAAAAGTAAATAATTTCCCAAACAGGCAGTTCTGCTAGCAGTGGTAACAAATTCCATGCAACACACCTCCCGACTGATGGCAGGGGGCCAGCCGAGAGCCGCTGCCTGGAGAACAGATCTGATCCACAGGAGGGAAGAGCGACTCTGAGCGGAAGGAGGCAGAAAATGAACAGGAGCTAAGCTGTGCTGCCTCAGGGAGCAGAGAGTGCTGAAGAATCAGGAGGGGAGAGGGGTCTATGCGTTGGGAGGTGGGCACGACAGTGAGCACTAAGAGATAAGAGAGACGGTGAAAAGCCAGAAGGACATGGAGCTGGGCTGGACAGATGGAAGAATGGAAGAGGGGAGGAAAAGACAGGCTGGCATGTGAACAGAGGTGAGAGGAAAGAAAATCACTTGAGTTCCCCAAAATTTGCTTGTAAAGAACTGAGATTTAGTACTTACTATTGCACTTTTGGTAAAAACTACCTTTCACATAAAAACCTTTCTAAGAAGTCCTTGTCAGAGATCAGGCCTTCTGATTAGCTGATACCAAAGACAGCTTCTTAACTAACTCACCCAAGTGCCCACTTTGACTTGGATGCCAAGACTCTCAGAAACAAGTTTCACACTTGGTGTTTATTCCATCCTTTAGCTAGGGTTTCTGAATGTAGTTTCACCACCATACTTCCCCCACTCTATTTTTTTTACCTCATGTTGAAGGAATTTAGCCTTTCAACTGTGATTTTTATTAGGAGCCCCTGTGACAAATTTTTAGAAGGAAGTGGAATACCAAGAAACAGTTAAATGAAATAAAAGGGTTCTTGGAGGAGTATGAAACATAGGTGATGAAAACACTGCTTCTGCATGCTGAAGGACGGGTGACAATAACCAGGCAAGTAACGGGGAAATTACGTATGCAGATTTACAAATAGCTTTTAGGACTCTATGAAGCCAATGTCCCTAGTCTTCTACATTGAGGCTAGCAGAGGAATATTATTTCTGCACTGTAGATGGGGTCACTGGAACACCAAAAGCCAGACAGATGCCTTTCCCAAGGTCACGGTGATGGAGTAGAAAGGGTCAAGAACAACAAATGGGCCCTCTGATACTGTAGAAATACTGCCACTTTGGAGTCAGAGGAGTATGGGTTTGAATCCAAGTTCAGCTATCTACTGGCATGTGACTGCTCATAAGTCTGGTCCTTCTTCAGGACTGTGGTTTCCTCACCCGTGAACAATACCTACCTGAGCGAGCTGTGAGAATACGACAGGGAATGGCTATAAAGCGCCCAGGGCAGGGCCCGGCATGTGGCAGTGTACGGAAGTGCCATCACCACTAGCTGGGGCACTTCTGCCTTGGCAGGGCCAGTGTGTTGCTGCTATGCTTCACCTCTGCCATTTCCTATCTGTTGCTTGTCACCTATTTTTGGCTCCTAAGCCCTGCTTGACCAGTTTTCCAGAGTTGGGAGGTGGAGGTGGCCTTACCGGTAATAGGAAGTCGGCCGGGGCGGGGCATCAGGGGTGTCCTGCTCCAACTCCCGGTAGACCACCTCTGGCAGCTTGGGAGTGGTGCTGGCAGAAGCGTTGTGGTGGTGGTGATGGTTGGAGTCCTTGCGTTTCTCCTTGTTCTTATGCTTGCTTGACTTGGGAGTAGCGGCCGGTGTCTCGGTGTTCTCCTTATTGCTGCCGTTCTCAGGGGCCTCCTCAGGGGCCTCCTCATCCTCAGACACCACATCCAGGTTGTCAAAGATGCTAATGCGGTGCACGCGGCCGTGCAAGTCCACTTCCACCATGCGCTGGGCCTGTGCGTAACTCATCACCTCACGGCTGGGTGACTGGGATACCTCTGAGGGGCTGGGCGACTGCTTGTTGGCTGGGCGTGACTGGCGCCCCTTCTTCTTGTGCTTTCGGAGTGGCGTCTGCTGTGGGGGCGGTGGGTTGTCATGGTCATAGTGGTACAGATGGTACTCAATACCACTGTAACTCTTGTAGACCTTGCGGCAGGTCTCCACGGGGCACTCATAGGGTGGCTTAGTGGCCCGCAAGTTGTGGCAGAAAGTCTTCACGTCAAAGTCCACCCCCATGCTGTCACATCTAGAATGTACAGATCAGTTAGCGTAGGCCCGGGCCACCCACTCCGCTCTCTCCAGCCCTCCCTCTCCCCAAGGGTCCTGGCCAGCCAACCTCTACAGCAGATCCAAATGCCATCTCGTCCACACCATGGCCATGGTCTTGGCATTATTACCTCTTGTCTGATCATTCTGCCCTGTGTCTCAGTTCTAGCTTTATCTCACATAAACGTGTCCAGAATGATCTTTCTACCAAGTAGCATTAATCATATCAGTGTCTTGATTAGAAGCCTCCTGATGCTCCCCACTGATTTCAGGATAATATCCACATTCCTTATGATGACAGTCAGGGTGTACCTTTCATTCTGTGGCCTTAGTCTTCCTTTCTAGATCCTTCTTTTCACCAGTTATAGCTGTATTTCTGTCTAACCAGGGCAACCTGCCATTCCCTGAATGTTACCAGCTCTCATTCCTGCAAAATGATCTCTATTTAAAATGCCTTCCACCCTCCCTGATTAGTGAGCTCCTACTCATTCTTCAAAACATGGCTCAAATGTCACTTCTGTTATGATTTCTTCGTCTCTCTCACAGAGAGCTGTGTTTCCACAGCATTTCATCCTCACCTCCACCACGGCACTCACCACACTGAAAGTTCTGTCTCCTTCCACTAGACTGGGAGCTGTACAGTGCAGACACGAGAGCCTACCCACTTCCATAGCCCCAGAACCTGGCATGCAATATTGTTTTGGCAAATGAATGAATAATTTGTTGAATGAATAGCTAAATGAAGGGATCACCAGATTAGGGACGGAGATGGATGAAGGCTAGTGTCAGCCCATGTGGAAGTTTGAATTGGTGGCCAAAATGATTTGGTCCTGGACTCCAGCAGAAATACATGGTTGACTTTCTGAGGCCTCTAGGGTAAGCCTATGCCCTGGCCTTGGGGATGACACCAGGCCTTAACAGTACAAACAGGAACATGGCAGTCCAGGCACACTCAGCTCCATGCTGGTCCTTAGAGCCCTCCCTTCCTTCTCTCCAGTGTTCCTGGGTGAGTGGAGACAGCAGATGGCACCAGCCCCCAGGAAGCCCAGCTTGGTCAGAGATTGCCCCAATTTCTCCAGGCCCAGCTGAATTCAACAATTTAACTATGGGCTGGGCACCATTCCAAGCAAAGCCACCCTGAGCTCCCTGACTAACAAGAGTTGTCTCCTGTGACTTAACCCTGCCAGTGAACTGCTCCAGCCTCTGTCCAAACCCCTGATTGCCATTTCATTAAAACTACTTAAACTGCCCTTACTTCCTACCTGTGGCTATCTTGAAACAAACCAATCAGAAGCACAAACTCTACTGTTTCAATGAGTCCCTGGTGAAGGCTGCAGCTCTGCTGCTCTAGCTCCCGAAGCAGCACAGAGCCCCCGGCAAATGTTCCGCTGGGACTCAGCAGCAGACGCGCAGAGAAGAGACACGGAAACTTAGACCCGAAAGTCCGTGGGGAGGGCCCCAAGCCCTGGGGTATGACGACCGCATCTGCCTAAGGCTCTCAGGGGGCTGGAGGAAGTAGGGGGCGGAGGCCAGAGCGATCAGGCCAGGCCCAGGCGGTGCCCGCAGCCCTCTCCCGGATGCGGCGACGTTTCCCCTTGATCAAAGTGTACAAGTTGAACAAGGCTCTCCTCCTGCTATTGACCCAGGCAGCCCCGAAGGGATACACTGTTGCCCAGGGATGCGGGCGGGGGGCGAATGCACTGTCACTTCTTCCGGCTGGAGTGGCCCGACCCTCGGGCTGGGCAGTTTCAGTGCATGCCCCACGAAACTAGCCTACCCCTTCCCGGCTTGCCACTCCCGCCCTGGTCCCTGGCCCACACTCACCGGCCACCTCGAGTCCGGGCTCATCGCCGGGGACGCCCGCCGGGGCTCCGACCCCACTTAGGGAGGCCGGCGGGGAAAGACGGGCCGGGGAGGGAGAGCCCCAATTCCGGAGACTGCAGACCACGCCACCCCGACCCCCTGCCGCCCCACGCTCTGGCCCGGCTCCCTGGGATTCCCGCGCTGACCCCTGCCGCTCCCAGTCCCGCTGGCGCCCGAGCGTCTCAATTCCGGCGGCCGCCGCCCCTTTCGAAGGCCCCTAGGTTGCCGGGTCTCGGGACCCGGCGCCGCCGGAACAATGGAGGCTCCCGGAGGCAGCGCGGGGACGGCGGCGGCGGAGACGGTGGCGGCAAAGGCAGTGGCAGCGGCGGCGGCAGCAGCAGCGGCGACGGCGTCTGCGCAGGGTAAACTTGGCGCCGCGGCGCTGCCGAGCTGCACTTTCGCCACAGATCCCCGCCCGCCCGCTGAGGCTCGAGAGGCCATTCTCTGGGATTCGGAAGGGCCCCTGGACACCTTACAGGGCTTTTCTAGCGCCTCCATCTTAGATCTGAGTTTCTGGAGACAGAAGTTGCGCTACTTGGGATCCGGAGTGGTCGGGCCGTTTGTAGCGAATCTGCCGGCACGGACGGTGAGCGCGGGACTGGGCGTAAGGAGCCCGCCCTTCTCCCTTCCCCCTCTGCCTCTTCCCCCGCCTCCCTCCCTCCTGCTGGCGCCGCGGCTGCGGTAGGGACCTGGCCTTGGTCTCCGAGGAAGGCGGCGAGGCGGGGCCGGAGCCTCGGGGCGGGGCTGGGGGCAGGGCCAGGAGCAAGAGGGACGCGGACTGCAGCCTAAGGGGCACCGGGAGTTATGGGTAGGGGCGGGGCGGGGCTGGAAGAGAATAAGCCAATCTATGGGGCGGGGTTTGCGGGGAGTGGGCGGGGCCATCTGTAAATCAGGCCCCAGTAAGGAGAATAGGGACTGAACTGGGGGTGAGGGGTGGGACTAAACAGAAGAGGGGGGCCTCAGAAGAGAAAGGGCGGGGCTTTGGATGGGCCTGGAACTTGGAGCTGGGCTGGGGAGAAGATAGAGCTGGGAAAAGCCACGCGAGGCTGAAGGGAAAGGGCGGGGCTTGGAAAAGGTAAAAGGGCAGGGCTGAGGAAAGGTGTGGATCTGAAAGTAGCGGCCTGATTGGGGGCGGTGCAAAATGCTGGTTGGGTGTAAAACGGACTGTGTCAGTAAAATAAGATTCAAACGCTGGAACCTTGTAGGTAGGCGGGGAAAGGCTTCATGATGTCAAAACAGCTACTTTTAATGTGACTGGGTCTCTTAGTAGCTATGCGAACTTGGGTAATTTGTTAAAGTCTTCCTATCTCATATTATTTATTTGTAAAGCTGAGCTCGACAACTCTATTGTCAGTTTTGGGGGGGGGGGCTTTTGAGAACTTGGTGCCAAGAAGAGTCTACTTGTAAAACAGTACTTGTTGCTTAGCCTATCCAGTTTTGCCATCAACGGGGAGCGTGAAAGGGTCTGCCAGGGTTCTGGGGCAAAGCCCAAAACATCTGGAAACTTCTAATTTATCTTAGTATAAACCTTGCATTCAACCCACTATAAAGTATTTGTTTTCATATACAATGTCTTCCCCTAAACATCCTAATAAAATTGGCACTCCAGGAAGAGGTTTGCTGGTTAACATCTTGGCATCTGGAGTCAAACTGTTGGGTTCTGTTTAATAAGTGACTTAACCTCTCTGAGCCTCAGATTCTTCATGTGCAAAAGATAAAACAGTGCTTATCTCACAGGATTGCTGTGAGGATTAAATAAGATGATGCATGTAAATTACTTATCAATGTCTGATATGTAGTGAATACTCAAAGAAAATATCAGCTTTTTAAATATCCTTACTCAAAAAACTTGAACTAGATGGATTAGAGCAGATTTATACAGAATCATCTTAAAGCTGACCCCTTTTGAGGTCAAGAATCCCTTTTAGAATCTGATAAAAGCTACGGGCCTCTCTCCTCAGGGCAAGTGTACACACATAAAGACTCACTTGTTTCTTAAAGTATTTGAAGAATATCTGAAGAAGGGTTAGATGAATGTGTGTTAGGATGGGGATGATCCCTAGCTGAAGCTGTCCTTGCTCCATCTTTCTCTTGGTGTGTCCCAGACCCTGGGCGTCCCAGCCTCCCTCCCCAAGACCCATGAGACAGAAGTGGAGTAAAGATCAGCTTTATTATTGGCAAGAAGGCAGGGAGGTGGTGACAGTGCCAGGCCCTTCTGTGGGTAATGGGGCAGAGGGCTCGACCAGCCAATACCGATCCTCCAAGCTGCCCTCCCAATGAGGTCCAAGGTTCCAGGTGCCTCTGATTTTGAGCAGAAGCAATGGGTGGGCAGGCAGGCAGACTGCTGGGCATTGGTTAGATGGGCTATTTAGGGATGCTCTGGAGCTGGTGTCGGGCTGGGGGTGGCAAGGGGTGGCGGGCGAGGCTGGATGTCCCTGGTGCGCATATAGGACAGTAGCTGCTCTGGGATCTCCGCCAGCACATCCTTGGCAAGTCGGGCCATGCTCAGCACCTGGTTCCCCGACCGGTCGACATAGTCTCGGAATGGGACAAACTGCAACAGGCATGATCAGATGTGGGTGGCCAGGAGAGAGAGGACTGGGGAAGGTGGCAGGGGGGAGGCTTCCTCTTTGACCCCTAACATCTCTAAGGATCACTCTCTTTCCCACTTTATCTAGAGGAACTTTCTACATTTGCTTTCTCCCCACCCACTTTTTTCCCACCTTCTATTCACCCTTAAACCACTCTAATTTGGCTTCATGCAGTCTACTGAAACTGCTCTTGCTAACGAAGTCAACAGCACCATGTTCCCCAATCAGTCCAGCAGGCAATGATTGTCACATATCTTGCTGACTCCCCTTGAGCTTTCCATTACATTTCACCATAGTCTTCCTGAACACTTCCCACTCTTGACACATCACATTCTTCTAGATTTTCTCTACCTTTCTGGATGCCTTCCTGAACCAACCCCAATGCTCTAGGTCTGCCTAATCTCTAAATCTGATGCCTTTTCTTTCTTAATTCTCTTCCTGGGTGATTTCATACACTTTCAACATATTTACAAACTGTTCCCTGGATTAAGAGGTACAAACTACTTAATATAGACAAAATAAATAAGAAACAAGGATAAATTGTGTAACAGGGTATTGTAGCTTTTATCTTGTAATAACTTTAAATGGAGTATAAACTAAAAGCACTGAATCACTATTCTACATAACTGAAATTAACACAGTATTGTAAAGCAAGTGTACTTCAATTTAAAAAAAAAAGACCCTGTTCCCTAATAACTTCTACATTTATACATCCATCCCTACCTTCTTTTCTTTAAGGCCCAGAGTCACAACTTAGTTGCCCATATCACATCCCCTTTCATTTGTCTTGGATAACTCAAGCCCAATGTGTTTACAGCTGAATTCTAGGCTTTTCTGCCAAATCTGCCCCTCCTCCAGCCTTTCCTTTCCCAGTAAGTGAGGCTATCACTCACCAGGGGCTCAGTCTAGGAAACTAAGAATCATTCTTGAAGCCCCCCCTGACTCCCTGTCACCATTTAATCAAATATTCAATTCTCATACATTTTTTCTTAAATTGTCTTTTGAACCTGTTTCTCCTCTCCATCCTCACCGCTCCTATTCCCATCCAAATCCCTGGACTGCTTCGAAGGCTTCCTCACTAACAGATCTCCCTGCCTTCTCCCTCGTCCTGCTGCAGTCCACGTTCCTGCAGCCTCTCTGCATGTCTCAAATGTGAGACTGACCATCTCACTTCTCTAACGTCCTTCAAGAGCTTTCTGATTGTTTCAGAACAAAGCCCCAGACTTCACCATGACTGGCAGGGCCTTGCCTTCCTCTTCCTCCCACTGCTGTGACCCTGCCACTCAGGCCTCTTGCCTTCTCCACGACTGGGCCAGTTATTTCGAACCTAAGGCCTTCTCACCTGCTGCTCTCTGCTTGTTATGCTTATACGTTGCTTTAGATTTCAGTTCCAATGTCATTTCCTCGTAGTAGCCTTCCCTGACAATCCTGCCTAATCAGATCCCAGTTACAGACTCTTACTGTGGCATTTGCTGTCCCTCTGGAGCACTTAGCACAATCTAATGAACTGTGCCATTATTATTGGCTGCCTCCACTAGAGGGCAGGTGCCTTGGGGATCTCTTACACTGACGAATCCACCATGGCTGCAGCAACCTGCCTGTTTCTCAAAAAGAGTTTGTTGAATGAATGTAGGAAGGCTGAAAGTGAAGGGAAGAAAGGTAAGTGATTAAGAAGGCAGTAAAGGGACTGCGCTGGTGGCCCAGTGGTTAAGAATCCACCTGCCAATGCAGGGAACACAGGTTCAATCCCTGGTCCAGGAACATCCCACAGGCCTTGAGGCGCCTAAGACCTCGCGTCACAACTACTGAACCCATGGTCTAGAGGCCACGGGTCACAGAGCCCAACCTCCGCAACAAGAGAAGCTCACACACTTCAACTAGAGAGTAGCCTCCACTCCCATAAATTTGAGAAAGCCCTGCATGCAGCAATGAAGACCCAGCAGAGCCAATAAATAAATTGAAAAAAAAAGAAAGGAAGGCAGTAAAGGGGATTGGCTGCTAACTTAGCCCCTCCTTCCCACCATGCCTTTTGACCCCATGACTTTCTTTTGACCCCATGACTTTCTTTTGACCCCATGATATCAGGTCTACCTGAACGATGTCGCGCTCGGCATAGCGTCCCCTAGAGGACACGCGCACATCATCACCGTCCAGCTCTTCCATAGCTGCAGAAAAGACACCCCTCAGCTGATTGGCCTTTCCCACAACAACCCATGCTACCTTCTGCCTCTTGGCTCCCCTTTGGAGTCATCAAGAGACCACCTAATGGTTGTATCAAAGTCCTACAGATATTAAGCATTGTAATGGAGTTATTATTATTCCCTCCCAGGCATTCCATCATCCTAGGAACCCCAGGAGGGAAGTATTTGTATCAACAACCTTGGTTATCATGAGGAAATGGGTTCAGAGAAGGTCTGACTTGGCCAAGGTCTGACAAAGGCATCCATCCTATCTTCTCTATGAGACAGGCCTGGGTTCCCAGATCCTCCTCTATTTTCCCCAGTTCTTGGTCCCACTCATGAAAACCCCCCTCTTACTCACCTTCAAACATGGCCGGTCCCACACCGACAATAATGATAGACATGGGCAGTGATGAGGCCTATGAGGGGAAAGAGGGTAACTGGTTGGGGTGAGCAGCCATAACAAGGGAAGTGACTGTTGGGGGACAGTTCTCTCTGTGTGTGATATTTCGGCACATCTTACAAGCAGAGGCACTGATTTCTCTTTGTGCCAGACTATCTTTTCAAGTATGTCTGCATATGTAACAGCCTTGAAAGATACAGGGTCTTCCTATACACAGCAAAGGGTGGGTTTGTTTACTGTTCAGTATAATAAAATGTCTCCTGCTGGAACAAAGGGCAGGCATGCTTACTGCCCGTGATAAAAGGCTTAGGCTTTCTACACTCAGGGTTTCTGTTCCATAATACAACCCACTGGTCATCTGGCCCTTGGCACATTATCTTCTGGGAAGTGGGACTTAGTGAATCAGAGCCAGTGCTGATAGTTGAGCTGTTGCTATTGCTGGGAATAGTGGCATGTGGAATCTCAATTCCTCGACCAGGGATTGAACTCATGCCCCCTGCAGTGGAAGTGTTGAGTCTTAACCACTGGACTGCCAGGGAAGTCCCACGCACCTTTGCTTTTGATCCAGAAGTCTGTGTCCACTGCCAGCATCCATGAAATTGGCAGCCTGACTTGTTAGCTTGCATGTAGGGCAAAATCTCCACCCCTGGACAGTTATTAGCAGTGACCCCTCCCTGCCGAACCTCCTCATACTTACACTGACGATGGCCTCCTTCGTCTGTGTCATGTCCGAGATGACCCCATCAGTTATGATGAGCAGAACATAGTACTGGGAACCATCAGAGATCTTGGCTGCAGCCCTGGGGGAGAGGCTAAGATCAGAATTCAGCTGAAAGCCCAGAGAGTCCAAAGAAATGTCTATCCCTAAAACATCCACAGCCGGTCCGGTAAGCAGAGGACAAGGACTGGGGCTTCAGAAGCTCACGCTCCTTCCCCAGAGCTGGCTGCCTGCCCCCTCCGACCATCCCTCCAGTGACACTCACAGAGCATTTACTATGGTAGCTACTGTGTTAGGCATTGTGAGAAAGAAACAGTCCCCCAAATCCTCTTGAGAATGGACAGTGAACCAACAATTACAGAAATAGCTGAAGAATTGCATTTGTGAGGAGAGTTAGGAGAGGAAAAGCTACTGCTATGACAGCATCCCATAGCGGATCTTGACATGGCCCAGGTCAATGAAGACTTCTTTAAGGAAACAATGTTTGAGGATGAAGGAGAAGAGGAGGGAGAGGAGGCTAAGTGAAGGGGAGGGGGAGGTCATTCCAGATAGAAGGAACAGCATGGACAAAGTCCCTGTAATGAGACTGGAGGAAGTCTACCCTGTCTGGAGTCCAGAAAGTGAGAGGAGCAGCGTGGACCATATGATTGCAATGGGGTGGGGCCCAGATCACACAGGACTTTGTTGGCCCTGGAGTGATCCTGGTGTTTATACAAGAACAAGACCAAAGACTGAAGGCCTTCTTTCTCCCCTTTCTCACCCATTTCTCCTCCTCCCTTCTCCCTTCTGCTCATCATATGCCATTGCCTAGGCTTCTGGGTCCTCAGCCAGTGTAACAGCTGCTCCCAGAGTCTTTTTCCTTCTCTCACTATCAGTCTTTGACTCCCAAGATTTTTTGATCTGAAGTGAGTTCAGAAGTCATTGAGACCAGTCCCCTTATTTTATACATAAGAGAAACAAGACCTCAGACAGCACAAAGGCCATGGCAGACGCGGGCTCTTCCAGTCTCAAGCCCTGTGAGGATTGGAAAGGATGGAGCTGCACTATCAGTAAGACAGTCCCCAGCTCATATGGAAATTTATATAAATTAAGTTAAATAAAATTATCTCAGTTACTTGTTTGCCCAAGCAACACTCCAGGTGCTCACCATCTGTATGTGGCTGGGAGCTACCATACAGGACATCACAAGACACAGAACATCTCCATCATTGCATCCATCACTGCAGAGAGTTCTGTCGGACAGTGCTGCTATCTAAGCTTGATATAAAAAATCCAGAGGAAAGCATAGTGGGAGTGGAGAATTCAAACAGCTACAGTTCATTTTGCCCGGGGCCCAGGGTGGGCATGGGCCATGATCCTCCCTAGCAGTCTTGCTCTTTTCCTGAATTCCGGCTGCGGCCTCTTTATAGGCTTGGGCTGCCCCCGTTTCCTGTCATTCACTCATTCCGCAAATAATCACTGCACACCTGCTGTGTGTCAGGCACCAAGTTGGTGCTGAGCCTGCAGCAGAGAATTGGCTGTTGTCCTGGGGGAGACGGATGCTTACAGCACGGCGATGCCATGAGGCGAGGGCTTTGAGGACATGAGGTCTAACCTAAGACCTGAACAGTGAGTAGGAGTTAGCTAGGATGAGGTGGAGGCAGAGGTCAGGTGGGGGGAGGGGGAGGGTAAAGGGAGGGTCTCCAGAGAGAAGGAATGGCGTGTGCAAACCGATAGAGAGTGTGTTCGAGGAGCTGCAGGTAGACTACAGAAGACGGAGGAGGTCAGAGTAATGGGTAACCCTCACAAAGGGATCTGTGAGCAGGAGCACTGAGGGGTGGAGCGGAAGGGTTTGGGGACTTGAGAGGCACATCTGTGGCTCCCTGCAGAAGCCTGGCACCCCCAAGGCCATTTAGGCCTGGAGCTGGGTGACGGGCCAGGGAAAGCCAGTCTGTGCCCCACCTGTCTGTGGGGTGGCAGACAACGAAGCGGCATCTGTGATCATCAAAATCATGGCTGCACACTTGACATACGTGACGTGATTGAATCCTCACCACCCTTCTAAGAGGTGGGCACATTTGTTATTCCAAAGTGAAGTGTACAGGCATGAGTAATAACATTCCAAAGGGGTGGTGAAGCCAGGGCCCCAGTCCACACTTGACAGACTAAGCCTAAAGCCTGAGCTCTTGATGCCTCTAGGCTTCATTCCCGCCTGCTCTTTGGCTACTCCTCCATGCACACTGCACATTCTGATCTAGGTGTACTGTTCACTGTCTACCGAGCTTGCCCCTTCATGCCTCTATGCTCTTCACATGCAGTTCCTGGCACCAGGCCTGCTCTGCACGTCTTCCTCTGATAAAGTCCAGTTTGCCCTCTGCACCCAGCCAAGCAGTCAGGTCCCTCCACAACTAGGCTGCCTTGGGTCTCTTGGATGCCACCCACCAAGATGGGCTGCATGCCCTTCATGGGTTCTTACACCCCTGAGTGTACCAACATGTATGCCAAGGGGAACCCAAGGTCACAGGATACCTGAAGCACCCATTACACTATATGATCTGGTGGATAAAGCTAGATGTCTCTAAGTATACTTAAAACACACCTCCCCACACCTTAAATTATAGCAAATATGGACACAATGTCAGAGCATGTAAAATCTGCATGAATTGTTAAGATAAAATATGGGGATTTCAAAGACATTTTCAGGTTGGCTGCTTTCAACCGGGCCCCCAGTTACCCCTAGGGGAAGCAGTTGTTTGCCTTTGCCAATAGGCGACTTGCTGGAAAAGTCTGGGAAGCTCTGGCCTGTAGAAGGTAATGATTTATTTATATTTCTGTCTCCTGAGCCAAGGCGGGAGATCTCAAGGGCAGAGACTAGATCTGATTCATCTGAGTCTCCAGTGCCCCAGCAGATATCTGAGCACATGCAGATGCCCTTTGAATAGTAATAATGATAATAATCGTAATAGCTCACACCTATACCACTTACCATGTGGCAGGCACTGTTCTATGTGCCTGACGAATATTAAGTTAGTCCTCACAACAGCTCTGCTGCTGCTGCTGCTGCTAAGTCGCTTCAGTCGTGTCCAACTCTGTGCGACCCCATAGACGGCAGCCCACCAGGCTCCCCTGTCCCTGGGATTCTCCAGGCAAGAACAGTGGAGTGGGTTGCCATTTCCTTCTCCAATGCATGAAAGTGAAAAGTGAAAGTGAAGTCACTCAGTCGTGTCCGACTCTTCGCGACCCCGTGGACTGCAGCCCACCAGGCTCCTCCGTCTATGGGATTTTCCAGGCAAGAGTACTGGAGTGGGGTGCCATTGCCTTCTCCACACAACAGCCCTATGATGTAGCTATTATTATTCTCATTTATAGTTGAGGAAAGAGACACAGAGAGGTTCAGAGTCTTGCCCAAAGTGACACAGCTATTAAGTAGTAGAGTGGGTGTATTAACTTAGTCTAGCTCTACAGCCCACATTCATGCTACATTTTTCTTTATGGCATATTCATTGAATCAGTAAATGAATGAGTGAATCAGTGAATTTGCCCAAGATAATGTTTAAATCTGTTTAACAGCAATAACAAAAGAAAATGTGCTTAGGTCCCATTATTAAGTGAAAAGATCAGTAGTGAAATGTTACATCAAATTTGACTGCCATTATGGCTACATAAGGAAAAGACTATCATTAACTATATATATATATATATATATATATATATATATATACACACATATATATAGTTATATTATATTGTTATATATATAACTATATATAATATATATAGTTTTATATATATATATATATATGTATCTCCACATTCTCATGGGCCATTTTCTGGGTCATTTCTTATTTAATTTCTCCATCCTTAAAATTTCAACAGCAATGTTACATTACTTTTGTAATTAAAGAAACTATTATCTCATGATGAATTAGAAGATAAACTAATCTTTATTAGAGGAAAAGGGAGTCTCTGGATATATATATCTCCCTGAAATTCTTCCACTTTTATTGTTTTTTTTGTTTCATCTTTTTACTTTCAAGTTTTCTGAGGTATTTTGTTTTACATGGGTCTCTTCTATTTAGCATATAGTAAGTATGTGAAAGTCACTCAGTTGCAACTCTAACTCTTTGCAACCCCATGGACTCTATAGTCCATGGAATTCTCCAGGCCAGAATACTGGAGTGGGTAGCCTTTCCCTTCTCCAGGGGATATGCCCAACCCAGGGATCAAACCCAGATCTCCCACATTGCAGGCAGATTCTTTACCAGCTGAGCCACAGGGAAGTCCAGGAATACTGGAGTGGGTAGCCTATCCCTTCTCTAGGGGATCTTCCTGACCCAAGAATCAATCCGAGGTCTCAGGCGGATTCTTTACCAACTGAGCTATCAGGGAAGCCCTTAGCATATAGTAGAATTATTATTTTTTATTCAATCAGAGAAACTTTTTCTTTTAATAGGTAAATTTATCCAACTTAAATTCATTGACATATGTTCGGTTTTAGTTCAGTCATTTTATTTTATTTGCATTAAAAATCATTTGATATGTAAGTTGGATTTTCTTTGCTTTGTGTTTTTATTCTGAAAATTTGGAGTTACTCTTCTATTTTTAGAAGTTACTCTTCATCGTTAATCTACAACTTGAGCTCATTTTAATCTACCATGAGCACTGACTATGGGCCAGACACTGTGCTAATTATTCTTATATTGTTACCTAATTTTAAATCCCCAATATCCCTATAAAAATAAGATGCTCTTATCATCCATTATTATACCCATTTACATGGATGAAATGGAGGCTTAGAAAGAAGTTAAGTTGCTTCAGGTCAGATGAGGTTAGTGGCTGGTGGACCCAGGGTCACTCCCAGGTTTGATGCCAAAGCGTGCGCCTTATCCACTGTTCTCTAGGTCCTTCTCTCTTCCCCAAACATGAGGCCTGGTTTGTTGTTCCCAGGAAGTGGGGTTGGGGCAGTTCACTGATACTCTTTCTGCCTCAGAATAAGGCCTATGTAACCTCCTCATACCAGAGCTTGGCCAACACTGAAACTTTCGCCCTTTCCCCAAAGCCTAAATTCACTATCCTTGGGAAGTCAATCCCCTGTCTGGTCCCCTTAATTTCCCCCAGGTCCATGCAGTTTCCTTACCTGGCCACCTGGTTGATGACAGGGGCGAAGTAGGTGGGCCCGTAGAGCTGCACTGTGCGTAGGCTCTGGAAGTAGCTCTCCAACACACCCTCGATGCCCGCGCAGTTGGGGTCCTCATCATTGTTGTTCTGTCAGGGAAGATGCCCTGCTGGACTGATCCCAGCTCACTCTTGCCTTTCTCCACCGCTCTTTCATACTCCCCTCCAGACTCCAACCCAGCTCCCCTTCCTGCTCTGCCACCCTCCCCTAGATCCTGCTCTTCTGCATGTCCTTGACCCTTAGAAGAAAATCTAAGCAGAAAAATTTTGTCAACTTGGGTGGGCCAGATTCCAGAGTGTGGAGTCTAGGCTCTGGCCCATACTGTACCAGGGGGAACTGGTGGGAGATCCGTCCCTCTGGAGGGAGCTTGGCGCCAAAGCCGTAAGCTGGGAAGAGCTTGTCACTGTCATAGTCCTGGATGATTTCTCCCACTGCCTTGAGGGCCATGGCATAGGCACTGAGCTGATAAGGACTCATGTAGTGCAGGGAGGTGGGCTGCAGGGGATTCCCTGTAAGGAAACAGGAGCCCCACCTCATGGTCATCTTGATGATCTGTCTGTTCACCTGCCTGTCTTTGTATGCATCTATGCGCTGCCTATCCATTCATCCACTCTTTATGCTGTTGTTGGTGTTTTGTCTCTAGGTCATGTCCGACTCTTTCATGACCCCATGGACTATAGCCCGCCAGGCTCCTCTGTCCATGGAATTCTCCAGGCAAGAATACTGGAGTGGGTTGCCATTCTCTTCTCCAGGGGATCTTCCCAACCCAGGGATCGAGCCCATGTCACCTGTGTTGGCAGGCAGATTCTTTACCACCGAGCCCCCAGAGAAGCCTCTTTAACCATGTACTCCTTCTTATTTCACTCAGTCATCCAAATGTTCATTTTCAAACTATCCATGTACGAACCCCTATATCTATCCATCAGTTCATCCACCTGCTCATACATCTATTCACCCATCCACTGGCCATAAATCCATCTACCTACTCACCTCTATCCATCTGCTTCTCCATCTTCTTATCCAGTTAGCCACCCACCTGTGCATCCAGCCAGCCAACCTGCCATCTATCCACTTGCTCACCTGCCATTTCTCTTTCTTTCCCATCCATCCATATAACCATATTCTTTTGTCCATCTACTCATTCATCCATCTCTATTCATCCCATTCATTTACCTGTCTGTCCTCATATGGATCCATCCACTATCCACCTGTCCACTCATCTATTTTCCCAGTTTAAACACCTGTCCATTTGTCCACCCACATGCCAGTTCATGCATCCACCTCTTCAGCCTATTGTACTCACTCAGACCCATTGGCTCACACTGTTCATCTATCTACCCACACAGTTATCCACCCATTTACCTGTTCATCTGTCAGTACACTTCTATTCCCTCCCATCCATTCATTTACTCGTCCACTTCTCAAGCTACCTAGAGCTATTTATCCTTTCAATTTTCTTTGGTCCGTTTACCCACTTACCTTTCTGTACTCTCCCACCGTTACCTCCACAACACTCCTGCCCCAGTATTAGCCTGACTGGGCCTGGCCTCAAGGCTGGGCTTCCTGGATAGGTTAACTCTTATTCCCAGGTTTTAATTCAGGCCTATCCCTAACAACTTCTTTAGAATCCCTCCACACCCTGTTCCCCCATCCATGCCTCACCATTAGAAGCTGTGAAGTCAATGGCTACTGTGAAGTTCAACTGTGTCCTGTTGGGGAA
This sequence comes from Cervus elaphus, assembly GCF_910594005.1. Lineage (NCBI taxonomy): Eukaryota > Metazoa > Chordata > Mammalia > Artiodactyla > Cervidae > Cervus > Cervus elaphus. The sequence continues at coordinate 29,331,057 of NC_057838.1, forward strand.
ATAGATGGATTGAGAAATGAGGGACTAATACTTACTATACCAGGATTTCTCAAACACTTGTATGCATCTGAATCACATGGGAGTCGTGTTAAAAGGCAAATTATGATCTGGATGGTCTGGGTGGAGCCTGACATTCTACATTTCTAACAAAATCCCAAGTGAGGCAGATGCTGTTGGCCCATGGAACACACGTTGGGGCGTGTGTTCCCACATGCCCCATTTATTCCTAAATGCCTACCTCATGACATAATATGCATAATTTAATTTAACCCTTACTATAGTCCTAAAGTAGTAATTAACATCTCCATTTTACATTAAAATCAGGTTTAGAGAAAAAAAGTACCTTTCTGAGGTCTGCTTGCATCCACTAAACCAAGGAAAATGTCCCCTACAGCCTGCTTGTCTTTTCCTTCTCTCTTGGCCTCTCCCTCTTGCCTAGCCATATCTTCTGTCTGGGCTGCAGTAAGGCTACGGGAGACCACTGGTCTGTCATCTTCCCAGGGGGGCTGGAAGCTAGGGCTGAAAGGCAGCCCTGTGGAGAGAACTACGATGGACAGCACTTTGCACTTTATAGTCTGCCACGTGTTTTCAAGATCTCATCGGATCCTGACCATTAATGAAGAGTAAAACTGAGGCTCAGAACTGGGAGAAACTCGTTGCTGGACTTTCAGTCCAGAGCTTGGCTGTGACTCACCCTCCCTTGATGTAATCGACAAAAGTGAACTCAGAGTCCACAGAAAAGGAGAGCAGCGTCACCTGTGGGACAGAAGAGGCAGCCCTGCTACTTGGAAAGGGTGGTTGCGCTAGAGAACGGGAAAGAGGCACTCAACTCCAGCCCTGACCCACCCTGTCCGATTTCTGAAAGGGCAAGAGGGGAAGCCATCAGAAACATACTTGGGTTTCCAAAAGTACATTAAATCATGAAATAAAACTTAGGGTTCCCCCCCAGAAAAACCTGCAAGATTAAAGATCAAACAAATTTCCTTAGGTGAGGGGAAAAACAAGAATAAAAAACAAAACAAAAGGAAAACTGAAATGGTGCCACCTTGTATCCAACATCACTATGTGCAAGTAGTCTGCACCCATAGCTCTCCCATACCCTCACCGAGTGGTCATGCTGTGTGTCCCCATTCTGGGGACAGAAACGGAAGGATCCACAGAGGGCCAGAGCTCTAGGGAGTACTCACGGTTCCCGAATTGACGTATTTCTTCTTCTTACATTTCTTCCGAGGGTTAAGTACCTAAGCGCAGTAAGGTAACGGTGATGGTGGGACACAGGGGAAGGGAAGCACAGACTGAGCGCACTTGGGGTGGAGGCCTGGGAAAGCTGGGCACGGCTGAGCTCTCACCTCATACACGGTGAACTGGTTCTGGGCCTTGCTCAGCTCTCGGTAGCTGGTGGTGAACTCACCGATGAAGTCGTGGCTGCAATAAGGCCAGGGGCAGGTAAGCGACTGCTGCTGGCTTGGAGCCACCCCTGAGACCAATCTTTTACCCTCACTATCCCCTGCCGCTACTTGGTCTGCCAGGCACTGGGCCTTGGGTCAGAAGAGAGACCAACCTAAGAGGGAGAGAAGGGAAGAGACGGTGTCCCCGAGAGACAACTGAGGGGACCTGGCATCTGTCGTCACCATCTCTGGCTCCCAGGGCTACTCTGGGGTTCCTAGCGAGAGTGCTACATATTTCAGGGAACTGTTTGGTTTAATTATAGGAGAGGGCAGTGCTACCTTCCATCCCGGTCCCAGTCATACACGTCAATCTTCACCGTTCTGAAAAGTAGGAGATAAACATAGGCTAGGTTTGTAGGATAAATCTGAGACACCCCCACCCATCTAGTCAAGATGATCTTGACTATACACAGATCATCCTTCCATCCATCCATTTGTCCTTCTGTCAACCTTCCTCCCATCTGTCTTATCCATTTATCAGTCCACGAATGTACCCAGCTATCTACTGACACTATCATTATTACTACTGCTGCTGCTATTTGTACCACTATTACTATTCTTTACTACTGATTTTAAAAAAATATTTTGGCCACACTGCATGGCTTGTGGGATCTTATTTCCCTGACCAGGAACTGAACCCAGGCCCTCAGCAGTGAAAATGCAGAGTCCTAACCACTGTACCACTAGGGAATTCCTTTGCTTCCCCAATGGCTCAATAGGTAAAGAATCCACCTGTAATGCAGATGTGGATTTGATCCTTGGGTCAGGAAGACCCCCTAGAGTAGGAGATGGCAACCCACTCCAGTATTCTTGTCTGAAAAATCCCATGGACAGAGGAGCCTGGTTGGCTATAGTCCAGAGGGTCGCAAAGAGTCAGACACAACTGAGTACACACACACACATTCCAGGCACTGTTCTCAGCACTTTCACTGACTAATTTAACAAGCACTCTATAAAGCAAGTATTAATACTATTATTACTTTTGAATAAGGACACTGAGGCCCAGAAACTAGTAACTTGACTAAGGACCATAACAAGTAAATTGCTGAGCTGAGATTTAAACTCTGACATCCTGGTTCCAAAGACTATGTTCTTTTTTTTTCTTTTTTTTCAAAGACCATGTTCTTAACAGCTATGCCTAAGTCATCTTTTATGGCCACTGACCTATGCAGCAGTTCATTCAACCATCCATCCTGCTATCTAATCACCCTTTTACCCATACAAATTTACCAATCAATTACTTATTAAACTCTATCACCCATATAACTATACATCCCGCCCTTCAATGACTCACTGATACATACAAGCATCCATCTGTATCTCCACGCATCTACCCAACCAAACACTCAGCCATCTGGTATTTGTCTATCTAATCAACCACTCGTCTACATAACCATCTATTTATGGGCCCACTCACCTATCTTCATACTGCCCATTTGTGAATTCATATGGTCAGCCTATCCATCTACTTTACACTCACCCATCCATTCCCTCTACCACCTGTTCATCTGTCTATCCATTAATGTACCTGTCATTCCACCTGTTTACCCTCCTACCTTTTCAGTCACCCCTCTGCCTCTCCAACCAACCATGGATCTCTCATATACCCATCCAGCCTCTCATGCATTTAGCCATCCATCCATTAATCCACCCATCGTCTATCCATCCACTAATCCACCCAGCAGTCCATTCACTCATTCATCTGCTATCCATTCATCCATCCCACCCACTGGTCCTCTTATACATCCATCCACATACCCATCTATTCATGCACCAGTTCATCCATTCACCTGATTATCTATCCATGTATCTGCTCATCCACTTATTGATTTGCCCTTTCATCCATTCATCCATCCACCCATCCATCTGTCCATCTACCTATTCATCCATGTGGCTATCCATCTGCCTTCCCAGGCACCCATCTCCATGTCCAAAACTCTGTCTCACTGAGCAGGATCCTCCAGTGCTATTATGGCACTTCTACCTTCATTCTTCAGCCCAAGAACCCCACTCTGACACCCTTGTCCCCTTACTCCTTAGCTTATACTGACGCAGACCTGTCATAGTCTCCATTGCACAAGGCCCGCACAGGGATGCTGAAGGGCTGCCATACAGGATTCAGTGTGTTTTTCACAACCTCTGTCTTGTGGCAGATGGTGAACCTGGAGAGGACAAGAGGACTGGAACCTGCCTTTGGGGTAGGACTGAGCCCAGAGACAGGGCCTGATATGCTTGGTTTAAGCACATATTGGGTGCTGCCTTAAGTGAATTCTGGGCTCAGGTCCTGATGGAGTCTACGATGTCCCAGCCTAAGAGCCCTCATGGGCCCACGGCAATAGAGGGAGCAGTGACTCACGTGCCATCCTCATTGCTCCTGTAGAACACGAGGAAGGGGTCTGATTTCCCAAAGAAGTCCTTCTTGTCCAGTTTGTTTGCACACAGCTGCATGGTGGCAATATCCTGTGGATGAGGTTGGACTATTGATGCTCGAATTGCCCCCAGACTGAGACAGCCCACTAAAGGGAGTTTGGGGAGAGAAGAGAGCCTCCTGGGTCTAGCATGTGGCCCTTACTGACCCGACAATTGCTAAGCTCCTCTGCAGTCAGCAATATGGTCCCACACTTCTTGCCTGGTACACCCCTGGAAGCAGAAAAAGCCTCTTTGTGAGGGGGGAGAGTAGGAAACAAGGATTGGGGTGGCCAATCTGGGATTGGGTAGGCCAGGGGATTCAGTTTGCCGTTTATTGACTGTCCTGAGTGTTTCCATCTCTGGTGGGGTAGGACCTGACTTGGACTGGGGAGGGTCTCTGGTCTGGAAGGAAGGGGTTAATTTAGCCTGTGTGGACATCTCATAATGGTAGCATGGGAAACATAGGATTTAGAGTTCTGGGCAAGTTGTTTTTCCTTTCCTTGGGCCCTTGGTTTTCTCTTTATGTAATGGGAATCTTGTCCACCTCTTAGGGTTGTGAAAAGATCAGAATGAATGTATGGAATAAAAAGCAGTTGGTAAGCTTGGTAGATATGAAGGTGGTTCTGTTTCTCAAAGCAGACTCTGCTTATATGCCAGGCATTGTTTTAGGTACAATTTGGCCAGTTGGCACCTTCCAGCTCTGCCAGACCCTGCCTTCAGGGAGTTTCCAGGGGCAGGTGGGATGTCAAGGCCAATAGGCAAGTAGAGCGTGATGTGATGCAACAGTCCTGAATGAGGAAGAGCAATTATTACCCAGATCTGGGGCAGAAGGACTGGTTTGTTAGGTCAAAGATGCTGTGCTTTCAGAAGATTGTGAAGAGTGAGATCGGAAAGACCAGGGCAGCCTTATCCTCTTCTGATCCAAGAAGGGACACTTGCATATGCCTGGACACCCATCCCCAACTTGCTTTGGGTCTCCAAGCAGTCAGAGGCCTTGTGGATATGGGCCTGCCAACCCTAAACTCCAGGAGAGCCAAAGTGTGACAGAGAGGAAGCTAGGTTGGGAGTATTCTCAGTTCAAGTTTTGATTCCAACTTGCCATGTGATTTTCGTCATCTTTAATATGAGAATTTGAACCATTTCGTTGGCTCTTTTGATCTCTGACTCTCTGTGCTTTAAAAAGATAGCGTGTAATGAGTGCAGGGACTCTCCACCTGCACACCCAGAAGCGAGTCACTGATGCTACTGCCTTCTCACTGTTCTTTCTCTCCTTTATGTTCTCCCTCATCTCCTCACCCAGTGTGAATTCCAGTCACTCTGGACTATAATAATCACTCCCTTGCATCCTACTCCTTTCCCCTAGCCCTTCTCTCACTTCTGTCTACTTATTTGGCAGAACCACAGCCTGAATTAAATTCAGTTCTCTGCCTAACCCATACCACACCTGTGCAACTGGATATGGCCAGAGGAAAACCCACACTCATTTTAGATGTGTGACCAAAAGGGTCAAGAAGGTCCTTAATCAGACTGTGCATTCTGAGTCCCTTCACTCTCCAGTGCTGTGAGATGGCACTTGCACTCCTCCTCCTCTCTCCTCAACCCAAAAAGCCTCCTCCTCCGTCCTCACTCTCAGCCAATGACCTTGTTTCCTACTTCACTGACAAAGCTGAAGCAACCAGAAGACAGTGTCCACAGACCCACCAGACACCTACCCTGCCTCCAGTATCTTCTCCCACACGAGGCCTTCCTACCGTTGCTATAAATGACTACCATGTGCCTATTTATCCCTCCCCTGTGTGCTACATTCCACACCCTCCCTCTTGCCTGTACAGAGACATCACTCCAGCAACTGTCCCCCCCTTTTTTTTGATCATGGCATGAGGCATGTGGGATCTTAGTTCCCCGATCAGGGATCGAACCTACACCCTCTGTGCTGGAAACAGAGTCTTAACCACTGGACCACCAGAGAAGTTCTTTCCCTTTTTGTATTATGTCAGATTTTCAGATTCTACTAGATCATTCCTATTAGCATACAAATGTGATATAATTTTTTTCAGGTTAAAATATTACAAACCTCTTCTTGATCTCACTTCCCTCTCCAGCCACCCCTCCTTTTCTCTTCTCCTCTTTGCAGTAAAATTCCTTGAAAGATTCCTAATTCCCATTTCTCCCTTCCATTCTCTTCTAAACCCCCCTAACCAGGCTGTTATCCAAACCTCTTCTTCAAAACTCTGACAAGCAGAGTCACCAGCGACTGCTGTCTTGCTAAACCCAATATCCAGTTCCCAATCCTCACCTTTCTTGACTGCCACGGCATTGACATGATCAGCCACTCTCTTGTCATTGATGCACGTCCTTTGCTTCGGGGACAGCACCACCCACTCTCGGTTATCCCATTTCATTAATGCTCCTTCTCAGTCTCCCTTCCTAGCTCCAACACATGGAGTTTTGGTCTTTGGTCTTCTCTCTCTCTCCTCACTCCCTTAGTGATCTCATCTAATCTCATGTCCTAAAAGAGCATGTAAGATTTATGTTTCTTATTGCCTATTTGACACATCTACTTGTCTAATAAAAATTTATGAAATTCAATACGTCATACTGAACTCCTCATTGACTTCCTCCCACAACTTACTCCTCCCTCACCTAAAAAAAAATCATCTCTATTTATGGCAACTCCATCTTTCCACTTGTTCAGGCCAAAGGCCTTGGTGTCATCCTCGACTCTTCTTATTCTCTCACGTCCATATTCAGTCTGTCAGGAATCTGCTGCTCCATCTTCAATTTATATCCAGAATCTAACTAATTCTCTCCTCCTTCACTGCTGGCACCGTAGATTATTTCCACTTTTGCCTCCCCCCGCCGCAGGATGTAGTCTCAACCCAGCAGCATCCTTTGAAAGCAAGTTAAAGCATTCCTCTGCTCAGAACTCTCCACTGACTCCCAACTCAGAGTAAAAACTAAAGTCCTCACAGTGGCTCCCAGGCCCTAACCGTGAATTCACCAAGCTCACCTCCTCCTTTCTCCCCACTGCTTACCCAGTTCCACCTACACTGGCCTCCGTGCTGCTCTTTGAACACATCAGACTTCTGCACAGGCAGTTTCCTCTCCTGGAACATCCCTCCTCCAGATATCAGCACAGCTCACTCCATTACTTTCTTCAGATTATTGCTCCGAAGTTACCTCTCCATGAGGCCTCCTCAGCCCTCCTGTAGAACACTGCAGCACCCATCACCCTGCATTTCCGGTCACTCTAATTCTGTTCTACTTTCATTCCACAGCACTTCATGTCTTCTAGGACATTATGTAATTTACTTATTTATTATTTCAGTTTTGTACTATTTCTCTCCCTCTTCTGTTACATAAGCTCCCTGAGGGCAGGAGCCTTTGTTTCGTTCACCACTGCAACCCAAGCCACTTGAACAGTGGCTCATATAGAGTATATGCTCAGTAGTGTTTGTGGAATGGATAAATCCTTGGTACCCAGCCCAGGGTATAGCATACAAAATGTGCTAATAAATATTTAGTGAGTGAATGTAATGTAAATTCCAGAGAACTTGATTTAGTGAGGAAGACTTGGAAGTGGACCTTAAAGGTTGAATCAGATTCAGAAAAAGAGTGAGGAGAGAGAGTGAGAGAGAGAGAGGAGATATGTCAGGGCTGAGAGTGACTTGAGCAAAGCCCTGAAGATTGGATTTTCCCAGGAGGTGATGGGAGCCATTGAAGGCACCTGACCAGGGAAATCCCAGCCTCCAACAATACACAGTCAGCTGCATCTTTAGGAGAATTCGGAGGCCCGCCCCTCCCCCATTCCCCTTCAGGTTCAGCTCACGTGAGGGGTCGCTCAACTCGGCTGCCCTGGCCTCCGATCACCTCTCCCAGGGCCAGGAACGCTTGGCCCAGGAAATCCTGCACGGGGATACAGAGTCAGAGAGGACAGGAGCGGCTGGTGGTGAGAGTCCCAGCCCGGCCCTGGTGATGATGCTGCACTGACCGCTGTGACTGGAGGCAGTGGAACCACCCAGCCAGGGCTTCAGAGGAGGGATTCGGCCAGACAAGCCGCCCTTCTTGGTCCTGATATCTGGAGCCCACGGCCTCTACCCTGCCAAGATACCATCCCACCCCTCACCTTTCACACACACCACACGCTGACCCCGCCCAGCCCCATTCAGCCTCACCTTCTGAGGGTCCCAGCAGCAGTTGAGAAGGAAGAGTAGCAGTGAGTAAGAGGCACAGGCGGGAAACCGAGGCAGGAACAGGAGAGGAGGGCAGGGAGGGCAGGTTCGGGGCCGAAGAAGGTCGAGTCGGGTTTGAGGGGTAGGAGGGTTCTAAGGAGGGTCGTTTAACACACAGTGAGCGCCGCCTGTGTGCCCAGCCTGCCCGTGAGGGAACGGTCGCTCACCGGTTTGGAGATGTTGGTTTTGGAGTCGACGTTGTACCTGGGAAGAGAGTGGGACCAACATGGGGCGGGGGTGGTGGGAGAGAGCCTGGAAAAGGGGTCCGATTTCGAGTCCAGGTTAAAATTGTGGGTGGAGGGTGGGGCAGTCTTGTACCGGAATTCAACCTGGACCTCCTTTGGACAGGAGTCGGGGTCAGAGGGAGTCAGACCTAGGCGAGGTCAAGTCCGGGGCCTGCTGGGGGCAGGGTCACCTCAGAGGTGGGACTTAGAAAGGGGCGGAGCCAATTAAGGAGAAGGGTTGTCAGCAGGACTAGGCCTGGGGAGTGGCCAACCTAGACTTGGGGGCGGCGCTAAGCCTAGAGAGGAGTCCTTCAAAGTGCCACCGAACTGGGCCTGGGGGTGGAGCCAGGTCGGGGGGGGGGGGGGGGGGGGCCCGCTGGGGGGCGGATCCAGGTTGGGGCAGGTCCAAGCCGGGTTTCTGGGCGGGGCTCACACATCGAAGCGCAGGTTTTGCTTTTCCTCAAAGAAGTAGTCGAGGACGAATTTGCGCACGAAGTCTGGGTTCAGTGTGTTGTCGATCACCTCGGTCCGTCCGAACTGAATGGGGAGTGGACAATCAGCACGGGGCCTGCTAAAGGGGACAGGTGCTTCCCAGGCGCGGCCGTGGACTGGGTGAGGGTTCTAGGACTTACCTCCCGCCACTCCTGGCTGGCCCGGCTCTGCGTGTAAAGCACCACCACTGCAGGCGGGAGCGGGAGCGGGGGCGGGGAGGGAAGGACGTCAGGTCGGCCCGCCGCCCCCTCCCCGCCCCTCAGGTGCTCTCGGACCCCAAGTTCCCTCCCTCCCGACCCTGGTGCCGCCTACTGGGGTCGGACTTGGAGAAGGTGTCGAGGTCCAGCAGGTTTCTAGAGAAAGAGACAAACAGACGGACAGCGAGTGGATCATCCTGGAGCCCACTGCCGGTACCCTACCCAGAGGTGGGCACCTAGGGAGGCACGGGGTTCAAATCACACCTCCCTCCCCCGTAACTACACCCTGCCGGGGTCCCGCGTTATCAGCACCCTGGACAACACCGGAAATCTCAGCCTAAGAGCTGTTTCTCTGCCGACTGGACGCGTCCAGACTGCCTGTAAGGGCCCAGGAAAGAGGGTTAGCCCCCAGAACTTTACCCTGCTGGGGCGCAGATCCTACTGGATCCCCGCGACCCATCCCTTCAAGCTGCAGGCTGAGCCCTCTTTTGTGGTTGGGGCTATTCAAGGGAACCCCCTCCCCGCGTCCGCTAGCAACTCCCCTGAGTCTGCATCCGCGATTTTCCCCGGCCCGGATGCTTCTTCTCCTGGGGTCTACCCCCTGCTCGCGCTGAGCCCCTGAACTGGGTGGTGCTGGGGCAATGCCTAAGCCCTCCCCAGCACGGCCCGCTCACCGGCAGGACACGGTGATTTCAATCTTGGTGGCCGGGACGCTGCGCTCGGAGGCTCCGCTGAAAGACATGGCTGGTCGGGTGGCCGGAGCTGCGGGAGGCTGCGAGACGGGGGCTGCTAGGGGCGGCGGTGGCGGCGGCGGCGACGGCGGGGCCGGCCCATGTGCCGCCGCGGCGGTGGCGGCGGAGGCTGTGCTCTCTCCAGCCCTGCGTGCGCTCTGGTTGCTCGCGCCTTCACTGTGGCCGGCCGCGCAGCGGCTCCAGATGGCAATGCAGCCCCGCCCGGCCCCGCGGGGGGCCCCCACCCCATTGGAGCAGCCTCCTGTAGGCCAGGAACCTTACACAGATCCGAACTCCAACTCACTAGGTGGGAGAGTCCTCCCAGTGCATCTCCCCGAGGAGAGAGCCAGGCCTGCCCCCACGAGCGCTGTCCAGGATGCTGACCGGCATCCTGGATACCTAGTGGGCACCGGGGTAGACTGCTCTTCCTGAACTGCCCCTCAACAATCCGCTCTTCCCCTTGCCACTCCGGCCCTTCCTCAGTCTCTGAATAGGCGTAGGTACACATTTGTTCTCCTTAGCTGTGTGACCTTGGGCAAGTTACTCAACAACATCTCACTGGCTCAGTCAGTTCACTGCTAAGAATGGCCATAATAGCACATACTTGAGGTGTTGTAAAATTTCATCAAGATAACCTATAAACAGGATTTAACGTAGGGGATTATAAACAGTAAATACTCAAGAAATGTTCATTGGTATTATTTCCCTCTTATGGGCATTCACACTAATGACCTCTTCTGTGTTTAGAGTCAGAGGTCAGTAAACGGTGCACTGTGCAAAACCTTTTGTCCATGTCTTTGAACCCACATGACTTCATGGTGTTCGAGATGAAGACACTCTGTGAGGATGCAACTCACTGCAGATCACACAGTAAATGACGGTGGTGGTCAGCCAGGTTCACCCTCCCCATATCACCTACTGCCTTCCAGGCCCTGGAAGCCAATTCCTCACCAAATGCAGGGCCTGCAGGTCACCTGTACCAGTAGCAGACTGTTTGCTAACTTGTTAATGATAGATTACTTGGGAATTCCCTGGTGGTCCAATGGTTAGGAATCCCCACTTTTTCATTGCTGAGGGTGCAGGTTCAACCCCCAGCCAGAGAACTAAAATCCCAGGGCATGGCCAAAAAAAAAAAAAAGAAAGATTCCCCCCACCCCTTTTTCCAGCTTAATGAAGAACTCAGCAACTTCAAGTCTAAATTTCAGGCAGCCCTGTAAATCTGCATGGATCAACAGGCTCCCCAAGTGACTGGGGCCCATTCAGGCCTGAGGACCACTGTTCCCACCTTAACAGCCTACTGCTATATGTTGCCATCTCACTGGAGACTCTCATGGCTCAGGAATTAAGAGGCACATCCAAGTCTCCAATCTCTTCCTGCTTCCTATGTTCCTCCATCCCCCCTATAAAAGCTCCTTCTTTTAGCAAAAGGAAGCAAAGTGAGAACCTTCTAATCAACTCCACAAAGACAGCAACCAAATGATGATGCAAGAAAGTAGCTGTTCAAAAAGACTTTGATTTCATTTTGTGATCTGTGTTAAACTGCCTCATTTTCAGTGCAGGTGACCCCTCCTCCCCAGGACACAAGAATGGAAACTGGAGGTCTCCTCCCCCAAGACCCCAGGGAAACGCTACACAGTTCTGAGAGTTGACAGGAATCCTGGCAAAGACTAACGTGGGTGGGAGGCAGTGACGAGTGGGTCGGCAGACACCAGTCAGGAAGCTGGGGGTGGGAGAACCCCGTCCTCGGTCCTGCTCAGCTTCGGGGCTGCCGTGTGCATGATGGTGAAGGGAAGTTCCCCCCGACCTTGAAGCACCCCTTGGCTGGGCATGGCTTTGATTCCGCTCAGGTGAGAGAGGATCAGGAAGCTGTCGTGGGCTGGCTGCTTCATAATGTGCTGCTGCTGGTGCCCCGGAGTCCAACGCCACGGACAAACTGCTCCAGCAGGCCACCGATGGCACCAGAGGGACTGGGGGCTGCTGCACGAAGCCCCACTGTGCTGCTATATGCAGCCAAGAAGGCTGAGCGCACCTCCTGTAGCCGGGTCTCTCGTTCACTCAGGGCTGTAAGTCTGTGGGGAGGGAGGGAAAGAGAGAATTAATGCATTATCCCGGGGCAGGATCCATCATTCTCATCCTTACGCCCCACTGGCTGTCCTGCATTCGCCAGTACAAGGCCAGCATCTGCCCCTGGCCATGCTGCCCGTGCGGTTCAGGCCCCAAACATTCAGTCCTGTTCACATCTTAAATTCTCCCTCAGGCTGCTCTTCCTACCTGGAGAGGCCAGAGCCCTCACCTTTAGTCACTGCAGTTCCCAGGGAAACCTCTAGGAAGGGGCTGGCTTTTCCAGCAGGATTTCCTTTCTGATTCTATCTACTTTTCCTTTCCTGGCCTCTACAGGCGCTTATCACAAGTCAAAAAGGGTAACAAAAAGTGTGAATTCCACATGAGACTATCTGGTAACCTGAAGGGTCATTCATAGAAAAGGGCTGAGGTACCAACCACACACAACCTCTGGATTCAGTTATGAAGTCTAGGGGCAGGAGGGATGGAATTAGGGAAAAGGTCACAGACCTACATGAGATGAGCTCTCACGTTCCTATCCACCTAAGCACCAAGACCAGCCCTGAACACCAACTCCCTCCAAAATTTCCCCTAAGAGACCAACGTCTGGGTAATTCTTCCTGTGAATCTGTCAGAAGCAGCAGCGATATCCCCAATTCCCAAGTCCAGATGACTGGTACCTGGGGCCTGGGGAGCACATTGGAGGTATGAGGATAAATGACAGTCCAGGGCTTACGTATGGAGATAACAGACCCCGGAAAAGTAGACTGCTGGGAGTGGGGTGTGTGTATGTGTGCTTGTGTGTGTGTGAGAGAAAGAGAAACACCAGCAATAGCAGAAGTAGCAGCAAGTTCTAGGGCGAAGAAAAGTCAAATAGCTGTAGCAGAAGCACAAAGAAGTGAGGCTGATCCTGGACTCCTGCAATACCATGAACAACTCCCAAGTCTCTCTTGGCATGTGGGGGAGATTCGAGGCCCTAGATCTTCTTTACTTCCTAATTAGTTTTCACATAGGCTGGAGACCATGTGTGCCTCTTTAGCTTTCCCTCAGAGCATATAACCAGGAGAAATTCAGATTAGTAGTTCATATTCACAGGACTACCTGAAGGTCCATATGTGTGCATTTTCACTGCCCCCTATTTTGGGAGGCAGAAAGGGAAAAGATCACAACCTCTTTTAGAAACAAGATACCTGGAGCCCAGAGAGGATGTGATCCGCTTGAGGACACAAGGTGGGCAGAGCTCCTCCAGTGTCATTCCCTCTCAAGATATGAGCGAGCAGGCTCACAGCAGTCAAGGGTTCAACCCCAAGACAGAACTTGTAAACCTAACAGCTGGGATTTGGATTTAATTTCTCTCTGACACCAAAGCCAAAGCACTGAACCCACATACTATGTGATCTCACCAGTTATCAACCCTGAGCCCATGCCCACCCTGCAATCTCAGAGGCCATGGGATCATGGAGAACCTAGCCCTCCTCTGGGAACCACCCAGAACCTGAGGAATGGCTGGGAGCACAGAGAACTACCTAAGGCATTAATTACAGGATCCAGGGCTGAAGCTGCCCATTTCAGTGGCTAATGCCAGGTAAGTGAGGGTGCTATTATGCAGCGGCAGAGATGTCAGCTTCCTGCAGCTCCTAGGGTGTTTGGCTTCAATAGCAAGAGCCTACGGAAACACGAAGAGAACTATGTCTTTAATTTTTCTAAGAGATCTTATTTCTGGCTTAAGGGAGTGGCTATAGAGAAGGCTGTGCCAAGCCCTAGAGGCCTTTGGAGTCCTTGGGCTACTCCTGAGCTGCAGGGCCAGGGCTTGCGAGGACCATCTGGGAATCCCAAGGTCTGGCCCCTGCCTGCCCTAGGCAGAATCTGTCTCAGCTTCCAAGGGCAACCTGCCTCCAACCTGTCAGTACTGGAGAGTATGAGCTGATCCTGAAGGTGGTGACGACCACCTAGCACCTGAAGCTCATTCAGCCCATGGCGGGGGCAGTGGTGGGTGGGGAGTTGAAGGCCCTCAGGCAGCCACAGCCGAGAAGCAGATCCTGCTCCCCAGGCCACCGGAGGCTCCCTGCCATCTGACACCCGTGAAACAGCAGAGCAGGCAGGGGGCAGGGCAGCCTGAGAGGCAGCTGCTCAGGTAGATGCACTGCTTGAGCTGGAGGCCCAGTACTGGAGCCTTGGAGGGAGAGGAGTTTATAGGCGTGGGCTTTAGTATGCCCGTCCAATATTCTTTCCTGACCAGAGGCAAAAGCAGATGACAAAAGGGGCCAGGGAACAGCAAGGAACCCTCGGTTCTGCTTGGGAGCGCAGCCCTTGGGCTAACCCAGCTCCATTCTGGCTCTGTCTCCACCATACACCCACCTTCACTACCCCACTGTTCTGCTTTCAAAGGATTCTCATGTCAGGCAAAGACTTGGACCGAAATAGCATCCTCTATAGTTAGAGTCCAGCCAGCTTTCCCTAGGGGTGTGCCCCAAGACACCCATGGATGGGTGTCAGAGGCCGGGGAGAGTGAACACACTCCAGCACCCTTCCTGAGCAGCCCATCAGCCCCCTTCACACCTCAGGGGGCAAGACCAGTGAGGTATACGTAGTGGAGACATTCAGGAGGGGCAGGGAGCCCAGGCCAGCTCCCTGGGGCCAGCTGCCACCTCATTCCTGGCCAGCACTTGACTGCTTGCCGGCTTCTGACACAGGCAGGGGAAGGGGCATCCTGTCTTCTTAAGCAAGACACTTACAGACAATTGTTAGGGAGCTCATCCGGGAAGCTGAAAGGGAGAGAGGAGTCTGTGTGCAGGACAGCCCGTTCCTGAATACTGCCACAGCCTGTTACCATCTGCCAGCTGCCAAAGTCTGTGGAGAGAGGGGATCCGGGCAGGGGATGGTCCACTGATCTGGGGCAAAGAGGAGAGAGAGGGGAGATGATGTAGTCAGTCATGTGCCTGACAGGGGAGGCCCTGGAACAGTTGGGGTGGGGGTGGGGCTGTGGTAGCCCTGGGACCTGGCCACAGGGGCCTATTGGAAGAGCATCAGTAGAGTCAACCACTTTCTCCCAAAGTGCAAAAACTGCTGCATAGCTTATGACCAAGAGAGAAGAGTCAAGACCAGAAGGCGGGCTTAGCTGTGAGGACAATACTTCATGCAAAGATTCACAGGAGCAAAAGAACAAGAGCAAAGCATGGTGACAAAGGTGAGCCAGCAACCAAAGCCAGGGGTCAGGGCGTGCCTGCTCTGCCTGACCGAACAAGGAAAATCTCAACAGCACCACAAGGAGGGGAGCAAGGCTGCTCCAGGAGCCAGCGAGGCAGGATCACCTCACATTCCTGGCATGGAGACGGGCAGGGTGGGCAACGCAGAGCCCAGGATCACTGAGGTCCTATCGGAGAGATGAGAGAATGAGTCTCCTGGGGACGGTGGACGTGGTGACCTAGATTGAAAAGGAGGGTGACGGGTGCCCTGAGCCCCACCCTCTTCCTCTGCAGTGCCTTTCAGGAGCCAAAGTTTGTATTCACAAGCATCAACCCAGCAAACTCACTGGCTATGCCCAGAGGGGAGGGATGAATCAGGCAGCCAACCTGACAGCTTCACCAGACCTTTTTCAAACAGAGGTTTGCGGGATGTGGGGAAAGGAAAGCTGCACTGGGAATATACCACTGCCACCAGCTCCCCACGCACAGCCAAGCCTTCTCTGCCGTCTCTGGACAGTGGCCCAGCCGGTAGGGGTGGGGGAGGAGATAGGGAAACATCAGACAAGGCCCTTCCATCAGCTACACCAGGTCCCTGTCCCCAGAGGTGCATCATCTTTGATGCTTGACCCTTTATCCTTTAATTCAAGAATAGCAGAAGGTTTTCCTGTAGGGACCCAGAAACGGAGCAGAGGCATGAATCGTGGTCTAGGGGGTGGGGAACTGAAAAATGAATTGACCTTGGTCCACCCAGCTGGCTGGTGTCAAGGACTCCTAGACTGAGGTGATAGTCCCCTGGGTCCCCAGGCCAGCTTTATCCGCAAGCAGCGGCCAAACTGAGTGCAGCTCTGGCCAGCATCACATCTCTGCTAATCCTAAACCATCTCCATCTTAGAGGCAGAGAAATGGCAGCCCAGACAGGGGAAGACACTTGCCCAAGGTTCCACCACAGTTAGTGAGTACAAGAAGAGATTTTTATTTTTTAGAGCCAAGTTTGATTACGGTTTTGTCATACAACAGAATCACCTTGAGACCAGGGAAAACAGATGGCTGTCCATATTAAAGCTGCCATGAATTGGAATCTCCTGAAACACAGGGACTTGCCATATTCCTTGCTCCTGGTCTACCCTGGAAGGTGTGTGACGACAGGGTGTGGATGAGGACAGGATGTGGGCTGCTACCTGGTGGAAGCCCTGGTGATGACAGAGCAGGGCTTCCTTCTTCCCAGGTGGAGAAGCTTGGTGGCCAGATGCTGTATCTTTGGTGATCCTTAACTGTTTATAAATCAAACAGCTGACTAACACTTAAGAGTAAGCTGCAGGCCACAGTCTGGGGCCAGTCCTGTGCTTTCTCTGGGTCATGCTGGAGTCTCATGTCGGTGCAACCCCTCTTGAGGTCAGCCTGGCTCCACAAACCTCATCTATTGCTCCAAGTTTAAGATAAGCATTCTTTTCCAGTTTTGGGGAAAACAATTGTTAGACAGCAAAGTGTTGAGGGAACGAAAGTAACGTGAAATAGAGGAGGATGGGCAGGATGAGGGACGTCTAGAACAAGGAACACGGGGGTTCCATGCTCCTAACCCCACTCCCCAAGGCTATCGAGACTCACACTTCCAATGGGAAAAAGACAGCTAGGTAGAATGTGGTTACAGACAGGTTCCCAGCAAGGGCTCCTGGTCTTCTAGGCTACCTTCCCTGTACTTCCCCTGTCAGGCAGGCAGCACCGCCAGGCAAGAGCCATGCTTGAAGCAGCCAGGGGACAGCTGTGGCATGGAGTAGGCCACATAAATAGCAACAGGATGCATGATCCCAGGGATCACAGAGTAATCTCAGCAAGCAGCCAACCATCTTCTGCATCTTTTTCAAGAGTTGAGTACACAGGCTCCAAATGAACCTTTCTATTTGAGGCTTTTGTCAAAGAAAGGGTTGCATAGTAACATAACCACTGAGTTCTTGGGTTTGAGAGCAAGGAGCTATACGAAGCACAGAGGTACTCGTAAGTGCCAATTTAAATTAGCTGGTGAAAAAAAAAAAAATTAGCTGGTGAGAGGGGATGCCCTAAAGATGACAGGAAACAGTCACCAGAAGGAAGCAACTGCACCTGCCAAGTGAAAGAAGGAGGGAAAACCTTCAAGTTAGCCCCAGTGCACAGGTAACGCAAGCAGCTTTAATAAGCCCCATGCCCTTCTGCCCTACACCTTAACTCAAGTACACACAGCATCCACCTCCACCCATCTACCTACAGGACTGGAGGGGACATGGGGCCAAGCCATCCTCAAACTGGAAATTGGTAAAGCTGACAGTGCTTCCAAAGTCACCTCACTTAAGCCCAAACTTCTGAAGACAAAGATCACTATTCCTACTTTAATGACGGGATGAAAAAAATGAGCTCAGAAGGGAAGTGTTCGAACTCAGCAACAGCTAGGACAAGATTTATCAGATCTGAAAGATCATCAAGTTTCCCCCAGCCTGGACTTCAAGCATTGCTGTGTGTGTGTGTATGTGTGTGTGTGTGTGTATACCAGGGACCTCTGCATTCCTGCAGCAGCCCAAGTGTGTGTGTATGTGTGTGTGTGTGAACCAGGGACCTCTGCACTCCTGCAGCAGCCCAAGTGTGTGTGTGTGTGATCCAGGGGGACCTCTGCATTCCTGCAGCAGCCCAAGTGTGTGTGTGTGTGTGTGTGTGTGTGTGTGTGTGTGTGTGTGTGAACCAGGGACCTCTGCATTCCTGCAGCAGCCCAAGTGTGTGTGTGTGTGTGTGTGTGTGTGTGTGTGTGTGTGTGTGTGTGTGTGTGAACCAGGGACCTCTGCATTCCTGCAGCAGCCCAAGTGTGTGTGTGTGTGTGTGTGTGTGTGTGTGTGTGTGTGTGTGTGTGTGTGTGTGTGTGTGTGTGTGTGAACCAGGGACCTCTGCATTCCTGCAGCAGCCCAAGGAGAAGACTTTTGAGGCTCCAAGTTTTCTCTTACCCATCTCAGTCTCAAGCTGGCCATGCCTTAACGCTCCTCACCACTCATCCCTGGTCTGGACCTGTAGCCCCAAGCAAGAACCCATCAAACATGGGACAGGAACCCTATGTGTCACATAAAGCAACCTGGCTTCCCCACCTCATTAAACACAGCCTGGGACATAGTCCATTGCTTATAACAAGCAGCTAGTAGGTGGGGAAGGATGGGGGAGGAGTGGCTATCTGGGGAGCAGAGTTGGTGCCTATGTTGTCACTCAGCCATTCAACCAGGCTGCTGGAAGTCCCTCAGGCAAGTTCACCTGCTCTTCAGGCAGCTTGGCCTCCAGCTGGGCCCAGCGATAGCATCCTCCCACCCCAGGCAAGGACGGTGCAATGCTAGCAATTCCCAGCCCCCGAGATGTCTGGCCCTGGAGCAGAGACCAAGACCGTACGGAGAGGGGCACCTTACTGACCAGGCCTCAGGGAGGCGTCCTGCCTCTTCCCAGCCCAGCCCTGCAGATGATAAGAGATTTAGCAGTGGTCCAAAAACACAACTCAGAAGCTACTGTAGTGACAACTAAGGATACAAAAGGGCCACCAGTTGAGGGGTACGGGGTTGGGACTGGATCAGAATCAGCACCCCACAGAACCTTCTTCCTGGCCCGACACCTATTTCTTAACCCTGGACAAAGCTCCCCCAATTTCTTTCCCAGCAAGTCCTACCTTAAACGAGCTATGCTAATATGGACGTGGTTGGGGGTGGGGTGGGTGGGGAGGAGAGGGTGGGAAGAACTGAGAGAGGAGCACTGAAACATACACATTGCCATGTGTAAAACAGGCAGCTCGTGGCAAGCTGCTGTGTAGTGAGCCCAGCCCAGTGCACACTTACGGCCGATTCACACATGGTAGTGTGGGAGAAGCCAACACAACACTGTCAAGTAATTATCCTCCAATTAAAAATAAGAAAAAATTTAATTAAAAAAAAAAAGATACACTGGTAGAATTTAGGACTCTGCAGCATATGAAACCCAGAGAATTCATATTATTAGGGGAATTTTGGCTGTCACACATAGCTTTCCACACAGCTCCTCCTGCTGCATTAAAAAGCTGATTGGTTATTGCTACTGAAGATTAGCAGGAAAGCTAATGACAGGATCCCTCAGGCACTTTAAGATAAGAAAGACTAAATTAATTTTAATGTTAATGGAGATACATAATTATAATTAGAATGCTCCAAATCAGAATCTAGTCTTTCAAAACCCCTGGCAAACAAGCATCCAATCCGGAACTCTGTCTCCTAGTCCAGCCTGGCTACAAGCAAGCACCGCCGAACAGCCCAGCAGAGCCGTCAGAACAGCCCACACAGCCATCCACCCCATGCTTCTCCAAGGCCTTGTGCCCCATTCTGGTCCAGTTATTCCAGCCGCCTCCGCCAGGCTGCAGCTCACAGGGTCCCAAGTTCAGGAGGACACCCCCAATCCTCCCAATCCTCCTCAGCCTTCTGGACCATCCTGGACCAACCATAAGCATTTGAGCCCAGTGCAGGCGGATAACCAATGGGGAGACAGAGGGGAAGTGATCACAAAATTGGAATGAATGTCAGGAAGAAGAAAATGATAAAGAGCTAAGGTGTTTAGTGGGGTACTGCCTCAGTAGGGGAGCACTAACAATTGGACAATTAAGACCAGGAGGACCCAGGAGTCTAGGGGAATCTTCTGGTTTCCTTCCCAGTTGTCCAGCAATGTTGCACAGGCAGAAAAGGAGGGATGGTGAACAAGAGCTCCAGCCCGCAAGAGTGAGGGTCACGCCGTGCCGCAGCAGCCCCCCAGCAGCCCTGAGGAAAGCTGACACAGGGACACGGGGTGGCACCAAGGATGTGAGCGAGCACAGCGGGGGGGCTTATCTGCCGGGTGCCACCTCTGCTCAGCTGCCTCCACCAACCCGTGGGGACAGAGGGGCTGCGGCCTTTGCCTACCAGACTCAGCTACAGCCCTGGCAGACATGGCGGTGCTCGGAGTTGAAGGGCTCACCTTCAGAGGTGACCCCTCTGGACAGTGCAGCTCCTACTCGCCTAGAGCTGACCCGCTCAGCCTGCGAGGGGAGGGTGCGCTTCCCCACCTTCCTCCAGTGCCTGTCTTTGCCCAGAAAGGAAAAACCAGAGGATGGCGAAGGAAGGAGATTTTCCAAAGTTTCAGGTCTTTTCTTATATAGTAAGTTTGCCACCTTTGGGCTCAGTTTCCTCTTTGGTAACATGTCTGCTACAAGGAAAGACCTGAAATTCTGGAAAATCTGACAGAGCTGGACTTGAATCTGGAGTGGACTTTAACACTTTTGATTTTTCTGCTGAAGGTCTTTTCTCCATGGCATTTGTTAAGGACCTCTCAAGTCGCACACTGCTCTGTTCTTTCCAGAAGGACCAGACATTCTCAAGGCTTTAGAAAACAAAATAAATCACAGGATTTCTTCCTTGGCTGTATGACATGGAAGGTATGAGGTCAGTGAGGAAATCCTTTCCCCAAATGCCAGGCCATCCCTCAATCCTAAGCCTGCCCGGCGCTCAGCTTTAATCTCACCAGAGAAACATCATTTCGGCAGCACATTCCAGGCCCACCTGTCCGTCCTGGCTGGGTTGCTCTCCTGCTGGGTGAACATCTTATGAGCTTTGCCCCAGCCACACACATCTACCCTGATTCCCTATTGTCCATTCTCTTCCGTGCCCCGCCAATTCAGACAAGGAATGGGAGAGCCAGAAGCAACTCAAGAGGACCCAGCTCCGTCTCTTTAATCGGAATGTGGCATTCACAGGGGCTGAGACCTGGCAAAGGCAGCAGGCGGTGGCCGCCCCGACTCCCTGTCCATCACATCACAACTGCTCCACCTTCCCGACTCCCCATAAGCCAGGGCTCCAGGAAGGAGGGGTCTCAGACTGCTCTGTGAACCTGCTTTCACTCTGTACCCAAACATGAACCCATCCTCCAAACAGTGGGGGAGCCTGCAAGTCTGTCGATCCCCTCTGGTCTCCTGGATATACCACCTACCAGGCCTCGTGCCCTGGAATCCCATGCTCCAGCCTTATCAAGAGGGAAGGACTTTGGAGCTCCTCACCTGGGCTTGGGGACCTCCAGGGGACTGCTACCCATCCTGAAAAAGTTGTCAGAATGGTTCGAGGATGAGGAGCTGGAGGACTTGGCTTCCACCAGACCCTGGTGGGGAGGCAGGCGGTCCTCGGAGGGCTGTGGCCGGTTCCAGAGCATGCTCTGTGGAGAGGAGGAGTGGCTCTTCCTCCTGTGGTGGGAAGACAGGGCTGCTGGTGAAGGACCACCTCAGGCCCACCCTCTGCTCACCTGAGCTGAGTCTCTGGGCCGTTTTTACTTTCACCGGAAAGTAAAAAGTTCACCACATGAGAGTGGACACACTCAGCACTCCCCTGGGCTTGGCCATGGGCAGCGAGAGCTGGGTCTTCACAGAGGGATTATGGTGTCCAAACATACTGACCTACTGGCCTCACTGCACATGCTGGGCAACAGATTCTGAACAAGTTTTAAAACTTGTTAAAGTGTTGTACAAAATCTCGAGCCCTTTGTCTAGGGAGAAAAGTCATCTGATTCTCAAAGGAGCTGACTGTCAAACAAGCTCCCGATCCGCAACCATCATTTCGTACTCTGTACTTCTTTCTTTTCCTAAGCTTGGCCCCACCTCCCAGGCAACTGATACAAGGGAGTGCCCCCACGAAGTCCCTTTAACACCCTCCCCTCACCCCACCCCATCTGCCCAGCCCTGCAGCTTCTTCCTTTGTCCCACAGGGAACACTGGCCCTTGATGCTCTTGGGCCAGCATGGCAGCATCCCTCCCCAACCAGATGGCTGGCCTCTGAGGCCCAGCAGAGACAGCAGGGCAGGCAGCTGAGCTCTCAGGCCGACTGCTGGGGCCCCTTTGTTCCTGGGGCTCCCTGGAGCTGGAGCCCTGGCTCCCAGCTGTTGGCAAGCTCAGTTCCAGCCTGGCCCTCACCAAGCTGCCTGAGTCTGTGCTCCTGCGGGGACCAGCTCCACAGTCTCATAGGTGAAGCTCCCGGCGGCTCCTGGGGAGCTCTCCATGACTAGAGAGAAGTCACTGCCAAGGCTGGTGGTGCTGCCACGGTCCTTCCGCCCTGAAAAGAGGCCAGGACCATCAGTCAGCACGTTATCTTCACCTATGAGGGGTCCCCCACCTCTTTTACACCATGCAACTGGAAAGAGAAGTTTCTAGAACAAACAATCCCTATGTGGTCTATACTCAGAAAGATGCACAGAGAAAGTCTGCCGGGGCCCATAACTCACTCAGCATGCAGATATCTTCCACGGTGAAGCCTGCATCCCGAGCTGGCAAACTCTTCCTCCTATAAACAGAACCCAGAACAATGAGCTCCAGATTGGATTGGGGGTCTCCTCTGTCTCCCACTATGCTGCCCAACTGGAAAAGCAGCTTGAACTCAGTGGAGACAGGTCCTACCTAGCCTGTTGCAAAAGGCCAAGGCTCACTTCCGGGAGGCCAGCAAAGCCTGCTTCTTGTCAGCATGGCCCCTCAGAGGTCAAGTCTGGCCCAACACATTAGGGGCCTGGACTTGGAAGGTGAGGGAACACAGCATAGACAGCAACCCTCACAGCGGTCCTAAAGCAATCACCAGGCCTAGACCCCTGTGTGTGCCAAAGTGTGAGCACACTGCTCCGTGGTGGGGGGCTGCACAGACACACCTCTGCAGCAACTCAGGGAGAATTCTGGCCTCAGAGGTGGTGGCATGGGCAGCTTGGGGGTCTCCCCATCCCTTCCCTCCAGCAACGTGCCCTGCACCCCTAGTCACAAGATGAGCCTCTTCACCCTCTGGCCCTCCCCAGTTACCCCTACATGCCCTCAGAAGGAAGGCAGGGACGGAAGGCCAGCCTGCCCAGCATGCGGGGAAGCAGGGCGGGGAGACCACCCGCCCTAGCATGGCCCCTCGCAGTGCACCTGCCTTCCAGCAAGACTAGGTCTCTCCTTACCTCTGTGTCTTCAGAGCAGAGAACTCTTCAGAGATGATATGCTTCAAAAAATTGAAGCAGAAGAAAAAAATCTAAGAAACAGACCAAAAACCAGCACACATGAGAAGATAGTCTTCTCTGGGGAGAAGGATTCAGGTGGCTAGACTCCCAGGAGAGGGCATCCAGGGACCCTGGTCACCCCTGCCAGACAGCAGCCCTGCTCTGGGGACCCTGTCAGATATTCTGGTGTGGAAGCGGAATGGGTGCTAGAGAGGGCACAGCAGTTCAGGCAGGCGTGCCTGGGCTGGGCAAGGAAGGAAGGGACTATGTTTGCTTCCTGAGAACACTAGAGGGTAAGCCAGGGATGTTTCAAACCATCTTCAAGTTCAACACATGTGTTCTCAAGCTACTGAAAAGGATGAAGATAATAGCCGCTTCTCCCCCTCAGTCTCTCCTGAGAACACCATGCAGACAGGGTCACAGGGAAGGACAGCTGGGAGAGAGAATCTGGAGGCAAGACACAGCAGGAACACCATGGAAGGATAAGGAATCAGATTTCGTAGGGGAAATACTCAGGAACAGTGTGGTTCAGGCCCACAGACTGCACTGCTCAGAGACCAGGGTCAGGATGAAGGCTGAGGCGGGCCAAAGCAGGCGGAGGCCCTGAATTCTGGCCCCACATCCACATCCCTGTTTCTGTGGGCAAACGCCCTCTTTGCTTCCAGCCAGCACCCACGTCCATCCAGCCTCTGCGAGGTACACACAATGCACTGTCTCTGCAGTGATTCTGAAAGGTGTGGTCCATCAACCCCTAACTTGGGAGAAACACCTACAGAGTATCCCAGAGCCCCGTAAGATTTCCTCAAAAAGAGGAAGGAGGGCGCCAAGGTCAGTACAGTTTGAAAACTTTGTTACATAATTTCTTTTTTTTTTTTTTGGCTTGTGGGAATTTAGTTCCCTGACCAAGGATTGAACCTGGGTCCTCAGCAATGAAGGCATGGAGTCCTGAGCGCAGAGTTCTAACCACTGGACTGCCAGGAAATTCCCTCTTACATAAAATGAAATAGCTGTCATCATTACAGACTTTTCAGACTTTAATATGCTAATGTGCTCGGAGAATCTCAAAGGCAAAGGAAGGGTATAGAGGGCTGTTTAACAAGTCCCAGCCTTTTGCATGTTTTTAAAGTATTGGTATCTTGTGTGTGTGAAGTGGGAGGGAGGAGAGGGGGGCTAAGAGAAAAGCCCACCTTCTGCCCACCCTCCTGGCTGAGGAGACCCTCTTGGTTACACTAAGACATGGCCAGGGTTTGAATCCAGAATCCACTGGGCTCAGCCGCATCCCCCGCCCAGTCCCTGAGGTGAAACCTGGCCTGCCTCAGCGGGTGGGGACAGCGTGGCGGTGGGCGCGCGGCAGGCCCTGGGGCATCGGCACCGGCACGGCTCAAAACGAGAGGCTGTAGAGGGCTCAGTGTGCAACCTTCCGTGCCAAAGTCACCGCCTCTGACAGTTCACGGAGGCCTCTGAGGAACAGGCTTATGAGCTCTGCAGTTCTGGCAGATGCGATAAGTGCTCAGAAGAGATTTGCAAGGGGAGAGGAGCAGCTGAGAGGGAGGAACAAAAGAAGAAGGCGCAAGATAAGATCCCAGAAAGAGGCAGCCTCAGGAGGGGAGAAGGATGCTTCAAAAAAATGGGGGGTGGGGGTGTGGAGAAAGAGACAGCACTGCGTGCAACTCCCACGCTGGGCATCTGGACTCGTTCTCCCTGTGAGGCGGCAGGATGGACACCAGGAGACTCAAGGTTAATAACACTTTCCAAGGTCACCCAGGTAATAAGTGGCACAACTAGGGTTCACACTCAAGTCTGACTCTAGGTCTGCATATAGGGAAAATAGGCTGAAAAAAGAGTAACAAGGCGAAGGTTACAAAAAGGATGCTGTGTGGACAGGGCAGAGAGGAGGAAGGAGGGACAGTGCCCAGACAGGAAGGGGACCCAGGGCCCCTGGCTGGGCCTGGGCTGGTGGTGAGGAGGAGGCACGACTCTGCCTGCCCGGATGGCCCTAGAGCTTAAAGGTGCCGAGTGGGTGTGATGAGGACAGAGGCCAGGGAAGAGATTCTGTGTTTCAGCTGTAAGGATGAGGGGCACAGCAACGACTTGTAAATTGGTTCCAAAGCTGAGTGCAGAAAACAAGGTCAGCCGTAAAAAGGATGGCAGAGAAAGGGGACGAGGACTGACATATGAAGGTCACAGGTGAGTGTCCTTCCTGAGAGTGGGGGACTGAGGTGCATCACGGGGGGCTGTGGGGCTGGATTTCTTCCTGCCACGTTGCCTGACCCCAGCACAGACCAGGCAAGGAACTGCTCCCAAAGTGTGGACACCAAACAGACCGCCATCCTGTCCCTCTCCAGGGAGGTACAGGAGCCAGAGCTCGCAGAGCCCTGACACGTGCTCGTGGACTGTGAGCAGTACCCACCTCCTCTCCTTTGCTGAGTCGATCTACCAACATGTGCCTGAAACAAGAAGGCAAGGAAGTCAAAGCCAGGAGCAGGCAGGCAGGAGGACGGGGAGAGCCTATGGCTCTGGCCCCACAGCCTCAGGGGGGCCTGACCAGTGCCTCCTGTCTTCCCAAGCGGGTGGGACTGTCTTCACCTTCAACCCTGTCACAGGAGCCCCCGCACCCACGCACATACTTGGTTCCTGAGGCACTGCCCCCACCCCACAGCCTGCCGTCCATCCCCCGAAGGCTCACCCAAAGAGGAACCAGTCATAGGCCACTGTGAGGTAGAGGATCTCAGCAGGCTTCAGGGACGTGTGGATGAGCCCGTCCTGGAAAAGACGTGTCCAGATCAGACAGAGGCCCCCTCCTGGCCTCAGGGGCTGAACCACACCCACAACCCCCTGACAACCAGGCTGCCCCACAGCCCAGGAAGAGGGTCAAACTTTACAACTCCTGCTCTGGACACCTGAGGTCCCTCATGCCAAATCCTCTCTGCTTCTGAAGACAGACTCAGCGCTCCCCAAGAGTAGACCCTGGAAAGGCCTCTGAAGGCTCCCTGACCCCCAGCCCAGCCCATGTGTACTCACAGCCCACAAGGAAAGGCGCAGGAGAGAGATGAAGAGGGGGGTCCGGTCCCAGCCTGAGATACAGTGCACCAGCAGCCCGCTGTCGTCTACGCAGAAACACAGGACAGGTGGCCCGGGAGAAAAGCAAACACAGGCTGATGAGAAGGGGCTGTGCCACCGCCCAGGCCTGGGGTGAGATCCAGGATACCCCAGAACCATAGCATAGCTCCAGGGGCAGGCATGGGATGTCCCGCCAACCCCACCACAGTTGAAGGATGGGCACTTGACCCAAACGAAGACAATGAGTGTGAGCTCTGGGACAGAGACCGTGTCTCTCTTCTGGAGGAGTTAAGACAGCAGGAGACAAGTCTGAAACAACTGCTGGTTTTGAGCTAACTAAACAGTGGATATGAGACAAGGAGAGACTGTTTCTGCTGTTTGTCACCTGACTCTGCTCTTCGGCCTTCTTGGTTATGTTGTTCAAGCAAGTGCAATCTCACACAAGTCCTGACTGATAAGGAGAAGTCAGAGTCAGACTGCCCCAGGACACTGAGCATTGTGGGCTCATCCAATCAAAACAGTCAAACTGGCTGGAGCACCATCTGGAGAACAGGCCTGCCATGGGCTTGTGTGTGACCAAGAAGAGGCCAAGACTGACTTTCTCCCAACTTTCTGAACTGGAAGAGGCCACTGCAGCCTCACACAAAAGGCTGAGGGTCACAGCTCAAAGGCCAGCTGAGCCAGTGTAGGAACATCCTGTGTGTGCTTCAGATTGTAAGTTCATAACTTTGTTTTATAGGGTTTCGAGGACATGGAATAAATAGGCCAATGATAAGCCAATCCCCATATCCTTCTCCCACAGAGCAAAAGGCTCCAATAGTCACACACTGGTGCTGTCAAGATCTGGGAACACCCCGAACATCCACGGGCTTGAGACAGGCTGGAGCGGACTCACCATCATTGTTAATTATGGAAAGCAGCAGTTTCAGGTAGTTTTGTGTTTGTTGCACCAGGTCCCAACTCTGTTGGAAAAGAAAAAGAAAAGGATTCCAGGAATAGGTATTTAACTCAGAATGAGAATTTATAAAATATTTTAAAAATAAAAGACTAATAAGAGTTATTTTGGGGCAAGAAGTACCCCAGTTCACGGTCACAGGCCCCGTCCCAGACGCACTGTGACTTCACTCTCACATGTCCCCGCCCCCTTTCCCACGGGCCCCACCCTCGGGGTGCTCCCTCCCAAAGGGAGAGTGAGGAAGGGGAAGCCATCAGCGGCCCGGGCCACCACACCCCCACGCCCACTAGCAACAGCTGGATATTAACCTCCTCTGAGTCCTGGGCTCCAAGCACGGCTGTCCAGGGAGTTAACAGAAGTCAACAAAGAACCTCGAGCCTGTGGCCATTATCACCAAACGGCAAGAGCCACTTCATCTGCCATTACATCATAGAAACTAAGGAAAATGTCTGCCTTCTCATCAATCGCTTCTTTACTGCTACTCACTATACTGTCTTTCGATGAATAACAAATGCAGTCTGGCAGACAAAACTTTTAAAACAGGAGGCCCATGTGGCAGGAGATAAAAAAATAAGCAAAAGCTTATTAGAGATCGGAACCTCTGTTTTAGCCCAAACAAAAGGTCTAAACTAAACACTCTGAGAAATAGCCCACTTTGGAGTCCGGGACTCCACGGAGGGGCCTGACCCAGTTCTGTGGCCCCCTCCCCCCCGAGCTGGGGACAGTCTCGCAACACAACTGCTTCTCAGTGTCTGGCTGTGCAGAGAGGCCGCGGTGAATGCCAGCAGGAGTGCCCCCACGGGGAGGGTGAACACAGCACCTGTAATTGGAATGGTTTTCCCAGGAATTTAAAACAGGCTCATTTACCTGACCCTCCCAGAGACCCTGGAGAGTCCTGACCCACTTTCAGTGGCTCCAGAGAAAGCTGCTGCAGCGCCACATTAATAAAGTTATTACCCATGGCAGCTTAGGGGTCTCTCTGCTTGTCTGGTTCAACGTGTCAGACACACCACTGTCCAGATTTCCTCCTCACTGTGAATCCCAGGGGAGGAAGAGCAGGAGAGGCAGGAGACTCGCGGCAGATGCGCAGGGTGGTTGGACAGGTCGGGGGAGGGCTGCGGCAGCCAGGAGATGGCAGGGGGCCACCAAGGACGAGGCTGCAGGGCCCCCCAACCACAGCAGCTGTTAGAAGGGGACACCAATGACCAGGAAGCGCCAGCAGATGCTATTGGCCATGGCACCGAGGGCGGGGGCAGGAACCACAGACTGGGGAGCCCTGGGTTGGTGGAAGCCCAAGATCACACAGCTAAGCTGAGCTGGGGTCTGGACCCAGGCCTGTGGTCAGTCACACGCTACACTGTGATGTCTATTTCTTCAAATACTAGAGTGAGGAAACCAATGTCTAAGGAGAATGTGAAGAATGTGAATGTGAAGGAATAGAATGTGAAGAGGACCCTGGAAATGCATGAAAATCTACACTCATTTCTGACTCACCCGACGTGTGCCGTGAAAAAGCCTCCGGCTGCAGAGCCGAGTACCACATATCTAGCTTACATTTGTATGCCTGGAGTACTCTCCCCTGGCTACCAAACTCCTACTCATCCTTCAAAGGCCTAGCCCCATTATCTACATAGAGAGTCTTCTTCTGTAGCCACAGGCCAATAATCTTTCTACACAGATGACAATTATGCTGTTGTCTCTTCTCCTAGACCAAGTCCAATGAGGGCTCTGCATCTATAAGGCTTAGTGCTTAGGGACTAGGAGGTACCCTTGGAAAGTTCCTTCACTGCCTGTTCATGGTCAGGGGTCTGTGTGAGGAGAAGCAGTGGCTGGAAGGGGTCTTTGGGCACAGAATGAAAAAGCAGAGCTCTAGGGCATTCCATTCGGCTACTCAGAGGGCAGCACTGCTCCTCGTGCGCTGGGAACACTGCTGTGAACACCACAGTGGGCCTGGCCCTGGGACACAGCAGTGAACACAATAACCCCAGCTCTCGCGGACGCAGGGAAGGGAAGGCAAAGTGAACTGCTGCAGGCGTGCTGACTAAAAGAAGCCCTGTAAGGTGCTGTGGAACCATGTAATGGGAGGTGAGCCTAGCCTGATCCTCGGGGACCATTAGGTAAGGCTTTTTAGAGATGGTGACATGCATGTGAGAAAAGGGTTTAAGGAAAGCACCCAGTGTTTCTGGCATAGAGAACAACACGTGCAAAGCTGGAGAGCATCTTTCCTAGGGAAGACGGCCAGGGTGGCTGGAGGAGAGGGAAGGGACAGCCAATGAGTCACCAGAACAAGCTCGGGCCACGTGGAACTGGTGGACCATGTGAGGGTCCTTGGACTTCCGAGGATAACAGGAAAAGTCAGATGGAATTTGGAAGGACGGAGTGACAATGACAATCTTGGCCCGTCACCTAAGTACTGCTCTCTACCAGGCCCTGTTCACATGCTTTACGTTCCTTACTTCCAGTCGGCTGCCCCTCAATGTGGCCCTACTCTCAGTCATTAGATGATGGTAACCTGCATTAGGCCAGTGATATGAGACGGAAGCAGGAAGGACTGGAGAAAATCCCTGGGGCAGAGACTTAGAGAACTGATGGGAACTAGTCATCGATGTGAGGGATAAGAACCACCATCCCCAACATTTTGAGTTTGAGCATCTGGGTAAATGGTGGAGGGCCTGGGAGTGCTGTGGGTTTTGACAATTCCATTTTGGGCAGCTTGACTTTCAGGTGTCCACCTGACCGGACACTTGGGAAAGACTGTAGGTGCAGATCGCCAAGTGAGGCCTGGCCCAGAGCCCCGGGCCTGGGTGACCTGGCAGAGGGTGAAGGGAGTGGTGATGGGTGGACCTGGGAGATGAAGAGTCAGCGCAGGGGCTGAAAGGACCGAGCTCATACCTGGCTGAGGAAGAGGACGCAAAGCGCAGTGAGGCCAACTGGCTGACCAACACCAGACAGCAGGCATGGCTGGGGGAAGCCCTGCCCCCTACCCTCATGCCTGGGGCTTTATGAGTGCTCACTCCCGAGTCAGCAAGCCAGGAGTCGCCCCCTAATCATCATCACTAAATTGGTCCGGCATTTCCGTTAACCACTTTCATGCAGTGATCATATCTGAACCTCACCACAGCTCTGAAACATTGCTGTCAATTCTGCTTTCAGAGGGAAGTGAGGTCACTGGCTCAAGGTCACACAGCCCCGTGAGAACAGCCGAAGGAGCTCACACCCAGGGCCTCTTTACACTAAACACAAGGGACCCTTCCCAGAGACAGACTTCCTTGGCAGCATCAATACTGTCAACACAGTTGACAGCACTGATGTAGTTGTAGGGAATTTGGTGAGGAGGTGGTTCTCAGATCCGTATGCACAAGGGCAAAGCATGGTGCCAGCAGAGAGAGAGGTGGTGGCGGGGTGGGGCCTGCCTGAGGGCCCTGCACACAGCAGATTCAGGAGGAGGCCTGCCACTTTCTCTGGCCATGCCGCCTGTCTGGGGCAGACTGGGGCCTGGCAGTAGGGAACAAGGCTCCTCAGCCTGTTCCACCTTTCTGGGACACAACAAACAACCTATCGGCTCTCTTTCCGAAGTCCCCTCTCTTGCAAAAACACCTACACAGAGAAGACCCAACACGCCTATAACTGGCTCACGCCAATAGTTACAGAGCATCTGCCTTGTGTCCGGGGGCAGATGTACAAGAAAAAAACAGGGAAAGCATGGCCTCTGCCTTTACAGACCATCTGCTACTAGGATAACAAAGTCCAAGGTGATACTGGAACACAGAGCTGTGTAACGGGGGGGTGGGGGCGGGGTGGGGCTGGGCCTCTGGGAGAGGGAGATCTCAAGGCTGAATGGGAACTGTCCAGACCCGGGGGAAGATGAAAAGAGGACGGAAGCAGAATGTTTTCTAGGTATTCAACGGCTCAGCCTTCTGGCTCCAGGCCATTTTCAGTTCTAGGATGCACAAGCCGTGGTTCCCCATCCTCCTGGTGTTCAGTCTACAGAAGATGGGGAAGCAGCTCTATTATAAATCAGTAACTAGAGCTCAGTGGAAAACTCCCAGACAGACATGCCCAGGGATTAAAGGGAATGTAATGCAAGCATCCAACTCCCCAGGGATGGGGATAGGCGGCCCATCAGGCAAGTCGTCTTGGAGTGGACACTCAAGCCAAATCCTGAAGGCAGTGTGTCAGCCAGGCAAGAGGAGCCTGGGGGGGCCAGCCAGGCAGAGGGAATAGGTGTGGGGAAGGCAGTGGGCAGAATGAGGCTCCCTGTCCTGGCTGAAGCAGGTGGCAAGGAGACTGCTAATGGGCCACAGGCTTGTACAGTGTGGGCCAGACATGGTAGACAGATGGGTTCATCCAGTAAGATTGGTGCCCCTTCCACGGCAGACAGTGACAAGAGAGATGCACAATGGAAACAACTTTCAGGTTTCTATGAGCAAATCAGGTCAGGGAGTGCTGCACTTCCTCTGATGGAACATGCATTTAAAAGGTAAAATGAAAAAAGTCACTAAGTCCCAGAGCCGGAAAAGCAAACTCCATGCAGTCCTCCTCTGGAAACAGAAGCCCCTGGTGGATGCAAATCTTTCAGTGAGTCATGTTCAGAAAGCTTTGATTTTCTGGGCCAAGAGCAAATCAGGAGAGAGAGTCAGACAACAGCTCCTCCTTTCCTAGGCTGTCAGAGACTGGAGGTGAGCCAGGCCTTCAGACCTCTGCCTGAGGGGCTTGTGGGGTGGGCACCAGGGGTCCCCTCACCTGATACTGGCTCCAGTCAATATTCAGAGAGCAAGTCAGGAAGTCAGGGATGCTCAGAGGGGCATCGACGTAGTCCTGGGGACAAAAAGACACTGTGAGACACAGGCTGGCCACCAGGAGACGCTATGGTGACAGGCAGAGACCCTGAAGTTGTGGCTACCATGGGCAGGCAGGGTGTCCCCCGACAGCGCTCGCCTTCTCTGAGCCAGATGCCTGGGCCACCCTGAGAGGGAAAGATTAAAAAATCAAAGGAACCAGCTATTGCTGCCAAGTGGAGTTTTTCAGTTGGCCATTTGAGTGTTTGCTTCTGAGACAGAGGTGATGGACTGGAATCAGCCTCCAGCAGCTCCTGGGCTACTCCCACCCAATGGGGAGGACCAGAAGGCTGCCCCATCTTCCCACAGAAGGTGTTGGAGCAAAGATGAAGCACTTCTCCTACCATTTCCCTGAAAACTTTTTTAAAGAAAGGGAGAAACTAAAGGGGGAGAGAGAACAGTATGTGATAAGAATTTAAACATGTATATATATAAGGAGAAGAGGGAGGAAAAAAAAATGAGACTCATTCAGGGAAGAGAAAAGAAATGAAAAGGATAGCTGTTTTCCCCTCAAAATTTTCTAGCTGGTTTCCCTTCACAAACGAACAGAAGACCCAAGCTGACAAGTGGTACTGTTCATACCTGCTTCCAGTTAAAAATGAGCCCTTCAGCCATGTAATCCCGATCCTTATATTCCTTGAAAAATTCACAGCCTGGAAAAGAAGGGCAGAGTTACAACACCACTCTTCCCGGCCCTGTGTCCTGAGACACCCCTGGGTGCTGGAGGACCAAGGTGGCCACCAGCTGACACGAGCTGGGACTGGACTGGGCGGGCGGGCGCCTCTGATGCTCCTCCGGTTTCCAGTCACAGACCCTTCCTGGTGAGACCCGCCCGCCTGCACACCTCTCTTTCTCTCCATCTGTGCTCAGTGGCTGCTGGTCACCTCTCCTTTCATTTCAGGTTCCTCTATGTGCCCCTGAAGTGCCAACAACCAGAGGACAAAAGCGGGACTTACAATTTGAACCCTGGCAGCACTTTCTCAGCAACTTATCTAGTCACATAAGATCACCCTGCTCCTACTCCAATAAAGCAAATACTGCAATAACGCAAGCCATGCAAATCTTTTGGCTTCCCAGTACACATTAAAGCCATGCTTACACTATATTATAGTCTATTAAATGAGATTACATGATGTCTAAAAAAACCAATATACCTTAAATATAAAAAATACTTGAGGGAATTTCCTGGAGGTTCAGTGGCTAGGACTCAAAAGAGTACTGCCGTGGGCTCAGTTCAACACCTGGTTGGGGAACCAACAACCTGCAAGCCACATGGTGTGGCCAAAAAAAAAAAAACTTTATTCCTAAAAATTGCTGACCAAAATCTAAGCCTACAATGAGTTGGAACAGTAAAGTCAAAGATCGCTGATCATCATTACCATAACAAATGTAGTAATGATGAAAAATTTTGAAGTACTATGAAAGCTATCAAAATGGGACAAAGAGAAATGAAGTAAACAAATGTTGGAAAAATGGTTCCAACAGACTTGATGCAGGGTTCCCATAAACATTCAGTTTATAAAAGATGTGTTATGTAAAGAGTAATAAATTGAAGAGCAGGAAAATGAGGTCTGCCTACAGCAGGCCCACAGGCTTTCAGTGAGGACTGAGCACTGTAACATGCAGGGAAGGACCATGGACAGTGTCTGAACTGGGACAGGGGCTCCAGACACACGCCCATCTCGACAAGTGAAACGCCACCAAGGTAAGAACCACCACCAAGGTAAGACCTCGGGAACGGAGAGAAAACGAGTGAAAAGGGCCTTGCCAACGTCCCCAGCCTCAAGCCTCAGCCTTCAGCTTAGCTCTGTGACCATGAACGAGTTACCTTCTCTCAGCCTTGACTTTCTCACTCGCCAGTGGTCAAGGACGAAACGGAGTAACACACAGAACTCCTGGCGCAGCACCGACAGCCCGCAGGCAGCAGCAGACTGGGGCCACCTTCCTGTTGGAGCCGAAGCAAGAGCCCCCGCGCAGCCCTGCCGCTCGATCCAGGGGGGGTGAGGCCTGCCCTCACCACGCGGCCAGGACAGCCAGGGCCGGGGGCTTGGCGGGAGGCTTCCTGCATTCCTCAGGTCCTCTGCCGGAGCCAACACAAACTCTGAAGGACACAAGCCTTTGGCCACAGGTCCAATTCTGCGGAGGTCCCCAAAGGCAACAGAACAACTGCCTGAATTCTGTCAAGGTAGCCACAGGCCATAAACATTCTCATGGAACTCTCCAGCTCCTTGGGCCACGCTCAGCCTGAGGTCATCCCAGGGAACAAAGGAAAGGTTCCTCTCGAGGGAAAAATCTGGAGACGGAGCCGCTGTGTCCTGGAGACGTGGCTCTTATCCAGCCCCCACCTCTGTCCTCCTTCACTCTAAGTCCCCAGGCCCCTCTGTAGACGGGGAAGTCAGGCAACAATACTCAGCCCTAACACTTCAGCCTATTCCTGGGTGCCTCACTGGGAGAAAGAAGAAATATAAATATCAGACAGAGGCCCTGAGCTTATCAGCCCAGGCTTAGAAGAGACACCAATTATTCCTCAGAGCTCCCGTGAAGTGCTCTGCTTTCTCAGACTCAAGCACTCAAATCAACACTGCAGGCTCCAGGGCCAGCTCTGAGCAGCGTGTGATACAGAAGCAATCGACTGTGAGAAATGGAGGGAATTAAAACAGCCTCGGTACCCAGGGCAAGGCCTGACATTCATTACCTCAACGGGCTTCTGAGCCTGTTGAGAAGCAAAGGGATGGCACCAAAAGTGAAGAGAGAGCAGGCGCTCACTCGAGAAGAAAACAAATTAGACTTGTGCTCGGGAGTTTTCAGCCCCGTCTATTTTGGGGCCTGAGGGAAGTGCTCCCAGAACACTTCTCATTTTCAAGGGCCAGTTGAAGCCTAAGTTAGTCTAACAGAGAACTGATACCACCACAGTTCCTGTCTGGGCTTCAAACTCATCAGAGGGTGCAACAGAGACCCCCAAAATGGCAGCAGAGTGCATTTCAGGACTTGATCTGGATAATGTTCATTTTGTTATGAAGTAATATAGGCAGATGAAGAAATTCAAGAACATAAGCAAAGGAAGTAAAAGGTGCTTCTCTTGTGCCCTCACATGGCATCTTCCCCCACCCCAGGCTTCTGAATTTTTATTGATTACCCACCCCCCTTATTCTCCCCTCAACACACACACACGACTATCAGATCCAGTCCATGATATTCTGGGAAGAAGACGGAAAAAAATTCAGAGATAAATAGTATCATCTTACCATTTTGGCATATTTCTTTCTTATCCTTTGTATAAGCACTTTCCTCTCACACAGTTGAGATTTTACTATTTCATTTTGTATTGTGCTTAAGAAAAATGCCTAAGCATTTTTCTATGACTGTGTAATATCTCATTCTACAATACTATGGGTGGCTGTGCTGTTATTTATGTAATTGTTATTCTGATTAATGAAAACATTACCCATGTTTCGCTGGGTATAAATGGACATGATGAGGGACCTCCCTTGGCGGTCCAGTGGTTAAAACTCTGCCTTCCAATGCAGGGGCATGGGTTCAATCTCTGCTTGGGGAACTAACATGCTGTGTGGCAAAAAAAATAAACTCATGTGATGAACATCTGCAGGCCCAGGCTGGCTGGATTACAGCCTAATGAATAACTGGGTCAAATGGTGTTAGTTTCAGGAGTCTTATAACAAGTTGCCCAATGACAGCAGAAAGGATATTGTGCCACTGTTTTGGAGCTAAACAATTTTTTCTAAACCAAGTCCTACTGAGAACCTGAATACAAATACAGAAAGCTGATGCCTGGGTCCTCAGCCAACAGAGAGCTCTCCCATTAGGCAGAATACTTCAGTCTGGGGACCCCGAAGCATCTCCTGAGAATGGGGAGCCTGGTCTGAAAACCAACCTGAAAACTACACTATGGAAGCCCTCATGCAGACCCCCAGGTGGGACATCTTCTTGACAGCTCTGATGTTGCCGAGCCCACTGCATCAGTGTAACGGTTCAGTATCTGCCCAAAACAAGCCTTTCCTCCCACGCACCCGTCACTCGGCCCAGTGTCAGCGAGCACCTGTCAGGGCTGGACCTGGCACATCACCCAGAAATAAACAGCGTTATCCTCATTTATCCTCGGAAGGGTTAGGGGACTTATTCAAGGACACAGTGCTGTGGCTGAGATGCACGCCCAGTCCTACAAGCCACCACATGCTGAGCCGGCAGAGAAGAGGGAGGAGAGTCCCTGAATGAGGCCAGAGTGAGACAGCAGGCCACTGGCGGTTGCGGTTCAGGCACCGCCAGCTCACACTGATGAGGATACCCTCTGCACACCAGGCACCAGACGAACCTGAGTTTCTAGGGAAGGACTTGTGGCTAGACAGCAACCTGGGGTCACCAGTCTGCTCTTGCCCTTGGCCCCATGGCTCCAAGATGAAGAGACAGATCCAGCACAGGACCGAAGGCAGGGCTAGTGTTGAGGAGCAGGAGAGAGGTTTTAAGGACAATGAGTTCACTTTTTGCTGTC
Organism: Cervus elaphus; assembly: GCF_910594005.1. Taxonomy (NCBI): domain Eukaryota; kingdom Metazoa; phylum Chordata; class Mammalia; order Artiodactyla; family Cervidae; genus Cervus; species Cervus elaphus. The sequence goes on from NC_057838.1 coordinate 29,367,391, forward strand.
TGTTCACAAAGTCTGGCGCTGAGGTTAGGGCTCTCATACCTCCTTGAACAAGCAGGTGTTGCTAGAAGGCTACAATGCTACCAATGGACCCATGCAGTGCAGAGAACACTGCCCTGGCTACAGACTGCATACAGTCTGTGCCAGAGACACATGCAGCCAGCTGCGTGCTCACCACAGCGCTCTGCAATGTGGTGAGACCACCAACCACATCCAACTGAGGACAGAGCGCTAACGTCACCATAGTAACAGTCAGCACGGCACAACTGGTGGCTGACCCCAAGAACAGCACGTTAGTGGCACAGAGCACGCTGATCAACCTGACTTCACCTAATCCGACAAGACCCTGAGCTAAGCCTCACCAACTTCCAGTGATGCTTGAGAAAACCTGGGACTGGCACAGTGAAGGACTCGATCAAGGCTGCAGGAGGCTGGGTCTGAGTCTGGACTCCATCCCTGGGCCCCTCCCAGGGCAAACCCGTGCCAGGACAGTGTCCTACCCTAAGCTGAGGGCCAAGGACTGGGAACCACACTGTCCCACACTGAGCAGCAGTGCATGCTACCGGGGAGCTCCAGGGCACCTGAGCACCTGAGTGGCCAGCGCCTGCAGGTGGCCACGAGAGCCCCAGTCCTGGGAAGCCTGTCCCCTGACCAGACCCTGGAAGGAGCCCCTACCTGGATACGGGATGGAGAGGAGAGTGAAGTCGGCATAGCGCTGGGCTTTGTCCACCTTCTCGGAGGAGGTAACACTACAAGACAGGACACAACGTGTTACGGCATCACAACCCACGCATGCCAGTCCCCACAAGCACCACCACAGCCTCAGACAACCCTGCTGCTACAGAAACCTCTCTCCAAGCTGGGATGAGGCCCTTCAGCCAGGCTTACTTTGAACAATTATGAACGGGACCTCTCTGCTGCCTACCCGAAGTCACCAGGTGAGAGCACTGACTCCCCGACACCACAGCACCTGCGGTGGGACCTGAAGCCACAGAACCACAATCTCTATCAGCCTCCCAGATGAAGGAAGCACAGCCGCCCTGACTGAGAGCGCAGCGAGAAAAGAGCAAAACAACCGAGACGCTGCTCAGGAGGGGCCCCGAGGGGGACTCTCCTCTCCACCGTCTTCTCCAGTGTCAGGCGAGGATGCTCCCGCAGCATCTGACAGACGGAGGACTACTCTGACAGATGACGGATGGACAGGGGGACCTACAGACAGCTGAGCTATAACTTAGCCTCAGCGTGGCTTATTTTCTAAGATAAACATGGCATAATTAAAGGTCAGTTTTATAAAAAAAATAAACAAGCTACACTTTGGGAAAATTCCGCAAATTCATCACCCCAACCCAGGCTCCATTTTTTCTCATTTTTCTTTGTCCTCTGAACACTTGGTTCAGCATATAAAAATTGAGTGAATACTGATTTTCTGGATCCACCTTATTTTTTTGGATCCACTTTAAAAGAGATACTAATCCACCAGAGATGGCGGAGCGGCAGCAGAGTACGCGAGACGTTGGCGGCTCCCTCGGTGCCTACTGGACCACCCCGAGCAAGTGAGTTAACCTCTCTGGCTTGTTTCTCCCCTGCATGAGCGGGACAAGAGAACCTCCTCATAGGGAGGGCTGTGCGAGGATACAGGAAGAGGATGCTCAAGGCCTGGCACCCAGTGTGCCCTGGTGACTGCTTTGCACCATCCCCGAGCCCACGAGTCTGTGAAGACATGGCCTCCACCCACTTGGAGCGGGGTGCCCTGCACTCACTTCATGCCAAACTTCACCTTCTTGTTCTCCACCATCAGGTCACAGATGTACTTGACTGACAGGTACCGGAGCAGCTTGATGTCATAGCCTCTGACCTTATCAAAGAGATGCGTGTCGGAACTTCTGAAACAGACAGCCAGAGGGAGAAGCTGCACTGAGTGTCCATTCCCGGAAGTCCAGGAGCTACAGGAGCACTTCTGTTTCCCTCCTCCAGGACAGGGCGGCTGGGAGGGCCAGACAGGACAGCGGTCCCAGTGAAGGTGAGGGAAGGTGACTTTCCAAGAGATTATCCTGCTCTCTGGGACACATTTCAAAGAGAAGCAATATGCAGCTGGGGCGGGAAAGGGCTTTCTGGTGCTGCTTGACATTAAGCCAGAAGACTCAAGATAATCTCCGAGTTCTAAAAAGCAGGAGGCTGGTGGCTGATCGAGTCTCTGAGCTTCCATTAGAGTTTATCTCTCTCTACCCTCCTCCCTCTCCCCCATTTATGACCATTTTTAGCCATATGACTTGCTCAAAATGTAACAGATTGGAATTCTCATTGGGAGATGGACTTTTTAGAGCTATTTTATCAACTGACTGTAAAATACTAGCAAGTGAATTCCCTCTGCTTCTGATCAGTCATACAGATAAAGGCAAAAGTAGAACAAATAAACCGTCACCGTTATTTTTTTAATGCCCACTGCTTTGCTGAACCCAGCAGATGCCTCGCCAAGAACAGTGCGCAATGTGGAAGACAGCCTGGCTGGGGCAGAGGTCGTCTGATCTCGGGGGAAGAGCCAAACATTCCTGTGTGCAAGCCAGAGCCACTGCTCGTGGAACCAGCAGGCAGAAGCTGGGCACAGCGAGATGCCTTTTCAAGCTCCGAGCCGTGATTCTGGGCAGCTGATCTGACTAGGGTGCTGATGTGCATTCCAGAGATGCCTGACACCAGTTAAAGACTTTCCATGCGGCACAGACCATGCAAAGGAGCTTTTCCAAAACACCATTACTGTCATTTTCTACAAAGTATTTAGGAAGGAGGTAGAAGAGTGGGAGCCAGCCCCCTCCCTCCCTTTCAGGGGACCTAAAGCACTCCTCTGTGCTGTACTCCCTCGTGGCGCCAATCACCCAGCTGCGGAACTCCTGGTGCCCGCATCTCCGATGTGTTGACCACAGTCCCCAGGCCAAGTGTGTCTGGCATCACCTGGTAGGCCGGACATCAACATCCTGGAAACCATGGGGCTTGAAGACACATAGATGTCTGCGCCATGTCTTGGGCCTGCAGTGCCAGGAACCCCAGGACTGGAGCACTCTCTCTGGGGTCCTGGTGAGCAGCCAGGATAAAGACAGACTGCTCAGGTAGTTCATAAAGTCAGCTGCAGTGAGGCTACAGGGCGGACTTCAACCACTCTGTTTCAGGGATATGGACGAAGGAAGCCAATCCACTCACCTGGACCACTGATGATGTCACGGCCATCAGCTGAAAATGGCCACCACTGGTCACACACCTGCCCCTCACCCATGCCCAGACCCGTAACTGCCTGGCACTGACCGAACAGCACAGTCCTCCTCCGTGAGATCCTCCGCGTCTGCCCAGGCGTCGTCTGCACCCCCTGTGGGAGGAACCTGCGGTCAGCACTTGGGGTGTGGCAGGGGCTCCACGCAAGGGCTGCTTGACCCCTGGTTCCACCCCAAGGACCATGCTCCTCCCTTTTCCAGGACCTGATGCCCCACATGCCTGGCATTCTTCTCACCACAAGCATCTTCTCAGATGATGAAGGGAGGGGCTCTAGACGCCCCTGCCCCCGCCCCAGGTTGCTGCCCATCCCCACAACCACCACCACCGCTGTGGCCCTGGGTAGCTGTTCTCCATGACTGGGCTCCTGTTCTTAGTCACAGAGGCTGCAGCTCAAGGCTCACCTGAGAAAATATAGTTGTAGCCAGTGCGTCCATACAGCTCCCCCCATCCAGCCAGTGTGGCTGACCTGCAAATGTGCTGGGAGAGAAATCACATTTTCAGGGTCAGATGGTTTTCTGGAGTTTTTTGGTTCTACTTTTCCCTGCTTTCTTGAAATATAATTGACCCACGACATTGTGTAAGTTTAAGGTGCACAACATGCTGATTTGCATCATTAACATACTGCAAAACCATTACCACCACAGAGTTAGCTAACACCTGCATCAGGTCACATAATTACCATTTCTTTTTTTGTGTGGTGGAAACATTTAAGACCATCTCTCTCTACAACTTTCAGGTATACGATACAGCGTTATTAACTATAACGACCATGCTGTACATCAGACGCTCAGATCTTACTCATCTTGCAACTGGAAGTTTGTACCCTCTGACCAACAGTCAGGTGGTTTTCTGAAGTGCACACAGTAGCGGGGAAGCCCTGGAACTCTTCTGATCATTCCAGACCAGCAGAATGGGTGCAGGAGTGCTGCCCAAAGTCTTCTCAGCATCAGGGCCACTGCGACAGCAGTCTCTCTGAAGCAAGCCTAGATTTTAACCTACAGCCTCTGTCAAGGGGTTCTCACTCCCAAACGAGAGGCACCGGAGTGTCACTAATGGTAATGGGTAGATTCAGTGGTTGTCATGTGTAAGTGGTCTTACCTGGGTTAAGACCTGGCGATTATCACATGTGCATGTCAGTATGTCGGTGAAACACAAGCACCACCTTTCCACTGGGTTTTCACAAGCCCATGAGGGAAGAGTGGCTGGGTGCAGGCACCGCTGCTGCGTCACAGATGAAAAGAGTGACGGGCGCAGGGAGATGAAGCAGTGCCTGAGATCCCACAGTGAGGAGTGAGCTGGGATCTGACCGAGCCCACCTCCCTCCAGAGCCTGTGTGCTGTCACTGCAACTGTTTAGCGCAGGGAAGGGAAACCTTTGGAGCAGGAGGGTCAATTAAGGGAGAAACGTTTGGGGGCTTTTTTTTAAAGAAATTTTGCCTTCTCTTTCCTACGTACTAAAGTAATATAGTAACTGTATAACTGTGCTTAACTATGCTTTTACTCTTTGCTCATCACTGAAGCAGCATTGCAAGAGCTAGAACTCTAGAAACCAGGCAATAGGTGTGAACTTCATTATCTAATTTTTAAAAAAAGTTTATTTGGCTGTGTCAGGTCCCAGTTGCTCTGCCGCGTGTGGGATTTCAACTTCCAGACCAGGGACTGAACCCATGTCCGCTGCATTGCATGGCAGATTCTTAACCCCTGGATCACCAGGGAAGCCTCTCACTACCTGATTCTAAGACTGAATCTTTAAAAATTGTGTTTGATGAGATCCAACAGGGGTGGGGGAATGGGAAGAGGTATCTGAGATCTGGTGACCCCAGGGTTTAGCTACAGGCTGAGGGAGGCAGTGAGGGTGGCTGGGAGATTAAACTGGGGGAGGGGGGAAATTTCTGACTGGGTCATGCAGCCTGGCAGTATAAGGAGGGTCCTTGGAAGACTGTACAATATTGCTAGAGGGCGTCTCCTTCTCCACCTGTAAGACAGTGGGAAAGAAACAGTTTTGCTGCCACAGGAAAGGGGCATGGTAGGAACTGGCAGGTCATCACTGGCAGCTTAGGACAGGCGGCAAATGATAGAAGAACAACCTGCTACAATCCGGGGGGCGCTTTGCCAGTGCTGGGACAGAACGCATTTGAGGTAGGGCTGTCCTGGAAGCCTGTAAAGAAGGGCCTGGGCAGAGTTCTGCTAGCCTGAGTAGGATGCACTCCACGAGGGAATGTTTCACTTTCTCTGGGTCCAAAAGGATTCTGCAAATCTGATGATAATGACAAACTGTCTCCGGATAAAAATGTACACGCCAGAGTTTACCTATAGCTCCAAATTCATCCACAGATCCCTCTCCAGCCTCAAATAACATCCTCTACTCGGAAGGGACCAGCCTAGTAATTAGAAGTTGCAGCAATGGAGTGTCCATTTTCAGGCTGAGGACCCTCAAGATTCCAATGGTATTGGGGGAGGTCTGATTCATGAGCAAACAAGTGGGGCGGGGGGTGGTTGTTTGAGTTTGACCAGCTCATGTTACCATGTACCCCTCCCCCATCATCCAAGCTGTGGCACCAAATCTCACTCTTCTTTCCATTATTTCTATTAAATCTTTTTCAGGCAGACACACATACCCTCTTGAGCTGTTGAGCTCAGAGCTCTTCTCAAGGCTCAGATTCTTCTTTCTGCTCCCCAATTTCCCCAAATCCCCTCGATCCGTCCCTGTTTTTTTGGTCACAGAGGCAGCCACACCCAGCCCAGGGGACTCAACAGGTGGGGGAGGATGGGCGACTGGCTGGCTTCCCAAGTGAAGCACCAACCTCCACAGGAAGGTCCCAAGAACTGGAGTCTGGGGGAAGCCGTACCCCATGGGCGGGTCCATGCCTGACCTTGCTCCTGGGCTTCACGGCTCCAATGCACAGCCCACCAATTCCATACTTTAAGCTTAGCTCTTCACTGAGAAAGCAGGATACACTCAGAAAGCTATCCATTTACCTAATCAGGAGTGACCTCTAATGTTGCATGAGGAAGATGGCTCTGTAGGATTTGTAAATGTAGTACCAACTTTGGCATGCAGAATAAAAGCAGCTGATCTCTGCTCCCCATTTCTTAAGGGAGGAAACAGAGAGAAAGAGGAGCTGTTCCAATTTTAATTGCCTAAAAACCAGATACAAGTGATGGGGAAGAAAATGGCACATGAGAACAGCTTACTCTTAAATGCTTGAACTGAGTTTTATTAAAAAATTAATAATATATCTTATTTAAAGCCTATATGTCCCTAGATATTACTATGTCAACATATAATCACTTTTTAAATTATTAATATTTTACATTTTTTGGATTAAGTCTTTAAAATCCAACATGTATTTTATAATTACAGCACATCTCAAATAGGATGATTTTCAGTGTTTAAAGGGTAATGTAGTCCTACCTCAAAAGAAAATTGTGTTTAATCAAAAAAATTTCTACATTGCTTCAATTGTAAAATGGAAATTAATTGAAATGAAACAAAATCAGACATTTAGTTCCTAAGCTGCACTAGTCACAATGGACTGAGTTTGGAAGGAAGCAGGAAGTTGGCACTTCTGAGCATACATTCCCCGGCCCAGCTTGGCTGGGTATGTTGACAGAAAACGCTGCTGTCACCAAACTCGTTAGGGCCTGCTGGGAAACCCACCTGAGGACAAGATGCCCACCTCACAATAGAAGACCCTCTCCTGTTCTTCCTCATCTCCTGATCCTCAAGTTCATAGCTCTGCCTTCCCCACTCACTGAGCTCCAGGGTGACAAGACTGTCTCAGTCACCTGTCCGCCTAGAACCCAGCACAGAGCCCACTACTGTGTAACCCAAGAGCAGTGTCTTCCTAGAGAGCTTGCCCACACCAGCTGGGTGGGCAGCTGCTAGACACTGGGAGGACAGCAGTAATAAGACACGGCTTCTGTCCTCATAGGGATTACGGCAGAGAGGAGACAGCAGATTTTCAAACACAATAGGAATAAAACGCATGTAAGTAGGTATTAAGCCAGTGAACACGACTGAGTCAGGGGAAGCTACAGGGAACACAATGGGATCACATCAACAGACAAGAAGGTGCAAATGGAGAAGAAAGCAGGATGAATGGTGAAGCCCTTAGCGTCAAAGCCTCCTCAAAATAATACCACCCTTGCCCCCAACAAAGGAATTTGCTGGCAGTCCAGCAGGTAGAGGTCTCATGCTCTCACTGTCAGTCAGGCCTGGGTTTGATCCCTGGTTGGGAAACTAAGATCCCACAAGCCTTGGGGTACAGCAAAAAAAAGAAAAGAATAATCCCTCCAACTCTTCACCCTCCCTCTGAAATGTGTTGCCTTGGGGCTCTTTCTCTCAAGTCT